>NC_064921.1:124436973-125058223 GCF_023897955.1 Schistocerca gregaria | reverse complement strand
CTATGAGTACATAGAACAAAATTTAAAAGAAACGAAGAAAAATTTGAATAATGTAATAGTACCAAAGATGACAAAGGACTTGGGAAACCATTTGATCGATACGAATAGTGTCTTGAAAATAATTTATGGTTATGGATTAACATGTAACAGGAGTAATGCCATATAGTCACATTAAATGAGAGAATTAGAAAAAGAAATAAGACACTAAATGTCTAGGTGAGTTTTGGTATTTAGATAGCAAAATAACAGAAAATGGAATGAGTAAACAGGATTTAAAACGCAAATTGGTAATAGCGAGAAAAGAATTTGTTTGAATTAGCGTCATACGGAAACGATACGTGGACGATGCACAGACAGTTAAACAAGACGAGAATAAAAGCTTTTGAGACATGCTGCGTTAGGCAAATGCTGGAGTTTATTTGGGTAGATCCGATAACTTATGAGGAAGTACTGAATCGAATCTCGGAGAAAAGGAATGTACACCACAACTTGATTAAAAGAAGGTATCAATACATTGGTACATTCAAAAGCATCAGTGAACAGTCAATCTGGTAACGGGAACGGGGGAGGGGAGAGAATAAATAGTATAGAGAGACTAAGGTGTGACTAACATATGCAGGGCAAATGGATCTGTAGGTTACAGTAGTTAAGCGGGGCTGAAGAAGCTTGCAAGGGATAGACTGGTATGGCGAGCTGCTTCAAACCAGTCTTCGGACTGAAGACAACAGCAGAAGTAATCCGAGAGGAATCAGGCAATGTGTAACTTCCTCAAACATTCATCTCACGAGACGACCATGGCGATAAAGTCGGAAACGCCAAAGATACTGATTTCTTCTGTAAAAGTAAGGAAAGAATTACAAGAGCTGTTCAATGGGATAAACAGTGTAGTGAACACAGAAAACTGAATGAAGAAAAGTAATGAGGAACACAGGAGGTGACATTAGCGAGAAAATTGCAATCACAATTGTGGCTACGTGGTAGTCGATGGAATTTTCTATCTTGGGAAATAAAAACATAGAGGACGAAGCAAATACGATATAAGAAGCATATGCAAATGAAGCATTCCTCACCAAAAGGTCTGTTAATATCAAACAGAGATCTTTATTTGAATAAAAAATTGCTGGGAATTTACGTTTGATTGAGAATGTATGTGAGCTGCATGTGAATGATGGGCTATGAAAAAACCGTAAAAGAAGAGAATCGAAGCGTTCGTGATATGGCATTAGGGGAGGATGCTAACTAAATTGAGACGTTTAGAAATCCGGAGGCTCTCCACAATAAGAGTGAAGAAAGGAATACTTGGATAAAGCAAACTTGAAGAAGCGTGGGAATGACAAATTATGTGAAGGCATCATAAATTACATTCGCAGCACTAGAGGCAGCTGTAGAGTGCTAAAACTGTAGCGGAAGACTGAGATTCGAATTTACTGGGGAAATAATTGAGGACGGTGTTTTCAGGCGCTATCCTGGAATGAAGAAAATGGCATAGAAGAGGAAATCGTGGCGAACCACGAGAAATCTGCCAGAAGAAGACGAATGAAAAAAATGGTTCAAATGGCTCTGAGCACTATGTGACTTAACATCTGAGGTCATCAATCCCCTAGAACTTAGAACTACTTAAAACTAACTAATCTAAGTACATCACACACATAGATGCCCGAGGCTGGATTCGAACCTGCGGCCGTAGCGGTCGCGCGGTTCCAGACTGAAGCGCCTAGAACCGCTCGGTCATTGCGGCCGGCTAAAACGAATGCATGCCGGAAGTTGATCAACCCGCGTATCGCGCGACAGTTGGGGGATGATAGTCGTACACGAAGTAACGTTTTAACAATTCTGCCCATTAAACTGAAGTAAAATTATTACGATTGAATAATATCTAGTTGTTTCAATGGAAACTTTCGGGCGGCGGAACTCGGTTTCCCAATATTTTAACACAAATATTTACCACACTCCCAGGTATTGATTTAATTACTAGTTGAATTCTCACGTGTATAAAACAAAACGATTAGCCACTTGCAGTTCATAACCATACAGTGTCGGCCTCTCGGTGCCGAAGTTCGCCCCTGGAATATAATTTCTGTGGCCCTGCAGAATTCTGGCGATCGTCGACTCTCAAAATTCTTAAAATAATCAGAGGCGCAATCGTAGGCCGAGGGGAAGCTTTCTTGGGTAATGTGATGTACAAGCTCTGCAGCTTGGGAATCAGGATCCAAGTTGCGTATTAATTTCGATAAACTGTCAGGAATTAATCTCTCAAAATGGGGCATAAACGACCGTGGTGCAGGCTTTACTCATTTCCCAGGATACAAAGTTCCCCATGGAGCTACGACACATCAAATATTGTTCCGAGCCACAGACAACAAAGAAGTTAAAATAACCAAAGAATTGAACGTATCTTTTCTGTTCACGAAATTACATTTTTCCATAAATGATCTTCAGCTACGTTTCAGGACACATCATCTTGTAACTTGTGCGAAATGTTATAATAATTATTCAAATTACGTTCAGTATTCAAAATAGCAGCTTACAACAGTGCTGCTAATTCTAGTTCCGCTACGATCCTATTCTCTGCAGTTCCACATTCTATCCATAGAGCTTTCATATCGCGAGTCAGAGATAATCTCTTCCACTATTGCAGTCATAATTAGTCTTTGAGCCATACAAATCACTTAGGTTTGTAGACCACATAGGTTTGTAGATTGCTGGCGCACCTGTAACGCTGCAGGTAGTGTAGACCAATAGGATAAACAAAGTTGCACTCCTACAATAATAGTTATAGAGGGAACACTTAGATACAAGCATAAATTGAATAACAGTAGATTAGAGATCGATGTAGTGGTGAAGGAATAATAGTATTGTACCTGTAGTGTTAGAAATTAAGCTGCAGAAATGTAAAATAATATGAAATTAGGACCCACTAATGTACTTAGGTAGTGGGTTGATGTGTATAATTATACTTATCTGAATACAGAAATTTAAAAAAAAAATCACTTGTTTGGCAACGCATGAACATTTGCGCTACAAGATAAAAAGTAATAGAAAAAAAACATGATACTACAACGTTTGTGGAAGCTGGCTTGCCGAGGGTAAGAGTAGGTGGAGAAATCACCGAATATACACAACGTACAGAAACATTTCCAAGAACTTTGTTAGTACAGAAACCGTAGACGGAGGAAAACCAGAAATGTCTGCTTGTCGCTACAAGCGTCACTGAATCTTTCCGAGAGGGAATGAAATCCGCTCCACGAAATCTGCGTTACCCCGCATCCACGTTAATTACTTCGTGAGAGTGGCTTGCGCGTTAGCGCCGTTTCCGCAAACACGATGCAAGCACGGGAGTAATGGATTTCTCAGATACTACCTCCAAATGCTAGCTGCACGCAACCACAGCGGAGCGAGATGGCAATGGCCCGTGAGGCAGCGCTGCGTGCATGGGTAGCGAAATCTACGTTCTGGATACGGACACCTCTACGGCAGCCACCCACAGCTGAGTGGTCAAAAGTTTGTAGACAGAATTTGTCTACAAAGGCTTTCAGGAGGAATAGTAAATAATTTAGGAGACTAATCGAATAAAACATTCCACGGAACATGTGTCTCATTGCTTGAAGGCCTTGAAGGGTCGACGATTCCCATCGGACGAATATGTGCATCAGGCAGTTACATACTTCTTCACGCAGCAGTAAACGGCGTTTTACCAAAAGGCTGTCTTCAACCTGGTGCGTCTGTGGAATGATTGCCTCAGTGTTCACGGATGATTTTGCCTATTTGGTATACAAATTCTGTATTGTACGGCTTACGAACGGAAACCATTTTGATCACCAATTATACCTCCGGGGATAAAAGTGTCGTTCACTTGAGTCTAGGTAACTTCGGAGTTACGATATTTGCAATATTGGGACGCGCGGTATCGCGAAGCAGCAGCACTCGTTGTCGCACCATTCCAAAACGGTGGTTTTCGGCAGACATGCAGCGCCATACGAATTCTTCATTTCTCCGATGGTTATCTACCGGTGTTTGTACGTAGGCGGACCAGAAAAGAATAATAGCACGTTGGTCTTGGACGTCGTCATAGTTCACGTTTCCGCATTTACCGCAAGAACATCTGAAAGGCACGAATGCCACACTAATTCCTTGCCTACATGTCGGTGCTTATATACCCGCATAGGAGCAGCGCTACGTTGCATATATCCTTCAGCGACGCCCTCAAACGAGAAACTTTTTGATCATGCCTTATACTTACGAGTAACCCAGAGCTTCCATTCCACGTGCCCCCTTCACAGCCGAACACTTGCTCGATTCTTAGTTTCGTTTGCAGCGCTATGTCTTGCGCTTTGCTCTAGTGGCGTTAACAGATATACATGACCATCTGGTAATGTGAGAAACAAAGCGGGGAGACGCAGACGACTTCTAGGTGCACGCTCCACACTCATTGCTATTCCCACTTCATTTAATCACTGGAAATACGACTGCTAAGAAGTTTATAAGGTGTGTACATATTTCGAAACAGTAAGTGCAAACAATTTGAGTGAAGCTACATGACAGTTACGGTAGCTACACTATCACTCTTAACAAATGCATAGTATACAATTCTTCATTCCACATATGAGTCTTCAAATTTGACCGTTTAATGTGCGTTTTGTTTTTAATGAAATGTTTTTGGTAGACGAACCTGTGTGTCTGTTATGTCATGAAGACTAATGAAAAATTTATTTTTGCAAAATATACTGTATTTTATTAAAAGTCTTGATTGTTATTTTGATGAACAGAACAAAACTTTTGACTGCAGTTGTACCACCATAACAAATTTGATGTTCATAACAGATTATAATAAAATACTCATTTAGTGACTGGAAAATTTATGTCCTTTTGTTGCGTCCTGAATTTTCGGTCCTTGTCCTACCGATTTTTTAAACCACCAGTCCACAAGTCTCCATCTTCTGCAAATTCCATCTGTGAACAATACTGACAATCTTCTTGCGAAGACAGCTCCGTCGATGCATGTCGTGTAGGCATTCTCGTATGCGCGATGATGCATGAAACGAAATGGGACTCCTGTATGTACACATTGGTCTCTCAAGTGGATACGATATGCCCAGAGAATATGACACCCTTAAAAATCGTGACACCGCCTGTGACGTATGTTGTGGGCGGTACCTGCCGTGAAACTATGACGTCAGTCAGTCCTCTCTTAGACTCCATTTCTACGGTGCCCCTGTCACCAACACATTGACTATCGCCTTCCGGAGTGGCCGAGGGTTCTAGGCGATACAGTCTGGAACCGCGCGACTGCTACGGTCGCAGGTTCGAATCCTGCCTCGAGCATGGATGTGTGTGATGTGCTTAGGTTAGTTAGGTTTAAGTAGTTCTTAGTTCTAGGGGACTGATGACCACAGCAGTTAAGTAAGTCCCATAGTGCTCAGAGCCACTTGAACAATTTTTTACTATCATCACGTGGGCTTGCAAATACTGTTACCTGTAAACTGATTTCTCAGCGTCGCTTCTGTTTGGTCATGCAACCACTTCAACATCAACACTGGAAAAACAGGTTTTGTATCCGGTTTTCACCCGCATGTATCCGCTACACCACATTTGAATTTATCAACATGTTTTTCTCTGTACAGTTCTGATAGGAATGGATTTGTAAAATTCCACATCCAAATTGACGGCAATCTATTTTATTTTAGACCCTCAATCACCCCAAATGATTCTATCGAAGCGACGTGACTCCCGTTGGTCAGACTCTTTGCGGCGGTTTAGCTTTTGGAAACGTTGTCTCTTCGGTAACGAGGATCCACCGTACACACTGGTGGCTTCTGAAAGCTGATTTCTTACGTAATTTTCGAAATGGTATAAACCATGCGTCTTTAACCAATTATCGTCCCATGTTCAAAGTTGGTTACCTCGCGGAGTACAGTCATGTTCACTACACACGAATCTGTAACAGACTGCTCATATATCGTGTTTACACGCCATACGCCACGATGCTCAGGAGTCATATAAGGCCAAATGTGTCAGCATTTCCCGTGACTTTTCGCCCATGTCTTACATGTCACAGGTTCATTCACAACTTTTTATTTGACGCTAGCCCGCATCTCGTGGTCGTGCGGTAGTGTTCTCACTTCCCACGCCCGGGTTTCCGGGTTCGATTCCCGGCGGGGTCAGGGATTTTCTCTGCCTCGTGATGGCTGGGTGTTGTGTGATGTCCTTAGGTTAGTTAGGTATAAGTAGTTCTAAGTTCTAGGGGGCTGATGACCATAGATGTTAAGTCCCATAGTGCTCAGAGCCATTTGAACCATTTCACGCTAGGGAGAAGTGGGTGTCGCTTGTTTCCTCATAAACTGAATCATGTGAAGTGTTTGGACAAAAACATGGAAACACTAGAAGCACATTACCATATCTAATACGGTGCAGGGAAACCAATGGCACTCAAAACAGCTTCCTGTCTTCTCGGAATGGGTAAATACATGTCCCGTATGGCTTTTAAGATGATATTATAGCATCCTTCCTGCAAAACATGGCCCGGTGGGGTAATGATGATGCAGCTGGATAGCTACCACGACCCTTCTCTCCAAAGTAGATCACCAACGCTCAACAACATTTGGGAATGGTGATTGCGGTGGCCAGGGGAGATGCTACAATTCATGCTGGTGCTCACAAAACCAGTCCTGGACGATGTGAGCTACGTGAAGAGATGTCCTGTCATCTTGGAACAAATCATCTCCATTGCGGAACAAACATTGTACTATGGGAGGGACTGATCGGCCAAAATTCTCACATACTCCTTGACAGTAATGCGACCTTGCAGGACAACCACGAGGCCCTTGAAATATCACGATACGGCTGCTAAATCATCACCGAGTCACGCCATGTTTCACTCTTGGGATGTAAACTCGGTCACTAGTTGGAAATTGTGTGAAACAAGGTTCATCCAACCAAGTGACATTCTTCCATTGCTCCATAGGCCATGTTTTGCAAATTCGGCACCACGTTTTCCTGTTATGGAGATTTCCATCACTGACGTGTAGTCTGGGAATTCCAGCTCGCACTGCATATTTCCTACTTACCTGTTGAGCACCGTTAGTTTGTTTCGTTGTTGACAGGGTCCGCGAGTGCGACATTCGGTTGTGCAGTGACTTTCACAGTTGTCCACCTCTTACTTTTTTTGCGCAGTCCTCTACAATGAGCGTCTGTCACGATCACTCAAGACACAGTTTCGTCCCCGTCGTAACCTGGCGGATGGTGTTTTTCGGCTTTCGCTGAAAGCAGCATAAATCTTCGATACAGTGTTTCTTGAAACATAAGACATTTCAGCTACATTGGTTAAGGAAGCACTCACCATACGAGAACCAACAACTTTCCCACGTACGAATGCGCTTAGGTTCCACATAATGCTCTCACAACCATACAGAACTCTGTTTTGACCACGACTGAAAAATTTGGAAATTTATGGTAAGGGCTATGTGACCAGACTGCGGAGGTCATCGGTCCCTAGGATTACACACTACTTAATCTAACTTCAACTAACTTACGCTAAGGATAACACACACACCCTGCCCGAGGGAGGACTCGAACCTCCGACGGGGGGAGCCGTGCGAAGCGTGACGAGACGCCCTAGACCGCACGGCTCCCCCGCACAGCGACCACAACTGAGTCTTGCAACGTATTGAGGACATTGCACAAGTACCGTTCGTGGTCAAATGTAGCAGCCCAATCCAAAAGCGTGATTAGCCTCTGCATCTACGTTCGAGCATGCGTTTCTGGCGGTGTTTCCATATTTTTGTCCACCCGCTGTAGTAGACTGTGGTGATTCCGTGCTTCTCTCGAATAGCATCAACCTTAACGTCCTCATACGGCCAACGATCCCCCATCAATACCTCCACACGCTCTCGCTCCGCGACAACAGTGAAAGGTTGTACCCAGGATATTAGAGTAAACTGGGTTGAAATGAGGCGATCAGGAATTTTACTGCACTATCATTTCTTCACTTGCAGGCGTAATGCTGGCACTGATGTGTATCCTTTCTAGACTAACTTCACCACACAATCCTAATTCGGCCTCTACGCTACTGGAATGTGAAAAGGGTGATTTTTCCCGCGATGTAATATTTCTAGGACGCTAGGGCATGACGTATTAGGAAGACTACAACTCTCTCGGAGGAAATGAGGCGTACTATAAATGTGGCTGCATAGTACAGCGCATATTAGACCTCAGTCTCTGTAACAATGTAAGATTGAATAAATCGTCTCTAGTATGGAAACCACACATTTCCGGACGTAAGTTCATTAGACCCTTTCTCTTCCGTATCCTCCCATTGATCAGTGCCTAGATTTTGTACACTGTGGGGAAAAAAAACACCCCGTTAAAAGAAGGGCAAAAAAGTATTTCTTGCAAAGCGGAAGGCATTTATTAAAACCAGATCAACAAAACTCTTGTACAGGTTGTCGAAGAAGACGCTGTCTCATTCTTGACTTTGAACAACTGAAGAAATAAATACAGAAGTTGTTTTATCCGTATAACTGCTTTGAAGCTGGCTAAAAGATTGTTGTCAGTGTCGTATTGCTTTTATTTCAGTATCGTACTGTTTCCGTTGTGAAGCCATGACTGATGTGAGCAAACACAGTTGCATTGCTTTTATACATCGCTTTGGCTAGAGCCTCCATCGTAAATCAATACTGCTTGATTGAGAGAAATGTGCTTTCGTTTCAGGCAGAGTCAAAGGCAGGCCGCAACAGTGGACGCAAGAAAAAACGAGTCCAAAAATATTCCCTTGTCGCTCAGTCAACTGAGCAGTCAATAAATACACTGCCTGGCAAAAAACTGGAGCACCCAGACAACATGGACAGATATTAATGTAGCTTCATACAAGCACACACCCTAGGCGTCTACGATTAGACTATCAATGCTTGACGTTAGGTGCGAATGTGGATTGTCAGTGAGTCGTGCGGAGATGGTTCGCGCAGTTGCCGTAACGCTGTGTCCCGGATGGCGCAGTGGTTACCGCACCTGCCTAGAAATCAGGAGGTGCCGGGTTCGAATCTCAGTCCGGTACACATTTTTCACTCGTCGCTACTGATTCCGCGTAATGAAACGCTGCACCTGACGGTAGTGACCCCTGCAGTTCGCGGTGTGTTCAGAACTGCAGTTCTGGCTGACAGAAAGGTCACAACAGTGCTTGAGTGTTGTTGGTGTTAGTGTTGTTTCCACGGCCAGGCGGAGTGACCAAGCGGTTCTAGGCGCTACAGTCTAGAACCGCACGACCGCTACGATCGCAGGTTCGAATCCTGCCTCGGGCATGGATGTGTGTAATGTCCTTAGGTTAGTTAGGTTTAAGTAGTTCTAAGTTCTAGGGGACTGATGACCACAGCAATTGAGTCCCATAGTGCTCAGAGCGATTTGAAACTTTTTTGTTGTTTCCACGCCTGGCAGGATATACAGGGTGTAAATTTTAAGTTGACAAACCAGAATAACATGAAAAATAAACCTCACATGAAAAACTGTGTAGAATCCGAAGTTGATTATTTTCAAGAGGGACAACTGCTGGTGCTAAAATTAGCCCGCCACCCCAGCCCCCTGGGGATGGGGCGGGAGGCCAGCTGGTTGGATAGTGGAATATCCAGATGTGACGGTGGCCCGATGGCGAGTTGCGTGTCAATGTAGGGGCAAGGTTTACCCGTCGTCACGATTCCAATCGATCACGTCCGACCAACGCAAGACAAGACTGCCGTATTCTGCATCCAGAACATCGTCACTGCTTCACATCTGCGCCTTCCACGCGAGAGCAAGTAAAGGATTCCCAGAAACATCATTAGTCGAAGGCTAGTAGCTGCCAGACTATGGAATTCCCGTCCCATGCATAGGCTGCCTTTAACACAACAACACAAATGACAGCTTCTGTCGTGGTGCCGTGAGAGGGCAGCACGGACTGCTGATGGATGACCTCTCACTGTGTTCACCAAAGAACCGCGGTGATGACCATCGTAAGCGAGTATGGCGGCGCTCTGGGGAGACATCCCATTGTTCCAACATTTTGGAAAGGTACAGCGGTGTTACTCTTGGCTTCATGGTGTGGGGAGACCTCAGGTATTTCTTGAGTTCAGAGGTGCTAGTGACTGAGGGAAGTTTGACAGCACAGAAGTACGTCATTGACATCCTACGTCCTTTTGTGTTATCTCTCATGCGATAGTATTTTGGTGCCATTTTTCTGCAGGACAATGCTCGTCCACACACGGCACGTGACACTACGTGATGATCAGGTTCTCTCGTGGCCAGCAAGATGGCCAGATATGTCCCTGACATGTCTGGAATCAGTTCAAGCGTCAAGTCTATCCCATTGTCAGTACCTACGGCCGGTTCACAACCGAACCTTTTCATGCGTCGACAACAGAGGGGGTGCAACATCATACTGATCAATGAGTTCATGCTGCAAAGTTCTATATAAATTTGACCCATTTTTCAGTGAAGGGAATAACTTCACAGTTAGGCTCAACCTGCGAAATTTCATTTAGTTTCCACCTTCTCCTGTGGCTATCTCGCTTTCTTTTTATTTATTTTTTTGTATGGTAGTATAGATTTATCCAACGGCATAGATTTATCCAACGGCATAGATCACCGAAGTCTGACTGGGGTAGCACTCTAATGGGTGACCAACCGGTTGCCTAGCCCTGTTGCTAAACGGGGTGCACTCAGTTCTTATGAGGAAATCTGAGGAGCTACTAGATGGAGAAATAGCGGCTGGGGTCTCGTAAAGTGACAGAGGGCCGCGCGGGGTAGCCGCACGGTCTCGTTCGTCTTTTCACGGTCCGTGCGGCTCCCCTCGTCGGAGGTTCGAGCCCTCCCTCGGACACTGGTGTGTGTGTCGTCCTTAGCGTAAGTTAGTTTTAGTCAGATTAAGTAGTGTGTAAGTTTAGGGACCGATGACCTCAGTAGTTTGGTCCCATAAGACATTACCACGAATTTCCGAATTTTTGACATAGGGCCGGGACAGCGGTGTGTTGACCACATGCCCCTCCATGTCCGCATCCAGCGACGCCTGCGGCCTGAGGATGACACGGCGGTCGGTAGGTACCTTAGGGCCTTCATGGAACTTTCTGGCGGAGTTAAGTTTTTAGTGTATATTTATGTTCCAATAATTATGCAGAGAAGACGAGACCTGGAGAGGACAGACTGTATCAAAACCGTCTTTAGACACAAGACTACAGCAACATCATTCCTTCATAACTGACATTAGCCACCACCGTGCATAGACTCTACGACTGCATCTAGATACGTACCCCGCAATCCACCTTATGGTGCGTGGCGGAGGGTGCCACGTACCACTGATAGTCATTTCCTTTCCTGTTCCATTTTAAGATGGAGCGAAGGAAAAACGACGTGGTGAGACCGTGGCTATGTACAATTAATGTAGGTTAATTCTTACAAAGAAGAAAACAGCAGCCAGCCACTGCTATTTATTTAGATAAAAAGTGCCGTCACCGGTTTCGAACTGGCAAGTTCATCATCAGACGGCTGTTCACGTGATTTTCAAGATACACTTCACATTATTGTCCGTTTTCGATTTTTATCATTCCACTGTGGCGAAGTACTTTTGGTGTGTTGTTGCCCTACTGTAGGAAACAGTGTTAGAAGCGCCCTATGCGAAAATAACTAACCTCTAAACGATGAAATACAACGTAAATAAATATGTGAGGTTATGTGGTTACGGTACTAACGTCAAAAATTCCGCGCGATTTTGTTCCGAACTTGCAGGATTGTATTTTTCGAATATTCCTGCAACTTCGGAGCAAAAACGCGTAATTTTTTACGTTAGTACCGTAACCACTTGTTGTTGTTGTGGTCTTCAGTCCTAAGACTGGTTTGATACAACTCTCCATGCTACTATATCCTGTGCAAGCTTCTTCATCTCCCAGTACCCACTGCAGCCTACATCCTTCTGAGCCTGTTTAGTGTATTCACCTCTTGGTCTCCCTCTACGATTTTTACCCTCCACGCTCCCCTCCAATACTAAATTGTTGATCCCTTGATGCCTCAGAACATGTCCTACCAAGCGATCCCTTCTTCTGGTCAAGTTGTGCCATAAACTTCTCTTCTCCCCAATCCTTTTCAATACTTCCTCATTAGTTATGTGATCAACCCATCTAATCTTCAGCATTCTTCTGTAGTACCGCATTTCTAAAGCTTCTATTCACTTCTTGTCCAAACTATTTGTCGTCCATGTTACACTTCCATACATGGCTACACTCCATACAAATACTTTCAGAAAAGACTTCCTGACACTTAAATCTATACTTGAAGTTAACAAATTTCTCTTCTTCAGAAACGCTTTTCTTGCCATTGCCAGTCTACATTGTATATCCTCTCTACTTCGACCATCATCAGTTATTTTGCTCCCCAAATAGTAAAACTCCTTTACTACTTTAACTGTCTCATTTCCTAATCTAATTCCCTCAGCATCACCCGACTTAATTCGACTACATACCATTATCCTCGTTTTGCTTTTGTTGATGTGCATCTTATACCCTCCTATCAAGACACTGTCCATTCCATTCAACTGCTCTTCCAAGTCCTTTGCTGTCTGACAGAATTACAATGTCATCGGCGAACTTCAAAGTTTTACTTCTTCTCCATGGATTTTAATACCTACTCCGAATTTTTCTTTCGTTTCCTTTATTGCTTGCTCAATATACAGACTGAATAACATCGGGGAGAGACTACAACCCTGTCTCACTCCCTTCCCAACCACTGCTTCTCTTTCATGTCCCTCGACTCTTATAACTGCCATCTGGTTTCTGTACAAATTGTAAAAAGCTTTTCGCCCCCTGTATTTTACCCCTGCCACCTTTAGAAATTGAAAGAGAGTATTCCATTCAACATTGTCAAAAACTTTCTCTGAGTATACAAATGCTAGAAACGTAGGTTTGCCTTTCCTTAATCTTTCTTCTAAGATAAGTCGTAGGGTCAGTATCGCCTCACGTGTTCCAGTATCTGTATGGAATCCAAACTGATCTTCCCCGAGGTCGGCTTCTACTAGTTTTTCCATTCGTCTATAAAGAATTCGTGTTAGTATTTAGCACCTGTGGCTTATTAAACTGATTGTTCGGTAATATTCACGTCTTTCAACACCTCCTTTCTTTTGGATTGCAATTATTATGTTCTTCTTGAAGTCTGAGGGCATTTCGCCTGTTTCATACATCTTGCTCACCAGATGGTACAGTTTTGTCAGAACTTGCTCTCCCAAGGCCGTCAGTAGTTGCAATAGAATGTTGTCTACTCCGGGGGCCTTGTTTCGACTTAACCTCACATATTTATTTAAGCTGTACTTCATCGTTTGGAGGTTAGTTGTTTTCACAAAGGGCGCTTCTGTTTTCTACCGTAGGGCAACAACACACCAAAAATACTTCGCCACAGTGGAATAATAAAAATCGAAAACGGACGATAATGTGAAGTGTATCTTGAAAATCATGCGAACAGCCGTCTGATGATGAACTTGCCAGTTCGAAACCGGTAACGGCGCTATTTACCTAAATAATTAGCAGTATTAATAGTGGGTGGTTGATGTTTTCTTCTTTGTAAGAATTAACCTACATTGACAGAGTATATGCTTCCGTACAAGCCATAAGTTCTTTTATCTTAAAAGCGCATTTCAAGATGGCTGCAGAACGATTCTAGTGCCACCATCATACATTTCGCTTAAGTACCATCTTTCTCAACATTGTTCCTCGAAAAGAATGTCGCTTTGCCTCCAGGGACTCCCATTTGACTTCCAGCAGCATCTCCGTAATACGTGTTGTTCGAACCTGCCGCTAACGAGTCCAGCAGACCGCCTGTGAACAGCTTCGATGCATTGTCTCGAGGGTTATGGGACCTGATTTGTATGACACGTGCATGCTGAAGTGGATCTCACTGGACAGCAGTCCGCTGGAAGATGTGCGAGGTGTGAGGAGAAAGACGAGCGCGTAGGAGTGTGGGAACCAGGCAGGGGGCGACCGGAAGTGTGGAGGGAGAGGACGACTGCTACCCGATTCCAGGCCGACGCTGCTTGTGGGAAACGCACCGAACGGCTGGGCGCAGGAGAGGCTCCTCGCGAAAACTTAAGACGCGACAGCAGACGGCGGATGCAGACTAGTCATCACGGCTCTCAGAGTTAGTCGCACTAACTCCCCGTCCTAAAGTACAGACATACGTACGCGAAGTATCTCAACATACCAACATGTAAAAGCTTATGATAATATTTTGCCATGAAACCTCCAGTAGAAAATAAATGTGTATTCTACAAAACTGTCATTTATAAATAGCTCAATGGACAATTTCTTACAGATTTCCGTACAAAATACTAAAAAACGAATGTGTTGTAATGTATATCATTATTTTTGAAATGAGTTTGTTTTTGCTATTATGCTAGGTAAATATCTTTAAAAAACTTCTAAATGTACGCCCACGAGCTACCCTTTTTATTTATTTAATCAGTAATTTCACCTGGCAATGTTGGAGGTTTCAAGTTCTCTCTCTCTCATTTACGGAGGCAACGTTAGTGACTCGACTTTACCATTTGTGAACTACATGAGCAGTATAAAAGGGTATTAACAATAACAATAAAAAATAATAATGCATGTGGTAATGAATATATAAAATACCGACCATTAAAATTGCTACTCCACGAATATGACGTGCTACAGACGCGAAATTTAACCGACAGCAAGAAGATGGTGCTATATGCAAATGATTAGGTTTTCAGAGAATGCACACAAGGTTGGCGCCGACGGCGACACCTATAACGTGATGAAATGGGGAAATTTTCAAACCGATTTCTCATACACAAACAGCAGTTGACCAGCGTTGCCTGGTGAAACGTTGTTATGATCTCTCGTGTAAGTAGGAGAAATGTGTACCATCACGTTTCCGACTTTGACAAAGCTCGGATTGTAGCCTATCGCAATTGCGGTTTATCGTATCACGACATTGCTGCTCGCGTTGGTTGAGATCCAATGACTGTTAGCAGAACATGGAATCGGTGGGTTCAGGAGGGTAATACGGAACGCCGTGCTGGATTCCAGCGGCCTCGTATCAGTAGCAGTCGAGATGACAGGCATCTTATCGGCATGGCTGTAAGGCATCGTGCAGCAACGTATCGATCCCTGAGTCAACAGATGGGGACGTTTGTAAGACTACATCCAACTGCACGAACGGTTCGACGACGTTTGCAGCAGCATGGACTATCAGTTCGGAGACCATGGCTGCGGTTACCCTTAACGCTGCATCACAGACAGGAGCGCCCGTGATGGTGTACTCAACGACGAACCTGGGTGCACGAACGGCAAAAAGTTATTTTTTCGGATGAATCCAGGTTCTGTTTAAAGCATCATGATGGTCGCATCCGTGTTTGGAGACATCGTGGTGAACATACATTGGAAGCGTGTATTCGTCATCGGCATACTGGCGTATCACCAGGCGTGATGGTATGAGGTGCCATTGGTTACACGTCTTGGTCACCTCTTGTTCGCACTGACGTCACTTTGAACAGTGGACGTTGCATTTCAGACGTGTTACGACCCGTGGCTCTACCCTTCAATCGATCCCTGCGAAACCCTACAATTCAGCAGGGTAATGCACGACCGCATGTTGGAGGTCCTGTACGGGCGTTTCTGGATAGAGAAAATGTTCGACTGCTGCCCTGGCCAGCAAATTCTCCAAATCTCTCAGCAATTAAAAACGTGTGGCCAATGGTGGCCGAGCAACTGGCTCGTCACAATACGCCAGTCACTATTCTTGATTAACTGTGGTATCTTGTTAAAGCTGCATGAGCAGCTGTATCTGTACACGCCATACGAGCCCATTTTGACTCAATGCCCAGGCGTATCAGGGCCCGTATTACGGGCAGAGGTGGTTGTTCTGGGTACTGATTTCTCAGGATCTATGCACCTAAATTGCGTGAAAATGTAATCACATGTCAGTTCTAGTATAATATATTTGCGCAATAAATACCCGTTTATCATCTGCATTTCTTCTTGGTGTAGCAATTTTAATGGCCAGTAGTGTATAATGTAGCGAATGTCAGACTTGTTAAAATTGTGATGAGCAATTTCCTCATTACGTTCTTGTCGAATGTGAATAATGACACCTAACAGAAACATTTGTCATCAGTATGAGGTTAACTAAGAAACAGCTTTTTTGAGTGCAGTCTCGAAAGTTAAATTACCAGGTGTCCCAGAATTCTTTCTCCGATTACAATCATCCATAAGTCATAAAATATGACACATAGACAAACATATTTTTCTTGAATTGCGTGTGGCATATTCACATTTTTGTCTAGTTACATGCTCACCGCTACTTTCTTTGTTACAGGTTCCAATGATGTTGGAAAGACTGCACGATCTGGACTTTGTACGCACGGAAAAGAAGTTGTTTATGCAGGCTGCGGTGCACTGTCGTCTTTGGAATCTGCAACTCACGTGAGGCTCTGCAGACTACCTTCTCGGAAGTTCTTGTGTCTCTCACTGTCTGAATCGCCTGCGCGCTATGTTCTAAGGAGATCACAGACACTTCTTGTTTTCTTAAACTTCTTGATACTCTTAACATCTGGCGGCTCTCTTTGGTATGCCATCCAGAATTTTCTTTATACTTTTTTGGTGACTGTGCCTCGTGACACCACAGGGCGCATTAGGCTTTCTCCTGGTTTGAGTACTCGTTGTTTTCATATGATGTCCGATTCGTCCGATTCCGCTGTTGTTATGTCACTGGGTTCAGTAACAAAGGAACAGTGAGTATGTTCCACACGAAAACCTGAATGTCTCATACGCAATTCAAGACAAAAAGTATTTGTCTATTTGTCATATTTTATGTCTTATGAATTACTGTAATCAGGTAAAGGACTTCTGGGACGTCCAGTACTTTTTGATTTCACTTTCGATATTTTGGGATCCAGTAATCACGCGTTTGGCACCCTCTAATGGTATCTAGTTGTCTTGAGTGTACCAAATTGTCCGATTTTGGGCATTTGAGACGACATTTCACCTAAAGACTTCGCTTTCACTGCGTGTTTATTGTATGTGATTACTGTTTCTTGTCTCCACAACTGCCACTGTTTGTTTTTCGGTCGACTTTCGTGCGGTGGCGTCTACGAGTTTGCTACACGTAATGTAACTTAATTCCCTTCACCGTCTTCGAGGGCAGGTTCCTTACGCGAAACAAGAAGAACATGTCTAGTAAACATGGACTCTAAAATATATGTCTTAAGATATATGTATACTAGTTGATCTCGGATGCTGTGAAACAGATCTATTGAAGAAATGCTTATAGCTTTGAAGGCACACATTTTAAGACCCCATACATACCAGACATATTTTTTCTTGTTTTGTGTGTGTGTTTGTGTGTGTGTGTTTGCGTGCGTGTGTGTGTAAGGAAACTGCTCTCAAAGCTTGTTAAAGGGACTAAGTTACATCCTGTATAGGAGCGTGTTTTAGTGTGTATGATCGGGGATGCCCTTGCCAGAGGGCAGAAATGCGGTAACCGCATTTTTTTCTGAACGTGTCAGTGATGGGGAAGTGAGTCATTTATTAATACGCTATGTGGTTACGTTCTACATCTCGGTTTGTTTCGAGGCTTAGCATGGTCAGCTGTTACTTATATTAATTTGATCGTTTATTACTTTCTTGTTTATTGTAAGGCCTCTTTGTACCTAGAAATGTTTTGGTGGTTTTAGGAGTGTCTGTTGCGATTGTTCATTCTAATAAATTCTGCATCCTGTTCCGAATTAGGTGGTTAATTCCCGTCCTTTATTAAGTGTTCAGCAAAAGCAGAATGGCTATTTTCATACTTCCTGCTCCTTATGTGTTCGTTGTATCCAGTTTTTAAGTGACATGAAGATAAACAGCCTTTTGTTAAGATGCATAGACAAACCACATTTACAAGAACGTATTAATTATAATAAAATAAATTATTAACTTTTCCTTCCAGTAAGAGGTTTCTTGCTGCGTTTGTCCGGCACTGCAATCAGAGTTACCGACTAGTGCACCCCGGACGAGTAATCTGCAGATAAAAGTAAAAATAGTAGCGTTCCTTTTCCATAAACGAGTGAACGGCCTTCAATGCTAAGATTTGTGGCACACTTTTCATGTCAAGTGGAGCAGCATTTTCTCCGGGAATACTAAATGTGAATGTAATCACGAAACATGTTTTGTTTGGAAAATAAGAACGGTCTGATTCGCTGACTCAGCGTGTGACTGGCGGACATCAAATGCTTGTCTGGCACCTATTGCTTGTCTGGCACCTGTTGCCTTTATTTCTTCTCTGACAATGAGTGGTTAGCTGGCAAATGCCAGATTACAACGTGGTACGGATTGTTGGCATGTTATAATGTTGGATGGAAGTTATGTAATACTAGAGCAACAGGGCCAGGTCTCCTAAAGCACACAAAGATTCACACCAAGTGTAAGGTGAAAAGAAAATCATCAATACTAGTGAGTGAGTGTGTGTGTGTGTGTGTGTGTGTGTGTGTGTGTGTGTGTGTGTGTGTGTGTGTCTGTCCAGTACTTCTGTCTTATAAATATTAGTTTTCTCGATTCAGTTTTCCTTTCATATAACACAAGAATGAAAAATGATTAAAAGATAATAATCATACTGGCTTATCATTGCTTAAAGGTCTACTTAGTTCCTAAACTAATGTTACGCTACCTATTCACATTTCATCACGAATCACATACTAACACTGTTCCTTTCAACAGGGCCGTGATTATACCCATGCCTTTTCCATCGTAGATCTTTGACATACAGTATTGCAGTAATATACATTATACGGTGAACATATGATGTAGAATGATAAAAATGTTTTTTTTTATTTTTTTTATTTTTTTATTTTAGCCTAACTAACTTTTTGTTGGCAACACATTGTATTGTATTGTATGGAACAGGGGACCTAAAAACTGGTTCACAACCCAACAACAGGCTACAACAGTCCACTCACCCCACCGCCGCCACGCACTGAACCCAAGGTTATTGTGCGGTTCGACCCCTAGTGGACCCCCTGGAAACGTCTCACACCAGACGAGTGTAACCCCAATGTTTGTGTGGTAATTATGGTGTATGCGTACGTGGAGAAAGTGTTTGCGCAGCAATCGCCGACATAGTGTAACTGAGGCCGTATATGGGGAACCAGCCCGCATTCGCCGAGGCACATGGAAAACCGCCTTAAAAACCATCCAGCACACCGGAACCTCGACACTAGTCCGCCAGGCGGATTCGTCCCGGGAACCGGTACGCCTTCCCGTTCGGAAAGCTGAGCGTTAGACTGTATGGCCAAGCGGGCAGGCTACCAACACATAAACTTCGTGTTGTGTAGAATTGCTTCGAGTTTTTTTTAATATTTTTCTCCATATGCATTAACTAAGTCTGGAACTTGTCCCATCATCATGTAATATATACTAATGTTTTTATGTACCTAATGATGAAAGGGGCTCTGAGCAATATGGGACTCAACTTCTGAGGTCATCAGTCGCCTAGAACTTAGAACTACTTAAACCTAACTAACCTAACGACATCACACACATCCATGCCCGTGGCAGGATTCGAACCTGCCACCGTGGCGGTCGCGCGGTTTCAGACTGTAGCGCCTAGAACCGCTAGGCCACTCCGGCCGGCCAAAACGTTTATCGCTTACTATATTTTTGCTATTCATGCAACAAAATTTCACCATCAGGTATGACGTTTTAAATTATTTGATCTTTACCACTAACTCGCTGTGCAACACATTTTGCGGACTGTATTGGCATATGCCATGAATGTACCTCCAAAATTATATCACAGTTCAGGAGACATTATATCTCAACGATTGAGAGGCTTGATAAACTCCCTTTCGCTTAAAACGTACACCGTATTCGTCCAGTGTTTCATAATGAGGGCACTTAGCGCATTCCATAACCTTTGAACATCATTTCAAACGTTTTTTTTTTTTTTTTAACTTCTTCTTGCTTATCGTCAAATATTTACCGTATTAACTCATGCGTCAATTAATCAGACCTTTGAAGCTGTTTTATACTGGGTGTTCCCCTAAACATGTAATAGGACACACAGAATGCTGCAATGAAACATATGAGGTAGGGAACCTGGGGTCGATGAAGGAGATAAGGAAGTAAACTTGACTACCGCCTTGTCAAGCATTTCTGTTTGCCAGCTTATTTACAGCAAACATGCGTACATGTTTACACGTACTGTGCTGTTTATTTACATGTACATTCTTTATTTCCTGCAAGGAAACAAGGAGGACAAGGAGGACGAACCTGACTTCCAGGAAGTTCAAAAAAATGGTCCACATGGCTCTGAGCAATATGGGACTTAATTTCTGAGGTCCCCTAGAACTTAAAACTACTTAAACCTAACTAACCTAAGGACATCACAAACATACATGCCCGAGGGAGGATTCCAACCTGCGACCGTAGCGGTCGCGCGGTTCCAGACTGTAGTGAATAGAACCGATAGGCTACCCCGGCTGGAAGTCACGACGCAGGTTTTGTTTACTTTACTTGTCCATAAGATGGCTCTGCTGCGTAGAATTCATGAATCGACGACAGACCCATTTATTGCTGAGAGCTATTCAGAGACGTACAGTACAGTCAATGGAGCAGTACCGGTACAGTATTTCCTGATCACTGGATTGGAAGGAGAGGTCCTATTCCATGGCCTGCAATATCACCTGAGCTGAATCCCCTAGATTATTTACAATGGGGATATCTAAAGTCACTTGTGTATGAGACCCCAGTGGATTTTATTCGAAATACACCAGGGATATCAACTGGGTGCGTCAGAATTTGCTCGCCGATGTATGTTTGCATAGATGTTGATGATCATCAGTTCCAGCCCATTTTGTAAGATAGAATACAAATGGTATGCTCATTGTGTCAATGGTGGTATCTACAGGTAACTAATGTAAACAAAAAAGTACACATTAGTGTAATTTTATTTCTATTATCTCCTTAAGCTGGCTTCTCCGACACCAAGTTCTCTACCTCTAATTGTTCAGTGGAACATCCTGTATGTCCTGTTAAACTTTTGCACGCTATTAGGGTAACGCACTGTGTATGGGACTTCAATTCCTTAAGGAGTCTGGAGTTTACTAATTATAACTATTGATGAACTCTACTCCAGGGAGAGCAACTTTAGCAGGTGATAACTACCTGGAAATTTTTCCGCGGTAAGTAAGCAGTAACGTCTGTGAGCTCCTACAAAATACTGCAGGGAAGGAACGTCTATATTACTTCAATTTTAAAGTAATTAGAGAGCATAAAAGACTTCTTCGTCGTAAGTAGTAAACAATCTTTTTAACAACATAATCACATCTAACACCCAAAGAACCTGGTATTGCCGGCCGTTGTGGCCGAGCGGTTCTAGGCGCTTCAGTCAGGAACCGCGCGACCGTTACGGTCGCAGGTTCGAATCCTGCCTCGGGTAAGGAAGTGTGTAATTTTCTTAGGTGAATTACGTTTAAGTAGTTCGAAGTTGTAGGGGACTGATGACCTCAGATGTTCCACAGCGCTCGAAGCCATACATGGTATTGCTTTTGTTCGTGGTATAGACTTGTGTTATATAGCTGCTGCGGCGAATAATGTAATTCTCAGGCAAGACACCTGAAACGAGCCAGCTTTAGAATGTTGCGGGAAGGCAGTGTTTTAACAAGGGTTTTTCAGGTATCAGTGACAGCATTATGACCTATCAGTGTAGAGTCGTAAGTGTAATGTCGTTACTGGACAATTATATAGCTTCAAACCAAACTAGGCAGGTGAACTGGACCATAAACATTTTTTCGTACATTATCAACACATCCGAATTCAGCATGTACCACGTTACTACAATATTCATAACGGATGCAGATTGGGTCCCCGAAAATTTCTTAAACATATCTTTAAATTGAGCCTAATTACTGCTTTTAATATAGTTAGCATGTGGCCTAATGTGTTATGAAGTTGTCTACTGAGGTAAGTAGGTAGAAAAAGCCCTGATTTATTGATGCTATGCTTCTTATAGATACATTCTTGATCCAAAAAGAGATGCCCCGCACAATGGTGATGTTCTGGAATGCTATTTCTTTTCGTAGCAGGACCTCTTTGGTTGTCATCTGTGGCACTATTGCACCACAGCGATATGTGGACGATATTCTACGCTTCGTGCTGTTGTTCCCCGTGACAAACCTTCCTGGTCGTTCATTTCATCAAGGAAATGCCCGCCCGCAAACGGCGAGAATTCATATTGCTTGTGTTCGTGCTTGCCGAACCCTACCTTGGGCAGCTACTTCGCTGGATGTCTCTCTAGTTGAGAAGCATTATGGGCACGGCCCTCCAACCAGCTCGGGATTTTGTGCGATCTAAGGCACCAGTTAGAATTTGGCACGATATCCCTCAGGAGGACATCCAACAGCTCTGTCTACATCTGCATCTACATCCATACTCAACAAGCCACCTGACGGTGTGTGGCGGAGGGTACCTTGAGTACCTCTATCGGTTCTCCCTTGTGTTCCAGTCTCGTATTGTTCGTGGACAGTAAGATTCTCTGTATTCGTCTGTGTGGGCTCTAATCTCTGATCTTACCCTCGTGGTCTCTTCGCGAGGTATGGAGGGAGCAATATGCTGCTTGACTCCTCGGTGAAGATATGTTCTCGAAACTTCAAACAAAAGCCCGTACCGAGCTACTGAGCGTCTCTCTTGCAGAGTCTTCCACTAGAGTTTATCTGTCGTCTCCGTAACGCTTTCCCTATTACTAAAAATGATCCAATAACTAAAGCGCGCTGCTCTCCGTTGAGTCTTCTCTATCTCTTTTATCAACCCTATCTGGTACGGATCCCACACTGCTGAGCAGTATTCAAGCAGTGGGCGAACAAGCGTACTGTAACCTATTTCCTTTGTTTTCGGACTGCATTTCCTTAGGATTCTTCCAATGAATCTCAGTCTGGCATCTACTTTACCGACGATTAATTTTATATGTTCACTCCATTTTAAGTCACTACTCCCAGATAATTTATGGAATTAACTGTTTCAATTTGATGACCTGGTATATTGTAGCTAAATGATAAAAGGATCCTTCTTTCTATGTGTTCGCAGCACATTACACTTGTCTACATTGAGATTCAATTGCCATTCCCTGCACCATGCGTCAATTCGTTGCGGATCCTCCTGCATTTCAGAATAATTTTCCACTGTTACAACCTCAATCAATTCCAAGCCATATAACTGCTTGCACAAGTGCACAGGTGGACCAACACGTTATTGAGTTGCTGAATTTGAGAAGCTCTTTCTCTCAAATTAACCATCTATTTCTTCTGATATTGTAATCTGCTGTCTGTATGTAGATGTACAGTACACCTACAGATTTCCATAGTAATCGCGTGTTTCCTTCGTAGCGCGTCGTCCTTCATTTTTTTGGTCACATTGTTCACGTAAACATGGATATTGTATACCTCATTAACTGAAAAGAATTAAAAGTGTGCTGTTGTGCGTATCACTTTAAATTAGTTGAGTACCTATCCTTTTTATGAAATAACAGCATCAGACTGAAAAGCCGTGGCTGGGAAGTGGGGCAACCTGGTGACAGAAAACCAAGTTTTGTTTTGGGTTTCAGTGCAAAGAAATTATTTGTACAGTAATAGAAATTATAATCAGACTTCGTTAGGATTATAACTGTAGTCTGAAATGATATATGTTGTAATTTTCAACGGGTAGCTCGCTTATAGTGCGCAATACTTACTTCACCAAACCGAGTACTTCCAAAAACTTTAACGTGCTGAAATATACATAAAAACACTTAATCATTTAGCACATCACAGGGTTACATACAATACTTCCAAATTAGACATTACTGAGTTTTAATTACTTAATATTTCAAAAGAATTCCCAACAGCACATTATTTACTTTACCTGACCGTCCAATGGCTCCAGGCAGAAACGTAGAGGAGGTGACTACTCGTACTTCACATTCTTAAAAACAGTATACAGTCGAAAATTGGAAAATACATTAATTCTTTACATACACATAAACATTGCATATAACATAATAATTTTATCGATGACAGAGCGAAATACAAAAGTTCGTTTCACCGTCTCCTTTAATGGTGGAAGCAATGTCTATTACAGAATATGGAAACGCCATTCAATGATGTTTCACTGAGGCACTCGCCTTTGACACATAATTGTGGTAATTACATAGTTATAGTTAACGGAACATGTAGTTGCTTTTTTCAAAAGTTGTTATATCATAGATAGATAATGGCTTCCTGTACACTGTACAGACAAATAAGATGAAGTAATCTTTTTCTCATGACGTTTATACAAGTGATGACGACTACCACAGATTTGTCTTCAGACGTTAACACTTTGCGGAGTTCAAGATGCTTTGAAGAATTATGCAAAGGAAACGGTGCAGAATGTATTACATATGCTAAATCTGTTAAATATGGTTCTTGATAAACAACTCATTAGATTTCGTTATTCAGTAACATTTTCATTCAGTAAGTGCTTAACTGCCTGCTTATACAGCTCAAATTTGCCGCAAAAAGTTTCAATTCGTGGTATTGACATAGATGTATTAGGTTGGTGCGTAAGTTCGTAGTGTTTAATAAACACATCAGATCCACTTAACAGAGACTTCAGTTATCAATAATGTATTCTCCTCCACTGTTTACAACAACCTCCCAACGCTGCGGTAGCTTTTCGATTTTGCGAGTGTAGAAGTCACTTGGGTTTGAGGTGAAGGAATCGTCGAACCATGTTCAGAGCGCATTTTCATCTGGAAGGGAAGTTCCTTGAAGGTTGTTCGATAGAGAGCGGAAACGGTGAAAATCAGAGGGCACAGGATCAAGTGAATAAGGTCGGCAGGGAATGACTTCCCAATTATAGTCTTTTTTGGCAGTCTAGCAGATGTGGGTGGACTGTATCGCGGAGAAGATTCACTTCACGCAGTCTTCCTGGTCGCTGTTCTTGGACTGCGTCTGCTAGACGTCTCATTTGTTGACAATAGATGTCAGCAGTGATGGTTACAACTCGAGGAACCACACCGTCGCTGTTCCACCAGAGGCATAATATTTTGTGGATGCGCGCGGTTGTACGGGGAGCTGCTGCTTTGTTTAGGCTCAGTCATTCATTTCTTTTCTTTATGTTAGCATAAAGACACCATTGCTCGTCAACAGGAACGGTGCGGGACAGTAATGGTCGGAGTTGTTCACGGGCCAATTGATGACGATCAAGCAGAGATAAGCACCCGTTGACTTTTGTGATTTGGCTTAGAGCATTCGGTACCCATACATTCGGTTTTCGAATCATTCCCTTTGTATGCAAGTATCGCACGATGGTTGAACGATCACAGTTTATCACAAGCGCCAGTTCTCGAGTACACTGACGTGCATCATTGTGGATTAATGCGTTTAAATGATTTTCATCAAATCCCGAAGTTCTTTCTGAACGTTGGAGTCACTAATGTCAAAATAATCCTCCTTAGAACGGAAATGCTCTGTCCAATGGCATTATTCCCAGACCCTATGCAGATGTTTCTGTCTGCCTCTACTGCTGTCGCCGTTGTATTGAATTCAAACAGAAGAATATGATGGATTTCTCTACTTGGAACACTAGTTTCTAGAGTCCACAACTCCATTCACTATCTCCAAATGACAATATGTAAACTCAAAAGGCGACAATGAACAATAAATAAAAAACGACAAACGATAAATTAAAAAAAAATGGTTAAATGGCTCTGAGCACTATGGGACTTAACTGCTGTTGTCACCAGTCCCCTAGAACTTAGAACTACTTAAACCTAACTAACCTAAGGACATCACACACATCCATGCCCGAGGCAAGATTCGAACCTGCGACCATAGCTGTCGCGCGGTTCCAAACTGTAGCGCCTAGAACCTCTCGGCTACTCCGGCTGGCGTCAATCGATAAATAAACTTTTAGCAACCGGAATACCAACACGAAAAAAAAAGAAACGCTACTAACTTATGCACCAACCTAATATAAATTTTCGGTTAATGTTCTCATAATGTTTTTCCCTTGTTTCTCATAGATAGCACGGTACGAGTGACATATAATAAGTAGGATAGGCGGAATAAGATAAATACTATAGTTTCACCTATTCGTAACAATAAATGCCAACAGTCAGGAAATTGTGGGTGGTGGTGATGGTTGGATGATGTTGCAGGCTGTAAAAAGTTGCGATGGACCCAAGGACAAGGTATACATGACGTTGTCAGTTGTTTTGGGGACCTTTGTTTGTAGCCAGGATCCAGACAAAGGTTGGTGGCCGGACAGCAGGGAAAGATACATCAGCACAGCTTCGGTTGTACCTCAAGAAGTCAACAGACAGATTACATGTAACTGTTCTACAACATAATTACTATTACGTAATGCATGATTTATATCAGTTGTGCTGAAAGGGTAATCTGCTTAACGTATATCTGTTACACTATTAAAATAACGAAGAATGAATCAGATACACCACTAGGATCCGTGATTAGCGTTGGTGGATCTTGTTTCTGTTTCATCTACGAAACATAACTCAGTGTCCAGTACACGGCGATTAAAACCATCAATGTTCGTGATGAATGAGTTGATACAGTTGGGACCAATGTTGTAAATAATCTTCACAACATCCTCTGTGTAAGTGTCTCTGTGGTCAGCTTTTCATTATTCTGGATACGCAGTTAAAATCACTAATGTCGGCGTATACAGCGTTTCATGTCGAAAGTCATTTGATGTACGAGGCAGGCAGAATTGTTAACTAAACTGCTGAGTCCCTGTGTGCGTTACGCCTCGCTCATCTGATTTCCTTGGTGTGTGTGTGTCTGTGTGTGTGTGTGTGTGTGTGTTTGTGTGTGTGTGATAGAGAGAGAGAGAGAGAGAGAGAGAGAGAGAGAGTGTGTGAGAGAGAGGGGGGGGGGGGGGGGGGAGTCTACGCAAAGTCTTCCCACCTCACACTACGAAAAAACCATTTTTTGTACTACACTACACGTGAATAGCAGATCGCTGAGTTACTTTTAGGTAAATGCAAAATTCTTCACAGTGCTTGTGTCGGCATTTTAATTTTGGTTGTCCATTTCTGCGCATTCTAACACACTCCTCTCATCACGCATTCACTAGTGCAAAACTATTTTTACAACTTGATCATAACTTTTCTACATTCATCATTCGCAGATGCGAACTTTAGTATCACTTCCTCGGGTAACAATGCTCTGATTAAAGTAAAATACAGGTAAAATGTTTATAGAACAATTGTGTACATTTTTATGCAATAATTGCATCCTTACTCCATTACAGAATTAAATTTACAGTCAATGACATAGTTTCCTTTTATGACTATGGGCTGATTTCGTAAAATCTTGGCATTGCCAGCGCCTCTACATTTATGTAGGCAAGGACAATATTGTGCATACATAGAATATAATTAACCTTTGGGTGTGAGTCTTTAAGTCACAGCCATTGGTGAAAAGTCGGCAAAACACATAGAAAGAACAAAGACACCCTTAATTCATAGCAGAACGTTTACTTAGAAGCTGTGAAGTGTCACAGCAAACGTAATTATTGTAAGTCAGCTTATATTGTTAATGGTACTTAATATTAATACTAAATTAACTTTCAGTCTTTACCATATAGCAATCTTGATATGTTTTTACAAATGAAATGAAATGCGGGGTGGCTAGCGCCTTCCTTCGGAATGACCAGTCGCCTTGTGCAAGTGTTTTTACAGGACGCCACGTTGGCGGCTTGCGTGTAGATGAGCACGAAATGATGTTGAGGACATCACTGCAAGTTTCTTTTAAATCATCATTTAATTTAGAACTGGTACTGGCTTGGTTGTTTGTAAATTTGCTGTTAAGCATTTACGTGGCCATGTGCATTTTCAACTGCGAGAGAAACTAAAGCCTGCAAGAATACAACGTGAATTTGGCCCTGTTTCATAATCTTTCTAAAAATGTGCCACTGATTAAATCCTGAAGTAGGCTATTAACCTCTTTAATTAAGCAAAGTGGTCCCTGTGCGTTAACTATCTGCGCAATAATGTTGTTCTTGAAATGGTCCCTGACCGTTGATAATTTTCTTAACAAACTGATCCTGAAATGAGAACTCCTTACTTCGTAGTATAAATGCTTGGAGACGCGGTGCTTGCTGCTCTGTGTTCGCCAGCAACATATATTTCCAACTACAGTTGCTGCGAGCTTAGTGCAATGCTCCAGGCAACAAGTTAACTATTTTATATGCATCGTTGAGTGGGACACTCTTACAAATAAAAAAGATTTGAATCGAGGATGTGGAGAACGCTCTTAGGTGGAATATTTCTTTAACGAACTGTTTTTAAATTATCTGATATATTATTACTTATATGAAATTCATGTCACAACACTCATTAACATTGATGACGGGCAACATTGATGACAAACTCTTACTCTCACAAATATTACACAAATAAATATGAAAAATATCTTCCAGCGAAAGCACTCAATCTGTAATAAAAAATCTGATGTTTTATTTGGTCCAGAACTACTGGAAAAACACGTAAATAAATATTTTTTACAGCTAAATACACAATATTGTGATCAACACAACAGACCAGTCACACAATGCAGTTTAGCTATGTATACAAACGTCTCCCCTTTCTTTACAGTACACAAGCACATTAATATTAAATTGGATAGTAACATATCATTTCTATCAAACTACCAGAAATGGTAGTGAGATACTGACAGGTTTCAGATAGATTATATAATGGTAAGACAGAGTTTTAGGAATCAGGTTTTAAATTCTAAGACATTTCCAGGGGCAGATGTGGACTCTGACCACAATCTTTTGCTTATGAACTGTAGATTAAAACCGAAGAAACTGCAAGAAGGTGGAACCTGGATAAACTGACTAAACCAGAGGTTGTACAGAGCTTCAGGGAGAGCATAAGGGTACAATTTACAGGAATGGGGGAAAGAAATACAACAGAAGAAGAATGAGTAGCTCTGAGGGATGAAGTAGTGAAGGCAGCAGAGGATCAAGTAGGTAAAAAGACGAGGGCTAGTAGAAATCCTTGTGTAACAGAAGAAATATTGAATTTAATTGATGAAAGGAGAAAATATAAAAATGCAGTAAATGAAGCAGGCAAAAAGGAACACAAACGTCTCAAAAATGATATCGACAGGAAGTGCAATATGGCTAAGTAGGAATGGCTAGAGGACAAATGTAAGGATGTAGAGGCTTACCTCACGAGGGGTAAGTTAGATACTGCCTACAGGAAAATTAAAGAGATATTTGCAGGAAAGAGAACCAATTGTATGAATATCAAGAGCACAGATGGAAACCCAGTTCTACGCAAAGAAGGGAAAGCAGAAAGGTGGAAGGAGTATATAGCGGGTCTATACAAGGGTGATGTACTTGAGGACAATATTATGAAAATGGAAGAGGATGTAGATGAAGATGAAATGGGAGATACGATACTGCGTGCAGAGTTTGACAGAGCACTGAAAAACCTGAGTCGAAACAAAGCCCCGGGAGTAGACACCATTCCATTACAACTACTGACAGCCTTGGACAATACTCTACCATCTGGTGAGCAAGATGTATGAGACAGGCGAAATTCCCTCAGACTTCAAGAAGAATATAATAATTCCAGTCCCCCCCCCCCCCCCCCAAAAAAAAACACAGGTGTTGAGAGATGTGAAAATTACCGAACTATCAGTTTAATAAGCCACAGCTGCTAAATACTAACACGAATTCTTTACAGACGAATGGAAAAACTAGTAGAAGCGACCTCGGGGAAGATTAGTTTGGATTCCGTAGAAATATTGGAACACGTGAGGCAGTACTGACCTTACGACTTATCTTAGAAGCTAGATTAAGGAAAGGCAAACGTACGTTTCTAGCATTTGTAGACTTAGAGAAAGCTTTTGACAATGTTGACTGGAATACTCTCTTTCAGATTCTGAAGGTGGCAGGGGTAAAATACAGGGAGCGAGAGGCTATTTACAGTTTGTACAGAAACCAGATTGCAGTAATAAGAGTTGAGAGACATGAAAGGGAAGCAGTGGTTGGGAAGGGAATGGGACAGGGTTGTAACCTTTCCCCGATGTTATTCAATATATATATTGAGCAAGCAGTGAAGGAAACAAAAGAAAATTTGAGGTTCACCGATGACATTGTAATTCTGTCAGAGACGGCAAAGGACCTGGAAGAGCAGTTGAATGGAATGGACAGTGTCTTCAAAGGAGGGTATAAGATGAACATCAATAAAAGCAAAACGAGGATAATGGAATGTAGTCGAATTAAGTCGGGTGATGCTGAGGGAATTAGATTAGGAAATGAGACACTTAAAGTAGTAAACGAGTTTTGCTCTTTCGGGAGCAAAATAACTGATGATGGTCAAAGTAGGATATAAAATGTAGACTGGTAATGGCAAGGAAAGCGTTTCTGAAGAAGAGAAATTTGTTAACATCGAGTATAGATTTAAGTGACAGGAAGTAGTTTGTGAAAGTATTTGTATGGAGTGTAGCCATGTATGGAAGTGAAACATGGACGATAAATAGTTTAGACAAGAAGAGAATAGAAGCTTTCGAAATGTGGTGCTACAGAAAAATGCTGAAGATTAGATGGGTAGACCACATAACTAATGAGGAGGTATCGAATAGGATTGGGGAGAAGAGAAGTTTGTGGCACAACTTGATTAGAAGAATGGATCGGTTAGTAGGACATGTTCTGAGGCATCAAGGGATCACCAATTTAGTACTGAAGGGCAGCGTGGAGGGTAAAAATCGTAGAGGGAGACCAAGAGATGAATACACCAAGCAGATTCAGAAGTATGTAGCTCGCAGTAGGTACTGGGAGATGAAGAAGCTAGCACATGATACAGTAGCATGGAGAGCTTCATGAAACCAGTCTCAGGACTGAAAACCACGAAAATACACTTCATCACGCAGGTGTGGGATCTGTTGGAGCAACTTATTGTTCCTGCGTAAAGCCAAGCACCGGCACGCCGGTCATGAACATTAAAGCAGAGAGGTTTGTGAAGAAGCCGTCAGCCAATAGTACGCGACCCGTCTCTAGGACGACAACGAGACAGCAGCGGGATCTACACGAATAGCACATAGGCGCCGCGCCGCCTGGCCGCGGCCCGGTTGAAGACTATACATTCTACGAGCTCTGCAGCAGCGACTTGGGAACTGTATAATTTCACTTATATTAGGCATTGTCTATACTGATGAGATTCCTTATTTTGTTTGTCCCCCACTCTTGCAACACATCCTTGTAAAGTCTGGAAGTTAAGTATTGTAATTTATCTTACATAATAAAAATTCATTAATACGATATGCTTGAAATGTTGAAAGGTCTCTGTTGGATTCCTTTCATGTTAATTTTTTTAAACTGTTGTCATTTACGGCATAAATTCCTCTTCTAAATTTACTGTGGTGTTTCTGACTATCTGGGAGGAGACTGAGCAGTGGAACGTGTTACTTTTACACATAAACAAGAACGATCTGTCACACTACTACACTTTAAAACACAGTTTATACGTAATTCATGTCCCACAGTCTCATACGGAACCTACATCCGCTTTCTTTTATATACTGTATATGATAAGATACTGTCATCCCCATTCCCTTCTGTGTGAGAGGATGGATGAGAAAATGTATTTCTAGTTGCATGCTTGATGGTAGCATACAAGCCTGTCTGCTAGAGAACAGTAGGACCAACGTCGGAACAGGTAGCTACGCTTTGTAGAAGCAGAGAGGTTTCTATTCTTAGTATGGTCCTGTCCGTCCCTTGTCATGTTGGTATAGGGAGCTGCCTCTCTGGTCACTTCCGTTTGTATTTGTGAAGCAAGCTCGGTAGGAGCCCCGCAGGTCAGTCTGTCCGCGGCGAGCGTCTGGAGTGGTAAGATCTCCGGCTAAGCGCGTGTCTGCTAAGTCTGTAGGACAATGGATTTCTTAAAATCAGCCTAACTGAAAATTTAATCACCTTTATTTCAGGATTAGCTCTAAAATATTTAATGTTATCTTAAATTGCAACGCAGTGTAATTCGAGTGTGAAGTTCAGAATATATTCCGGTAGTTGCTTTGTCACTACTTTGTGTGTAAAGTGGAACCACGTGTTGATCAATAACTCTAACTAGGATCATCAATCTTAAATGCGAATGTGCGTGAGATTATAACGTCTCGTCTTGGCAATATTTTTCAATATAGCAACTTTTCTTTATGTTCAACCCTCGTGGGGTGTACTTTGTGAGAGCAGTACCACGTGCTTATACAATTGTTTGACCATCAGGTTAGTAGCAAGACGATAGTAACCAGTTCGAGGTTTTTGTTTTGTAAATTGCTTTTCGATCTAATTTATTTTAATTATCATAATTATTGTGGAGTTACACTCTTTGTGTAAACCAAGTTGACCACGTGAAGCATGTGGTGTAATCATCAAAGTAGTCCTCAGATATTCTTTTCGGGTAGATTTCACAGGGAGTTAATATGAATTTAGTATACCAGTGTGTGGTTATTACATGATGGACAGGATTGCGCTACGAACGTAACTTCTTTGGTTGAAAATTGAATCGGTTGGTTGTGGTTAATTTCCTCTTGCATATGTTTCAACGTTCTTCGTATGTTATTTTATGAATGCAGTGTTGTATGCAGTCTCCCAATCTTGGCTCCATATTTGATGTGTTCCGTAAGATTACAAACTCAAATTTTCACAATCCTAAATAAGGCACCAGTCACTTATGAATCAAGTTTAATTTGCTGAAATTTCAATGATCAATGTTAAAATAAATTTCCAAATATAATCTGATTTATTTCTTTTTGTTTAAATTGTTTATATATATATATCACCGGTTGTCGTATGACTATTAAAAGATTATAATTACTGTTAGTCTGGTAGGGAATCTGGTTAGCTAGACTGGATACCTGGTGAAACAGATGCTCAGTAATGCAAGGTTAACTTCCCCAGACAGCTCACAGCTTTTATCCCACTTTTATGGTCATGAATAGCAGCACCGCTTACATCTCAAATTAAAGCAACAACGTTACAATGTTGTCTAGCGATCCGAGAAAGCAGGCTTCCTAGGCACCCCATATTGGACGATAGGCAGGACACAACACTTACTGCAGTACGTCCACTTGCACCAATGGCCATCAATCAGTTACCAACCGAGTTGGTGGAGGAATGGATCGCCCGACAGTAAGACCTCCTCCCCAACCTTGTGGGCGGCACTGGAGCAGGTTGGAGCGCATATGTTGCCATCCGTGGTGATCACACACCCTATTAAGAACCGTTATTTGTACTGTACAGGAAACTGTTATAAATCGCAGTGACTTCAGGGTAATTGTTCTCTTTGAATAAAATTTCCGTTCCTTTTCTTATTCTTGTGTATTTCTTTCAGCTGCTCTCTGTACTGTACTGTAGTTTAGCAGTTCTTTTTTATGTACTGTCCAAGTCTAATCGAGCTAAGTTACTTGGCAGTGACATATCATGCGAAAGTTACTGTCATCCTGTTGTGTGTATGACGTGAACTCTTCGAACTCGTCGTTTAATTAACGGTAGAAGCACTGTGATACATCTAGACTTGATGTTTTTGGTAGTACTTTTTCATCACGCTATTCCGTATCGCGTCTCACTGGACTACTGCTTAAGAGTGACGGAACTGGTCCACGAATATTCATAGGGAGCACGCTCAGAAGGAGTGCCTTTGACATTAAAAACAAGATCCTTCCAGGCAAAGTACGCGACTTTTGAATACATTGTGGGAGTATACAGTGATCAATGTTATTACAAATATTTACTATCAAAAACAGTTTTGGTCACAATTTATTTATTCCGGTGACCAGTTTCGACCACAACTGTGATCGTCTTCAGACCAATGAGTAAGAGTCTCCTTCTTCCATTCTTACTCATTGGTCTGAAGATGACCACAGTTGTGGTCGAAACCGGTCACCGGAATAAATAATTTGTGATCAAGACTGTTTTGGATGGTAAATAAAGTACACGACAGTTCACACAACGGAACACGAATATGTCGCTGGTTGCCATCGGATGGATGAGAGTCGAGATATTATGGCGCAGTCTTAGGCCAGCATCAGCCCATGTTATAGTGAAAATTTATATCCAGTCGAAACCAGTATAGCCACAAGAACATTCAAGCGAATTTTGGCTGTAATAAACTTTGGCATGTCATCTTTCAACCCAGAGTTGGTTTTAACACTACTGTGCTTTACTAATCATTGTACCATTTGGATTCGCAACGCCCTTGCGTTCATCCGATCTTTGAACTGCTTTAACCAACTATTGTAGTGCGACCTGCAGTTTAAAGTGGTCCCCGAAACTAGAGATTTGTCACATATAAATACCATTGTCGGGGATGGAAGAGCTGATAAATGAGAAAAGGAAAATACCAGAACACATCGGGGTTTGAATTCTGAGCTTCTTATTAGTAATCAGGCAGTTAACTACTTAGCCAAAATGTTACACAAGATGAAGTTACGATCTTGACAGAAATTGGAATAAAGAGTAGAAACGTGCAAATCGCCTTCAGTAAGGAATGTGACACATTTTTTTCTGAAGTCAAATTGGTTTTATTCAGGATTGTACTTTACATATTATTCCTCTATCTTTCGGCTACAAAACCCTATTTTTAGTGCTCTGTACGTCAATCGGTAAAAACGGAACCCTTGTACGATCACTTTGTTGCCCATCAATCTGTCTGTGCAACTGTTAAAAATTCTTTTTCTCCGGAACGGATGGATGTATCACGTTGAAGTTTGTATCATACACTGAGGTCTATGGTCCTTTGGCGGTGTAAAACATTGAAGCTTCACAAGTCAATGCAATCGAAGGATACAGTGAAAGGTGGCTTCACTGAATCACAGCGCCATAGACTGCGACAAAGTTTATTATTCCACCGCCTCCACTGGCAATAGCAGTTGAGAGGATATCGAGGGCAGTCGTCGTTCTGTTGGGCGAGAGAGTAGACGATCTGACTGTTGACTGAAATGTTGTACTGTTCGGTTGGTGTAATGCACAGATGTAAGAATATGCAATTGACAAAATATATTTGAGAAAGGAGATAGGCTTTTGATTTATGATGATGGTGTAATGGAATATTTTCGTCAGTATATAGTGACGTAAAAAGGTAATACAGTTTTCTTTTATAACAATCCCTCTTGCTCACAGGTACAGTCAACAAAGCGTCTGGCTCGTGTTCGTTTATTACACTTGTAATTCTGGTTTCTATGTGCAATTATAGTATTTCTGGTTGTTCAATTAGTTCATTGTAAACGGTGTTTAAAATATTTTGTCGTGTTGAGAAAGAACCGAGCCAGATACATGTACGTTGAGTCACACTACCACACACAGAACACTTTCACTTGTGATTTGTTGTTTTGTAGCTTTTATAGTTGCAGGGGACTTAGTTAATCTATTGTGTTAATGGGAATTCCTTGTCATTCCTTATTTTTATTTTATGCAGTCAGATAGCGTGCTAATACTAGTCAGGGCCAACCAGTTACGAGTCTTCGTAACCGGTCACACAGCTAGTGTAATTATTGCATTTATTCAATAATATTAGTCTTTTCTTTTTAATTAAGCCCTCTTGCAACAGCCATTTATGTCATATATTTTGATTCTCGCAGATTCACTCACCAAAACGTAGAGGGTACTTCTTGTTGATCTAGAATCACGAAATTTGGCAAGAAAGGTTTTACAGAACAGCTAATGGAAAAAATTCCAAAATTGTTAATTTGTAACTATATCACACGAAAGAAATACTTCTTTTGCCATTTGTTATCCGACGTCAAACTTGAAATTACATCCGTCAGTAGTTCTCCGTTCAGGCTGACCGGATCGCAATGAATGACTTTATTTCTCATTTAACGCGTTTCGAAATTTATCAATCACCAGATATCCAGGGCGATTACGACACGTGGATATGGCGTTCAAGCTGTGTATCAAACAAACATTCGTAGGCTAGTCTGCGAACGTTTGTTCTACATACAACTTGAAACGCCATACCAGCGCGCAGTAGTAGGTCCTGGATATCTTATGATGGATAAATTCCGAAACGTCAGATGAGCGATAATGTCATTCCTTGTCCCATATTTAATGGAGAACTACTAACTGTTATAATAATGGTCGCCTGCCTCCTGCATGACTTTGTCACGTTTATATTCATAAAATCAAAATATTTTCGCAATTTTTGGAATTCCTGAGACAGATACATTTTCAGTGTCAATGTCGATAACAGACAAAAGTGATCGAGATTCTCGATACCCGGAATGGATAAACTGCCTAAATGAAATTCGTCCGGAGCGCTCACTGCGCGAGTCCTACTCGGACCTGGCCAGTTTTTTCAGTACAATCGCCGTTCGATGGAACGTCTTGCGCCACCTTACTGGGCGGTCCTGTATCCATGCATGGTAGAACCCTACTGGCCGACGTCGGATCCAACGTCTTTCCGCAACATACTCATCGTCAATGTACTGCTCCTAGTGTATTGTCCATTTGACCTAACAAGTTGCTCTTTACGATCTACTTTTAGGCCGCGAAGAACCCACTGGGCACACACCTCTAAGTACCCTAACTGGTGGACGAGTGTGTTAGAATTACCAATAGAAACATCCAGATGTGCAGCGAGGTGTTTGATTGTGATCCGTTGATTACCTCGAATGCGAGAATCCGCACGCTGCACGAGTCACAGCTGTCTGCTACCGGCCGGCGGGGAAACCGGACAGTTTAGCAGGATCTCGTTGCGATGGTGACAAACCCCTCGCCCAACGACTCACTGTGTTTTTGTTCAATGCTAGTCTCCGTAGATATTCTGCAAGCGCTTATGGATACCTGCGATGCTCTGGTATTCCGCCAAATGAAACTCAGTGACGGCTCTCTGCTTCCTCCCCATCTGACCCCCCTCAGATTTAGTTATAAGTTGGCACAGTGGAAAGGCCTTGAAAAACTGAACACAGATCAATCGAGAAAACAGGAAGAAGTTGTATGGAACTATGAAAAAAATAAGCAAAATATGCAAACTGAGTAGCCCATGTGCAAGATAGGCACATCAAGGAGACTGTAGACATAGGAGCGCCGTGGTCCTGTGGTTAGCGTGAGCAGCTGTGGAACGAGATGTCCTTGGTTCAAGTCTTTCCAAGAGTGAGAAGTTTAATTTTTTATTTTCAGACAATTATTATCCGTCCGTCCGTCCGTCCGATGCGAGGTAACTGAGCCGTAGTATGGGGACGCTATACATAAACAAACGTCGAAACAAAAGATATGTTTTGACAGAGTACAGGGAAAACTTTGCGACTGTGAAACTGTTGCATTCATTTGTTGCAGTTTATGTGACAAACTCTTATGTTTTCATAACTTTTTTGGGAGTGATTATCACATCCACAAGAAAACCTAAATCGGACAAGGTAGAAGAAACTTTTTACCCATTCGCCAAGTGTACATGTTAGGTGGGTCGACAACATATTCCTTTTATGTGACGCACATGCCGTCACCAGTGTCGTATAGAATATATCAGACGTGTTTTCCTGTGGAGGAATCGGTTGACCTATGACCTTGCGATCAAATGTTTTCGGTTCCCATTGGAGAGGCACGTCCTTTCGTCTACTAATCGCACGGTTTTGCGGTGCGGTCGCAAAACACAGACACTAAACTTATTACAGTGAACAGAGACGTCAATGAACGAACGGACAGATCATAATTTTGCGAAAATAAAGAAAGTTAAATGACCTCTCGTTCCGCAGCTGCTCACGCTAACCAGGGGACCGCGGCGCTCATTAGCACATACATTCCTTGATGTCGCCTATCTTGCACATGGACTACTCAGTTTGTATATTTTGCATATTTTTTTATAGTTCCACACAACTTCTTCCTGTTTTCTCGAGCGATCTGTGTTCAGTTTTTCAAGGCCTATCCACTGTGCCAACTTATAACTAAATCTGAGAGGGGTGCGTGGGGAGGTTCCCTTGTTAGAACTCACTTCAATTACAGATGTCAATTTAACGGCTACGTATAGTGCCGCCTCCTTTTTCATGAAACTGTGGGGGCTAAAGTGGGAATATTCCTCTCTGTCACACAACAAATTCCGCATTTTTAACCGAAATTGGTCGAGAGAAAAAGGGTTGCATCACTCATCGAACGCCGCTGGTATATTCGTCCTCATTCGTGGAACTTTTTGCCTCACTGACTAAACAATAAAGGCCCTAGCATTAAACCGCGTGGAACGAATTATTTCTCCCCCAGTCTTCAATGATCGCAATAAAGGCACTTGGCTAACAGCATGTACCCAGCGAACGGCGTTGTGCAAGAAAAGTGCAGAAGCCAGCTGTCAGGGCAGCCGAGGCCGCTTCCGCGCTCCCTTTCTGTCGCCAGGCGGCGCAGCTGTCGCGGGCCCAAGTTGTCTCTCGGCAGCGCTTCCTGCCATCGCTCTTGCCTTCCCAGGTCCTGTGGCCACGTGCCGCGCCCCACCCGTGTGCGATTCCCGACACGTTGTCAGCTGACTCATGTGCAGTAGACTGCACAGCTAACAAACAATGGAGGCTACACCCTTCAAACACCCAGCTGGCACACGTGCACATATTGATGAACCTATCATAGACTGTGCAGAAAAAAGAGATAATACGAGGGGCGTTCCAGTAGAAAATATTACACTACTGGCCATTAAAATTGCTACCCCAAGAACAAATGCAGATGATAAACGGCTATTCATTGGACAAATATATTATACTGGAACTGACATGTGATTACATTTTCACGCAATTTGGATGCATAGATCCTGAGAAATAAGTACTCAGAACAACCACCTCTGGCCGTAATAACAGCCTTGATACGCATTGAGTCAAACAGAGCTTGGATGGCGTGTACAGGTACAGCTGCCCATGTAGCTTCAACACGATACCTCAGTTCATCAAGAGTTGTGACTGGAGCATTGTGACGAGGTAGTTGCTCGGCCACCATTGACGAGACGTTTTCAGTTGGTGAGAGATATCGAGAATGTGCTGGGCAGGGCAGCAGTCGAACATTTTCTGTATCGAGAAAGGCCCGTACAGGACCTGCAACATGCGGTCGTGCATTATCCTGCTGAGATGTAGGGTTTCGCAGGGATCGTATGAATGGTAGAGCCACGGGTAGTAACACATCTGAAATGTAGCGTCCACTGTTCAAAATGCCGTCAATGCGAACAAAAGGTGACCGAGACAATTGCACCCCATACCATCACGCCGGGTGATACGCCAGTATGGCGATGACGAATATATGTTTTGTATGTGCGTTCACCGAAATGTCGCCAAACACGGATGCGACCATCATGATGCTGTATACAGAACCTAAATTCATCCGAAAAAATGATGTTTTGCCATTCGTGCACCCAGGTTCGTCGTTCAGTACACCATCGCAGTCGCTCCTGTCTGTGATGCAGCGTCAAGGGTCTCTGAGCTGATATACCATGCTGCTGCAAACGTCGTCGAACTGTTCGTGCACATGGTGGTTGTCTTGCAAACGTCCCCATCTGTTGACTCAGGGATCGAGACGTGGCTGCACGATCCGTTACAGCCATGCTGAGAAGATGCCTGTCATCCCGACTGCTTGTAATACGAGGCCGTTAGGATCCAGCACGGCGTTCCGTATTACCCTCCTGAACCCAATGATTCCATATTCTGCTAACAGTGATTGGATCTCGACCAAAGCGAGCAGCAATGTCGCGATACGATAAACCGCAATCACCATAGGCTACAGTCCGATCTTTAACAAAGTCGGAAACGTGATGGTACGCATTTCTCCTCCTTACACCAGGCAACGCCAGTCAACTGCTGTTTGTGTATGAGAAGGCGGTTGGAAACTTTCCTCGTGTCAGCATGTCGAAGGTGAAGGCGCCAACCTTGTGTGAATGCTCTGAAAATCTGATTATTTGTATATCACAGCATCTTCTTCCTGTCGGCTAAATTTCGTGTCTGCGGCACGTCATATTTGTGGTGTAGTAATTTTAATTGCCTGCAGTGTATTTCCCAGTATTTAGGTTACAAAAGGCAAATTTTTAAACTAATCTGTGTTCAATGCGACAGTGTTAGGCCTACTTACTGGACAGGCCTGTGTGCCTGTATGGTAATACTACTCCACTGGTCGACGTTAGAGTGAACGTCTTGCTGCATCGACAACATCCCCATCAGCCACGTACTGCTGCTCCACGACTGTATCCTTCGTTGCTCTTTATGGCCTTCTGGTATACGGCGAGGAACACAGAAGGCTCACACCTTGAAGTACCCCATAACTGGTGTACGAGTCTGCTGTCAGCACCACCAAGCAGAGACGGCAAGTTGTGCAGCAAGGTATTTGACTGTGATCCGTCCATCACCTCGAATGAGAGTGTCCCCATGTTCCAACACAGCGGGAATCCCAGCTGCGTGCGGCCAGTCGGCACGTGGGAGATCGGACAGTTTTGCTCGACTTTGTTACCAGAATGAGATTTTCACTCTGCTGCGGATATGAAACTTCCTGGCAGATTAAAACTGTGTGCCGGACCGAGACTAGAACTTGGGACCTTTGGCTTTCACGGCAAGTGCTCTACCATCTGGTCCCAAGTTCGAGTCTCGGTCCGGCACACAGTTTTAATCTGCCAGGAAGTTTCAACCTTGTTGCTTTCGACTCTTCGTGCTTTCGTTCACTGCCAAATCTCCAAAGACATTGGTTTTCCGCCAAAAGAAACTCAATGACAGCTCTCTGCTCGGAACGCATCCCCTTCACAGACACCATTATGGACGCTACGTATAGTCCGCCACCTATTGGAACTTCATGAAACTGTAGGACTGAAGCGGATATTCCACAATATCCCACAGCAAATTTCGGATCTTTTCAACGAAAAGTGACCGAGAAAAAAAAAAGTGCTCGATGTACTGAACACCCCTCATATCGAATGCCAATTGAGGTGGAATGAACACATAAAAATACTAACGAAGAGAATGTCATCATGTTATGCCCCAAGACCGCTGTCATCAGCTTATTACTTTTTTACTATAGAGGTGGAGCCCCTCCACGCCCACACCGGCATGATGGCAAACTCAATACGTCTACCGCCATGTCTGCATAAGGGTTATTTTTCACTAACGTGAAGTGTTGCAGGATGTGGGTATTGCGATGTTTGCGTACGTATGGTTAGGATTAACCATTAATACGCGCTCATCTGGAGATAGATTGGGTCGAAGTCGAACGAAGGGTAGCGGTTTGAAGGGCAGAGGAAAAAAAAGTGCCAAGGCAAAAGCCAAGGGAAAAAAAAAACCTCTGCGATAGTTAGGTCGGGTGGGAAGAGCAGTAGCGGATGTCTTGCTGCCTGCGATAGGTCGTGCAAGGGTAGGCTTTGTTAGTAGTGGGTATCATGCATGTCGATATCTTTGGTACGGTGGTGTTGCTCGGGGGCTGCCGCTGTGTGCCGGTGTAGAGCTCTCGTTCAGCGTCAGCAACCTGCAACAGTTAGGTTTATTATCGTTTTTGTGTCCGATAGGTCATATATCGGATGCACAATGCAGGGTGATGTTGGCGAGTTGTTTGTGCGTCAGTGGGCGGGCTTGTCGGTGTCCCAGCTGTGGCCTGTTGGTCGGCTCTAGTAGCAGCTGGTGATTAACAGTCAGTGTTGCTGATATGCAGCGGCTTGCCGACGTTTGTCGCTTGTTAGTGTAGGTTAGTTTACCACAGGTGGCTATGCTCTAGCTAGCAGTGTTTTTGGCCGCTTGTGTTTCCACCTGTGGTTGTGATCGTAGTTTCCCAGAGTGAGGATGAAAGATTTGTTCGAGTGTCTCGAGTTCCTGTATAGTCAGGTGGCGTGTTTCTTGAATACTTCCTTAAGGGTCTCAAGGCGGTATTCTTGGTGAAAATCCACGCTGCATGTGTAGCGTGGAGCGTTGCTAATGATTCGTAGCACTTTGTTCTGTATGATCTGTAGGCGGCGCAGTCGTGTAGGAGCTGCATATCCCAGGACGGGAGCTGCGTACGTCATGAGAGGTCTAATCAGTGTCATGTATATGGACCTCGACACCCTCCTATTCAGTGAGAAAGTGCCTCTTATACTGTCCCAAGATACACACAGACCTGAGCTGAGGTATGATTTTTTTTAGGGGATCACTTGCAAAAAATATAACCATAATATTCAAACAGCTGAGAGTGGCCAAAGGAATTTGAAAGTTGTGTGTTGAAATGGCACCAGCAATTCTACCAAAGTTTCTTTGTTTAACTCGCAAAACTAATCTTCGTAAGCTTTCCGCGTAGACGTCATGTAATCAGTAGCGGTAAGCTGTGCAGACGCTGATTTCATATCTCTATGCGATACGGCAGCGGTAGTGCATGTACCACTAATGGGTTCTGGTCGCTTGCAGCCAATCAGAACAGCGGGCGACACTGACCCATATTGGCGAGTGAGTTTGAATGCACTCTGTGTTCCCGGGTCGTTTAGGCGTGACATCTTGTACTTCGGAGGTGGCTGCAGCAGCTGGAAATCTGACGGGATTGTTTCAGTTATTTAACGTGATTGTTAACAGGCAAACTATTTAGTCATTTATATTGTGTGATATTCACATTCGTATAGTTATTTTGCAATCATTTCGAGTGCTTAATTTGTGATGATTTGCAAACGGGTTGCCGCCCGGGGTGGCCAAGCGGTTAAACGCACTTCAATCTGGAACAGCGCGATCGCTACGGTCGCAGGCTCGAATCTTGCCTCGGGCATGGATGTGTGTGCTGTCCTTAGGTTAGTTAGGTTTAAGTAGTTCTAAGTTCTAGGGGACTGATGACCACAGATGTTAAGTCCCATAGTGCTCAGAGCCATTTGAACCATTTTTGCAAACGTGTTCTGGTAATAGATATGAGATATTACAGTGGCTCAAATGGTTCAAATGGCTTTGAGCACTATGGGGTTTAACTTCTGAGGTCATCAGTCCTCTAGAACTTAGAACTACTTAAACCTAACTAACCTAAGGACATCACACACATCCATGCCCTAGGCAGGATTCGAATCTGCGACCTTAGCGGTCGCGCGGTTCCAGACTGTAGCACCTAGAACCGTACGGCCACTACGGTTTGCGATGTTGCTATAGCCTTGCGTCCAGGTCTCGACATCTCTGCGTAATTATTGGAACCTAAATCTACTCTTAAAACTTAAATCCGCCAGAACAGACCTTGAAGGCCCTAAGGCACCGACCGACCGCCGTGTCATCCTCACCCCACAGGCGTCACTGGAAGCGGACATGGAGAGGCATGTGGTCAGCACACCGCTGTCCCGGCCCTATGTCAAAAATTCGGAAATTCGTGGTAATGTCTTATGGGACAAAACTACTGAGGTCATCGGTCCTTAAGCTTACACACTATTTAATCTAACTTGAACTAACTTACGCTAAGGACGTAACACACACCCAAGCCCGAGGGGAGCGCCCATTAGAGTGCTAGCCCAGTCAGACTTCGGTGATCTGACGAGGAACCGATGTTACCACTGAAAATAGGCCGTTGGTTAAACACTACCATACACAAAAAAAAGAAGAAAAGAAAAAAAAAAGAAATCGAGATAGTTACAGGAGAAGGTGGAAACTAAATGAAATTTCACAGGTTGAGAGGAACTGTGAAGTTATTCCCTTGACTGAAAAATCGTGTCAAATTTATAAAGAACTTTGCAGCATGAACTAATCGATCAGTATGATGTTGCACTTCCTTCTGGTGTCGACGCATGCAAAGTTTCGGTTGTGAACTGCCGTAGGTACTGACAATGGGATAGACTTGACGCTCGAACTGATTCCACACATGTTCTGTCAGGGACATATCTGGCCATCTTGCAGGTAACGAGATACGATATACGATACTGCGTGAAAAGTTTGACAGAGCACTGAAAGACCTGAGTCGAGACAAGGCCCCGGGAGTAGACAACATTCCATTAGAACTACTGACGGCCTTTGGAGAGCCAGTCCTGACAAAACTCTACCATCTGCTGAGAAAGATGTACGAGACAGGCGAAATTCCCTCAGACTTCAATAAAAGTATAATAATTCCAATCCCAAAGAAAACAGGTGTTGACGGATGTGAAAATTACCGAACTATCAGTTTAATAAGTCACAGCTGCAAAATACTAACGCGAATTCTTTACAGACGAATGGAAAAACTGGTAGAAGCGGACCTCGGGGAAGATCAGTTTGGATTCCGTAGGAATGTTGGAACACGTGAGGCAATACTGACCTTACGACTTATCTTGTGTTGTTGTTGTGGTCTTCAGTCCTGAGACTGGTTTGATGCAGCTCTCCATGCTACTCTATCCTGTGCAACCTTCTTCATCTCCCAGTACCTACTGCAACCTACATCCTTCTGAATCTGCTTAGTGTACTCATCTCTCGGTCTCCCTCTACGATTTTTACCCTCCACACTGCCCTCCAATGCTAAATTTGTGATCCCTTGATGCCTCAAAACATGTCCTACCAACCGATCCCTTCTTCTAGTCAAGTTGTGCCACAAACTTCTCTTCTCCCCAATCCTATTCAATACCTCCTCATTAGTTACGTGATCTATCCACCTTATCTTCAGTATACTTCTGTAGCACCACATTTCGAAAGCTTCTGTTCTCTTCTTGTCCAAACTAGTTATCGTCCATGTTTCACTTCCATACATGGCTACACTCCAAACAAATATTTTCAGAAATGACTTCCTGACACTTAAATCTATATTCGATGTTAACAAATTTCTCTTCTTCAGAAACGCTTTCCTTGCCATTGCCAGTCTACATTTTATATCCTCTCTACTTCGACCATCATCAGTTATTTTACTTCCTAAATAGCAAAACTCCTTTACTACTTTAAGTGTCTCATTTCCTAATCTAATTCCCTCAGCAACACCCGATTAAATTTGACTACATTCCATTATCCTCGTTTTGCTTTTGTTGATGTTCATCTTATATCCTCCTTTCAAGACACTGTCCATTCCGTTCAACTGCTCTTCCAAGTCCTTTGCCATCTCTGACAGAATTACAATGTCATCGGCGAACCTCAAAGTTTTTACTTCGTCTCCATGAATTTTAATACGTACTCCAAATTTTTCTTTTGTTTCCTTTACTGCTTGCTCAATATACAGATTGAATAACATCGGGGAGAGGCTACAACCCTGTCTCACTCCTTTCCCAACCACTGCTTCCCTTTCATGCCCCTCGACTCTTATAACTGCCATCTGGTTTCTGTACAAATTGTAAATAGCCTTTCGCTCCCTGTATTTTACCCCTGCCACCTTTAGAATTTGAGAAAGAGTATTCCAGTCAACATTGTCATAAGCTTTCTCTAAGTCTACAAATGCTAGAAACGTAGGTTTGCCTTTTCTTAATCTTTCTTCTAAGATAAGTCGTAAGGTCAGTATTGCCTCACGTGTTCCAACATTTCGACGGAATCCAAACTGATCCTCCCCGAGGTCCGCATCTACCAGTTTTTCCATTCGTCTGTAAAGAATTCGCGTTAGTATTTTGCAGCTGTGACTTATTAAACTGATAGTTCGGTAATTTTCACATCTGTCAGCACCTGCTTTCTTTGGGATTGGAATTATTATATTCTTCTTGAAGTCTGAGGGTATTTGGCCTGTCTCATACATCTTGCTCACCAGCTGGTAGAGTTTTATCATGACTGGCTCTCCCAAGGCCGTCAGTAGTTCTAATGGAATGTTGTCTACTCCGGGGGCCTTGTTCCGACTCAGGTCTTTCAGTGCTCTGTCAAACTCTTCACGCAATATCGTATCACCCATTTCGTCTTCATCTACATCCTCTTCCATTTCCATAATATTGTGCTCAAGTACATCACCCTTGTATAAACCTTCTATATACTCCTTCCACCTTTCTGCCTTCCCTTCTTTGCTTAGAACTGGGTTGCCATCTGAGCTCTTGATATTCATACACGTGGTTCTCTTTTCTCCAAAGGTCTCTTTAATTTTCCTGTAGGCAGTATCTATCTTACCCCTAGTGAGATAAGCCTCTACATCCTTACATTTATCCTCTAGCCATCCCTGTTTAGCCATTTTGCACTTCCTCTCGATCTCATTTTTGAGACGTTTGTATTCCTTTTTGCCTGCTTCATTTACTGCATTTTTATATTTTCTCCTTTCATCAATTAAATTCAATATTTCTTCTGTTACCCAAGGATTTCTAGCAGCCCTCGTCTTTTTACCTACTTTATCCTCTGCTGCCTTCACTACTTCATCCCTCAGAGCTACCCATTCTTCTTCTACTGTATTTCTTTCCCCTATTCCTGTCAATTGTTCCCTTATGCTCTCCCTGAAACTCTGTACAACCTCTGGTTCTTTCAGTTTATCCAGGTCCCATCTCCTTAATTTCCCACATTTTTGCAGTTTCTTCAGTTTTAATCTACAGGTCATAACCAATAGATTGTGGTCAGAGTCCACATCTGCCCCTGGAAATGTCTTACAACTTAAAACCTGGTTCCTAAATCTCTGTCTTACCATTATATAATCTATCTGATACCTTTTAGTATCTCCAGGGTTCTTCCACGTATACAACCTTCTTTCATGATTCTTAAACCAAGTGTTACCTATGACTAAGTTGTGCTCTGTACAAAATTCTACTAGGCGGCTTCCTCTTTCATTTCTTAGCCCCTATCCATATTCACCTACTATGTTTCCTTCTCTCCCTTTTCCTACACTCGAATTCCAGTCACCCATTACTATTAAATTTTCGTCTCCCTTCACTATCTGAATAATTTCTTTTATTTCATCGTACATTTCTTCAATTTCTTCGTCATCTGCAGAGCTAGTTGGCATATAAACTTGTACTACTGTAGTAGGTGTGGGCTTCGTATATATCTTGGCCACAATAATGCGTTCACTATGCTGTTTGTAGTAGCTTACCCGCATTCCTATTTTCCTATTCATTATTAAACCTACTCCTGCATTACCCCTATTTGATTTTGTGTTTATAACCCTGTAATCACCTGACCAGAAGTCTTGTTCCTCCTGCCACCGAACTTCACTAATTCCCACTATATCTAACTTTAACCTATCCATTTCCCTTTTTAAATTTTCTAACCTACCTGCCCGATTAAGGGATCTGACATTCCACGCTCCGATCCGTAGAACGCCAGTTTTCTTTCTCCTGATAACGACATCCTCCTGAGTAGTCCCCGCCCGGAGATCCGAATGGGGGACTATTTTACCTCCGGAATATTTTACCCAAGAGGATGCCATCATCATTTAATCATACAGTAAAGCTGCATGTCCTCGGGAAAAATTACGGCTGTAGTTTCCCCTTGCTTTCAGCCGTTCGCAGTACCAGCACAGCAACGCCGTTTTGGTTAATGTTGCAAGGCCAGATCAGTCAATCATCCAGACTGTTGCCCCTGCAACTACTGAAAAGGCTGCTGCCCCTCTTCAGGAACCACACGTTTGTCTGGCCTCTCAACAGATACCCCTCCGTTGTGGTTGCACCTACAGTACGGCCATCTGTATCGCTGAGGCACGCAAGCCTCCCCACCAACGGCAAGGTCCATGGTTCCAGACGACTTATCTTAGAAGAAAGATTAAGAAAAGACAAACCTACGTTTCTAGCATTTGTAGACTTAGAGAAAGCTTTTGACAATGTTCACTGGAATACTCTCTTTCAAATTCTAAAGGTGGCAGGGGTGAAACACAGGGAGCGAAGAGCTATTTACAATTTGTACAGAAACCAGATGGCAGTTATAAGAGTCGAGGGGCATGAAAGGGAAGCAGTGGTTGGGAAGGGAGTGAGACGGGGTTATAGCCTATCCCCGGTGTTATTCAATCTGTATATTGAGCAAGCAGTGAAGGAAACAAAAGAAAAATTTGGAGTATGTATTAATATCCATGGAGAAGAAATAAAAACTTTGAGGTTCGCCGATGACATTGTAATTCTGTCAGAGACAGCAAAGGACTTGGAAGAGCAGTTGAACGGAATGGACAGCGCCTTGAAAGGAGGATATAAGATGTACATCAACAAAAGCAAAACGAGGATAATGGAATGTAGTCGAATTAAGACGGCTGATGCTGAGGGAACTAGATTAGGAAACGAGACACTTAAAGTAGTAATGGAGTTTTGCTATTTGGGGAGCAAAATAACTGATGATGGTCGAAGTAGAGATGATATAAAATGTAGACTGGCAATGGCAAGGAAAAGGTTTTTGAAGAAGAGAAGTTTGTTGACATCGAGTATAGATTTAAGTGTCAGGAAGTCGTTTCTGAAAGTATTTGTATGGAGTGTAGCCATGTATGGAAGTGAAACATGGACGATAACTAGTTTGGACAAGAAGAGAATAGAAGCATTCGAAATGTGGTGCTACAGAAGAATGTTGAAGATTAGGTGGGTAGATCACGTAACTAATTATTAGGTATTGAATAGGATTGGGGAGAAGAGAAGTTTGTGGCACAACTTGACTAGAAGAAGGGATCTGTTGGTAGGACATGTCCTGAGGCATCAAGGGATCACAAATTTAGCATTGGAGGGCAGCGTGGAGGGTAAAAATTGTAGAGGGAGACCAAGAGATGAATACACTAAGCAGATTCAGAATGATGTAGTCTGCAGTAGATACTGGGAGATGAAGGAGCTTGCACAGGATAGATTAGCATGGAGAGCTGCATGAAACCAGTCTCAGGACTGAAGGCCAGAACACAACAGTTAATTATAGACGATATGCCTCCTAGTTTGTAGTTGCGCGGTTTTTTGAGAGTTTCTGTTATTTTGATTATTTGCTTTTCCTATTTTCAAAGTCGCATTTGGTGTCAAAGTCTTTTCTGACACCTCGTTGAATCGGGCGTACTGCCGGTGGTCTGCATTTTTCTAACACACTATTTCGGCGTCTTCATCAGGTGCTTCCTGTGACTGAATGACAGGCTGACCGTGTCCCGTATTTATGTCTTGGCAGAATCTGGCGTTCCCTACGCCGTCCGCTCCCGCTGCGACCGTGTCGGTTGGTCGCCTGATGCTGGAAAAACGCAGACCACCAGCAGTACACCCGATTCAACGAGATGCCACAAAATCGCCGGGAAAGTCTAAGAAATTAGAACATCGGTTCGCAGCTCGCTGTAGCGTTCTCGCTTCCCGAGCACGGGGTACGCGGTTCGATTCCCGGCGGGGTCAGGGATTTTCACCTGCCTCCAGATGACTGGGTGTTGTTGTGTCGTCTTCATCATCATCATTCATCCCCATTACGGTCGGAGGAAGGCAATGACAAACCACCTCCACTAGGACCTTGCCTAGTAAGGCGGTGCGGGTCTTCCGCGTCGTCCCCTACGTATGGGACTTCACCTCATCTGGTCACTGGGGGTCAGTTCGAAGCGGGATTCATCACTGGAGACAATTCTACACCAGTAAATGAAATACTAGGCCGAATGTGTCCGACACCACTGCAAACAGCCTTGTTGATGTACAGTGGTCAATGGTAGTAGGCGCAAGGGGCACCGTGAGCTCAGCCCCCTCTCTGTGAGCCACCTACTGCTGGTCCTCGCGCCGGCCGCGGTGGTCTAGCGGTTCTAGGCGCTCCGTCCGGAACCGCGGGACTGCTACGGTCGCAGGTTCGAATCCTGCCTCGGGCATGGATGTGTGTGTTGCCTTTAGGTTAGTTAGGTTTAAGTAGTTCTAAGTTCTAGGGGACTGATGACCACAGATGTTAAGTCCCATAGTGCTCAGAACCATTTGAACCATTTTGCTGGTCCTCGTGATCACTGAAGCACCAGCTGCAAGACGCATCGATGATGATGACGAATCCTTGGCTCTCAGCGCTTCTGTAGGGATTACTCGGTCCTCATGTTTTGTCGTCTCTCTAGGTCGACCGCTCCCTTCTGCACGCTGCGTTCGGCCATGGTACACCCATTATCGCTACTGTTCATATGTCGAGCGATTCGCCCATTACTCCTTACGACTTCTTTGAGCCCAACTGCACGTCATCTCTCAAACGTTGACATCTGCATATATTGTTCGCGCGCCTGCCAAGCTTATTTACCGTCCAGCTAAGTACACAGAAAGAAAATCACAAAGAATTAGTGCGCTGGTATTGACAAGTCGTCTGTTTACTATCCTTGGCAGCTGCCCGGTGAGATTTCGCTACAGCGTTACACATTCGTCGATCGGCGGGCAAATTTACGGTTTTACATTTTCCATCGACACATGTATAAATATCAGTTGGCAACAAATTTGCATAGCTCCTTCGTGGAGCGTCTTTTTTTTGTCTTGCAGTGTATTTTTATTATTCTTGAGCTGTCGTCAAAGTGATGCTATTGTCCTTCTTGTTTTACTTTCTTGCTTTAAAGGATTCCAAAAACCCACACCGGTCGGCAGGAAGCAACATTGCAATATCAGTTTTCTCTCTTGCTGTCTAAGTCTCGGTCGAGCTATCATCCAGTTCCCTAGTTGTGGTGTTCTCGGGATCCTCATAACTGTCTTCATCAATGCTTCCCAAACCAATATTTATTACTATTCTTTCATTCTTCTACTCCAGGAAAGCGTCATGGCGCTGGTATTCATTCCCGATACATTTAACTTGTTCAAATGGTTCTGAGCACTATGAGACTTAACATCTTAGGTCATCAGTCCCCTAGAACTTAGAACTACTTAAACCTAACTAACCTAAGGGCAACACACACATCCATGCCCGAGGCAGGATTCGAACCTGCGACCGTAGTAGTCCCGCGGTCCTGGACTGCAGCGCCTAGAACCGCACGGCCACCGCGGCCGGCATACGTTTAACTTCTGCACACTCATTCATGAATCATCCAACTGGTGGTCAGTTCTGTCAAAGCCGCAGTTGGAAATTGGAAACATTGAAAGTTTACCCTGTGGGGCTCTTATAAATGATTGAGAATGAAGCAAAATTTAGTAGAGTTCTAACAACATTTATTTTTCAAAAGAAAAAGAAACAGAGATAAATTATGCTAAACACGTTATAGATTGATTACCGTAAACAACTAACAGGTGGTTTAAGAGCACAGTGGACAGGGATCCTGGGTGGCAGAAGTGAGTCAAGTACTCTGACCCTAAAAATGTGGATAACGCAATCTGAATTCATCTGATGCTGAGCAGACTTTGATTGTTCAAATCTAAAGAGGTTTTTCCATATAGTTGCAGCTGAGAGCAAGTGGCTATTGTGATCTGTACGCCCTGACATGGCCAAAGCGGCAGTACGTTACCCTGATTGCTTCGAGCGGCGATACAACTTGCAGCTGGAGAGGTGTGTGCGGCGGAGGCGAGACGTGACGCGGCACCTGTGGATCGATGGCGGCCATGAAAGAAATTCAAAAATCTCACGGTCTAGCGATCAGGCAAACGGATCGCGATTTACTTTCTACCAGAGCCCTGAAAGCACGGTAGATTTCAGTGTGTGACACAACCGTTCGCTGGTCGTACCAAGAACCAATTTGGCTCACTTATACGACAGAGTTCACAAGGAGTCCAAACGTCAAGACTGGTAAACCAAAAACGAATATGTGTGCCCTTGGCAAACGAATAAAAAAATTATTCTGAGCACTATGGGACTTAACATCTGAGGTCACCAGTCCCCTAGAACTTAGAACTACTTAAACCTAACTAACTTAAGGACATCACACACATCCATGCCCGAGGCAGGATTCGAACCTGCGACATCTACATCTACATGACTACTCTGCAATTCACATTTAAGTGCTTGGCAGAGGGTTCATCGAACCACAATCATACTATCTCTCTACTATTCCACTCCCGAACAGCGAGCGGGAAAAACGAACACCTAAACCTTTCTGTTCGAGCTCTGATTTCTCTTATTTTATTTTGATGATCATTCCTACCTATGTAGGTTGGGCTCAACAAAATATTTTCGCATTCGGAAGAGAAAGTTGGTGACTGAAATTTCGTAAAAAGGTCTCGCCGCGACGAAAAACGTCTATGCTGTAATGACTTCCATCCCAACTCGTGTATCATATCTGCCACACTCTCTCCCCTATAACGCGATAATACAAAACGAGCTGCCCTTCTTTGCACCCTCTCGATGTCCTCCGTCAATCCCACCTGGTAAGGATCCCACACCGCGCAGCAATATTCTAACAGAGGACGAACGAGTGTAGTGTAAGCTGTCTCTTTAGTGGACTTGTTGCATCTTCTAAGTGTCCTGCCAATGAAACGCAACCTTTGGCTCGCCTTCCCGACAATATTATCTATGTGGTCCTTCCAACTGAAGTTGTTTGTAATTTTAACACCCAGGTACTTAGTTGAATTGACAGCCTTGAGAATTGTACTATTTATCGAGTAATCGAATTCCAACGGATTTCTTTTGGAACTCATGTGGATCATCTCACACTTTTCGTTATTTAGCGTCAACTGCCACCTGACACACCATACAGCAATCTTTTCTAAATCGCTTTGCAGCTGATACTGGTCTTCGGATGACCTTACTAGACGGTAAATTACAGCATCATCTGCGAACAACCTAAGAGAACCGTAGTGGTTGGCGCGGTTCAAGACTGAAGCGCCTAGAACCGCTCGGCCATTCCGGCCGGGGAAAACTAATAGTTCGCGACGTTTGAAGTCACTCTGGCAGTACCGTAATAACTTCACCACAGGCCCCCAGTCTAAACAACTCCGAAGTGAAGTCAGGAGGATAGGTCCCACGCACCAACCACGTATGCCAGAGCATCGACTAGAAGTCTTCTTACCAGACCAAAGTCCAGGACCCCAGAGCTTCTCACCCCCCCCCCCCCCCCCGGAAAAAAAAGAAATCCGTTTTCTCGCAAAGTGCACGAACGACACCGCCTTCACGCCGTTTTGAGACAATCACAGCGCTCTAGAGGCGCTATGTTTCCCCTCCCCCATAATAGCACAAACTCCTGCCAAACCAGGGCAAGAGTTAAGAAACCTGCGTCACTGAAAAAAAAAAGAAACTGCTAATTACTGGCTTCTTTAAGTTTTGTGAAGGGGGCAGATGTTTTTCTCCGTAGTCGCGTCGCTTCCCACGGCAACAAGCGAACAGATACAATCTTAAATATCTTTGTCGCCTGTGTCTTGGAGCTTCTTAGTCCTAGCTATGAGGTGTCATAAAGATTCTATCTCTAAACGTTTCTCAGATGCCGGAGTTCCTTAGCCAACTGAGGCGGCCCAATGGAAGTGGGTCACAGGCCTATTTGAAGTAACTTGTGAATTTTTATTATGTATGGCTCTGCACACAATGTCTGGTTTACGACTCCACTTTGTAGATGCGTTCCTTCCGTCCGTCGCCCCTAGCCCAGCCTTCAGCCGGCACCAATGAATCTGCAGGAGACCTGTCTCGATGAGGGGCTGCTCTGTCTGCCCTGTATGGCTGTGGGCGTGTCTGGCAAGATTTACTGAGGGATGGGCTCGCCGCCAATTGCTTCCAACATGCCGTTTCTATGAGCTAAGAACCATAAAAATACCTCATGTTTTTAGCGCCCTACGTCGACTCAAGGTCGTTAACTTTCTAGAGTCTCACTTGAGGTGTATCAGGTTGTATTGAAATCTTTGTGGAAATTAGGTGAGACAGTAACTTGTCCTATCTCAACATGGTTTACGACTACTTTTCGTTTCACTACATTCCAAATGATTTTGTTTGTATTGAGACATTATACAAGGTTTATCATGTGATTCTTGAGTTTCTCCCAGCGTATTTGATAATCAAATTATCCACGGGTGTACTGCCGGTCTAGAGTGTCCAACGGGCACAATATTTCGGCGATCATACATGTCGCCATCATCAGATGCACTGACGGACGGAGCTCCTGTACTCAGAGTGGCAGATTCAACGTGCTCTCCGCCCAACCACTACAGCACAACCTGAGGAGATGCATGAAATCAGGAGGGAGAAGGTAGGCACTGCGTTTATGCCATATACAGGCGCACTCTCGGGGAAAATCGCCCGCATTTTGAAGAAACACCGGGTTGGAACTGTGTTTTGTCCTCCGAATAAAACTCGTGCACTGGTGGGGAGCGCCAAAGATGACCTCGGTTGGAGGAAGGCCGGCGTGTACCAGATTCCGTGTCAATGTGGCAAGTCGTATATTGGTCAGACGATGCGTACCGTCGAGGATCGATGCCGTGAAAACCAGAGGCACACTCGACTGATGTATCCGAGCAAGTCGGCGGTCGCTGAACATTGTTTGTCGGAAAATCACGCTATGGAGTATGACCGCACGAGGATTCTGGTACAGACGTCGAGATACTGGGACAGCGTTGTTAGAGAGGCAATCGAAATTCGCACCAATGACGACCTCATAAACCGTGAATGTGGCTATAATCTTAGCAAGGCTTGGGAACCAGCGATTGGGTTAATCAAGAGTAAATCGAGCAAACGTATAGTTGTGACGACCACGGCGGACAGAGCCATCACACCGACGTCATCTCAGACGCCGTCGCAATCTGTTCCACCTCGTGACCGTGGCGCGGGGAGCGGGCAGCGGAGGGAGCGCGCCGCGGGCGGAGGGTATTTAAATCGGCCGCCGCCGGCGCGACCGAACCCAGTTCCCTCTAAGCAGCCATAGCGTACGGATCTCCGTACCGGCACGTTCACAGGAGCTCAGTCCGTCAGTTCACCTGATGATGGCGACATGTTTGATCGCCGAAATATTGTGCCCGTTGGATACTGTAGACCGGCAGTACACCCGTGCATATTTTGAAGGTGTATCATAATAATTATTCCTCGTTTTCTGATATAATAGAGGGCATGAAATTTAAGTTTTTTCTTAATAAAGCAATGTCCAGAAATGCCTCGTTTGGACTTACACTGGGATGAAGGAAACTATATACTGTAATAAAAATACTGGAAGGACTTCATTACAAAACGAATGTAGAATTTAGAGCACGACCTTAGGAGTGGCACTTATTGAAAATGTGCTACAAATTGGCAATTCTGCCCAACGCCACTGTGGATGTGTCACACGATGTGAAAGTCGTCACACCCACTCTTACTCACATTTCACACCTTCATTTGACGTCTGTTTGACGGAGGTCAAAACTTTGGCGCCCTGTATTGAAATCACGCTGTTTTCTTACAAGCAGCCAAGGAAGACTTTTCAGACGCACTGCCACTCAGAATCGACACGAACAGGCCTCAGAAGGTGGCTTAAAGAGCGTCAATAGAATCAGCTCTTCCCTTAGAGAGTTAATTCCGACACATTGTGCGGTAAAAAACGACAGTTCGGATTGCGATGAGCGACAGGAAGAAGATACTGTCAACCGTTGACACTGAGGACACCCTCGCACATTTTAGCCCTTCTCTATGGACACTGTGGGGCTGCAACTCCATTCAACTTGATTGCAGCAGTTTGGAGCGCAGTACGACCGCAGTTTATGCTCTCGTGTACAAGCTGCAACCATTCGACAAAATCTGAGTATGATCTGAAGCATAAAGGCTACTAATGCCGTTTCAACCCTCCTGTTTTCCATCCTCTTGTGGCAAAGGCTCCCTCTAAGTGGCGGCCACTCTAGCGCCTGAGGATTAGGCAACTTCTTCGATTCGCCTTTGGTTGCGGTATGCCTGCTTTCAGGCTCCAGAGCAGCCATTAGGCTGAAATGGTAGCGAAGTTTCTGACAGGTACAGCTGTAACGTGCTCAACAAAGTAGTGTGGGTGGCACTGCGGGTTTTTCCGAAACCGGGTTCTTAGAAGGACCCTTTGCCGTTTTATCCACGCAAATACACCAAAGAGCCAAACAAACTGGTACACCTGCTTAATATCGTGTAGGACCCCAGCGAGCATGCACAAGTGCCGCAACACAACGTCACATGGACTCGACTAAAGTCTAAAGTAGTGCTGGAGGGAGCTGACACCGTGAATCCTAAAGAGCAGTCCATAAATTCGTAAAGAGTACGACGCGGAGGAGATCTCTTCTAAAGAGAACGTTGCAAGGCATCCCAAATAAGCTCAATAATACTGATGTCTGAGGAGTTTGGTGGCCAGCGGAAGTGTTTAACCTAGAAGAGTGTTCCTGGAGCTACTCTGTAGCAATTCTGGGCGTGTGGGGTGTCGCATTGTCCTGCTGTAATTGCCCGAGTTCGTCGGAATTCACAATGGACATGAATGGGTGCAGGCGGTCAGACAGGATGCTTACGTACGTCTTACCTGCCAGAGTCGTATCTAGGTGTATCGGGGCTCCCATATCACCCCACATGCACACACCCTACACCATTAGAGCCTCCACCGCTTGAACAGTCCCCTGCTGACATGCAAGGTCCATGAATTCATGACGTTGTCGCCATACCCGTACACGTCCATCCGTTCGATACAATTTGAAACGAGACTCGTCGGACGAGGCAACAAATTTCCAGTCATCAGCAGTCCAATGTCGATGTTGACGGACCCAGGCGTGGCGTAAGGCTTTGTCTCATGTAGTCATCAAGGGTAGACGAGTCGGCCTTAGGGTCCGAAAGCCAATACCGATGACGTTTCGTTGAATGGTTCGTAGGCGGACACTTGTTGATAGCCTAGCATTGAAATCAGCAGCAATTTGCGAAAGTGTTCCAATTCTGTCACGTTGAACGATTCTCTTATGTTGTCGGTTGTCCCGTTCTTGCGGGATCTTTTCACGGCCGCAGCGAATTCGGAGATTTGATTTTTTACCAGATTCCTGATATTGACGCTACACTCATGAAATGGCCGTATCGAGTATCCGCACTTCATCGCTACCTCGGAGATGCTGTGCGCCATCGCTCCAAAGAGGTGTGATCACGTAGAAAACGCATGCAGCGCTACAATGTCCCTAGAGAAGAACTGAAGCATCCGAGGGTGCCACCAGTGTCAAAGGTTGTCAAGAACGTTTTCCTGTCGAACGAACTGTGAACTGTCGTTTTCGACCGCGAAATGTGTGGGAACCAACGTCCCGAGTGAAGGGTTGTTTCACTGACGCTCTTTTTGCCACCTCCTGAGGCCTTTTCGAGTCGATTCTGAGCGTCGGTGTGTCTGAAATGTCACCCTTGGCCACCCGTAAGTAAACACCGCGATTTCAACGCTGGGCATCGCGGCTCTGACCTTCATCGCACAGACGTCAAACGAAGGGGTGAAATGTGAGCAAGAGTGGGTGTGACGGCCTTCTGATCGTGTGACACGCACGCGGTGGCGTTCGGCAGAATTGTGGACAAATTTTGTACCAGCAGGTCATCGTTAACGTGTCTTACAGCTGACATGACTTTTCGGGCTGTGGTCTTTTTTTCGCATCTGTCGACACCTCGCTGTCTGAAGCGCCGCCGAGACGGTTGGTGACGTCGCAGGGCGCCACGCTATAGCGCCAGTACAGAGGATGGGCGGCCAGAGTGGCCGAGCAGTTCTAGGCGCTACAGTCTGGAACAGCTACGGTCGCAGGTTCGAATCCTGCCTCGGGCATTGATGTGTGTGATGTCCTTAGGTCAGTTAGGTTTAAGTAGTTCTAAGTTATAGGGGACTGATGACCTCAGAAGTTAAGTTCCATAGTGCTCAAAGCCATTTGAACCATTTGAACAGAGGATGGCTGTAAGCACCTCTTAATTTAAAATTTATGCGTCGCGATGCGAGGCAAATACTGGGTTTCGGAAAATTCGTCCTTTAATTGCGTTGCACAGTGTAAAGTGCAGTGGCATGTCACGCTGTAAATAACTGCCTGGAATGCTTAGAGGCTTCGTATTACGGAAAAAGACGGCATCCAACATGCAACCGAACTTAGTGCTACTGATAGTGGGTCAACAATACACTTGTGTATACCGTCAGAAACTCTAATTCAACCTACTGTACCACAAACAACTATTAGTTCATTACAATTCCGCCAGCTATAGCTCGTGAAATATGGAGTACTATAGTACAGACTGAATCTGTGAACGTGTCTTTACCGTCTAATAACAAAATTATATTTATTCCGATTTTCATTGCAATGAGTATTTTTTGTGTATTTCCAATACTCCGCGAATTATGCGTTTAAATTGTGTCAGACCTTTAAAATAACTGTAAAACTGGATTGCTGTATGTTGGGGTGGGACCCAGTCACACGTTCTGTCCCGGGCCTTGAGCGCCTCCACCTGCGCTGGTCGATGGGGTCGCGCCTTTTCATCCATAAAACTGAAGTCAGGGACGAATGCACATCAGAAATGAGGCACGTGCGGAAATATAACTGTGCCACAATAACGCAGACCAATGAATGTAAAAAATGTTCAAACATGTGTGAAATCTTATGGGACTTAACTGCTAAGGTCATCATTCTCTAAGCTTACACACTATATCTACATCTACATCTACATCCATACTCCTCAAGCCACCTGACGGTGTGTGGCGGAGGGTACTTTGAGTACCTCTATCGGTTCTCCCTTCTTGAGCCAAATTATCCTAAGGACAAACACACACATCCATGCCCGAGGGAGGACTCGAACCTCCGCCGGGACCAGCCGGCAGCGCATTAGACCGCTCAGCTAATCAGCGCGGCACCACTAAGTGTACCGTGTTCATGATTCTGAAGCCAGTAAGCCCTTGCAACATTATGTCTCCCCACACCATAACGCCTGGACCACCAAAACGATCGACTTCGGCAAAGTTCCTGGGTGCATAACGTATTTCCACATCTCGCCATCTGAGAGTACGTCCATCATTGTCGAACGTGATCGTTTTGGTGACTTAGGTGTAACGTTGTGGGGTGACCTAATGTTGCATAAATCTTTGAACGCGGTACACTCACAGGTCATAGTTATTGTGACAGTGTACTCCTTGCCCATTGATACGCCATCAGGGGTACTTCCAGCCCTGATTACATTTTTATGGACGACAATGCGCGACCGCATCGAAGTGCGCAGCTGCAGCAGCCCTGGAACGAAAGGATATTCGGCGTAAGGGATGGCCTTCCGTTCCCCCGACTTAAAACCCACAGAGCACGTGTGGCATGCGTTGGAGACACGTACTGCAGCATGTCCACACCCAACAATGACCATCCAACCATCCAGCAGTTGTCAACCGTGCTGCTAGAAGAATGGATCGCCCCCTTGCTATCCTGATCTGCATGTGAGCAAATTGTAGAGCATTTGTTTCCGTCCGTGGTGATCACACGCCCTGTTAAGAACCTTTTGTCGCCTTTCGTAACGCCAGAGGGATGATTATAAATCTCGGTGACTTCAGTGTAACTGTTGTCTTAGAATTAAAGTGTCGTTTCCGACCGACCCATTGTGTATTTCTTTCAGTGGTCTTCTGTATCATAGTTTAGTAATTCTTTTATATATCGTGTATGTTTCATTGAGCTATCTTGCTTGCCAGTGACACATCACCCGAAAGTCATTTTCGACCTTAAGTACTGCACATCAGTGTGTATGACAAATCGTCTTTTTGTGGTGTCCTCTGAACGTAGTCTCAGTATTTAAGGGGTGTTACAAGATGAACAAAATCAAATGGAACAACAGCTCGTAAACTCACTCACCTGAATTCCAGATTTCAGTGAAGCTTCCTTGTTGGAGTCTGGTTCGAATTATTTTAGATTTTTATCAATTTTCTTTAAATAGCATCTCGCCTTCCTCGGTTGTAGCCTTCGTTGCAATGTACTTTACATAAATAAAGTTTAGATTACTAGAGATCCGTGCCTTTCTCAGTGTTATTGTTTCTTTTGCGATTTCTCATGTAGGTAAGGGGGTTGGAGAAAACTATGGAAACACTTCGAGGAATGCGTAGTTGGATATAAATGTAGATGCTAGCCAAACCTGCAGATTGCGCTGTTGTGTTGGTCCATGAATGGCACCTGTGCAATGTCCTCAATAAGTTTCAAGTGACAATTGAGTTCAGAACATCACTATTGTAGTAGTGACTGTATTATGTCGTAGCTAATTGAATAAGAACGTGTCAATTCGATGGTGCTTGTATTATACGTGATTCCACAACCAAGGTAACCGAAGTGTTTGGTGTGTCAAGAGGCTCTGTATCGAGGATTTACAAATGGTTCAAATGGCTCTCACGACTATGGGTCTTCACATCTGAGGTCACCAGTCCGCTAGACGTAGAACTACTTAAACCTAACTAGCCTAAGGGCATCACATACATCCATGCCCGAGATAGGATTCGAACCTGCGACTGTAGCAGCCGCGTGGTTCCGTACTGAAGCGCCTTGGACCCCTCGGCCACCGCGGCCGGCGGGGATTTACACTGACGTAACAAAAGTCATGGGATATCTTCTAATATCGTGTCGGATCTCCTTCTGCAAGGTGTAGTGCAGCAACTCGACGTGACATAGACTCAATAAGTCGTTGGAAGCCCCCGTAGAAACACTGTGCGATGGTGCTTCTATACCCGTTCGTAATTGCGAAAGTATTGCCAGTGCAGGATTTTGTACACGAACTGACCTCTCCATTATGTCCCATAAATTTTCGATAGGATCGACGTCGGGCGATCTGGGTAGTCAAAAGATTCTCTCGAACAGTCCAGAATGTTCTCCAATCCAATCCCGAACAACTGTAATCCGGTGACATCGTTATTTGGAAACATGAAGATCATGACTGTAAATGGTCCCCAAGCATTGCACCATTACGTGTCAGTGATCGAAGCAGTTGGACCAGAGGACCCAGTCCATTTCACATAAACACAGCCAACACCATACGGAGCCACCACCAGCTTGCACAGTGCCCTGTCGACTGTTTGGGTCCTAGGCTTCGTGGGGTCTGCGCCACACTCTAAGCGTACTATCAGCTTTTACCAACTGAAATCGGCATCATCTGACTAGGTCACGATTTTCAGTGGTCTAGGGTCCTACCAAAATGATCAAGAGCCCAGAAGAGGCGTTGTAGGTGATGTTGTTTTGTTAGCAAAGCCACTCGCGTCAGTCGTCTGATGCCACACTCCATTAACGCCAAATTTCGCCCCAGTGTCCCACGCACGTCGTACGCATTGCATTGAGTTCTGCAGTTATTTCACGTAGTGTTGCTTGTCTGTTAGCTCTGACAACTCTTCGTAAACGCTGCTGGTCTCAGTCGTTTAAGGCGCTGCAGTCACGGACTGTGCGGCTGGTTCCGGCGGAGGTTCGAGTCTATTCCTCGGGCATGAGTGTGCGTGTTTGTCCTTAGGATAATTTAGGTTAAGTAGTGTGTAAGCTTAGGGACTGATGACCTTAGCAGTTAAGTCCCATAAGATTTCACACACACATCAACCGTTTAAGGCTGAACGGCTGTCGGCCACTGCGTTGCCCGTGGTGACACGTAGTGCCTGAAATCTGGTACTCTCGGCACGCTCTTGTCATTGTGGATCTCGGAATATTGAATTCCCTAACGATTTTCGAACTGGAAGGTCCCATGCACGTAGCTCCAACTAGCATTCACCGTTCAGTATCTGTTAATTACCGTCGTGCGGCCATAATCACGCCGGAAACCGTTTCACATAAATCACCTTAGAAAAAATTATAGTTCCGCCAATACACGGCCGTTTTATACCTTGTGTACGTGACACCATCTGTATATGTGAATACTGCTATTCCATGACTTTTGTCACCTCAGCGTATGTAGGATACAGGCAAAGCGGATTGAAGTGTGTGCTGAGTTGTCGCAAGAGACGGCCATCGTAGAGGATTGTGACGAAAATTAAGACAGCTGCAAAAATCATCACAGAAATTGTAAATATGACATATTTACTGTACTCGGACAAAGATGCATAAGCGCGCTGCACGAGTAGTGGACAAGATCCACACTTTGAGTTTAATGGGATTTGTGATGCGCTTGGTCAACACCCAGTTGCGCAGAGCTAGGGCATTATAATTAGAGGCATAGTAGCTAGCAGCTGAGTTTGAGAGAATTCCATCTGTGAATGTGGAAGATAAACATCTGGAGTACTTTATTATGGAGAAGAAAGCCTGTTTCCAAAAAAGTTTTGCATCACTTCGGTTCCCAGAACTCCTGAAGGCAGACGTTGACTGAGGATATTGTATCACAGAGAATGTCCATTTGACTGTTAAGAGATGTCACTAAACCCACCCAAAGATGTAAAAAAAAAATGCATGAGCAGCGCCTATTAGACGGAGGGGGTCCGACAGCCGATCAGTTTCAGTCGCTGCACCAGGAAGGAGGTACACGAGTCGTGTTGTCTGTAGAGCAACCATGCATAGACGGTCAATACCGCGGTTTGATCGCATCCGCATTGTTACTTTGTGGCAGGAAGGGCTCTCAACAAGCGAAGTGTCCTGGCGTCTCGGAGTGAACCAAGGCGATGTTGTACGGACATGGAGGAGATACAGAGAGAGACAGGAAGCGTCGATGACATGCTTCGCTCACATCTCCAAAGGACTACTACTGCAGTGGATGACCGCTACGTACGGATTATGGCTCGTAGGAAACCTGACAGCAACATCACCGTGTTGAATTAGCTTTTCGTGCAGCCACAGGATGTCGTGTTGCGACTCAAACTGTGCGCAATAGGCTGCAAGACGCGCAACTTCACTCCCGACGCACACGGCGAAGTCCATCTTTGCAACCATGACGCAATGCAGCGCGGAACAGATGGACCGCTCAGGATTGGTATCACGTTCTCTTCACCGATGAGTGTCGTATATGCCTTCAACCAGACAATCGTCGGAGACGTGTTTGGAGGCAATCCGGTCAGGCTGAACGCCTTAGACACACTGTCCAGCAAGTGCAGCAACGTGGAGGTTCCCTGCTGTTTTGGGGTGGCATTGTGTGAGGCTGACGTACGCCGCTGGTGGTCATAGAAGGCGCCGTAACGGCTGTACAATACGTGAATTCCATCCTCCGACCCATAGTGCAACCATATCAGCAGCATATTGGCGAGGCATTCGTCTTCATGGACGACAATTAGCGCCTCCATCGTGCACGTCTTGTGATTGACTTCCCTCAGGATAACGACACCTCTCGACTAGACTGACCAACATGTTCTCCAGACATGAATCCTATCGCACATGCCTGGGATAGATTGAAGAGGGCTGTTTATGGACGACGTGACCCATCGACCACTCTGAGGGATCTACGCCGAATCGTCGTTGAGGCGTGGTACAATCTGGTCCAACAGTGCCTTGATGAACTTGTGGTTAGTATGTCACGACGAATACAGGCCTGCATCAATGCAAGACGACCTGCTGCTGGGTATCAGAGGTACCGGTGTGTACAGCACCTCTGAACGTCTCGCTGTGTGGTGGTACAACATGCAATGTGATCTTTTCATGAGTAATAAAAAGTTCGTAATTGTTAGACGTTTATACTGTAAAGCCTTCCTTGACAATAATCAGAGCTTAATTTTTCAAGATTTCTTTTCTTTAAAGTAAAACACTACTCCTTCATTCTTAGAAAAGTTTTAAATATTTTGTCGTGTGTACATCGCGCTTTACGCTACACGCAACCTCAGATTGTTTCTAACAAGCGAAGAAAAATTTGGTATGATTAGCTTATTTTTCTTTAGCTACTGCATTCGATGATTTCAGTTTGCTTTCTAGTCCGTTAGTACACCAGACACAGTATAGCCTGCTGAGCAAGAGGTAAGTTACTTTTCTTTCAAGGCAGATCTCACTTTGTATTCTTGTGAGCAAACAGTGCGTAGTCAGAATTTTCAAGGTGTTGTGCTACGCAAGCAAATTAATTTACAGGAAACGGTTACTTTCTTCTGAGTTGAGCAGTATTTTATTTTGTGAATATTTGAAGTCAGACATTGCACTTCGTGTTACTTAACTTTCGTAACGTACTTCAGCATTGAGTTTCAGTTTTACTTGGGAATTTAATTAGTTTCATTTATTTTTTGTAAATTATAGATTGCAGCTATCAGTCGTCCTTTTAAAATTTTATTGTGCAGATCTACATTTCAGCTAGAGGCTAGCCATTTTCAGTGCAGTATTATTTTCGCTCAGTGCATGTAATGCCTGTTGGTTGGGCTTCATCCACTGTTCATTGAATACAAATGTTCAATGTGGATGAAGCCCGACCAACAGGCATTACATGCACTGAACGAAAATAATAGCCCACTGAGAACGGCTAGCTTCTGGCTAAAATCTAGATCTGCACCTTAAAATTTTAAAAGGACGACTGATAGCTGCAATCTATAATTTACAAGTTAATATAACAATCGCTGAGTGAAACAGCTTTCTGAATGGAAGGTAACCTGATGTAGTTTCATTTTCCTTATTTCAAAATCAGCGTTTCAGCAAGATTAAAGTTTAATTTCACGACGCTGTTAACAAGCACAATATAATGGCAACCAAGGTTCAATATTGCTCCTCATCTTAATAAGGCGTTACACAAGGAATTTTTGAAAAAGAATATTCAGTAACTCACATATAGATAAATTAGGCCTACTTAGAAAGCTTGCAATTAGAAGGGGCACTCGCGAATGCCGTCAGCTATCACTCCGTACACATTACTCTTTCCCTACCTTTACATGCGACATAACTTCCGAAAGACGAAAACCGAATTGTGGAAACAGTGTTTCTGTTGTGTTTACATGCTGGGCTCAGAAACGTATTTGCTAGCCCATTTAAACATGGTGTCTGGAAGACAGCTATTACAGTTTCTGATTTAGTCAGTGTAATCGCTATTTCTCTTCGTTTAAACGAGGCGTAAACAACTTCAGTCTAATATTTCTACTTATCTTTCACTGTACAAAAAGCCACTCCGTCCATATTAGCAGAAAATTCTTAAAAACAAGATGAATCCTGACAGCCCAAGCACGTTTCAGAATGTTTTGCGTATACTGAGAACGAAAATCGATTGTGAAATTGGAAAACAAGCAGCTAGAAGCGGATTTCTAGAATAGGTTTTGAACTGTTTACATGAGCACCCAGAAGCGGTATTGGGAAATTGGTTTACTAACCGGTTTTGCAAGCCCCATGTAATCTGGATGATTACACTATACCTGCCAGGTGTACTGTGCAGGTGATCAGGAACTTTTGCAGGCGAACACGACTGCGGAATCGACAGGGGAATGGCGGAAATTCAACTGTTTCTACCTATGCTGTTGTCCAGGCGGGTGTCTGTGCGGTTCCCCACCGCTGGTTTCTACATTTACATCCATAATCGGCAATCCCAGTGTAGTGAATCTTACTGGGTACTATAAGTTTCCTCTAATTTACGTCTATGGACACAAACTTTTTGTTAACAGATTACCGGTTTCTGTATATAATGACCATCATCATATCTGTTTTATAAAAACAAAGTCCTAAAACAGATCGGGTGATGGTGATTATAGAAACCGGTAATCTATTAGCAAAAAGTTTGTGACCATAGACGTAAATTAAAGGAAACTTATTGTATATATGGGTCACTGTTTTATACACGACAATGTCGCACCTTGCGTTACTGGGTACTTCCCGTTGCAGTAGGTGGTAAGATTTTCCAGATTCCCTTCGCGTATGGAGAATGAGGAGAACTGTGTCTGTGTGCGCTGTGATTAGCCCACTATGGACTTCCCTGTCCCTATAACAGAGATACACAAGACGCTGTAGAACATTCCTACACTCTTCGCTTAGTGCAGGTTCTCGAAATTTTGTAATTACGCTTTCGCTGGATAGTTTATCTCTATTTTGAAGAGTCTCGATTCCGATTTTTTATCATTTCCGTGACACTTCCCTATGAGTCAAACAAAGCCGTTACCGTAAACGTCATCCTTCCTTGTAGACGCTCAATAGTTGCGCAGTATTAGAGTGGATCGGAGACTGACTGCAATTCCTCAATATGTTACCAAAGAACCTAAGCCTGCCACCTGGTTTAATTACAGTTGAGTCTATATGACGATTTCATATCATATCTCCACAAATAACATCCAGGTATTGGTATGGGTTGACAGATTCCATTGGTATCCTAATCATAGGAGATTATGTTCCTTTGCATTTTGTGAAGTGCGAAGTTTAACATCTCTGAACATTTGAAGCAAGTCGGTAGTCTTTGCACCACTTTGATATTTTATAGCGATCTAAAGTATCCAGTGCGCACTTTAGCTTCTTTTCAGCACATGATAAGTTCCAAATATAATTCTATTGCCGTCCGCATTATGCTAATTTGTACTGAGTCAGTAGCATCCTTCGATTTTAAGACAGTATTTTCATTTATATGGGGTGGACAAAAATACGGACACTCCAAGAATACGTTACCGCGCGTAATAAGGCTTACGAAACCCGTTGGCATTCTAAACAGCTTCCAATCGTCCCGAAATGGATAAATACAGATCCTGTATGGTTTTCAAGGGAATCTTATAACATTCATCCTGAAAAAATAGTGACAAGTTCCGGTAAAATGGTGGAGGTGGATAGTGATCATGTACATTTCTTTCCAAACCGTGGGAATGTTCATTGGTATATCGTATAAAAGTGTGAGGTAAATCGTTCAAGAACTTTTCCAGGTGTTAACACACAATGTTTCCCTTTCATATAACACATATAAGGTGTTCGTAAATTCCCGTTACAAATTCCTGGGACTTCTAGAGTGAAGTGAGTATATATGTATTTTGAATTGCAGTGAACCGTGAATTTACTTTCAAAACCTTTTCTTAAGAATTTGCTTTATTTACTAGCAATTCATCAAGAACATTAACACATTTAATCACACTATGTGAGCCTGGAAGTAGTTACCAATGGTAACTGAAGAATCAAATTAATTTTTTTCAATAAATGGAAATTTTATTCCTAAAAGCCTATTTAAAAAAAAAAACTGATTGAAAATTATAATCAGAAAGCACCCTGTAAATATCAAGTTACAATTTATTGAGAGGCAGAAATAACAATTTTTTTAATAGTATGAGCTTTCGGGCTGAGAATCTTGCCGCTGCCTTTTAACACGGCCGTAGTCACGACCGCTCACAACCACCTCTGAAAGACTACACTGGTGCAAATCTACAACACACCAGATTACTTTAAACTAAAAATTTCAACAACTCACTCAAGCACATTAACTATGCACCTCGTAAGAGGGATGGTAACGGTACAAAACACTCACATTAAAAATTATTTGCCACCGAAAGTGCAACTTGTTTTTAAAAGAACTCTTACGGTGGAAGGGTGGCAATTTTGTATACTTAAAATGACCATTTAAATAAAATCCATGAAATGCAGTTTCACATAAAATGTACCGACATGCTCTACATTACACACATACCACTCCGCAAGATGATAGGCAAGATAAAAACATATTTCAGGAATTCGACCTAAGCAATAAATTCATTAACACCGAGTCCGAGAAACATGGCAGAGGTAGCTATTAACGTACAGCAGACCGACAGACACAGACACTAACTCCCTAACAAATACGGACGAGAGACAGACGAGCAGGCTGGGATGAGTAGAATTTAACAAGCAAATGAAACAACATATCACGAATCATTTAACTTCTAATAAACTGCGATGTGTGGCGAAGACCTGGCGCAGCACCCACTGAACGTCGTCCGCTGCCAGTCGCTTCAAGGGACGCGGGGAGGCGCGCCGATCTCCCGCTTCACGGCGCCGCAGCTCGCCGCGGCAGACCGACGCCGTGGGTTGACTCCTGTTGCTGTCGTATCGGCCGCGAAGCCACTACGCCTCGCTATACAGCTCGGCCCACTGGACTCAAGTGGCGACCTGTCCTGCGCCGACGCTCAAGACGGACTAGTCACCTGGTGTCCCAGTGCGCGACCGACCAATCGATCGATCGAACCCCCTGTGACCATTGCCCGCACAAGCTCGAGCAGACTGGCGGGCCAACACATACCAGCACTCCGGACGACGGACAGACACTAACTGCCCCACACTGACCCGGCAAACCAACTGACCGGACTCGCTCCGACTGACCTACTAACGCTGCCGAGCTCATAGCGCCCCTTAAATGCACGTGAACAGGCAACTTTTCCCCTCTCGCACCAGTGGAGACAGCAAAGTTGCGATTGCCACAGCGGCGCCACCGTCAGAAACGGAAGGAGACTGCTTTACACTACGCTCTGCGGAGTGCTCTTCAAAACGGCAATTTTTACCACGGCTCATGCAGCCCATGTCCAATAACGTCATCCAGTGACGCTACAGAGCGTCGAAGTTATAGGCTCCAGCACCTGTAAGTGTACACTTAAAAAAAGATGAATCTGTGATGATGTTACGTAATTTAGAGAAACATGGAGATGGTTAAATGTGTGAATTTCACGTAACGGTCCCTCCTTCGGCAACGAACGAGTCCAGTTACAAGCGAAAGTGACTGACAGTGGAATACATGTGCCAGTACAATTGTTGCTAACAATGTAGGGTATGCAACTTTCAGAGGTGGTAGTACGGACCTGTGGTGTGCGTACTGTAAGACCTTCAGTACACACACCATCAGATTATTTGACTTGTCGCTCTAACGAAGTAGGCGTGGTCTTATCGTGGCATGTTTATCTTCTACCGTTAGGTCAGACGATAGAATCCCACTTGCACGGTTAGAGTTGCAGATTGATGGCGACCAACTTTAAACAGAACTTGATTAATTTTCACATACATTTATTAAAATAATAAAAAGCATAGACATTACGTAACTTGATTCTGGATGCTGTTAACAATTGACAATCTCAAGTTCCTTTGGTCTTGGTACGTTAATCTTATTCTCACATATCTCTGATTCTTGACAAAGTGTCTATACATTTATCTTCATGGCTATGTACAGGAATATGATAATCTTATTAGGCGTAGACTGAAACTTGACTGGATACTGGTACAGACAAATGCAGACTGGTGCAGACTGGTGCAGACTAGTGCAGACCAATGCAAACTGGTACAGACTGGTGCAGACCAATGCAGACTTGTTATAATACCTCGCGCGTTCAGGTATCACTGCACGGGTGTGATCTGCGAGGAGAAAAGGTTCTACGATAGCATCAATCTCATTGGCTGCGTTACATACACTCCTGGAATTGGAAAACATTAAACGAACGAAAAATATTATTTATTGCAAAATTTAAGAAAAATCAAAAGAAACTTTTATTCATAAATTGATACACAAATTTCCAGATTCTTTACGGAATAGGAGGTTACCTCTTGTGGATATACACTCCTGGAAATGGAAAAAAGAACACATTGACACCGGTGTGTCAGACCCACCATACTTGCTCCGGACACTGCGAGAGGGCGGTACAAGCAATGATCACACCCACGGCACAGCGGACACACCAGGAACCGCGGTGTTGGCCGTCGAATGGCGCTAGCTGCGCAGCATTTGTGCACCGCCGCCGTCAGTGTCAGCCAGTTTGCCGTGGCATACGGAGCTCCATCGCAGTCTTTAACACTGGTAGCATGCCGCGACAGCGTGGACGTGAACCGTATGTGCAGCTGACGGACTTTGAGCGAGGGCGTATACTGGGCATGCGGGAGGCCGGGTGGACGTACCGCCGAATTGCTCAACACGTGCGGCGTGAGCTCTCCACAGTACATCGATGTTGTCGCCAGTGGTCGGCGGAAGGTGCACGTGCCCGTCGACCTGGGACCGGACCGCAGCGACGCACGGATGCACGCCAAGACCGTACGATCCTACGCAGTGCCGTAGGGGACCGCACCGCCACTTCCCAGCAAATTAGGGACACTGTTGCTCCTGGGGTATCGGCGAGGACCATTCGCAACCGTCTCCATAAAGCTGGGCTACGGTCCCGCACACCGTTAGGCCGTCTTCCGCTCACGCCCCAACATCGTGCAGCCCGCCTCCAGTGGTGTCGCGACTGGCGTGAATGGAGGGACGAATGGAGACGTGTCGTCTTAAGCGACGAGAGTCGCTTCTGCCTTGGTGCCAATGATGGTCGTATGCGTGTTTGGCGCCGTGCAGGTGACCGACACAATCAGGACTGCATACAACCGAGGCACACAGGGCCAACACCCGGCATCATGGTGTGGGGACCGATCTCCTACACTGGCCGTACACCTCTAGTGATCGTCGAGGGGACACTGAATAGTGCACCGTATATCCAAACCGTCATCGAACCCATCGTTCTACCATTCGTAGACCGGCAAGGGAACTTGCTGTTCCAACAGGACAATGCACGTCCGCATGTATCCCGTGCCACCCAACGTGCTCTAGAAGGTGTAAGTCAACTACCCTGGCCAGCAAGATCTCCGCATCTGTCCCCCATTGAGCATGTTTGGGACTGGATGAAGCATCGTCTCACGCGGTCTGCACGTCCAGCACGAACGCTGGTCCAACTGAGGCGCCAGGTGGAAATGGCATGGCAAGCCGTTCCACAGGACTACATCCAGCATCTCTACGATCGTCTCCATGGGAGAATAGCGGCCTGCATTGCTGCGAAAGGTGGATATACACTGTACTAGTGCCGACATTGTGCATGCTCTGTTGCCTGTGTCTATGTGCCTGTGGTTCTGTCAGTGTGATCATGTGATGTATCTGACCCCAGGAATGTGTCAATAAAGTTTCCCCTTCCTGGGACAATGAATTCACGGTGTTCTTATTTCAATTTCCAGGAGTGTATTAATACGCGGATCGTCGGAAGCAGAACTTGGTCCGTCTCCAAGGCAGCGCCATCTCGTAGTGCGGAGACGGACGAGCGCTGCGCCTGCGCTGTTGTGCTTAGCGGGACGCGCTTGAGTGGGAAAGTTGTGTACGAGCTGACTACGCGGAACTATGTACACAACAGGACCAAATCAATCAAAACTGTCAAGCCAACATGGGTTCTAAGATGTATACCTGAGGAGCTATGAGCACTTGTTCATCTTCGATAGTGTAAAACACACTCCTTGAACGAGTGCTCGTAGCTCTTATGGCATTCATTTTAGAGCCCCTGTTTACTAGACTTTCTTCTTGTTTTAGTCCATGCTACCACCTCTGAAAATTACCTACCACACAATAGTAGGGAAGATTGCCCATTTATCAGACATTTTTCTTTATGTTCATATTTCACGTACTTTATTAAATGCTGTGTTAAAATAAAATACACTTTCACATGCCACAAGCGTCTCAATAAAATATATCTTAACAAGGGTTTCATTGTTGATATTATTTTGGGCGCAAATTGTATATTTATGCGCATTTCAGTGTTTTTAAATTAGGGTTCCTACTATCGGATAGCAGTCAGGATTTAGTACAATTCGATATAAGAAGAAACAGCGACTGTTCTATAATACAAAACTTTGAAAAACACAGCCCTCAGACCCGAGAAACATATTGCAAAAACAAAATTTTGAAGAACACAACCCTCAGTCGCGAACACCTAGGTTTCGGTGTCACAAGAGACACCTTCTTCGGACAAAATTAAAACTAATGTTACAGCATAACGTACCAAAAAATACGAAAGCTGCGGTCATGCCTGACAGCGTCAGATAGAATTAAAATGAAATGCAGAAGAGGTGCAAGCCACGAGGGGCTGCCGTGTGTCCTCTGCCACAGTCAAAACAAAACTGAAACATCGTGTGACTTGTGCGCCACGGCAACTTCAAGACAATTCCGCCATATGGCGGCTAATGGGTGAAACAAGCTATTTTGTAAACATCACTCGTAACTGCAGAGAGGGAAATGAACAAACACCTGAACGGTGTACATGAAGTAATTACAATAGCAGGATACTGCATGATATAAAATACAACTAATGAATGACTGGCTGTAGTACAAAAATTTCAGAATCAATGCATAAAGAATACATATACGAAGTAATCCATTAAATGACATTACTGCTTGCTATAATAGATACGTTATTAAATCCAAAAAAGTTTTTTAATTTACATATATGAGCCGTAAAAGTAGAAAGAAAAGGTATCTCTGAAACTGCAAGAAGTAGTTGGTACAACAAAGTGTTACATGTCGTCAAGCAGCGGCTTTATGCCATTGAAATAACTTCGTCAGCGCAACTGCCCCTGCACCTTGAGAAATAGACCGTCATTCGAAAGTAAATGCTTGAAAATTTTCAGCTCTTCTAAAATATCAAGGGCGTAAACTTGACAGCCATGTTAAAAACCTTAAGAATCATACTTTATCTTTCAAGTACTTTTAATAGACAACGTACAAAAACATTACTTGCAGAACAAAAAGACGTTATTCATCTGTTTACCGTGCATTACTTGCTTAATTTATTACAGTGATCACATACAAATTGTAAGGGGTTCTCCACCCTGCTGGAGCAAATGTAATTTCGATGTATTGGTCACGCGCTGCCTGCGACAGAAAATGTCCTTGCTGTAGTACAGTCGTAGGTCAGAGCAGTCTCGTCAACAGTTGCAGTAGCTCGCCACTACAGGGCAGTTGTAGTCTGTCGCTGGTGCAGCGCAGTTCATAGCCATGTATTATAAGGTAAATTTTATTATTTTTATTGGCATGTGCATAGTTAAGTCACTTGTCTGAGATGTTAATATGAATTTGTTTCAATCTTTTTGTGATTCGTCAGCACCAGTTTGTAAAACCATAGCTTAGACACTACATACGTTTTGTTGATTCATTTAGCTTTCTATTTTGCTCAACATCCCATCGCTGAACATCTGTAATTAGTATACAATTAATTCGATACTGTAATGAAGTGTAATCTCTGTAATATTCACAATATGAGCAAATGATCTTTTGTCTTCCTCATATAATCTCTTTGGTTATCTTTGAGGTTCAATGATTTTGCCTAAGTAATTTTTTTGTAGAAATGTCAATACGTGCAATTATGTGTTTTACTTAATATGTTTGGTTGCTGTTATGTAAACTGCTGATCTTCACTTATGGTTCTTAGTTATTTCATATGTGAAAGGTGTTGTGGTTCCCCTCGGGAACGGAACTTCATAGCGCGCACAAAATGTGGTTGGCATGAATAAAAAGGTGGAATCAAGAGTCATTGGGGGACGAGCAACCAAATTATCAACTACTCACGTAAAAGTTGTGTATTGTGTTGGTTCCGAGAGAGGCTTTTCCTGGCTCTTTCCAGTGTCTCCGATGGATGGATAGAGAGCTTGAACTATTCTGAAACTGGTGTCTATCATCGCCACCAAGAAATGACAGAGTTAAGCAGTTCTACCCGCAAATCCACCTACCAACATGCAATCGCCACCACACTGCGCAATCACTTTAATGGAACACTATAGTAATGTACAGTGAAGGATCAGCTCATAGGATGTTATAGTGTACCCAGATATAAGGTAAAATTTTACTGAACTCTTGTACCTACCGTGATTTATCCTCAGTCACACATCCACTTAGGGTACCTCCCACGCTAAGTTGTTTATCGAGTGTCCTTTATTGAAGACATATTAAAATTAATATGGCAATAGAGTGTGCTAAAATTAATATTGTTTGTTGAAACGATCTCACATATATCTCAAATTTGTGTTTCACTGCAGTAAAAGTTCAGAACTGGAACTGTTGAGAGTTATATGTTCAAGCTTGCTAAATGTTTCACTGCTGTAATAAAAGTGTGTTTAGTTTGCTCTGCTACAGTGGTGAAGATTAAGGGCCCCCCTCCATTGAAAGTAGTTCAAATGCACCAAGTTACTTATTTACAGAAAGTTTCAGTTACGTTTGTTATTCAAGTGAACTTTTGTACGATATTGGGCTCCCCTTGTGTATTAAAAGTGCATATTAATGGTGTAACAGGATGAACGGTTTGTCTATTGTGCTCATACTAGATAACGATTAATAGAAAGACCACTATCTATGAAAACAATAATTACTTTATTCAAAAGACAGTGAGAAGTAATCTGTTAGTGAATTCCATTTGATTTTCATTCTAACTAGAAAGGTGTTTAGCAGTGAAAAAATGGTCAAAATGGCTCTGAGCACTATGCGACTTAACTTCTGAGGTCATCAGTCGCATAGAACTTAGAACTAATTAAACCTAACTAACCTAAGGACATCACACACATCCATGCCCGAGGCAGGATTCGAACCTGCGACCGTAGCGGTCACGCGGTTCCAGACTGAAGCGCCTAGAACCGCACGGCCACACAGGCCGGCCGTTTAGTAGTGAAAGACTTAATCCATGCACAGTAACTAAATTTTCTGTGGACCACATCCATATTTCATGTCAGATTTGTTTGAAAAGTAATATTAAACCTATGTCCAATGAATATTAATAGTAACATTATTGAAACCATTCAGTTTGACTAAGTCCTCAAGGTTATAGTATGATTTATTATCTGGTATATTTATGCAAATAGTTTGTTCTGATCTGGTAGCTCCAAACTTAACGTGAACATACTCTATCCAGGTGCCAGAGTTCATTGCACTCGCATGTGGCAAACGATAGGTTGTGTTTGTGCGTTAAAGTTACTCATACTTATTTTCTTGAACTAGAATGTCAATCATTCTCTTGGCTAATTAGGCTGGCGACCGTTTTCTTTATTCTTTGAACAGTGTAGATAGGTAAAATGTTGTTTGTTACGGTTTAAATATATACGTAATTTTGACTTTCACTTCCGTTAAGCCACCTCCGTTAGGTACAACACGGTCAACATAACAAAATTACTCTCAGAGGGTAACACTGCTCTGTTGCTTTATACCATAACTGCTTTAACAAGATAGTTTTATTTCACGACCTGCCTCCAACTTTAAGGTTATGGTATAGCAGTAGCGGACGGCAGTGTTATAAGTTGACCCACATTCATAATATTCAGTTTTTTATATAATGGATTGCAGATCCTTATCAATAATGTAAGCGATTTTCAGAATATAAGTTTTACCAGTCTGCAAAAAGAATTAAGGAATAATTTTGCCTTAAGTCATTACCAATCCAGATCTAGTCATTTATTTACATTTCAATATTTCAGAAATTTTCACAGGTCATAGTCAGTTTTTTTTTTTTTTTTTTTTTTAGTAATCAGACGACCGTCTGTATAGCTGTGTCAACAAGCAAAGTCAGTTTTACTAATAATTTAGATCTCATACAAATGTTGTCCAGTAAGAGTAGATAGGCCAGCACTGCACTAAGCTGTGCCATTTACGAGCAGATATACAGACATCGTTATGCGGCGACACCATTATGAGGTAAGAATTTTTCACATTGATTTCACAGGGCCATGGCCTAACGCTGCTTACGCCAAAATTTATCAGTTTTCATGAGATAAGATACAAAAAAAATTCATTTTTTATTTTATACGAGAAGGTTACAAAATGTTGTCCATCCCTTTTTGGCAACGCTAGAACACAATTCATGCGCCCAACGAAGACCTTTTGTGCAGCGGATCCACCGTTCACCACTTGTGTCTAATTTGTAAGAGTGATTGCAATATAGGCACACCTCATCCGTGCTGTCTTCCTCATCAGTGGAGACAAGAGGAGCACAATCACCCTCAGATGAGGAGGAAGATGAGTAACGCTTTCTTCTGCTTCCTTTTTTCTGTCTTGTTGCAGACGTTCCTGATGCTGCAGCTGTTGATCTTTCCGAAGATGAACGTTCTGACACGGCTCTGGCTGATTTTGTGGTTGATGGGCCTGGTTCAGGCCTAGGCTTATCTGTTGTGCCGTGTAACTGCAACTTTTCTTCAAGCGATTTCTTGAAAGGCGAGCTAGTGAGTGTAGCGGCTTTACCAGTGGGATGTGCTGTTGCATTTGTTTGGCTGACTGTTGAAGGTGGACGCACATGGAAAAGTGAAACAATTTTTTTTTTTTCGTTTGGCTGGGCTCCAGAAGTTGATGATTGTCAGGATTATTTTCGTGGCCATCACCCAATCGGATAAAGCCCAGCCGCGCGGGATTAGCCGAGGTTACGTAGTGTGTAAGCTTAGAGACTGACGACCTTGGCAGTTAAGTCCCATACAATTTCACACACATTTGAACATTTTTCTGATAAAGTCCTGTTCTGAAAAAACATCCCTGTTAAAGGGGACTATGCCACATTTTTTTAAACCACTCATCGCGATTTCAAGATCTGCGCGCTTAGCATACCTTCCCCATCAGTTCCCCGACTTGATATGCTGTGCCGGCCGCGGTGGCCGAGCGGTTCTAGGCGCTACAGTCTGGAACTGCGCGACCGCTACGGTCGCAGGCTCGAATCCTGCCTCGGGCATGAATGTGTGTGATGTCCTTCGGTTGGTTAGGTTTAAGTAGTTCTAGGGGACTGATGACCTCAGAAGTTAAGTTCCATAGTGCTCAGAGCCATATGAACCATTTTTTTTAAATATGCTGTGACTGCCTTAAAGCAATGGTTATACATCCAGGACTCTATTTCTTGGCTGTACTATGTTTTGATTGGTCCTATAAAGGCTACATCTAATGGCTGGAGTTTGTGTGTTACGTGTGGTGGTAGACACACTTTTATTACACCATGCTTCCTAGCTAATTCAATCATGTCGATGTTCCTCATGTGGGAGAAATGCCCGTCCAGTATCAAGATAACTGGGCTGTCGGTAAATGGTTCTGTAACTGTAAGAAGTGCTTGCACCATTCTGTAAAAATATGGATTTGAATCCATCCTGAGGGGTGACAACTTGCAACTGTTCTTGGAGGACAATCGTTCAACAATTCCACTTTCTTTTATTTTACGAGGAAAGACAATCAGCGGCGGAACAAACATGCGAGCTGACTCATGCAAGTTACCAGTGTCATCAGGGATCCTCTTCCTCGTGGTGACATACTTCATACCTGCTTTTTGCCCCTTAAAACTAATAATTTTTGTACGTCGATTTTGAACAACGGTTATTCCCGTTTCATCTATGCTAAACATTTTGGTAGGATTGAAACCGATCTTTTGTAGCTCAGGTTCCAGAATGTCGAAAAAGGAATCAACTTGTTTTTTACGCACAACCTGTAGCTCTATCCAAAGAAACGGACACCAGTCTTCTTAAACTAAGACAGAGATGATGCTTTATAAAATTTCTGAGCCATTTTTTCCCGCTGCTCCTTTTGAAAGCGCGAACGGATGTTCGATGTCATTTCTCACTGCTAATTGCAAAGCAAGCTGCCTTACGTCACATGACCATAACCCAAAATATGTACCTTCCATTACTTTAAAATAACCTACGAATTATTCTTCCAAGTCATTTCCTAACACCCAAGATTTCCCTATTTCTTTTTTTTTCTATTTTTAACCAAACTTTCAACATTTTCAGTCATGTTCTTTACAAAGCCTACTATGGTTGATTTGGGAACATGGTAGATTATTGCTGCTTTCAAATACCCATATTTCTTCTCTCCAACGGCATTTACTGCTGATAACATTGCTTGCGGATCGCATTGCGTCCTTTTCTTGATTGGTGTCGACAATGACATCTACTAAAGATGCAAAGCAAAAAAAGCTATGTAAAGTATCGGATACCCGATAGGTAGAACCCTCCCACTATCCGATAAAAGGAACACACGCATGCAAGTAAAGACCAGCATATAACAAAGACAGAATTTAACAAACACATTATTTCAAGCTATTGTTCAGAAGTTGAAACTATAAGCTTTCCCACTATATACAACATTAAACCTCATACACTTACACTTACTCGATGTCTGCAAGTATAGTGAACGATGAGACTGGTTTGATGCAGCTCTCCATGTTACTCTATACTGAGCAAGCTTCTTCATCCTTCAGTACCTACTGCAACCTACATCCTTCTGAATCTGCTTAGTGTATTCATCTCTTGGTCTCCCTCTACGATTTTTACCCTCTACACTGGCCTCCAATACTAAATTGGTGATCCCTCGATGTCTCAGAACATGTCCTACCAACCGATACCTTTTTCTAGTCAAGTTATACCACAAGCTCCTCGTCTCCCCAATTCTGTTCAATACCTCCTCATTAGTTATGTGATCAACCCATCTAATCTTCAGCATTCTTCTCTAGCACCACATTTCGAAAGCTTCTATTCTCTTCTTGTCTAAGCTATTTATCGTCCATGTTTCACTTCCATTCAGGGCTACACTCCATACAAATACTTTGAGAAACGACTTCCTGACACTTAAATCTATACTCAATGTTAACAAATTTCTCTTCTTAAGAAACGCTTTCCTTGCCACAGCCAGTCTGCATTTTATATCCCCTCTACTTCCACCATCATCAGTTATTTTGCTCCCAAAATAGCAAAACTCCTTTAGTACTTTAAGTGTCTCATTTCCTAATCTAATTCCCTCAGCATCACCCGACTTAATTCGACTACATTCCATTATCCTCGTTTTGCTTTTGTTGATGTTCATCTTATACCCTCCTTTCAAGACACTGTCCATTCCGTTCAACTGCTCTTCCAAGTCCTTTGCTGTCACTGACAGAATTACAATGTCATCGGCGAACCTTAAAGTTTTTATTTCTTCTCCATGGATTTTAAAACCTACTCCGAACTTTTCTTTTGTTTCCTTTATTGCTTGCTCAATATACAGATTGAATAACACCGGGGATAGGCTGCAACCCTGTCTCACTACCTTCCCAACCACTGCTTCCCTTTCATACCTCTCGACTCTTATAACTGCCATCTGGTTTCTGCACAAATTGTAAATAGCCTTTCGCTCTCTGTATTTTACGCCTGCCACCTTCAGAATTTGAAAGAGAGTATTCCAATCAACATTGTCAAAAGCTTTCTCTAAGTCTACAAATGCTAGAAACGTAGGTTTGCCTTTCCTTAATCTTTCTTCTAAGATAAGTCGTAGGGTCAGTATTGCCTCACGTGTTCCAACATTTCGACGGAATCCAAACTGATCTTCCCTGAGGTCGGCTTCTATCAATTTTTCCATTCGTCTGTAAAGAATTAGCGATAGTATTTTGCAGCTGTGACTTATTAAACTGATAGTTCGGTAATTTTCACATCTGTCAACACCTGCTTTCTTTGGGATTGGGATTATTATATTCTTCTTGAAGTCTGAGGGTATTTCGCCTGTCTCATACATCTTGTTCACCAGATGGTAGAGTTCTGTCAGGACCGGCTCTCCCAAGGTTGTCAGTAGTTCTAATAGAGTGTTGTCTACTCCGGGGGCCTTGTTTCGACTCAGGTCTTTCAGTGCTCTGTCAAACTCTTCACGCAATATCATATCTCCCATTTCATCTTCATCTACATCCTCTTCCATTTCCATAATATTGTCCTCATGTACATAGGCATTGTCTTGGCTCTCTATATACTCCTTCCACCTTTCTGCTTCCCTATTTTGCTTAGAAGTGGGTTTCCATCAAAGTTCTTGATATGCATGCAAGTGGTTCTCCTTTCTCCAAAGGTTTCTTTAATTTTCCTGTAGGCAATATCTATCTTATCCCCAGTGAGATAAGCCTCTACATCCTTACATTTGTCCTCTAGCCGTCCCTGCATAGCCATTTTGCACTTCCCGTCGATATCATTTTTGAGACGTTTGTATTCCTTTTTGCCTGCTTCATTTACTGCATTTTCATATTTTCTCCTATCATCATTTAAATTCAATATTTCTTCTGTTACCCAAGGATTTCTACTAGCCCTCGTCTTTTTACCTATTTGATCCTCTGCTGCCTTCACTATGTCATCCCTCAAAGCTACCCATTCTTCTTCTACTGTATTTCTTTCCCCCATTCCTGTCAATTGTTCCCTTATGCTCTCCCTGAAACTCTGTACATTCTCTGGTTCTTTCAATTTATCCAAGTCCCATCTCCTTAAATTCACATCTTTTTGCAGTTTCTTCAGTTTTAATCTACAGTTTATAAGCAATAGATTGTGGTCAGAGTCCACATCTGCCCCTGGAAATGTCTTACGATTTAAAACCTGGCCCTAAATCTCTGTCTTACCATTATAGAATATGTCTGATACCTTTTAGTATCTCCAGGGTTGTTCCATGAAAACAACCTTCTTTCATGATTCTTAAACCAAGTATTAGCTATGATTAAGTTATGCCTTGCGCAAAATTCTACCAGGCTGCTTCCTCTTTCATTTCTTAGCCCCAATCCATATTCATCTACTATGTTTCCTTCTCTCCCTTTTCCTACTGACGAATTGCAGTCACCCATGACTATGAAATTTTTGTCTCCCTTCACTACCTGAATAATTTCTTTTATCTCATCATACATTTCACCAATTTCTTCGTCATCTGCAGAGCTAGTTGGCATATAAACTTGTACTACTGTAGTAGGTGTGGGCTTCGTGTCTATCTTGGCCACAATAATGCATTCACTATGCTGTTTGTAGTAGCTTAACAGCACTCCGATTTTTTTAATTCATTATTAAACCCACTCAAGCACTACCCCTATTTGATTTTGTATTCATAACCCTGTATTCACCTGACCAAAAGTCTTGTTCCTCCCGCCACCGAAATTCACTATATCTAACTTTAACCTATCCATTTCCCTTTTTAAATTTTCTAACCTACCTGCCCGATTAAGGGATCTGACATTCCACGCTCCGATCCGTAGAACGCCAGTTTTCTTTCTCCTGATAACAACGTCCTCTTGAGTAGTCCCCGCCCGGAGATCCGAATGGGGGACTATTTTACCTCCGGAATATTTTACCCAAGAGGACGCCATCATCATTTAATCATACAGTAAAGCTGCATGCCCTCGGGAAAATTTACGGCTTTAGTTTCCCCTTGCTTTCAGCCGTTTGCAGTACCAGAACAGCAAGGCCATTTTGGTTAGTGTTACAAGGCCATATCAGTCAATCATCCAGACTGTTGACCCTGCAACTACTGAAAAGGCTGCTGCCCCTCTTCAGGAACCACACGTTTGTCTGGCATCTCAACAGATATTCCTCCGTTGTGGTTGCACCTACGGTGCGGCTATCTGTATCGTTGGGGCACGGAAGCCTCCGCACCAACGGCAAGGTCCATGGTTCATGGGGGGAGGAATACATAGAATATAACTCTAAATTCACTCAGGCAACCACTTCACCAGAAATCACGCTTCGTACTGCGACAAAACTCAAAATGGCATCTCAGCAGACCAATACTTAACAGTTCCTGCTACCTCCGACAGAGTGCAGTCCTTACTTGATTAGAAACCTTAATATCCGATGAATGGGAACTATACGATAATAGAGCACTCTTCCCTACTGGTACACATATTCCACTGTCAGAGGTATCAGAACGGTTTTCACTTGTAACGTGCGACTTGTTCGTTTCAGTTCTGGGGCCGTTACCGAAAACTGATACATTATTATTCTCCATCACTCATGAAAATTTACAGTATCGTCAAGGAATCACCTTGTATGTACATACATTTTCAGAGGCCGGTGGCTATAACTTTGACGTTCTAAAGCATGTAAAGCGTCGTTGGAGGGCCGGCCGTTGTGGCCGAGCGGTTCTAGGCGCTTCAGTCCGGAACAGCGGTGCTGCTACAGTCGCAGGTGTGAATCCTGCCTAGGGCATGGATGTGTGTGATGTCTTTAGGTTAGTTAGGTTCAAGTAGTTCTAAGTCTAGGGGACTGATGACCTCAGATGGTAGCACTCAGGAGGACAACGGTTCAATCCCGCGTCCGGCCGTCCTGAGTTAGGTTTTCCGTGATTTCCCTGAATTGCACCAGGCAAATGCCGGGATGATTCCTTTGAAAGGGCACGGTCGACTTCCTTCCCCGTCCTTCCCTAATCCGATGAGACCGATGACCTCGCTGTCTGGTCTCCTTCCCCAAACAACCCCACACACACCTCAGATGTTAAGTCCCGTAGTGCTCCGAGCCATTTGAACCATTCGTGGTTGGATGAAGTTTCCGCACATGGATTCCCATTCAAACTATTATATACTCACTCTCTTGTAAAAGCTGTAATGGTAAATTCTGACCACCCTGTATGTTTTTGTACATTACATACATTTAAAAAAAATCTATAGGGAGTTTCCGTAAAAATGTAATAGAACATAGAGAATGCTCCAATGAACAATATGAGGTAGGGAACCTGGGGTCGGAAAAGCCAGCGGAAGGAGATATGGAAGTAAACTTGTCTACCGCTTTGTCTAACGTTACTGTTTTCCAGCTTAATTACAACTAAAATGCGTACTAGTTTACACAGTACTGTGCTGTTTATTTACATGTACATTCTTTATCCCTGCAAGGTAACAGGGAGGACGGCCTGATTACTAGGAAGCCATGATTCAGGTTTTGTTTGCTTCACTTGTCCATAAGGTGGTTCTGTTCTACCTTAGTTGTTGGAGAACGTACCCTTCGCTGTTCGTGATAGGATGTAGATACAACTTGACGGTGTACCGCTTCACTTCAAAGTGACTGTCCGCAACCATCTCAGTGTTGTATTTCCAGCTAGCTAGACTGGAAGGAGAGGTCCTATTCTGTGGCCTGCAAGGTCATCTGACCTGAAACCCCTAGATTATATTCTACGATATCTAAAGGCATTTGTGTACGAGACCCCAGTGGATACAGAGATGGAATTTGTTGCCAGAACTGTAGCTCCCTTTGATGTGATTCGAAACACACCAGGGATATTTGTCAGAGTGTGACAAAATCCTGTTCGCTGATGTCATGCTTGCATTGAGGTCGATGGTAGTCAGTTTCACATTTTGTACGACACAGTGCAAATTGTACGTCCACTGTGTCGTTGATGGTATTTGAAGTTAACTCTAACTAACATAAATAAAAAGTAAACGGTAATGTGATCTTATACCTATTATCTCCTTAAGCTGGCTTGTTCAGCGCGGCATCCTATATATGTTGTTAAATTTTTGCACGCTCTTACGAAAACACTGTGTACAACCTCCGAACATTCATTAGACTATTGTCAAAAATTTGAAGTAAATCGGTCTTGAACGTATAGAGACTTTTTTGGTAACAATTTTGAATAACGTCTTGTCTTTATATGCACTACTGGCCATTAAAATTGCTATACCACGAAGATGAAGTTGTACAGACGCGAAATTTAACCGACAGGAAGAAGATGCTGTGATATGCACGTGATTAGCTTTTCAGAACATTCACACAAGGTTGGCGCCGGTGGCGACACCTACAACGTGCTGACATGAAGAAAGTTTCCAACCGATTTCTCATACACAAACAGCAGTTGACCGGCGTTGCCTGGTGAAACGTTGTTGTGATGCCTCGTGTAAGGAGGAGGAACACTTATCTTCACGTTTCCGACTTTGATAAAGGTCAGATTGTAGCCTATCGCGATTGCGGTTTATCCTATCGCGACGTTGCTGCTCGCGCTGGTCGAGATCCAATGACTGTTAGGAGAACATGGAATCGGTGGGTTCAGGAGGGTAATACGGAACGCCGTACTGGAACCCAACGAACTCGTATCACTAGCAGTCGAGATGACAGGCATCTTCCCTGCATAGCTGTAACGCTTCGTGCAGCCGCATCTCGATCCATGAGTCAACAGATGACACTGCAGCACAAACAGGAGCGCCTGCGATGGTGTACTCAACGACTAGCCTGGGTGCACGAATGGCAAAACGTCATTTTTTCGGATGATCCAGGTTCTGTTTACAGCATCTTGATGGTCGCACCCATATTTGGCGACATCGTGGTGAACGCACATTGGAAGCGTGTATTCTTCATCGCCATACTGGCTTGTCACCCTGGGTGATGGTATGGGTTACACGTCTCGGTCACTTCTTGTTCACATTGACGGCACTTTGAACAGTGGAAGTTACATTTCAGATGTGATACGGCCCGTGGCTCTACCCTTCAGCCGACCTGAGTGACCCAGCGGTTCTAGGCACTTCAGTCTGGATCACGCGACAGCTACGGTCGCAGGTTAGAATCCTGCCTCGGGCATGGGTGTGTGTGATGTCCTTAGGTTAGTTAGGTTTAAGAGTTCTAAGTTCTAGGGGAGTGATGACCTCAGAAGTTAAATCGCATAGTGCTCAGAGCCATTTGAACCATCTACCCTTCATTCGATCCCTGCGAAACCCTACATTTCAGCAGGATAATGCACAACCGCATGTTGCAAGTCCTGTACTGGCCTTTCTGGATACAGAAAATGTTCGACTGATGGCCTGGCCACCACATTCTCCAGATCTCTCACCAATTGAAAACATCTGGTCAATGGTGGCCGAGCAACTGGCTCGTCACAATACACCAGTCACTACTCTTGATGAACTGTGGTATCGTGTTAAAGCTGCATGGGCAGCTGTACCTGTACACGCCATCCAAGCTCTGTTTAACTCAATACCCAGGCGTATCAAGGCCGTTATTACGGCCAGAAGTGGTTGTTCTGGGTACTGAGTTTTCAGGATCTATGCACCCAAATTGCGTGAAAATGTAATCACATGTCACTTCTAGTATAATATATTTGTCCAATAAATACCCGTTTATCATCTGCATTTCTTCTTGGTGTAGCAATTTAATGGCCAGTAGTGTAGTTGGCAGAATTGTAGCTCCCTGTGATGTGATTCGAAACACACCAGGGATATTTGTGAGGGTGCGACAGAATCCTGTTCGCTGATGTCGATGGCGGTCAGTTTCACCTTTTGTAAGAGACAGTACAAATTGTACGTTCACTGTGTCGTTGATGGTATTTGCAGTTAATTGTATCTAACGTAAATAAAAAGTAGACGGTAATGTGATCTTATTCCTATTATCTCCTTAAGCTGGCTTGTTCAGTAGCGCAGCCTCTATATACTGTTAAAGTTTTGTACGGTCTTACGTAAACACCCTGTATAACCTATGACACTCCGAATACTTATTAGAGTAGCGTTAAAAATTTGAAGTAAATCGGTTAGGAACTTCTCGAGGTTTTTTGATAGCAATGTTGAACAAGGCGGGTGCCAGTATGAGATTCATTGGAAGAGTCCTTAGAAAATGTAGTCCATCAACAAAGGAGGTGGCTTACAAAACACTAGTTCGACCTATCTTGAGTATTGCTCATCAGTGTGGGATCCGAACCAGGTCGGGTTGACAGGGGAGTTAGAGAAGATCCAAAGAAGAGCAGCGCATTTCATCACAGGGTTATTTGGTAAGCGTGATAGTGTTATAGAGATGCTTAGCAAACTGAAGAGGCAGAATTTGCATGGTAGTGTAGCTTGCTGTCCAAGTTTCGAGACGGTGCGTTTCTGGATGAGGTATCGGATATATTGCTTCCCCCTACTTATACCTCCCGAGGAGATCACGAATGTAAAGTTAGAGGAATTGGAGCGCGCACGGAGGCTTTCCGGCAGTCGATCTTCCCGCGAACCATAAGCGACTTCAACAGTCACAGTGGCACGTAAAGTGCCCTCCGCCAAACACCGTTGGGTGGCTTGCGGAGTATAAATGTAGATGTAGATGTCCTGTCTTTATATAGTAGTACAGATTTATTATGTCCAAGATCGCTTACAAGTTTAAGCAATTCTTGACCTAATGTATTATTATGTGAAAATTTTAAAAGATTCCATTTTTATGTCTAACAGTATGCCAAATTCAAAAAATTGAGTGGAGGGCCTCGAATTTATTTAGATTGGGTTCCGCGACGAGGAAATTAGTGTAATGGCGTAGCGTAAACTGGGTTTTTCGCCCAAAATGTTGGCACTGGCTTGTCGAATAACATATGAGAGACGGCAGTTGTCGTCGAGGTTTCCCTCCTGCGCTCTCCACATTCACAGATTCGTCCCCGCTGGTGAGGGACTAAGCAGGCGCAGCTGCCGCACGGAAGTAAAAGCGAAAACAGAGCGGAGCGGCGGAGTAGGGTGCAAGGCTATGACCAGCTCCAGGAATAGTCGCGCCAGCTGCCTACAGACCCGACCGAGCGAGCGAGCGCCGTCCCGGCGTGCCGCGACGCTTCTGCCGCGGCCGACGGCCTGGCGCGCGCCCGTCCCGACCGGCCGCGCTGGTTGCCCACCTCCCGGGCGCTGCCTCCCCCCTTCCCGCCCCCAACTCCCTCCCCCGAGTGTCGGGGACCCGGCAGAAGCGGCAGCGGCAGCGGCAGCGGCGGGTACCGCACGCCTAGCCGCTCGCTAGACACGCCAGTAGCTGGCCATCTGCTCGCCAGTGAGGCCACGCAGTCCCCACCGCGCATGCGCACCGCTTCCCGCTGCCAGCGTGCCAGACACTTGATGGCCCACATGTGCACGCCCAGCGCCGTTCCGCAGTCTCCTTCTTCCGCACAGTAGCCGAAGAACCGCGACAGGCACGAACGACTGTCACACGCTCGAGTGGATACCATCGAAAGGAAAACAAACACACACACTTGTCACTTCGGCGTACCACCAATTGATGCCGCGATTGTCGACTTCATCGATAAGAACTACCTCCGAGATTACTCAGTGAACCTACGGCCGGGGACTGTCGGGGCGTCCAAGTAGGGGAGTCTTAGCAGGCCATTAAGATGCCCTGGCCGCGCTAGCTGCCAACGTCGGTGGATCCCTCCCACCCCCCGCCCCTCCGTGCACCTGTCCAAACCCTTCGCGTGTGTGACCAGCATCGTCGTCGGCGCCTTCCCGGCCACCGGATGCGGCTAGCCTGCGCCCACGACACAAGCAGCGACAGATCCGTCCTCGCTACTTGCTGAAGATCCGAGATCGTCCGGTCCGGAGCGGCTGCAGCTGCAATGGAGGCCCTCGGTAAGTCTGCTTTGGAATCTATCTCCGCGTGCTCGTATACTCGGACTATGTACTAGTGCCACCTTGCCGCCCCTTCCCAACTTCTGTCATCTCTTCCCGCCTCCTCCCGCCGCTGCTAAGCAACTAACCCCTTCCCCACTCTTATACCTCCACCTGTAGCGGAGACGAGCCACTGAGGTCGCAGCTACTGTCGGATCCTCCCCACCTCCGACACCAAGGAGCCAAGCTTTTTTTGTAAATGACTTTTTTGTCTCGGCGGGCTCCTGCGTGCGTTAAACGCTTGTTGTGTATGCGCCGTGAGCTCCCGTCTCCCTGGGGCCCGCTTCCTGTCGGGTGCATTTGACGGTCCGCGCGCGCGCAACACACACACACACACACACACACACACACACACACACACACCTCTTCTTTCTCTCCCTGTCTTCTTTTTCTCTTTCTCCGCCTGCTTCTCCTCCTTTCGTCCTCCCCCAATCTCCCAGCATCTCCGGAACCGCGCTCACTGTACGTACGTATGTGCCCGCGCGCCTTTCTCTGTGTCCCGCCACGGCAGCCGCGCCAGAGAAACAATCGCTGTCCGACAATGGCAATGTGTTGCCGTGACCATTGTGCCTGCTGACCCCGCCGAGGACTCCCCGAGGCCGCGGACGAACGCCGTTCCATTGACCGGCAACGCCACCACGTCGCCTTTCGCGGGACCCACTCCTGGATTCCGTGCTGGCAGGTACAACTTGTCTTCCGCACTTTACATGCGCTTTCCGCGGCCAGCTGTCGCGTTAGCGCCAATGCGCGTGCGCATCTCGTCCAGTGAATGCGTTGTGACACTTGAGTACGAGAATGGAGATGTGCGCATGCCGCCCGACAACAGGTGCTGCCTCACATATTCATGACGCCGAGCACTTCGCGAGCCAACTCGCTGTTAATCGCGGCCGTGTGTAATTTGGAATCAGATTTTCTTTTGTTATCAATAGACCTGTCGTCATGGTCTGTAAATTAGAGATATTTTTGTTGTTATTACGTCTTCTTCGGTCGCAGTACTTTAATTTCCTCTTTAAGTGCAATGCGTTTCGGACATACGATTCCATTTTCAGCGACTACGATGACGTCATTGGGCGTTACATCTGCTTCGGCTTGTCACTTAAGATGGGGTAGGACGGCAAACGGGCCGACTTGGAACAGAAGAGGCATCACAGGACATTTTAATTTCCACTGTCTACACTTTTACAAATAAATTCATAAAATTTTGTCAGCATCACCACGAAGGATTCAGGATTCACACTCATTGCAGTGGAACTTCGAAAACATGACCCTTTCTTTTTACATGTGAAATTTCATCGTTTTTTCACTTACTAATGGCTGCATTTGTTGCTATAGGTACACTTTTCTTCATAAGTTGGAGATATTCTTCGATGAATTTTGCACAGCATACAAACCATACTTAAAGGCGTATGAAACTCTCTTACTTATGAAGAAAAGTGTACCTAAAGCAACAAATGCTTCCATTAGTAAGTGAAAAAATGATGAAATTTAAGATGTAAAAAAAATACTTCGTTATGTTTTCGAACTTCCACTGCTATGAGTGTGAATTCTGAATCCTTTCTGGTCAAGCTGACAAAGTTTTATGAATTTATTTGTAAAAGTGTAGACAGTGGAAATTAAAATGTCCTGTGGTGCCTCTCCTGCTCCAAGTCGGCCCGTTTGACGTCCTATCCCCCTTAACGCTAAATGACGGCACAGTTGTTTTACGAGGAAATCATCTCAGACGAAATTAACGAACAACTGAAGTACTGTCTTTAGTTACCATAGACCTAGATAATATGGACTGTGCCTGACGTAGTTGTACTGAAACCAACATTTAAGTCACGTGACGTGGGGCGGGAAGCCGAGAATGTCATGTGGAAATTATAGTGCATATGTGACATTTCTGTTACAGATCAAATGTTGCGCTTTTTACTAGAAGCAGAATGAAAGACCTTCAAACATGCTCAATTAAATCTTATTTTGCATCCTGCAGATTAGGTAAACTGACGAATACTTACAGGGATATATTCCATGAGTTGAATGTTAGACTTTATGCCGATCCTCAGATGTAAAACTCGATTAAACACTAACCTCTTAAAATGACAATGTTAATATCTAACTCACTACAGTAATTCTCTACAATACTTTATTAAGTATTATGTCTACTGTTTTGGTATCTGTACTGGATAAAGTAAAGCCTTAAAATATAAACGCTTATTATGGGAATACTGACATTATGGATACAAAATGATTTTATTTCTTATAAAAGCGTAATAGAACGTTTCATATGTATTGTTGAAGAATCGTCAGAAAACTAATGCTGTCCACAAAACCGACAGTTCGTATTCTGCTCCTGTGCTTCGGTGAATTAAGTGACAGTGCAACAAAAACAGGCATTCACCAAATAACTGTAATTCTGTCGTTTGTGAAAAGAATTGTCAATACTTTTCAAATGGCCACTTGTAAAACGATAACCTTCGCATTAATATTATGAATTTTGAACAGTTAACTTTACTAGTACTGACGTATAATAGCTATAAGTCATTTTATTTTTGAAATCATGCTTTATTTCAGGTATAAATAAAAAAACTGTCAGCCCCGCTTCGCATATCGCGTAATGACAGATTCGGGTTGCTGCAACGAATTTGGCTGCTGCCCGAGTCACGTGACTTAGATATTGGTTTCAAACTTCGACATGGAAGAGATTGGTGGGTGCACGGCACATGTTATCTGTGGTCTATGTTAGTTACCTTCAAAGAGTAGGAATATCTGTGGAGTGATTACTCAGAGGCGCAGCACGGAATTTCTATCGTCAACAGACATCCGATTCCAACAGCCACGTGAGTCTGGAGCGGCATAACGTTTGACTATAAGCGCTGTGCACATTTTGAATGTAATTACATCGTTAGAACAGACAGAGCGCGCTGAAAAGTATCATGTATTTCGTAGGCGAGTTTCATAGGCATGTTAATAATTTTCTTTCGATATTTGACTGCATCTGGCTTAAATCTGTGAATAGATAAATGCAAGGGCATTACGCTTGTTTCCGACGAGTGACACAGCTTACATGTCGTAAATTGCTTTACCATAGAAAACATAAAAAACCCATCGCTGTTTTTAGGTTTTGTATTGCACTTTATCTTATTGTCGAGTCTCTGTTGTAATAAATTACGCAGTTTTAAAAAACTCATTCTGCACGAGATAGGAATCAATACTACAGTTTCCTAATGTGACTAGTTTAAACAAAAATGGTTTGAAGCTCTACATAATTCGGAGGTAGTGACTGGGACTATTGTACCGTATCTGCAGGGTAAAATTGATAGGTAGCACTCTCCCACAATGGCGAACTGATATCTAACATTCTCCCGAAAGAGCGAATTTATTGAGCACTTATCTCGTAAATACATGGCTACGCAATCGTATAAGTTAGACCTACTATATTAACTTGTTAGTACACTGCCAGTATGCCATTATTTTCAACACATAAAGCGCCCCTTTCTGGGGTAATAACTCGACTCTGACTTTGCTGGTAGTTACCTATGAAAAGCAACTTTTCCTCGTTTGACGCATTTCGATTTGCAAACGTACTGTAGCTTGCAAAAATTATCGCCATTTCTATTACTATTAGGTAGGTAAAAATAGAGCAAATAGTAGCAACATTAAAGTCTGTCTTAGCGCAAAATGCAAATAAAGAGCACGGTACATTACTCACATGATAATTTCCGTGTGATGTTGGTGACATGTGCAAATCGGCTACGCTCATTCCGTAGATATTCCTGCTGTATGATTACCTTCATCTAGCCACAGTATATTCGTCTTACGCATTGGTGGAATGCTTCCACATTTTATCTTACGCCTCAAATAATGTAACATGTTCATGACTGTAGTAAAGGATTCAAATGACACATTTCATTTAGTGATTCAGGGATGTATTAAGGGCTCCATACGTGAGCGACAGACAGCAGTAATTCGTCGCCAGGTTGCGCGATTTGTCCGTACATCGCATGTATGTGCCCAGATCGCAACAATCGATCACTGATCGCACGTAATTCGCGAGCAATCTGTTAGATCACATGCGACGAACCGGTCATGTGTGGTAATATGGTTTCCTGACGGCGATCCTTTTGTCTAGCCGTTAAAGCGTGGCTGTGTAGTTTTGTTTCGTTTCGCTATGTGTACCAGAAGTATTTTAGGTTTACACTTCATGGCTCTTCTGGGAGCATGATCCATTCTTGAAAGTTAACGGCAGTGTTGCCCCAATTAAATTAGAAAAGAATACAAATGCCCAGTCAGATGCGTTATTGTTTTTAACTTCTAACGATGTGGACATTTTAATGTAAATGTTTAAGCCATAGCTGCTCTAGAGCTATAATTAAGTCACTCTTATAGAATTTACAACAAGAGTTATGGTAAACAACAGTGCTGCTTTTGGTAACAGACTTGTGATCAATGGAAACTGTAACTCTGTGTCATTTGCTACAATTACCATAAACGCGTTCCCCATCACGTTTAATAAGCTTAAATTTCAGTTGGTTTTTTTTTTTCTAGTATAAGTCGACAATCGGAGATTGCAAATCTTTATCATGGAAGGAGCAAATTTTGAGGAATAAATTGAGTCACACAATAATGGTAATGATCGTGCCAAATCTCGTGCAGTGTATGCAAGAATGTGAAAAGTAGATTTTAACTGCCTAGAGTTTTTTATTTCGTCATTTTTGTAAAGGAAAATATTGTGACAGTAGCTACTCAAATACACTATTGAATCACAAACAGAATTGTTTCACTTGAAACATGTAATATAGTCATAAACATTTTAAATTATCTGAAGTCCAAATGTGTAAGATTTTTCCAACGCAGAAGACGAACAGTTCCTGGCCAAATTAACTTAACCTCTCATAGTACTTCATTTATTTCTTAATGTCGTCTGAGACACTATTCTCGTAAAACTAAGAACTGCATTATTCATTCACTTCGAGGTGACAAAAGAAGCATGTGAAACGCCCAGAAACGCCAATATAGTTCTTGAAAATGTTGTAGCTCCGAGATGCTTTGGCTCTGAATGTGATAATTAAATATTACGACTGAAGACGATGTATTGTTGTTGTTGTGGTCTTCAGTCCTTGAGACTGGTTTGATGGAGTTCTCCATGCTACTCTATCCTGTGCAAGCTTCTTCATCTCCCAGTACCTACTGCAACCTACATCCTTCTGAATCTGTTTAGTGTATTCATCTCTTGGTCTCCCTCTTCGACTTTTTCCCTCAACGCTGCCCTCCAATGCTAAATTGGCGATCCCTTGATGCCTCAGGACATGTCCTACCAACAGATCCCTTCTTCTAGTCAAGTTGTGCCACAAACTTCTCTTCTCCCCAATCCTATTCAATACCTCCTCATTAGTTATGTGATCTACCCATCTAATCTTCAGCATTCTTCTGTAGCACCACATTTCGAAAGCTTCTATTCTCTTCTTGTCCAAACTATTTATCGTCCATGTTTCACTTCCATACATGGCTACACTCCATACAAATACTTTCAGAAATGACTTCCTGACACTTAAGACGATGTATTTTTTTTCTAGTAATACATCTGACGATGTATTACTAGAAAAAAATGCTCGTTAAATTATTTTGTTGTCAGGGCTATATTGTGCTACACAGGAACGATTGGTTACTTGGTCTGTAGATGAGGTAGATAGCTCAAGACGTTATTATGACGCTCGATTATCAAAACTTAATACTGACTGCTTTTCTCCAGATTATACTTTCTTGGTGCATCTGTAATCTAGTCCCCAAAGAGGGTCTTTTAGGGGTGAAGTATACTCCAATTGCCTTTTGTTTACCTATGTTTTGTTTGGTCAAACCGTGTTTCTGCGTGTGTAATCTGTGGCTGAATGTCTTCCTACGTTTGCAGTGGCGTCTCTTGTGACATATCTTTCGCAAATCGCGCTAAGATCATAATATCCTTCAAGTGAATATCGTTCACGCACACATTAATAATATTGTTGACACAACTGATCCGTGAGGCATGGCAGTTGAATATTGCTACTCTTGTGTCTACGTTCAAGCTTACACGTCTGACTCACATTCTTCGCCCTTGGAGGTAACCAACTTTCAGATTCACATAGCAATCGGGGATCGTGCTGTTTAGTTTAAACTTCGTAATGAGATTTTGTCTTCCGTTTTATCATAAGCTTTCTCCGCGTCTAGAAATACTGATGCAATGAATTTACTTTGGTTAACGTTCATGTGTTGTGTAAGTGCTTCCTAACTCTGAGAAGTTGGGTTTCTCTGATAGTTTTCTTTGAGATTCATGCACTCCCGGGCGATATGTGTTGACTGGTGGATACTGTTATAGGCGAATTTTGCAGTAAACATTGATTAACCTTTATTATAATGTGTTAAATCAATTTTTTTTTATTATAACGATAAAGTCTTGCACAGAGTTCGGGCGCACAAGAAAATTTGTGGAAGGAAGTGATATTTCATTTCGTGGATAAGGTTGTTCTAAAAGACCAACGTTTTTGCTGACATGTGATTCGAGTTCAAGTCACTGAATTACAGGCAAAAGCTAAGGAGTGATTTCGTTACCGAGCAGATGCGATTGGCCACCAAGAGGTTTTATTGGTTTATAACTGTTACGAATTTCTTGGAAGAGTTGTTATTATTCTGACGCACACAAGTATTAATTACACTGGTCTTTTCTGTCAATGGTAGGAAATTCGTTTAACGAAAACACGGTATTTTCAAGTAATGCATGAGCTGAAAGTTGGAATTTTGTCGACCATCAGTTCCGGAAGTTAATAAATGAATAAGACTGTGAGATATTTATTTGATACACAACAACAGTTTCCATAATAATTATTTTTTCAACATATTCCGCACCTTGTCTCAGTATTGCTTCAGTAGCCCTATATGTACTTGATTGGACGTAAGCCTTACATTATAAGAAATGCACACGCAACGTACGTATTGGGCGTTATTTTTGACAACAAAATAGCAAAAAGTTTAAACGCATTTTCGAAGAATCGTCTGGAAATGAAAACGTTGTCGATCGGACTGATACGTTGTCTTCTAGTTCTGAGTGAACAATGGTGATACTTGTAAAGCAGTGGCAGCAAACGTTTTTGCTCAAGAACCAAAACTGATATTGTTAAGCGACACCTTTTATTGATTGGTAACTGAACCCTGGTACTACTCAATTCTTTAGTAAATCAAAATTACAATCTTACCACAGTTATTTAAGGGAGATGGGAAGCCCGGGATCACTGGTGATGGACAAGCTTGTGATTATTGTACAATTTTAATTTGAAGCAAAACAAATTTTATTATAAACTTCAATTCGGACATTTGCCCTCTTACTGATGCAATATACAAATCTTCACTTTAATTGAATTACATAAACACGAGTAAAAAGGATATTATTTTGCATCAGCAAACCAAAATCATTGATAATAGGCATGGTAAATAATCAACCATAAACAATCTTCCTCGGTTAATCATATAAATAATCAACCATAAACAATCTTCCTCGGTTAACCATATCTCAAAGACTAATAATATTATACATTTCTAACCAAAGTTACACAGCCACACAATACCACAATTTCATAAATGAGAAGAGATCTTATGTTGTTGTTGTTGTTGTTGTTGTCTTCAGTCCTGAGACTGATTTGATGCAGCTCTCCATGCTACTCTACCCTGTGCAAGCTTCTTCATCTCCCAGTACCTACTGCAACATACATCCTTCTGAATCTGCTTAGTGTATTCATCTCTTGGTCTCCCTCTACGATTTTTACCCTCCACGCTGCCCTCCAATGCTAAATTTTTGATCCCTTGATGCCTCAGGACATGTCCTACCAACAGATCCCTTCTTCTAGTCAAGTTGTGCCACAAACTTCTCTTCTCCCCAATCCTATTCAATACCTCCTCGTTAGTTACGTGATCTATGCACCTTATCTTCAGCATTCTTCTGTAGCACCACATTTCGAAAGCTTCTATTCTCATCTTGTCCAAACTATTAATCGTCCATGTTTCACTTCCATACATGGCTACACTCCATACAAATACTTTCAGAAATGACTTCCTGACACTTAAATCTATACTCCATGTTAACAAATTTCTCTTCTTCAGAAACGCTTTCGTTGCCATTGCCAGTCTACATTTTATATCGTCTTACTTCGACCATCATCAATTATTTTACTTCCTAAATAGCAAAACTCCTTTACTATTTTAAGTGTCTCATTTCCCAATCTAATTCCCTCAGCATCACTCGATTTAATTTGACTACATTCCATTATCCTCGTTTTGCTTTTGTGGATGTTCATCTTAATATCCTTCTTTCAAGACACTGTCCATTCCGTTCAACTGCTCTTCCAAGTCCTTTGCCGTCTCTGACAGAATTACAATCTTAAAGGTTAATAAAACTTAGCTGCCCACATAAAGGACCACAGTGAAACATGCTAATACTAAAAATACAAGGTGGGCCAACCACGGTCGCAAAACGTGTACACGGAAATAATAACAAGTTGCATGTTCATTAAAGATACACAAATTATTAAAATAGGTATTAAATAAGAAAGGCTTACTAATAACTCAACGAGTAAAATAACTTACAGGAACGCTAATATTATAAGAGGGTGGCCCCACTTAACTAACGGACATAAAGACTCTGAATGATTCCCAGATTGCACTTAACTTCAGAGAATAGCGTTAAGGCCCATAGCAATGTTTGGAAGCAATAACGCTACGGCCGGCAGACAATACAAGCGTTCACTGTTCACGGCTTGTGCACAGGGTCACATAGCAGGCGGTATATATTTATATATAATCCGACCGGCATCACAATGAGCGGTCCTGACAATTCACAACCGGGCCGACGCCAGAGACAAGCAGACTTAAAAAAATGGCCTGCAGCACAAATAGATTGCAATGAAAACAAGGTCAAATCACAGCCACACTGGAATAAATATTAAGCACGCCCCGAAATCCTTACGGAGCAATACTCTAGCATTACCCGTCTCCCAGTAAATTAGCGGGAAACCTTAGAGATCACGTCCAGTTGCCGTAAGGCACTTTCAACATTAAATAAACATACCAAATGCTCCCGTGACGAAAGATTAACCATCAACCCTACAGCTGCCGGGCACGTACACATCCGCAGCCAGTACCAAGGTTGGCAATATGCGCTAAAACAAGTTAAAATTTGTATAAAAACCACTTCAAACACACACTCCACAGATAAACAGAAACGAAATGAGGAACATCAGGCTCCTTAAAAATAGCCACTGTGGAACCAAGTTCAGAACCATCTCTGGCAACTACACATGCCACAATAAGTTTCAACAGTCTTCTTATCTGAACACAGAATAAAAGTTATACATGACTTTGGAGCTTGCAAACTACGAGCTGGGAAGCTGTTCAGCGTGAGACGACGAACCCACCACAATTTTACACGCCAAGGCGCCCAATGATCGGCGCCGTACACCCGGAGCGCGCCCCAAGGCAAGGGCGCCAAGCACGGCGAGGCCCATGCGCCACGGTTAGGGACGCGGGCTTGTTGTCAACACAAGTTGGTTCGTTGAACTCCGACCGGGGGCTCACTCGTCACCCGTTCACCCGGAAAACCGCCGGGGGAGCAGTCAAAGGTAGTAGGACAGCCGAATATCGATGTCAGCGATGCAAGTGGAGCACCCTGGCGCCAGCAACCACTGCTCAGTAACCTACATGTATTAGTATGCCACGAGTCCAAAACAGACTAGCTTCAGTTAGAGCGCGATAAGGCGGCCGCCATTCCCAAAGTAATGATCGTTAAAATTCGGCATCATTCGGAACACCTCGTGGCGACTGTGGTCTGTTTCAGATTGCTGCCAACGTCAGCGAGCTAACAGTTGTGACAATGTAATTGTACGGTAAAGTGTGGTTGGCTTTACTAGTGCGAGTGACTTTGATTAATAAAAGTATTTATACTTACGTTTAAAAGCGCTGCTTAATATGAGACATGATGTAAATGCTCGTTTTCTTCTGCTCACTGCTTTATATTACAACAGTCTTACGGTCCACGGTACAGATGATTGCCACATTTGAAGATGGCCATCGCTGTAATGAGAATTCCCAGTCCGTGTTACTTCTATATCAAAATTTATATTTATTTATTACTTATGTAGAGTGAGAAGATTAGGGGCTTAGCGCCATTTCTTACATCTGACCTGGAACAACACACACAAAAATATTACAAAAATATTCACAAGAATTATAACAACAGTAATACACTATGGCAGCTGATCGGTGCGAGTCGCTCAAGTCCTCGAATTGTCACTCCTGGAAGACAAACAGTAAAACACTTCCTCTCATAAACACTCTAACCGCATAGCGGCCTTGTTACTTACCGCTCTGACCCCATCAGCTTTGCTTAGCTCACGGCCGAGTTCGCCAGCTTTAATTACAGTCGTGTACGCGAAAAAATATTACTGTTCCTACAAGTATTTTTTTTTGTTACTGAATAGGAAAACTACTCTCTTAAGAAACTCGTAGCGTTAGTTGACATTTTTGGATTTGATTTTTTTATAGATAAGTATTGTTATAAAATACGACTAGAACCGCAGGCCGCACCAACACGTGATTCTGGGCGCATAAGGAACTCGGGTCGCAGTTTGACGATTACTGTTGTAAGGCGTTAGAAATGAACTTGTTCAAATGTGTGTGAAATCTTATGGGACTTAACTGCTAAGGTCGTCAGTCCCTAAGCTTACACACTACTTAGCTTAAATTATCCTAAGGACAAACACACACACACACACACACACACACACACACACACACACACACACACACACACATGCCCGAGTGAGGACTCGAACCTCCGCCGGGACCAGCCGCACAGTCTATGACTGCAGCGCCTTAGACCGCTCGGCTAATCCTACGCGGCAGAAATGAACTGTTTCAAAATATATCACACGAGAGATATTTCTCTTGTGTGGTTGGTTACATGCCAACCCATCATATTTTTAATGCAATAACTTCAAGGATTGACAGCATCAGATTCACGTTTTTCCCATCATCTAGTTGGAATATCTATGGGAGCGGCGGTATTCAGACGTTTTGGTGGTGTTCAGTTTCTCGTTGTCTGCACTATAATGATTAATGAAAACTTTGTTCAGATGTTACTGCGGTCACACCGTCCGGCCTGAAACCACCGCATCAGCCACGTGAATTGCGTATTTAACGCAGATCGAACCTTCTTCTATTTAGTATTGAGAGCCGGCCGTTGTGGCCGAGCGGTTCTAGGCGCTTCAGTCCAGAACCGCGCTGCTGCTACGGTCGCAGGTTCGAATCCTGCCTCGGGCATGGATTTGTATGCTGTCCTTAGGGGAGTGGAGACCTCAGATGTTAAGTCCCATACTGCTTAGAGCCATTTGAACCATTTGAACAGGTGTATATTGTTAGTTATGTAAGCCCATCCACAGCGGCAAGGTCATATCGCATCGGATGGAAAAAAATCAGTTTTCATTTGTACTGAGGCCAAAAACTGCATAAAATCATTAATAAAAATCAAATTGGATTATTAATATCCGTAGGACGGGTGCAAAATATCTTCAATATGCTGCCCACCGTTTTCTGCAACAAGTTCAAATCGAGAAACAGGATGTTCCATAACTGATCGAAGTGTTTCCGGGGTCACTTTCAGAATGCGTTGTGCAATGCGTGTCTTCAATGCAGCTAAGTTTCCAATCGGAACACTGAACACAACATCTTTCAGATAGCCCCACAGCCAGAAGTCACACGGATTAAGGTCTGGTGATCGGGACGGCCAGGCTGTAGGGAAATGACGACTGATAATTCTGTTGGAGAGCTGGAATGATGTAGTTGCGCAAAAGACACTCATCGCACTTACCAGTGACGGTACAGGTAACAGGACCAGAAGCACTTGTCCCTTCGAAATACTATGGCCCTATGATAAATGGTGGCGTACACCCGCACCACACAGTGACCTTCTCAGGATGAAGTGGTACTGGTTGATTTGCGTGTGGATTATCCGTTGCCTATATTCGACAATTCTGTGTAGTGACATATCCTGTCAGATGTAGAGGGCTTCGTCTGCCCACAAAATCTTCCATGGCCAACCATTTCCTACTTTCATGCGAGCAAAAAATTCTAAAGCAAAGGTCTCTGTTGCTGGCAGGCCAACAGGAAGCAACTCGTGCGCATGAGTAATTTTGAATGGATAGTAAAGAAGGATGTTTCGTAGGATTTTACGCACCGTGCGCACGGGTATGTCCAATGTTCGGGCAATTCTCCGTGACCTACACACGTTTGCACTCCACCACTCGTCTCCTGCACTGCTGTGGCCACTGCTTCCACTGACGTCAAACCATTGCGTTTCCTCCCTCTATCAGGTTGCACACCTAAACAACCCGTCTTTTCGAATTTCCGATTCATTTTCTCAAGGCCCACGGCGGTCATCGGACAAACGCCTTTTTTTCAAAACCTGCAGGGTCCAGAACTTCTGCAGAGTGACGTGTGCATAGTCATCATTTTTGTAATACAGCTTTACAAGCAGAACGCGATCCTGCGTTGAGACAGTCATGGCGAACGTCGTAGACGCGAAAGGAGGCAAAGCCGTGTACCCGGCGTGTTTATACCAACTTCAATGGGGTGTGCGCATGACAGGTGTTTTCGTGAACGTATTCTGAGACATACAGGGCCATCTATTGGTCAACTTTTACACTCTTCTTCTTTCTTCTGTCATACGTTTTACCACTTCTCCGATAATATTCAGTTGCAATTTGACGTCATTCTGAGCAATGGCGTTATTTCTAAAGCGTTTTGGAAGTTTAATTATAATCGCCCTGTAGATACGGTACAGCAGAAAGCCTGTAACAATACCTTGGGGAACGCCAAAAAAAATTGTGTTTTACTCGGTGACTTTCAGTTAGTTACCTCTGACAGAAAATCGCGAATCCTCTTACATAACTAAGACGATATTCCATACGCACGCAATTTTACTACAAGCCACTTGTGTGGTACAGTGTCAAAGGCTTTCTGGAAATAAAGAAATGCGGAATCAATTTGAAATCCCTTGTCAGTAGCACTCAGTACTTCGTGTGAAAAAAGAACTGGTTGCGTTTCACAAGAACGATATTTTCTAAATCCGTGTTGACTGTGCGTCAATAGACCGTCCTAAAATGGTTCAAATGGCTCTGAGCACTATGGGACTTAACATCACAGGTCATCGGTCCCCTAGAACTTAGAACTACTTAAACCTGACTAACCTAAGGACATAACACACATCCATGCCCGAGGCAGGATTCGAACCGGCGACCGTAGCGGTCGTGCGGTTCCAGACTAAAGCGCCTAGAACCGCTCGGCCACCAGCGGCCGGCTAGACCGTTCTCTTCGACGTAATTCATAATATTCGAACACCACGCATGTTCCAAAGCTCTGTTGCATATCGACGTTAATGATATGGGCCTGTAGATTACTCCTACTACCTTTCTCGAATATTGGTGGACCTGTGCAGCTTTCCAGTCTTTGGGCAAGGAACATTCGTTGAGCGAGCGGTTGTGTGTCATTGAGTATAGAGTATTGAGTATAGAGCTATTGTATCAGCATGCTGTGAAAGGAACCTAACTGGTATACAGTCTGGCCGGAAGATTTGCTTTTATTGACTTAAGTTGCAAGTCGCTTCAGTACTCGGAGGATAACTATTTCTGAGTTCCTCATGTTGGCAGCTGTTCTTGATTCAAATTCTGGAATATTTACTTCATCTTCTTTGGTGAAGGAATTTCGGAAGGCTGTGTTTAGTAACTTCTGCTTTGGCAGTACTGTCGTCGGTACTATTTCCAAAGCCATCCGGCAGAGAAAAAACTGATGCTATCTTGGCGCTAGCATACTTAACATACGACCAGAATCTCTTTGGATTTTCTGCCAGGTTTCGAGACAAAGTTTCGTCGTGGAAACTATTATAAGCATTTCGCATTGAAGTCTGCGCTACATTTCAAGCTACTACAAAAAATCGCCAATCTTCGAGATTTTGCCTTCGTTTAAAATTGGCACGCTTCTTTCGTTGATTCTGCAACAGTATGCCAGCAAAAATAGAAGTATAGCGATGCCAATTATTCCCATGGGGACGGTGTTGTCGTATCCCCTCCAGCGGAACTGCGACAGCGACTGGATGTTAAACAAGCACTGGTATGTAGAAATGCATGTCAGCTGTTGTAGATGCTTCTAGATCGTAGTGACTGAAAATACTGCTTGAGTGACGCTATTAGTTATCATGGAAGCGGCGTGGAAATATCGATGTACGCGTTACAACAGCAGACTAGCTGTTACAGAGTATTGGCATGTAAGTATGGCAGCCGTAACCATGTATGTGAGATCCCCCAGTTAACAGTGACCAAGTAACCAACATGATAACGGGTAAAATAGGCGTATTTGTGGAAAAGTAAGTTACATCAAAGGAACACTACGACACGATTTATTATGGCCCCATCAATGTAGCTGAAACTTAAACAAAAAGTATAAGCAATCAAAATTTAAAAGATACTGAGAGCATAGTTTGTTTACAGTCATGAATATTCCATGAAATAGGCGTCCATAATGTCAGATGCTACATCACTACAATACAATAGACCATGGACCAATCTACGTAGTCACAAATGCAAAACAAACGCATAAGCACCCAAAATTTAAAAAATACTGTGAAAATAATTATTTGACATAATGAAATATCCATACAACAGCGACAAACATGAAATCAAAATTACTATTTGGAATAATAAAAACAAAAAGATAAACGAACGCAAAAGATATACCGTTCTTTAGTTAGTCTACAACAAGTCCAGCAGATTAAATCAAGGGAGGCATGCTACAGTAATTGTCAGAAAACAAACTGGCCTATTAATTCCGGTGGATTGTGCATATCGATAAGTCCACGTTTGCGTCTCTAAACCACTATCTTTGCTGGCATAGAATCTACGAGTTTTCGGCAAATCCCCACAGATGGCTGTCGGTGTTCTCACAACCGATTATTATTGTTTACTCATATATATATATATATATATATTGATGGAATGCTGTTTCTGTTATTTTGTGAAATGTAATGCGCCTTTTGTGTAACTAGTCTGGGTGTACCTTATTGCGAGAACTGTTTTACGTCCTGTATGCCTGACTGGCTATTGCTGACGTAATTCGATATGCGGTTGGCGAAGCATCGCGTATTTAAGCAACTGCGTTGCTCTTCGTGGTGGTTGACCTTTGTGGAGCCGCAACCCTTGCACCGGTCTTCGCCACCGCCTCCCATCGTGGGTATGTTTGCTTGTTTTAGTTACTGTTATATCTCTTGCATTTTGTCATTACTTTTATCAGACTGCCCTCTGAATCCATTCGGTGTTTATATCTCAGTATAAATGGTCTAAGCGAAACCGGCTACCATGGCAATTAATGTTTTGTTGCAGTCAAGACTGTTTTTAATCCATTTTTAAAATATTTTAGCCAGGTAAATATTTTTCTCCACGAGAAATGTTACTGCAAGTTTTCAGTTGCATTTGTTACTTTCTGAACAATACCGACACTAATGATAAAAAAATGCATTACACCAAAAACCAAGGGTGTATTCGGACATATCAGAAGATTTTTCGCAATACACTATTGTTACCAAAATCTTCACTATGTAGTGAAATTGTGGAGACTAAAACAACTAGGTATGATTATCGCGAATTGCTTACAAGACAGGAAATGTATGTTAGGCATGAGTAATCATTGTTAAGTGACAAAGGAAATATATATTTCTTTACCATAACTACAGTTTGAGTACTGCATCTTCGTTCTTGATGTAGAAGCAGCTATTCATTTTAAATTTATTACCAGAAGTTCGCTGCATGTATATTCTTTGTGTCTTTAGAGACAGCACATCGTCTTTGCGCCCTTCTAGCTCATCTGTTTGCTAACTTACATTCGTCTTTCAACTGTCATAGTACTATGTTCGAGCACGTTTCCGATTAGGACGTTCTTGTGTGTACTATTCTCTTTGAATCGCATTGTTGTTGGCCTCGTTAGCTGCCGGGTCAGCACAGCAGACTGCTGACTACAGCGGCCTGGTTTCGATTCCCGCCCTGATCGGAGAGTTTCTCTGCTTGGGGACTGGGTGTTGTGTTGTCCTTAACTTCGTATCGTCAAAACTGACACGAAACTCTCCTAAAACACACTGTCATAGTGCCATTCCACTATTGAGATGGCTATGTGCACAAACCTGAAACCAATAAATGAAAAACAATTGCATTATAAATATGTCATTCGTAGTCTGTGCCCCCATCCGTAGTACTGGTTGGGTAAATGACTTCATATTTGATTTTGTTTCATATGAAATCATGGCTTCATTCCTCGCATTGTATCCTGTGCTCTGACATGTGTTTTTACTGCTTACGCATCGGTGTGAAGCGTCCGGTTTAAATGCATAGAAAATATCTTACTAGTATTCTACGTTATTTTTGTTCCCAGCCGTTTTTCGTACTCTCGCAGGTAGTGGAGGCCACCAAAATTTTCACTGACGTCTGCTAAAATGTACGTATTAATAACGTGTCAAGACGTTTGGGTAAGTGTAGTCACATTTTTAATATTTGGAAGGAAGATTGCTCTAGTCACTAAGACTACAAATCATACTCATCTACAAGTACGTCGAAACTCTTCAACCTAATGTGAAATGCATGGTACTCAGAGGCAAGTACATACTCATTTAGTGCAGATGCTATGCAGTTAATTACCGATACTATCAAAACATGCTAACATGGAGTTCTCCATTAAATGCAAGAAGTACGAAAACGGATGTAGACAGACTTAAAGTGTATTAAGAATCAGTATCGAGTAGTTCACACACAGTTACGTGAACACCGAGAAATTTCAGCAGCGAATCTTAACTCTGACATCTTTTCACCTAGAATTTTAATTCCACTATTGAACCCTGTTTTTACGTTTGTCATTGCTTCTGATGACATTGCTATCCTGAGTGAAAGTGAAGAAGAATTAAATGATATGCTGAACGGAATGAACAGTCTAATGAGTACACAGTATGGTTTGAGAGTAAATCGGAGAAAGACGAAGGTAATGAGAAGTAGTAGAAATGAGAACAATGAGAAACTTAACATCAGGATTGATGGTCACGAAGTCAATGAAGTTAAGGAATTCTGCTACCTAGGCAGTAAAATAACCAATGACGGACGGAGCAAGGAAGACATCAAAAGCAGACTCGCTATGGCAAAAAAGCCATTTCTAGCCAAGAGAATTCTACTAATATCAAATACCGGCCTTAATTTGAGGAAGAAATTTCTGAGGATGTACGTCTGGAGTACAACATTGTATGGTAGTGAAACATGGACTGTGGGAAAACCGGAACAGAAGAGAATCGAAGCATTTGAGATGAGGTGCTATAGACGAATGTTGAAAATTAGGTGGACTGATAAGGTAAGGAATGAGGAGGTTCTACACAGAATCGGAGAGGAAAAGAATATGTGGAAAACACTGATAAGGAGAAGGGACAGGATGATAGGACATCTGCTAAGACATGAGGGAATGACTTCCATGGTACTAGAGGGAGCCGTAGAAGACAAGAACTGTAGAGGAAGACAGAGATTGGAATAAGTCAAGCAAATAATTGAGGACGTAGGTTGCAAGTGCTACTCTGAGATGAAGAGGTTAGCACAGGAAAGGAATTCGTGGCGGGCCGCATCAAACCAGTCAGTAGACTGATGACAAAAAAAAAAAAAATGCTTCTTCGATACACAGATTAAATAGTAGGGGCGAAAGACTATACCCCTGTCTTATTGTTTTTAATCCGAACACCTCATTCTTGGTCTTTCAATGTCATTGCTCCTTCTTCACTCTCGTACATTTTGTATATTACCCGTCTTTTCCTATAGCTTAACCCAATCATTCTCAGAATTTAGAACATCTTGTACCATTTGACATTGTCGAACGCTTTTTTCCGGATGGACAAATACTATAGATGTGTCTTGATTTATCTTTAGTCTTGCTTCCAAAATCAACCGCAACGTCACAACTGCCCCTCTGGCCCCTTTACCTTTCGTAAAGCCAAACTAATCATCTAATAGGTCCTCAATTTTCTTTTCCATTTTTCTGAGTATTATTCCTGTCAGCAAGTTGGTTGCATGAGATGTTAAGTTGACTGTGCCGTAATTCTCACACTTTTCGGCTCTTTCAATCTGCTGCATCGCGTGGATGATGTTTTTCCGAAAGTATATCGCCAGACTCACACATACAAGCCAACGTGAATAGTCGTTTTATTGCCACTTCCCCCAAAGATTTTAGAAATTCTGATGAAATGTTATCTGTACCCCATACCTTATTCGCTCTTAAGTCTTCCAAAGCTCTTTTAAATTCTAATACAGGATCCCCTATCGATTCCTTTTTTTAAATTTTATCACGTAATCAGTCAAGTATTTCCCCCTCATATAGGTATTCAATGTACTCTTTCCACCTATCCGCTCTATCCTCTGTATTTAACAGTGGAATCCCTTGCTTTCAATATCAAGATACTGGACGAGCCCCGAGTTTGTGCCACACACTACAAAGCTTTACACTATACGAAACGCTGGTCTACCAATCATGTGACATTCGCCTCGTGCAACGTGAGTGCAAGCTATAAACTATAGACTGCGAAATAGCCGCAACAAGCTGTACCTCTGCTCGAAATTTGACATTTTCGTGAAACAAGGGTGCAAATAACTATGTCAAAACGAACGTACACTCCCCGAGCGAGTAAAATCTTCCATAGCGGCGAGAATTGAACCTGGGACACCGCGATCTATATGCAGCGACAGGAACACCACCACCACCACGAGTTGTGCAATTGTTTGTATGATGCTGTGATGTAATTCTACTTGTATCCATGTTTCACGAAACTGTCAAATTTCAAGCAGAGCAATAACTAGTTGTGAGTAGAGTAGTTTCTCGCTTATGGCTTGCACTCACATCGAACGGCGCAAATGTCACGTGATTTATAGACAAGCACTTTATACAGTATCGAGCTCTGTGGTGTATCGCACAATCTCAGGCTCGTTCAGTATCGTTTACCATCTATATTAATAGTCGCAATTATGCCGTGCTGAGTGCTAAATTCGCTTCGTAATTTCACGATAATATTTTCACAACAGAAGTAAGGTAATAATTTCACTTGCACATCCTCAACTTTCCCTTCGTCTCTAATTTCTCTTTCTCACTTCCTCTACTAATGTATTGATAGTAACGTCATTATTTTTTTCAGAATTCACTCTCTCTGGATCACAAATAAAATAACACTTTGCTGGGTGTTATGGGGATTCTCTTTAGAAATGTATGATATCACGCGTTTTTAAAACGATATAACAGGTCAGCTTTACTGTACAAGTTTTGTAGCACTCCTTTTTGGCCTCTATAATACAAAATTTTAAAAATCATCGCCCTCATTCTCTTGAATCTGAAGTGTACGCTCTTTCCCGTTGTGCAATCTTCTCTCCACACTTCTTTTACGCATTTTGGTTGCTGATGATTCTCTACAATAGCATCACCTTTTAGGTAGTGTGTAAAATAATGCAGGCAACAACAAAGTTCAACTCACCACTATATTACGAGCGCGTTTTCTAACTTTCGCCAACTCGCTACGACTGCTACGAGAACAAGAACGGACGAACATTATTTTTTCTTTTCCTGCTGCCGTCTTTGGCAAATCAGAAGGTGTCGGTAGCAGTGACACATTTGCTCAAGTGCGCACCTAATCGGTTTCAAAAGAATTATGAACGAAAAGCAATATACCAAACGCTACATTACAACAACTAAAATAAAGTGTTAGGTCGTTGCAGGGGGTAGAGCGTGGTATTACATCTTGCTCCGAAATCTTTCATCCAATGTAATGGATTCATATTGGTAAGGAATCGGAAAGTATCCTATATTGTTTTTAGTGACATTTCGTTGTTTGCCTGGCAGCAGTATCGCGGCCACTAAGCACGATGATCTTTGGGTGACAAATTAAAAGAACTGCAATCATATTCGTAAAGAAAAGCAAAAAGTTTTCATATTTGACAACAGGGTCACGTATCGTTACGAAGCTGTTCTTTCCATTAACAGTACATTGCCCATGACCCATCAGAGCAAAGAAAACTGTTTCAATTACGAATCCCCAAAACATGGCTGGAGGGAGGTTATAGCGCCCTTGCAACAATGATAGTGCGTTAGCTACTGCTACAGCTGCCCAAAGGCCTTATCTTTACAGGCTCTACCTATTCCGAACTTGTTGATTATAGATTCAAATGGCTCTGAGCACTATGGGACTCAACTGCTGTGGTCATCAGTCCCCTAGAACTTAGAACTACTTAAACCTAACTAACCTAAGGACATCACACACATCCATGCCCGAGGCAGGATTCGAACCTGCGACCGTAGCAGTCGCACGGTTCCGGACTGCGCGCCTAGAACCGCGAGACCACCGCGGCCGGCGATTAAAGATTATTCGCCGAGTGGTTCTAGGCGCTTCAGTGTAGAACCGCGCGACCGCTACGGTCGCAGGTTCGAATCCTGCCTCGGGCATGTATGTATGTGATGTCCTTAGGTTAGTTAGGTTTATGTAGTTCTAAGTTATAGAGGACTGATGACCTCAGATGTTAAGTCCCATAGTCCTCAGAGCCATTTGAACCATTATAGATATATTCGGACTATCATTTCCAAAAGTAGTGGCAGTGTATAATGCATGTGCAAACGATAAAAAGTATTAAATTTATCGTATACACTTTGTGTATAGCGCCTTCAGTCCCGGTGATGAAGTAAGTAGAAAACGTTTTCATCATTTGTTGTATTGTTACTGCACAGTTACATTCTAAATTGCTTAGTTTTTTTTTATTTTTTGTTCTTTCTAAAAATACTTGAAGTACATATATGCGTACTTCAAGTCTTAACCAGTAGGCGGCAAAAAATTGTAACACATATTAAGAGCTTTTTTCATGGAATTTTAAAAGGCAGTCGTTTTCAAGTACGCACAAATCTATATTCCACCCCTTGCACACGATTCTTGTGCGTGAAACACACCCTTCGTAGCTATATGTAAAGGCATTCTTCGCCATTCTGTTGAGTCATATCTGCAAAACGCTGAAAGTGGCACTGCAAGCTGAGTGTGGTTCAATGTAGTAGCAAAAACTAAAACTACACATCCTACACGAATGTGTGATACAAGTCATGATTTGGTAAAAAGCGTTTATTAATCCTGTGATGAGAATTCTGTAAGTCCACATACGTGTACCCACGAACTGAAGACGTTAATTGTTCTCGTCTTGTACAGATGGCACGAAGATGGTCAGTTTGCGACCGAAATCGATAGCCACATTAAAAATAAGTATATATGTGTAGTGCATGATGCAGTTCTCAACCTTTCGTGGAAATTCTTCCATAATGCCGACACACAATAAAAAAAAAACGACAATTTGCAAGTCAGATAAAAAGTCCGTCTTCTGACTTCTCATGACATAATGACATATTTCTCCACCTCGCGCCGTATTGCTGTGAACTTCTGCAGAACGCGAAATGACGTAGCTTCGTGTTCCAGACTGACAGGAACCTCCAGGTTCGTTGTCCAACTTCCATTTTCCTCGTTGTCTTTTGGACGTTTCACCGCCTCTGCAGAACAGAAATTTTGTTCTTACGAAACAGCGAAAGATGCTAAAGCAGCTTACCGAATAAATACTTCGCAAGTTTCTTGCTGCTTCTTTGCAGACACCGCAACACTCTCTTCGGTGTCCCCGCCCGGTTCTTACAGAATTTTAAGCTTGTCAACATGACAGGCAAAGTTTCTCAGGAACAGATGTTGCTCTCAGGTGCACTAACAGGCGTTTCGGAAGCCGATTTCTGAGAAAACATTTTATTAAATCTTTTGTGACTCACCCATTAAACTGTAGAACGTGAGAATTTTTACATCCCCTACCTTTAAAAGGTTACGAGAGTCCATCTGTTGTCCTATGAAAAAGCGGTTGCGAATACAGTAATTAATAACTTTGTGTCATTTCGTACAGGTTTAAACTATTGCTTCACATATCGTATAGTGGGTTAAAATGTTATTTGTTTGGTCTTAAGCGTGCGACAATGATAAAGTATATTTTGCCATTGTTGCTCTGGCTTGCATACATAACATACACATTTTAAAATAATTAATACCTTAAACTTTGTTAATCATAATCATTAGAAGTTAACGTGTAGCCATCGGACCACAAGTCGTTTTTAAAACCGAACGTTTTACCATAGGGCTTCCTGTTTCTAATGAGCTATTCAGAAATCCTTGTACAACTTTTAAGACAATTCGTTTGTGTTGTTCCTAATTTAGAGCTGGATGCCCCTTTCTTCAGAGCAACTACATAGGATGAAATAGTCCACCGAGAATAGCTGCGAAGCAAAGTCATAACTCATGGATACAGGTATTCTTTATTTTTAATGCCGCGCTAAGTTTCAAATATTCAGCATCGCGGTATAAGATGAGTTATAAGAGTAAATTGGTCTTGGTGAACTCCACAGAACTGAATTCATTTCTTGGTCTCCCTCTATGATTTTTACCCTCTCACACTTCCCTGCAGTACCAAATTTGTGATCCCTTGATGTCTCAGAATGTGTCCTTCCAACCGATCCCTTGTTCGAGTGAGGTTGTCACAGATTTATTTCTCCCCAATTCTGTTCAGTACCTCACCTTCAGTTATGTTATCTACTCGACTAATCTTCAGCATTCTTCTGCAACACCACGTTTCAAAAGCTTCTTTCTCTTCTTGTCTAAACTGTTTATCATCCATGTTTCACCTCTGCACATCACTACCCTCCTCACAAATACTTCCAGAAAAGTTTTCCTGACACTTCAATCACTATTCGGTGTTGGCAAATTTCTCTTCTGCAAAAACGCTTTTCTTGCCATTCCCAGTCTACATTTTATACCCTCTCTGCTTCGGCCATCATCAGTTACTTTACTGCCCAAATAACAAAACTCATCTACTATCTTAAATGCCTCAATTTCGCCTGATTTAATTCGACTACATTCCACTACCCCTTTTTTTGTTTTGTTTACAAGATATTGTCCATTCCGTTGAACTGCTCCTTTGCGTCTGTGACAAAATTACAGTGTCATCAGCAAACCTCAAAGTTTTTATTGCTTCTCCCTGAACCTTAATTCCTACTCCAGATTTTTCTTTTGTGTTCTTTACTGTTTGCTCAATGGACAGATTGAAGAACATCGCTGACTGGTTACAACCCTGTCTCACTCCCTACTCAACTACTGATCCCTTTTCATGCCCTCGACTGTAACAACTTCTGTCTAATTTGTGTACAAACTGTAACTAGCCCTTCGCTCTCTGCGGGCCAGGGTGGCCGAGTGGTTCTAGGCGCTACAGTCTGGAACCGCGCAACCGCTACGGTCGCAGGTTCGAATCCTGCCTCGGTCATGTATGTATGTGATGTCCTTAGGTTAGTTATGTTTAAGTAGTTCTAAGTTCTACGGGACTGATGACCTCAGCAGTTAAGTCCCGTAGTGCTCAGAGCCATTTGAACCATTTGAACCTTCGCTCTCTGTTTTTTGACACTGATACCTTTAGAATTTCAAAAAGAGTGTTCCAGTCAATATTGTCAAAAGCTTTCTTCAAGCCTGCAGATTTCATAAACGTAGATTTAGTTTTCCTGAAGCTATTTTCTAAAATTACTCGTAGGGCCAGTATTGCCTCACCTGTTCCTACATTTCTCCTGAATCCATTGTTATACAGGGTGTTACAAAAAGGTACAGCCAGACTTTCAGGAAACATTTCTCACACACAAAGAAAGAAAATATGTCATGTGGACATGTGACCGGAAACGCTTACTCTCCATGTTAGAGCTCATTTTATTACTTCTCTTCAAATCACAATTATCATGGAATGGAAACCGACAGCAACAGAACGTAACAGCGTGACTTCAAACACTTTGTTACAGGAAATGTTCAAAATGTCCTCCGTTAGCGAGGATACATGCATCCACCCTCCGTCGCATAGAATCCCTGATGCGCTGATGGAGCCCTGGAGAATGGCGTATTGTATCACAGCAGTCCACAATACGAGCACGAAGAGTCTCTACATTTGGTACCGGGGTTGCGTAGACAAGAGCTTTCAAATGCCTTCATAAATGAAAGTCAAGGGGGTTGAGGTCAGGAGAGCGTGGAGGCCATGGAATTGTTCCGCCTCTACCAATCCATCGGTCACCGAATCTGTTGTTGAGAAGCGTACGAACACTTCGACTGAAATGTGCAGGAGCTCCATCGTGCATGAACCACATGTGTCGTACTTGTAAAGGCACATGTTCTAGCAGCACAGGTAGAGTATCTCGTATGAAATCATGATAACGTTCTCCATTGAGCGTAGGTGGAAGAACATGTGGCGCAATCAAAACGTCACCAACAATGCCTGCCCAAACGTTCACAGAAATGTCTCATGTCAACACAAGCACCGAAGTCAACATTACCTTCCTTCAATTGGGCCAACTGGCGGTGAATCGAGGAAGTACAGTACATACTGACGAAACTAAAATGAGCTCTAACATGGAAATTAAGCGTCTCCGGACACATAACATCTTTTCTTCATTTGTGTGTGAGGAATGTTTCCTGAATGTTTGGCCGTACCTTTTTGTAACACCCTGTATAATTTAATGTCATTTGTCGCAGTGGTCTGCAAACGAAGGCTTGATGTTCCGCCAGACGGGCGCTCCTCATTATGCCGTCGTCATTCAGACTTGGGTCGCGGCTCCGACTCTAATTAAAGGCCTGGCCAAGATTCGACAGTTCTATTCTGGGTATCGACGCTCCTGGCCGTCGGGCTATATTTTCGCGCGTCCGTATTTCGAGCGAGACTTGCACGAACAATCAGTCGTTTACCTCGACCAATATAGGTTCTGCAGGGGAACAGAAGCGTAGCAGGGGCAGAAAACGGCACGTCAGCACGTGCGTCAGTCGCGCTCCAGAATGCAAACAACTCGCCGCCTAACGTAGCATGTGCACTACCATGCTCCCCAAGTCCGTATTTCCTCGGCTTGGTTCACGGCTTGGCCATGCCAAGCGAGGAATCAAGGCAAGCTTCCTGTAGGAGTTGCTAATAAGTACACATCCAGGAGACATCGCTATAATACCTACTAACATTGTCACTAGCATTGATAACAGTCTTACCTTGTCGATAGACAGTCCACAAGTTTCTGCAGTTGGTTGGTTGGTTGACTCGGGGGGAGGATACCAAACCGCGAGGTCATCGGTCCCTTAAGGGGGGGCAGAACGACGAACGGGCCGACTTGGAGCAGGAGAGGCATCACAGGACATTTTAATTTACACTGTCTATACTTTTACAAATAAATTCATAGAATTTTAACAGCAAGACAAGCAAGGGTTCAGGATTCATACCCATAGCAGTGGAAGCTCAAAAACGTAACAACACACTTTTTTTTTACATGTGAAATTTCATCACTTTTTCACTTACTACTGGCTGCATTTGTTGCTATAGGTACGCTTTTTTTTCCTGAGTAAGAGAGATTCTTCGATGGCTTTTGCACAACATACAAACCATAGTTACAGGTGAATGAAACTCTAGAAGTTATTTAATTTATCAAAAAATGAATAAACTATTCCATTTTAAACTTCATGTTTAGAAAAAAATTCAAGTTTTATAGTTAATTATCTCAATTTTTACCACAGTTCTTTTAATAGATTTGGAAGTTTCTAGAGTTTCATACACCTGTAACTACTGTTTGTATGCTATGAAAAATTCTCGAAAAATCTCTCTTACTTGGGAAGAAAAGTGTACCTATAGCATCAAATGCAGTGAAAAAATGATGAAATTTCACATGCAAAAAAAGGTATTTTGCTACGTTTTTGAACTTTTACTGCGATGAGTGTGAGCCCTCAATCCTTCCTGGTCATGGAGACAAAGTTTTATGAATTTATTTGTAAAAGTATAGACAGTAGAAATTAAAATGTTCTGTGGCGACTCTCCTGCTCCAAGTCGGCCCGTTTGACGTCCTACCCCCCCTTAAGATAAGAGAAGGATGGGGAAAGAAGTCGGCCGTGCCCTTTCAAAGGAATTATCCGGGCATTTGCCTGAATCGACTTAGGGAAATCACGGAAAACCTATATCAGGATGGCCGGCCCGAGTTTGAGCAGTCGTCCTCCCGTATGTGAGTCCAGTTTGCTAGCCACTGCGCCATCTCGCTCGATAAGTTTCTTCAGGTATGCTGTACACAGCTGGTTGATGATATGGTCCCATAGACCTACGATCGCACAGACTTCCATATTGAGGAAATAGTAATAGGCAACTCTGACACAGAGAAACATCTGAGAGGGATGTCAAACAAAAGCCATCAGCCGTCTGTATTTTAAATATTATTTTGTTTTGCTACCACTTTCGGCGTTACACTATGCCATCTTGAGGCCCCATGACCCTACTACAATCCATATATATATATATATATATATATATATATATATATATATATATATATATATATATAGAGAGAGAGAGAGAGAGAGAGAGAGAGAGAGAGAGAGAGAGAGAGAGAGAGAGAATACACAGAAGAAAGATCCTTATCTACAATATAGCAGTTCAGCAACTAGAGGCAATTAATTCTATAAATTATCTGAGAATAGGCATCAGGAGTGATTTAAAATGGAATGATCATATAAACTTGATCGTCAGCAGATGCCATACTGAGATTCATTGGAACAATCCTATGGAAATGAAATCTGAAAACAAAGGAAGTAGGTTACAGTGCACTTGTTCGCCCACTGCTTGAATATTGCTGACCAGTGTGGGATCCGTACCAGATAGGGTTGATAGAAGAGATAGAGAAGATCCAACGGAGAACAGCGCGCTTCGTTACAGGATCATTTAGTAATCGCGAAAGCGTTACGGAGATGATAGGTAAACTCCAGTGGAAGATTTTGCAGTAGAGACGCTCAGTAGCTCGGTAAGGGCTTTGTTGAAGTTTCGAGAACATACCCTCACCGAGGAGTCAAGCAGTATATTGCTCCCTCCTACGTATATCTCGCGAAGAGACTATGAGGATAAAATCAGAGAGATTAGAGCCCACGCAGAGGCATACCGACAATCTTTCTTTCCATGAACAATACGAGACTGGAATAGAAGGGAGAAGCGATAGAGGTACTCAGAGTACCCTCCGCCACACACCGGCAGGTGGCTTGCGGCGTATGCAGAAATAGGCGTCGGCATACAGTCTCTGGTATCCGTAGACAACTTTTTAAGAACACGGTTCCCTCGATTATCACTTGGACTGCCAGTGATAATCGAAGGGATCGCGTTGTTGAAAAGTTGTCTACGGATACCAGAGACAGTATGCCGGCCTCTGTTTCTAGTGTCCAAGAGGTGGGAATCTCCCTTCATGTTGGTCAGGAGGCTGAAGATAGTTTAGTGTGAAACCGAAGCTGGTAGCAAAACAAAAACAAAAAAGATGGCTGAAGATGATTTTAATTTGACCTTTTGTATTGAACTGCCGACGTCCAGCAACCGTCTGTATAAATATGGATTTAGAGACACAGCTGAAAGAACTGAAAACAAATTAGTACCCAGTTCCGGAAGGAATCCTAGTTCAGTATTACAAAGAGTACTCCACGGCATTGGCCCCTTAATTAGCTTGCATTTATCACAAGCCTCTCGCCCAGTGCAATATCCTAAGCGACTGGGAAAAAGCGCAGGTGACTCGTGTATGTGAGAGAGGTAAAATAACTGACCCGCAAAATTACAGACCAAGGTCTCTAACATCGGTTTGTTGCAGAATTCTTGAGGATGTTATGAGTTAGAAATAAAATTTTCCTTGAGAGAGAAAAGCTTGTGTTCACTAATCGGCACGTTTTGGAAAGCATCGCTCTTGCGAAACTTAGCTTGACCTTTCATCCCATGATATCCTGCGAAATATGGATGAAGGGCAACAGGCAGATAACATATTTCTAGATTTCCGAAAAGCGTATGACACTGTGCTCCAGTGCAGACTGTTAGCGAAGGTACGATCATATGGAATAGGTTTCCAGATATGTGAGCTGCTCGATGACTTCTCAAGTAATAGAACTCAGCACGTTGTCCTCGACGGCGAATGTTCATCAGGTACAAGGGTATCGTCAGGAGTGCCCCAAACAAGTGTCATAGGATCGCCGTTATTTTCCTTATTCATAAACTATCGGGCGAACACAGCAATCTGTGGTTTTTGCTGACGATGTTGTGATGTCGATAAAGTGTCGAAGTTTAATGTCTGTAGGATGGTAAAAGAAAACGTAGACAAAATTTATAATGAATGGGAGCTAGCTCTAAATGTAGAAAAATGTAAGTTAAAGCGGATGATTAGGATAAAGAAACCCCCGCTGTTCGAATGCAGAATCAGTAGTGTCGTACTTGACACAGTGACGTTGTCTGAATATCTGAGCGTAACGTTGCGAAGTGCTTTGAAATGGAACGAGTATGTGGATATTGTAATAGGGAAAGTGAGTGGCCGACTTCGTTTTTTGGAAGGATTTTGGGAAAGTGTAGTTTATCTGTAAAGAATATCGCGCATCGGACCCTATTATGAGTAATGTTCGAGTGTTTGATATCCGTACCGGGACGGATTGAAGGAAGACATTGAAGCAATTCAGAGGAGAGCTGCTTGATTTCTTACCGGTAGGTTCGAACAACACGCGAGTAATGTGGAGATGTTTCGAGAGCTCAGATGGAAATACCTGGAGGGAAGGTGCCGTCTTCTCGAGAGATACTATTAAGAAAATTTAAAGAACAGGTATTTGGAACGGGAAAGGAAATGTTTAGCACGCTCCGCTACGCTACATATGGTGACATCCGGAATATGAATGTAGATTCCGGAGATACTGATTGCTGGGTTTCACCCACTGTTCCATATGGTCCCAGACACCCTCCATGCTATAAAGATCGCTTGATTCAACGGACAGTAAAGTTCCGGTAGGGTACTTGAGTCTTCGCCAAACCAAGAAAGCCTGCGTGGAAATCCTTGTGAAGCCATCCGTTGTCTTTTTCGAAGGCAGGCCACCAAGAATGTTAAAACAAACATCGTGGTTCATCAAAAGTTCCATTCCTGGTTCACTGTGTTGACTGTGCGTCAATAGACCGTTCTAAAATGGTTCAAATGGCTCTGAGAACTATGGGACTTAACATCACAGGTCATTAGTCCCCTAGAACTTAGAACCACTTAAACCTAACTAACCTAAGGACATCACACACATCCATGCCCAAGGCAGGATTCGAACCTGCGACCGTAGCAGTCGCGCGGTTCCGGACTGAGCGCCTGAGCAGCTAGACCACCGCGGCCGGCGGTTTTTAACAAAAGCCGTTACTGTACAGTTATGTTTGTTACAAGTCACTGGAAACAGTGATATTCCTAAAATACCGAGGATTAAGCGTCTAGAAGAACTAAATCAGAACGACGACATAAAACAAACTGCAGTAACAGGGGGGAATTCTAAGGAAGACGAATTCGCCCACGAGTTCTTCAGACAAGTTTTGAGTACTGCTCGATAGTCTGAGAATCCTCGCAGGTAGAATCAACAGAAGAGATCAAAGACAAGAAGCGCTTTTCATCGCGAAAGCAGTGACTCACAAAACACTCGTCCGCTCGTTGGTGGAGTGTCACTCGTCAGTGTGGTCTGCTCACCAGGTTGGATTAATAGCGGAAAATGGCGGCGGAGAAGATACAACGAACAGCGCCGTGTTTCGTCACGAGTGCGCTTAGTAGGCGCGAGAGGTCATCATACTCCAGTGGCAGACGCTGAAAGAGTGGGGTTCTGCATCATGATGAGCTTTGCTATAAGCAATTCCGAGCTCGTACGTTCTGAGAAGAGTCGAACAACATATTACTTCCTCCCATTTCTCTCGGAGTGGGTGCGACGACGAAAATCTGAGAAATTAGACTTCATTCGGAGGTTTACCGACAGCCGTCCTTCACATGCAGAATTCGCGAACAAGGAAGTGGGGGTTCAAAATGGTTCAAATGGCTCTGAGCACTATGGGACTTAACAGCTGTGGTCATCAGTCCCCTAGAACTTAGAACTAATTAAACCTAACTAACCTAAAGACATCACATACATCCATGCCCGAGGCAGAATTCGAACCTGAGACCGTGGTTCCGGACTGAAGCGCTCGCCACCGCGGGTGGCGTCGTTAGTCATCAAGGATAAACAAGTGGCCCTCCGGCTCCGAAAGCCCATATCGATAATGTTTCTTTGAACGGTTCCCACGCAGACATTTGGTGACCCAGCGCTGAAATCTGCAGCAATTTGCTGATGGGTTGCACTTTTGGCACGTCGAATGATTATCTTCAGTCGTCCTTGGTCCCGTTCTTGCAGGATGTTTCTCTTGCCGCAGCAGTGTCGGAGATTTGATGTTTTACCGTATTCCTGATATTCAGGATACACTCGTGAAATGGCTGTACGTGAAAATCCTCGCTTCATCGCTACCTCGGAGATGCTGTGTCCCATCGCTCTTGCGCCGATAACCGATTTAACAAATGCGTCAGACACTTGTAGTCTTTTATAAGCGCCGCCCACCTCAGAGCTGCATTCTGGATGTTTACATATCTCTGTATTTGAATACGCACTCCTACACCAGTTTCTCTGGCGCTTCAGCGTATACTGTCGAGTCACGTTAATGTGACCACCTGTCAGAACCACTTTTTGCACCGCAGATCTCTGCCAGAAGTGCGAGAAGAGTTGAGAATCCACGGCGCGAACAGCACGATCGAGGTGGTTGCACAGATTCTCGATTGGGTGAGGTGGCTAGGGGAATACGTTACTCTCATCCGCTTGCTCTTCGAACCACGCACGTACAGTACGAGCTGTGTGACACGAGGCCTTGTCCTGGTGGCAGATGCCCTAGTACCGTGGAAAAACAAATTGCATGTAAGGGTGGACGTAGTCCCCAAGGATAGATGCGTACATGTGTTGATCGACTGTGCCTTTCAGAATGGCGAAATACATACTGCTTAGAACCATTTGAACCATTTTTTTGACTAACGACACAACGTTTTACGCCTCTCCTGGGCCTGTCAACATCGACACTGGACTGTTGATGACAGGAAACATGTTGTCTGGTCGGACGAGTCTCGTTTCAAATTGTATCGAGGGGATGAACGTGTACGGGTATGCAGACAACCTGACGAATTCATGGACCCTGCAGATCAGCAGGGGACTGTTCAAGCTGGTGGATGCTCTGTAATGGCGTGGGGCGTGTACAGTTAGAGTGATCTGGGACCCCTGATACGTCTAGACACGACTCTGACAGGTGACACGTACGTAAGCACCATGTCTGATCACCTGCAACCATTCACGTCCACTATGCATTCCCACGGACTAGGGCAATTCCAGCAGGACAAAGCGACACCCCATACGTCCAGAATTGTTACAGAGTGGCTCCAGGAACACTCTTCTGAGCTTAAACACTTCCGCTGGCCGCCAAACTCCCAAGATGTGAACATTATTGAGCATATCAGGGATGTCTTACAACGTGCTTTTACTTATTCTGTACTGTTACTTATTCATGGACAGCCATGCAGGATTCATGGTGTCAGCTACCTCCAGCACTACTTCAGACATTAGTCGAGACCATGCCACGTCGTGTTGAAGCAATTCTGCGTGCTCGCGGGGGACCTACACGATATTAGGCAGGTGCACCAGTTTCTTTGTCTCTTCAGTGTAGATTGTCGATTGCTTTTTCTAGGTCGGCAATTCCTATAAAGATGCCTTGATGCTTCTTGCTTCCATTATCAAGTGAACAACGAGAAGCAACTCTCTGGTACTTTTCCCCTCACTAAAGCCAAACTAACCGTTATCTAAGAGGTCATCTATTTTCTTTTGATACGGAGAAGTAAAAATAGGAGTATGGTACACTCGCACAACATCCAGAACGATGGTTTTCAACATTTTAGCGCTCTACTTTTACAGCAAATTATACACTACTGGCCATTAAATTTCCTACAACAAGAATAAATGCAGATGATAAACGGGTATTCATTGGACAAATATATTATACTAGAACTGACATGTGATTACATTTTCACGCAATTTGGGTGCATAGATACATTTTCACCCCATCTGGGTGCGTAGGTCCTGAGAAATTGGTACCCAGAACAACCACCTCTGGCTGTAATAACGGCCTTCATACGCCTGGACATTGAGTCAAACAGAGCTTGGACGGCGTGTACAGGTACAGCTGCCCATGCAGCTTCAACACGATTCCACAGTTCAAGAGTAGTGACTGGCGTATTGTGACGAGTCAGTTGCTCGGCGACCATTGACCAGACGTTTGCAATTGGTGAGAGATCTGGAGAATGTGCTGGCCAGGGCAGCAGTCGAGCATTTTCTGTATCCAGAAAGGCCCGTACAGGACATACAACATGCGGTCGTGCATTATCCTGCTGAAATGTAGGGTTTCGCAGGGATCGATTGAAGGGTAGAGCCACGAGTCGTAACTCATCTGAAATCTAACGTCCACTGTTCAAAGTGCCGTCAACGCAAACAAGAGGTGACCGAGATCATCACTCTGGGTGATATGCCAGTATGGCGATGACGAATACACGCTTCCAATGTTCGTTCACCGTGATGTCGCCACATACGGATGCGAGCAACATGATGCTGTAACAGAACGTGGATTCATCCGAAAAAATGACGTTTTGCCATTCGTGCATCCAGGTTCGTCGTTGAGAACACCTTCGTAGGCGCTCCTGTCTGTGATGCAGCGTCAAGTGTAACCGCAGCCATGGTCTCGTAGCTGATAGTCCATGCTGCTGCAAACGTCGTGGAACTGTTCGTGCTGATGGTTGTTGTCTTGCAAACTTCCCCAGCTGGTGACTCAGGGATCAAGACATGGCTGCACGATCTGTTACAGCCATGCGGGTAAGATCCCTGTCATCTCGATGGCTTGTGATACGAGGCCGTTGGGATCCATCACAGCGTTCCGTTTTACCCTCCTGAACCCACCGATTCCATATTCTGCTAACAGTCACTGGCTCTCGACCAGCAGTGTCGCGATGCGATAAACCGCAATCGCGATAGACTACAATCCGACCAGAATCAAAGTGCGAAACTTGATGGTATGCATTTCTCCTCCTCAAACGAGGCATCACAACAACGTTTCACTTTGCGACGCCGGTCAACTGCTGTTAGTGTATGAGAAATCGATTGGAAAGTTTCCACATGTCAGCACGTTGTAGGTATCGCCAGCGGTGCCAACCTTGTGTGAATGCTGTGAAAAGCTAATCATTTGAATATCACAGCATCTTCTTCCTGTCGGTTAAATTTCTCGTCTGTAGCACGTCATCTTCGTGGTGTAGCTATTGTAATGACCAGTATTATATTTTCTGTAGCGCTTCGCATGATTTTCAACTTTTCATTCTTGCGGCGAAGCGTACAATGTGGAACAAGTGTTTCACTTACTGTGTTCATTGCCATCGTGTGTGTGATTCGCTTGTACGTGTGGGCAGAGCGGGTTCGGTCGGTGGATGTGTATTTCAAAGCCAATCGCAGTCCTTGCCGGGTCGCTACAGCGGAGTGCCGTCGTGCGCAGTGCGTTGGCGCGTCGTCAAATTTTCAGGTGGCCGCTAGCGGACCAGGCAAGCTGCTCTGCGGTCGCGTTAATTAAACGCGCCGCCATCAGCGCGGCAGCCGCGAATTACGGCTCCATTTGGCGAGCCGCGGCCAGCCGTGCCGCGCGGCGCAGAGATTCCGGCCGGCGCATCCGCCTCTGTTCCCGGTCTCACTTTGTGTCGCCTAACTCGCTCTTGATTAACGCCGCGCCGACACAAGCGCGCCGCTGCGACGGAAGTCTGCTGCCCTCTCTGTAAACAGGGGAGGGTTGGTAAAATTACATTACGGACAGAAACAACTGCTCGAATGCCTTACCTGTTTATGAGAAGCAACTTTTCAAAACTCATAGTGTCACGTTTTCAATTTTTACACGAAACGCTCAGATAGGACTGGTGGTAAAAATGTGTTTATCACAAGATAAAATTTTTGTTCTACTTTCAAGGTATGACGACTTTCGTAGTAGTCTAAATTCGGTTTGTTGTGTTCTATTTGACACTGTGCGTTTTGATGTAAGACGTCTTCATTAATTTTCAGTAACGTAGAACTGGTCAAACCTTCCCGTCTCCCCCATCTCTTTTGTTCCCTTCTACAATGACCTATGAAACCTTTCCTTCGGATTTCTGTCTCTTGCTTAATAATAACAAATGAAATCTTCCCTTTCAAATTTATTCTCTTTCTCAATCTTCGCATACAAATTTAAATGCTGCTTATTAAAATTGATTTTGTGAATATTTCGACGAAACATAGAATGTGTCGACCTCGTGCCCCTCAGTCGTTACCTGCAATAACCCAAAACTTTTCCTTACCTTTTTTACTGTTACTGGATCGCCATCTGACTGCTACATCGAACTGCGACATGAATATACTCTGGTTTACTAGACTCTATTAACTGCTGGTGGGCTGTCATAATAAGTGGCTGTATTTATTACCAAAGCTGACGTTATTCTTTAATAGCAAAGCTGACGTTATTCTTTAATTAATTTGACTGAAGTTACGTAATTCATAGAAACACTTTTTCTTGACAACAATAAAATTATTGCAAGGATTTACGTTGATGGTTTTTGGGATGGATTGTAATCAGTAATGTAACGTTGCTGGCAAAAATTAATTATATTCTGAAAACATTTCTTCATTTTACAATAATCTTAGAACTAGCATTGCGCAAACGTACCTTCAGTAGTCTTGAGTTCCGCAAAGAAAATAATTCGATAATATTAGTTCCTCTTATGAAAATAGTTAACTGATGTCTCTGTACATCCGTTTATAATCTCTTGTAAATCATAGCTGGTGGCTGGCAGGCACACTGCTCCTCTCAACCTCTCGCCTCAGACCTGCTACCGACTCGTTTCACATTTCGCTAACTACTGACTTCCTACGAACGTACGAACGCTACAGTGCGGTCTCTCCTGCCAACAATCCCGGTTACCTTTACAAAATGTATCAATGCGCGGTCTTTCCCGCTCCTTTCTTAAAATGTATCCATACGTGTTCTCTCCCCCCCTTTTTAAAATTATATCAATGTGCGATCTCTCTTGCCAACAATACTTTGGTGCAGACATTCCCTGCTACCACAGTTATTTCCAACATCAAAAATATTAATTATTCCTACTTAATCCTAATAATAAAATATAAACATCCTTCATAAATTGTGGTTTGACAATAAACAATAGAAATATACACGTCTTACAGTGGCAAACACATTTTTTTTTTTTAATTTCTCTTTTAGTATTCAATGAACGTCTTCAACACCAGGGAGCAACCACATTAGTCCTCCTAGGGGCATCCCTTGCATTGGTATATTCTGCAGTAGAATACTGTGCACCAGGTTGGCTCCAAAGCTCCCACGTAGTGAAAGTAGACGTCCAACTGAACTCAGTTATGAGAGTAATTAGTGATACAGTCCGGTCTACACCAACTTCCTGGCTACCAGTGCTTTCAAACATCTGTCCACCAGACCTCCGTCGAAAGGCTGCTCTTTACAACCACTGCCAGCAAGTTTCTGAAAACAACTCGATCCCTCTTCATGACGATTTGCTATCAGTGCCCATAAAACGCCTCAAATCTAGAAGACCAGCATATGAAATTGGAGTCCAAATGCTATCCACAGGATTCGACAGGGCGCAGAGTGGAAATGTGAGTGGCAAGCTACAAGAACCCGAAACCACGAACTTGTAAACAGTGCAACAGTTCCAGTTCCAGGTTTCCACCAACCAGAGGAGGTGTGGGTGCAGTTAAACAGATATCGGACTGAAGAGGGTAGGTTCAAATACAACATGCACAAGTGGGGCTTTTCAAGTGACATTGCGAATGAATGTCCAATCAGACGCTTCCCTGGTGGCATTGAGAAGCTCCATCAAGAATCCCTCGAGGTACTCGCTGCATCGAGTCCATCGACATCGGAAGTGTAGGCTGAGCCGTTTTAAAACTTCTGTACTGTATATAATTTCACATGTTCATTTTTGTTTTGCTAAATGTGTGTTACTGTTATTGATGCATACGATAATAATAATAACACCAGAGGCAGAAACAAAAACATAAATATGCTACATTTGCAACCACGGCGTTCACACTATTTTGCAAAGCACAGGCTTCTCTTCTAAACGATCACAGACAATACCTTGGGCATTAAATTCGTGACCTGGATGAATGATAATCTCGGTGAAAAATTTCATTGTCTTACCTGGGTCACTGATAATCTAGGTGAAACTCTTCATTTCCCTCCAATTTTTTTCCAAATCAGGCTTAGTAATTTTTCTAAAGTGACTTTCTTTCCTCGTTTATTAGTTTTCAGAGATGGTATTTTTGATCTGTTTGCTTCTTTGCTGAAGCTGTATGCACGTTTGCCTAGCGGCAAAAACCACTTTGAAGGATCATCAAATAAGTAGTTGGAGTGAGTTTTGATTTTTCACATCAGTTAGCCTTTCACCTGTTATTTATTTCTGCCAGTGAATCATTTTCGAATCACTGATCCCATTTACAGTCTTCTGTAAGTTTTTACATCGTTCCTTTTATTAAATATTTCCCAGTCTTTCCGCAAAATCCTTGTTTCATCCACTTCGCCACACACTTCCTAGTATTATTTCAATTCAATATTTCTGAAATTTTACGAAGTTTCCTTTTTACGCTCCCAAAAATTCTCAGTAGATAGAAAAAGAGTCGAACTGGAAGACAGAGAAGTACATCACTCACATCCACTGGAGATTCGCTTCTAAAAAAAGTGAAAATCAATTAAAAATACGTCAAAATCAATTAAATAATACGCGGCCACTGTCTGTTATATTCCCAGTCTTAACAGAACAATGTTTTTACGTCTGATTTCTGTATACCGAACAGTCAGAATGCAAAAATACACAACAGTGCTGTAATACTGAAAACGATTGCCAATTGTTGGTAAGTTAACAGTCATCAGTTCATTCCACCAGCCAACATTGCGTAATAACACAAGATAAAATAAACTGATGGACTATATGCAGTTAGATTCATTCGTACTAGACGGCAAATTGCTACTTGTACTCCAATCGACATAATAATAAAAAAGTCACGTTCAAATGCAATCCTTGTATACCAACGGCTATAAAAAAAGGGGGTCTGGGATCAAAATTCAGATGCGCTGATGTCGTTCCTTCTCTCAGTGAGGGCTGTTGAATGGAGTGAGCCCAGAGTGTGGATTGAGAATAAACCAAAGAATGACGACAGTAATCAGGTATGGCAGACATGTTAGTAGCGATAAACTTAATATGAGAGTTGTGGTGCGCGTAGTAGACAGTGTAAATTGTACATTGGCAGCAATATAGCACACGACACATAAATAAAAGAGAATATAACCAGCAGACTGCAACAAGCAAAGAGGGCATTCCTCGCTAAAATAAGCCTTTTAGTATCAAACATAGGCCTTAATATGAGGAAGAAATTTCAGAGAATGTATGTCTGCAGCACTGCGTTGTATGGTAGTCAATCATGGAGTGTGTGAACGCCTGAAAGCAATAGAATCGAAGCGTTTGAGAAAAGGTATTAAATTGGATGTTGAAAATAAAGTGGACAGGTAACAAATGAGGTCCTGCACAGAATGAGTGAGGAAAAAGTAGCAAGAAGGAGAGGCAGAATGATGTGTTAAGACATCTGGCAACAGCTTGCATGGAACTACAGGGAGTTGTGGAAGACAACAACGGTAGGGGAAAACAGAAATAGGATTGCATGCAACAAATAATTGGAGACTTGGGATGTAATGTTACTCTGAGATACAGTTGGCACAAAAGAAGTCGCTGTAGGTCACGTCATACAAGTCACAAAATGATGATCCCACAATGCTTATAGCCGAAAATAACAGGTACTGGGGAATAACCGATCACCAAATCGAATTGAACGAAGACTTCACAATTGCTCTAACGCTATATTAATACACTACTGGCCATTAAAATTGCTACACCACGAAGATGACGTGATACAGACGCGAAATTTAACCGACAGGAAGAAGATCCTTTGATATGCAAATGGTTAGCTTTTCAGAGCATTCACACATGGTTGGCGGCGGTGGTGACACCTACAAGGTTTCCAGCCGATTTCTCATACACAAACAGCAGTTGGCCGGGGTTGCCTGGTGAAACGTTGTTGTGATGCCTCGTGTAAGGAGGAGAAATGAATACCATCACGTTTCCGACTTTGATAAAGGTCGGATTGAGCCTATCGCGATTGCGGTTTATCGTATCGCCTCATTGCTCCTCGCGTCGGTCGAGATCAAATGACTATTAGCAGAATATGGAATCGGTGGGTTCAGGGGGGTATTACAGAACGCCATGCTGGATCCCAACGGCCTCGTATCACTAGCAGTCGAGATGACAGGCATCATATCCGCATGGCTGTAACGGATCATGCAGCCACGTCTCGATCCCTGAGTCAACAGATGGGGGCGTTTGCAAGACAACAACCATCTGCACGAACAGTTCGACGACGTTTGCAGCAGCATGGACTATCAGCTCGGAGACCACGGCTGCGGTTACACTTGACGCTGCATCACAGACAGGAGCTCCTGCGATGGTGTACTCAACGGCGAACCTAGGTGCACGAATGGCGAAAGATCATTTTTTCGGATGAATGCAGTTTGTGTTTACAGCATCATGATGGTCGCATCCGTGTTTGGCGACATCGCGGTGAACGCACATTGGAAGCGTTTATTCGTCGTCGCCATACTGGCGTATCACCCGGCGTGATGGTACGGGGTGTCATTGGTTACAAGTCTCGGTCACCTCTTGTTCGCACTGGCGGCAGTTTGCACAGTGGACGTTACATTTCAGATGTGTTACGACCTGGCTCGTCACACTACGTCAGTCTCTACTCTTGATGAACTATGGTATCGTGTTGAAACTGCATGGGCAGCTGTACCTGTACACGCCATCTAAGCTCTGTTTGACTCAATGCCCAGGCGAATCAAGACCGTTATTACGGCCAGATATGGTTGTTCTGGGTACTGATTTCTCAGGATTTATGCACTCAAACTGCGTGAAAATGAAATCACATGTCTTTTCTAGTATAATATATGTCTCCAATGAATTCCCGTTTATCATCTGCAATTCTTCTTGGTGTAGCAATTTTAATGGTCCGAAGTGTATCACTTCGTTCGGCTATGTGTTACGGCTCTTGAGATGGTTATCAGTTCGTCATTCGTCCTCTAACAAGTGTAGCTACCTGTATATTGGCAAAGTGTCATTCCACATCTATCAGCCGGTTTTGGGTTGTGTTTAATAGTCGTTTATTGCCTGCATTGGCGGAACAAGTTAGAATGAAGACAATAACACTATCCTTCTGTCCGCAGAATACTTCAGCCACGCAGCGCAAGGTAATCAGACTGCCGTCTCTCTTCTTCTCTAAATATATGGCGCCACGGAAGACTGACATGGCTAGCTGTCTATCTGAGCGCTTGTTTGTATCTGTCCTCCGCTCCGTACGGAAGTGCGGAAGTTGCTACAGATCTCAGTCTGAGAGCGAGCCCGTATTCCGAAGCTGAGTTTATTTTCCTTCAAAGCCGAGGCGCGGCGATTACGGAAGATTAAGCAAAACAACAGCGTCTTTTATAGTCTCGGAGTGGCAGACGAACGCTGTTTGTTGTTCCTCTGGCTGTGAAATAACCAGTGGCTTATGCCAGCCAGTTGAAATAGTAACAGAGAGCAGAGGAATTTCTTCCTTTTCTCTTGGGAAACAGACGTAACAGCGGTACCGATCGCCGTCTTTCAAAAACCTGCTGTTCAGTCATCGTATTATGCGAACTGAGGAGCCAAATTCGTTCCAAATGTATCGTTTTTGAGGTAGTATTTTAATGGAGATGTGAGACTTTAAATTAACGTCAGAGGAAATGAAAATCCCCGTAAACAGTCGTCTCCATTAACAGAAGAAAATACGAGGTATGACACAAAAGAAAGAGCACCACGGTGGCGTATACTGGAACACATGTCAAGCAAGACATGGATTCCATTCTATAACAAAACCACAGAGAGGGAGAGAGAGATACACACGTGCAAACTAGGTATTCACATTTGTGTCTGGGGCTCATGTCCCAAAATGAAAATCCTCCAGTGCCGACCAAGATTTTATAGAGTTGATTGTAACGCAACTGTGGAAGTGGTAAGAAGTGGTAATCCCCTCCAAAATACAGTGCCTGATACACTACTGGTCATTAAAATTGCTACACCAAGAAGAAATGCAGATGATAAACGGGTATTCATTGGACAAGTATATTATACTAGAATTGACATGTGATTACATTTTCACCAAATTTGGGTGCATAGATCCTGAGAAATCAGTACCCAGAACAACCACCTCTGGCCGTAATAACGGCCTTGATACACCTGGGCATTGAGTCAAAAAGAGCTTAGGTGGCGTGTACAGCTTCGATGGCTGTCCATGCTGCTTCAACACGATACCACAGTTCAACAAGACTAGTGACTGGCGTATTGTGACGAGTCAGTTGCTCGGCCACCATTGACCAGACTTTTTCAATTAGTGAGAGATCTGGAGAATGTGCTGAGCAGGGCAGCAGTCGAGCATTTTCTGTATCCAGAAAAGCCGTACAGGACCTGCAACATGCGCTCGTGCATTATCCTGCTGAAATGTAAGCTTTCACAGGGATGGAATTAAGGGTAGAGCCACAGGTCGTAACACATCTGAGATGTAACGTCCACTGTTCAGAGTGCCGTCCATATGAGCAAGAGGTGACCGAGACGTGTAACCAACGACACCCCATACCATCACGCCGGGAGATACGCCAGTATGGCGTTCACGAATACACGCTTCCAATGTGCGTTCACAGCGATGTCGCTAAACACGGATGCGACCATCACGAAGCGGTAAACAGAACCGGGATGCATCCGAAGAAATGAGTTTTGTCATTTGTGCACCCAGGTTCGTTGTTGAGTACACCACCATGGCAGGCGCTCCTGTCTGTGATACAGCGTCATGGGTAACCGCAGCCGCAGCCTTCGAGCTGATAGTCCATGCTGCTGCAAACGTCGTCGAACTGTTCGTGCAAATGGTTGTTGTCTTGCAAACGTCCCCATCTGTTGACTCGGGGGTCGAGACGTGGCTGCACAATCCGTTACAGCCATGGAGATAAGATGCTCGATCCAGCACGGCGTTCCGTATTACCCCCCTGAACCCACCGATTCCTTATTCTGCTAGCAGTCATTGGATCTCGACCAACGCTAGCAGCAATGTCGCGATACGATAAACCACAATCGCGATAGGCTATAATCCGACCTTTATCAAAGTCGGAAACGCGATGTTACGAATTCTCCTCCTTAAACGAAGCATCACAACAACGTTTCACCAGGCAACGCCGGTCAACTGCTGTTTGTGTATGAGAAATCGGTTGGAAACTTTCCTCATGTCAGCACGAGGTAGGTGTCTCCACCGGAGCCAACCTTGTGTGAATGCTCTGAAAAGCTAGTCATTTGCATATCACAGCTTCTTCTTCGTGTCGGTTAAATTTCGCGTCTGTAGCACGTCATCTTCGACGTGTAACAATTTTAATGGCCAGTAGTGTAAAAAAAAATATGAAGCACCCAGAAGGGGAATAGGAAACGAAATTAACTTCAAAGGTAGACAAGCTACACTATGTGACTAAAAGTATCCGGACATCCCAAAAACATATGTATTTCATATTAGGTGCATTGTGCTGATACCTACTGCCAGGTACTCCACATCAGCGACCTCAGTAGTAACTACACATCGTGTGGGAGCAGAATGTGGCGCTCCGCCGAACTCGAACGTGGTAACGTGATTGGGAGTCACTTGTGTCATACGTCTGTACGCGAGATTTCCATACTCCTGAACATCCCTATGTCCACTGTTTCCGGTGTGATAGTGAAGTGGAAACGAGACGGAACACGTACAGTACAAAAGCGTACAGGCCGACCTCGTCTGTTGACTGACAGAGACCGCCGACCGTTGAAGGGGGTCGTAATGTGTAATAGGTAGACATCTATCCAGACCATCACACAGCAATTCCAAACTGCATCAGGATCCACTGCAAGTACTATGACAGGCGGGAGGTGAGAAGCATTTCATGGTCTAGCGACTGCTCATGAGCCACACATCACGCCGGTAACAGCCAAATGACACCTCGCTTGGTATAAAGGGCGTAAATATTCTACAACTGAATAGTGGAAAAACGTTGTGAATAGCGATCTGATGGCAGGGTGTGGGTATGCCGAACGCCCGGTAAACGTCATCTGCCAACGTGTGTAGTGCCAACAGTAAAATTCGGAGTCGGTGGTGTTACGTTGTGGTCGTGTTTTTCACGGAGGAGGCTTGCACCCCTTGTCGTTTTGCGTGATACTATCAAAACACAGGCCTACATTTATGTTTTAAGCACCTTCTTCTTCCCACTGTTGAAGACCAATTCGGGGATGGTGATTGCATCTTTCATCACGATCGAGCACCTGTTCATAACGCACGGCGTGGCGGAGTGGTTACACGACCTGCACAGATTCCTTACCTGAATCCTCTAGAACGCCTCTGTAATGTTTTGGAATGCCGACTTCGTACCACGCCTCACCGACCGACATCGATCCTCTCCTCAGTGCAGCACTCCGCGAAGAACGGGCTGCCATTGCCCAAGAAACCTTCCACCGTCTGATTGAACGTATGCCTGCGAGAGTGGAAGCTACAATCAAGGCTAAGAATGGGCCAGCACCATCTTGAATTCCAGCATTACCGATGAAGGGCACCACGAATTTGTAAGTCTTTTTGAGCCAGATGTCCAGGTACTTTTGATAACATAGTGTATGTGATGTTATTTCATTGATTAGAATATCGAGTTAAATTTACAATGAAGTTGGCAGTGTCAGCCAGTTTGTCAGCATGACCTTCCACCTCTCTCTGGCCTATATTTGTGCACTAATTCTGTTGGGAAGGGTCATGGGTCATATACCCGCTGTACTTTCTCGTGTGGCAAGCTGGCCCACAGCTCTTGCAAACATGTCTATGATACACTCGATACTGACAATGAGACGAAGATGATTCGCGAGCTTGTTCCACACTCATTCTATTGGGGCCAGATCTGGGGATCTTGCTCACCATGACGCAGTGTGTCCACACTCCACACCTCTGCCCAGGCCACCGCCATATTAGTCAACGAGAGTTCATTCAGGGTACTGCTGAAACTCCTTTCATTTCTGAACACACTCCGATGCCATTCATCTGCAATGCATGCTTCGATGTCACAACACCGATGCAAATGCAGCCATTTGTGTTGTATTAATGGCAGCCCATGCATGGGACGCTAATACCCTAGCCGGCCTGCTACGCGTCTCCGGGCAGCCCAATACTTGTACTCGCGGCCGCATGCAAAATGTGACATCCTTCCTTGTGGTAACCGTGGTCGACTGGAACCTTGATGACGCGTGTTCCTGCCATCTCCTTCCCACACAGCCCGACATTGGGACACCGTCACATCTTAATGGACCACAAATGTGGATATAGCTCGATTCGACCAGCTCAGCTACATAGAGAGCTACGCGAATATAAGGTATCTCCGTGTCCTTCTGTGATCACAACATCTTTCGCTGTTCACGCACTTGAATATCTTACCAGACATGGGAAGGACACTAATGCACTCCAGTGGCTTATCGCTTAAAAGAACTGCAACTCTAATCATCTACACAGCCGCTGACGATGTGTGTGTGTACGAAGTTACACTGACATCCGTTACGGTCTTCTCAGAGCTTAACTTTTTTATATGTCAGTGCGCACTCATTAGCCAGAATATTATGACCACTGCCCACCGCGAGTTTGAATGTTGCCTAATGGCGTTATGTGAACGTGAGACAGTAAAGAAAATAAAAAGTGGTCAGAGATGGACGGGGAATCATTGTGGCGACGACACGGGGAAATCTACTGGCTTAAGCGACTTTGACAAAGGTGATAATACACTACTGGCCATTAAAATTGATACACCACGAAGATGACGTGCTACAGACGCGGAATTTAACCGACAGGAAGAACATGCTGTGATATGCAAATGATTAACTTTTCAGAGCATTCACACAAGGTAGGCGCCGGTGGTGACACCTACTACGTGCTGACATGAGGAAAGTTTCCAACTGATTTCTCATACACAAATAGCAGTTGACCGGCGTTGCCTGGTGAAACGTTGTTGTGATGCCTCGTGTAAGGAGGAGAAATGCGTACCTTAACGTTTCCGACTTTGATAAAGGTCGGTATGCAGCCTATCCCGATTTCGGTTTATCGTATCGCGACATTGCTGTCGAGATGAAAGGCATCTTATCCACATGGCTGGGCCGGCCGGGCTGGCCAAGCGGTTCTAGTCGTTAGGTGCCGAGAATACCAAACATCAAGGCGTTACCTCTCACGATGGACAACACAGTGGCCGACGGCCTCCACTTAGTGACGGAGAGCAGCGGCGTTTGCGTAGACTTGTCAGTGCTAACAGAGACAAGCAACACTGCGTGGAATGACAGCAGACATCAACGTGGGACGCACGGCGAACGTATCTGTTAGTGCAGTGCGGCGAAATCTGGCGTTAGTGGACTATCGCAGAGGACGACCGGCGGAAGCAGCCTGCAGCGCCTCTCCTCTGCTGGTGCCATATTGGTTGCACCCTAGACGACTGGAAAACTGTGGCCTGTTCAGATGAGTCCCGATTTCAGTGCGTAAGAGTCGATGAAGGGGTTCGAATGTCGCGCAGACTGCACGAAACCATGGATCCAAGTTGTCAACAAGGCACTGTGCAAGGTGGAGGTTGCTCCATAAGGGTATGGACTGTGTGTACATGGTTGGACCGGGTTCTCTGGTAAAACTCAACTGATTATTGACTGTAAATGGTAATGTCCCGCGATTGGGAGACCTTCTGCATCCATTCGTGGACCTTATGTTCCCAAATATGTTAACAGGTCACAACTGTTCGCGATTGGAACATTCTGGACAGTTGGAGTGAATGGTTCAGTCGCCCAGATACTCTGACATGAATCCCATCAAATATTTATGGGACATAATCGAGAGGTCAGTTCGCGCACAGAATCTTGGAGTGGCAACACTTCGTAACTATGGACAGTTGTAGAGAAAGCATGGCTCAGTAATTATGTAGGGGACTTCCATCGACTTGTTGAGTCCATGTCACGTCGAGCTGTTGCAGTAAGCTGGTCAAAAGGGGGTCCGATACGATATTAGCAGATATCCCACGACTTGTGTCATCTCAGTGTATTAGGACATGTAAAACAAGTATGTGTCGTCATGTTGTTGTTGTTGTGGTCTTCAGTCCTGAGACTGGTTTGATGCAGCTCTCCATGCTACTCTATCCTGTGCAAGCTTCTTCACCTCCCAGTACTTACTACAACCTACATCCTTTTGAATCTGCTTAGTGTATTCAACTCTTGGTCTCCCTCTACAATTTTTACCCTCCACGCTGCCCTCCAATGCTAAATTGGTGATCCCTTGATGCCTCAGAACATGTCCTACCAACCGGTCCCTTCTTCTTGTCAAGTTGTCACACTAACTCCTTTTCTCCCCAATTCTATTCAATACCTTCTCATTAGTTATGTGATCTACCCATCTAATCTTCAACATTCTTCTGTAGCACCGCATTTCGAAAGCTTCTATTCTCTTCTTGTCCAAACTATTTATCATTCATGTTTCACATCCATACATGGCTACAGTTCATACAAATACTTTCAGAAACGGTTTCCTGACACTTAAATCTACACACGTTGTTAACGAATTTCTCTTCTTCAGAAACGCTTTCCTTGCCATTGCCAGGCAACATTTTACATGCTCTCTACTTCGACCATCATAAGTTATTTTGCTCCCCAAATAGCAAAACTCCTTTACTACTTTAAGTGTCCCATTTCCTAATCTAATTCCCTCAGCATCACCCGCCTTAATTCGACTACATTCCATTATACTCGTTTTGCTTTTGTTGATGTTCATCTTATATCCTCCTTTCAAGACACAGCCCACTGCGTTCAACTGCTCTTCCAAGTCCTTTGCTGTCTCTGACAGAATTACAATGTCATCGGCGAACCTCAATGTTTTTATTTCTTCTCCCTGGATTTTAATACCTACTCTGAATTTTTCTTTTGTTTCCTTTACTGCTTGCTCAATATGCAGATTGAATGGCGTCGGGGAGAGGCTACAACCCTGTCTCACTCCCTTCCCAACCACTGTCTTCCCTTTCATGCCCCTCGACTCTTATAACTGCCATCTGGTTTCTGTAAAAATTGTAAATAGTCGTCATATTTTAAGTGAAAGTTTGCACGTCCAAGGAAGTAATCCTTATAGCTATTTTATTGTTTAAATACGTAAACTGTCTACCAGTTGTAATTCGTTTTCCCATGTTTTGCTGCAGATCTGAAGATGGTCATTGCTGACCAACGGACCAAAGTTTTCTGGTCATTGGCGGAAATAAAAGGAATTTCTTCCGTTCCCATAACTGGCCTCCCCTTTGCTCAGTGGTTTCGCGACTGTATCGCGTGCGTCACAAGCGCTATGAGACGGCAGCCAGCGCCATTTTCAGTGGTGCGGGGGGACAGGAAGGACTGAGCTGCGAGAGTGCGCGGCGCACGTGCGCTGTGCCGGCCGATGCAGCGAGTCGGGTGCACGCATAAGCACGCACACGCATGTACATGCCCTGTAATAAGCCGCGCCACGAGCCGCCACGTCCCCAGTTCATAGCCGCGTGCGCCACGAGTGTGCGGCCGTGACTCAGCCGTTACGGCGAACGTTCGCTTCTGCGGAACTGCTGTACAAGTCACAGCTACGGGCGCCGACGACCCTAGCAGGCCCCTCTCCTTGCTAGCCTCTGTCTCGCGACGGTTATGACGCACGCTGGCGCCTGCTTCGAGCCTCCAGTCGTACACACCCCCACTGTGCTCTAACGCCTAACAAAGAACCGAACAGGCCTTGAAGAGCCAGCGGCTTCGACCGGCCGCCTTCTTCAGCCCTTAAGCGGTCGGCACACGGACCGTGCTGCCGAACGTTAACGTTGAGCGTGCCAAGTTCAACGTGCTGCTCAACGCTCAGGAACGACGCGACTTGTGCATACGGTACGTGGGCCCCAACGCGGTATACGCGATCGCAACGCACTCCAGCGGCAGTTTGAGGGATGTTTCGTAAATCACACTGTTTACTCAACGGGAGCGCGTAAAATTACCACGCTAGCTCTATTAAAACGTACATTTCCTCCATTGTCCACGAAAAGGAACGTACCATGTCCACTCAATAAGGACACAGGCTTATAAAAGTTCCATTACAAACAGTGCGGTACAGATTTGAAACACTTCTCCGAATACGATAAACATTATTTCATCATTCCCACATTTTAGTAAAACCCCAAGGTCAGTCTTACTTCATCACTGTTCCTACCCAGTAGCAGAATCTTTGCGATATGTGAATTGCGAAGTGCAAAAGAAAAAGGAGCAAGCTGTCCTGTAGTTTAAGCCAATCGAACAAAGTCACCCCTCAAAAAAAAGGTGAACTTATATTTAAATAACATCAAATATTATAGCATACACTTACATTGAACTAATAATAAAGTATCAGAACCTAATAAAAACACAAATGTTAGGGGAAAAAATATGGAAGTGTTAAGATGCGAACCACTGCCTCAGCAAAAACTCATTGGTAAGTCCGAGACGCTACTTTTTTTCCAATTTATTAGTCATGACATTCCACAGTAGTACATAATTTTCAACTGACATTTAAAAGTAATAAAACAAAGTAAAATTTACTCATTCCGCTAAACCAACATCTAACAATTTATGTGTAATCATATTACATTACCTGGACTGAAAACTTTAATTGTAGATAATTATGTCACTAATTGAAATTTAATTATAACAAATTGTACCAAGAACAATGTGTTTTGGGTGGATATTCAGTGCGTCGCTGCCTTCAAATAGCCTAATCTCATAATACACAAGTTACAATAATTCTTTTGCAATAATATGATGCTTCTCATTATTTTATTGGAACGAATCACACAGTTAACAACGGGTTTTCCAGTGATTCTCAATTTGCTGGTGCTCAGAAACGGCATATATACGTATAGGCTTGAAATGAACCAATATGGTGCCTCACAACTCTGTACTGAAGGGAGAGGGCGTGCCATCTCATTTGTCAACGCTCAGACGCACGCTCAGTATACCTGACGTGCCAGATATTGCTCTGCGCGTTCGGAAAGACTCCCGAGCGTGCTATTCCACGCTATGACGTCAGAAACTCGGCACGCTCAACGCTCGGATGCACGGTCCGTGTGCCGACGGCTTTAGGAGTCACAGTATGGGGATACAGAGGGGTAGTTGGTCAGCATACCGTTCTCTAGGGTGCGTATTTGTATCTTTCCACCATTGTGCCGATCGTTTCGGTACTCAAAAGCACCGAACGGTCTAGTCCCTGCGTTATTCAGTATGCATTTCGGTAGCGATACCGTTCGGGTCTACAGAACCGAAGCGCTGTTGTCGGTTGGTGTCGTGCAAGCCAATTAAAAGCAAGCGGCCGCAGATCCGCACATGCGCACTGTAACTCGCACAGTGCGACGAACACAAAGCGGCTAGGAGACGACACAGGCTCGCCATTCTTCCAAGTACCGAAAATTGCGTTTACGTTGCCATAACGCATGACGCCGCATTCCATCGAGCTGACGTGACCGCCTTCATCGCCCTTGCCTCCTCCTTAACAGTATCAGGCGCAGTATATCCTTTCCCATGATTCTCAGCTGAAATGCATAAAAATTTTTACAGTTTCTCTGATAATAACGATAGTGTATTTATTTCACTGTATTCTGCAGATTGTCGTAAATGCCGCATTACGCCATCTTATTCTCATTTACACCGACATCGTGTTTTGGATTTTACGTTTCGCAAAATAAGTTACGGATAGTGTGCAGCCGGCCGGGGTGGCCATGCGGTTCTAGGCGCTACAGTCTGGAATCGAGCGACCGCTACGGTCGCAGGTTCGAAACCTGCCTTGGGTATGGATGTGTGTGCTGTCCTTAGGTTATTTAGGCTTAATTCGTTCTAAGTTCTAGGCGACTGATGACCTCAAAAGTTAAGTCACATAATGCTCAGAACCAATAGTGTGTAGTACCACATTGTATTAATACGTCTATAAAAACACCCGAAAAATTGAATCTGAGAGTTTCAAAGAATAAGAAGATAAACAGGATGTGGTTATAACTCGCTCCTAGAGATCCAAATGATTAAGTAGCCCACTTCCCCATATTATACGTCAACGATTTGGGTCTTAAAAACAAAACTGAAAAAGAAAACGCATTTCTAGATCTCCTGCAGTTCGTCGAAGTTTATAACATGCATCTCATGAACGAAAATGTTTCGTATATGGCACCACAGTCTAAAAATATTACGGCAGAAATCTTTCATTTCTGTCTACTGTTGTTGAGCATTCGATCGCTGATAAATACTTGTGACAAGCACGATTATGAAGATGACTGCTGCTTGTTACATTCCCAGTAATTTAAGTTGTGCTCTTAGATTCCTGTATAACCGCATACTCGGAAATCGCTACACATTCAGAAAAGATGGTGAATTACTTCTGACAAGAAAAAAATATAAAGGTCACTGTCGGTTGTTTCACTCACAGCAATTTCATCTCCAACAATTTCATATTTCGTATTTCAAACACACAGAAATCACGAAATCATTACTGATTAAGTGCTCTCTTACATGTAAAAATAACGAATATTGCACAAAAATCTTAACTTACACGAATAACAATGTCTCAGAACGTGTTGCATATAAGAAGAGCAAAAAAATAAATTTGCATCCTTTCATACCGCAATCCCGGGCGCTAACCACTTGGCCACGCCAAACAACAGACTGACTCTCCTCAATTCTTGTAGTGTTGTGTAGAGGAACGTAGGCTGACTTCGTTGCCAAACGGTGCTGCGTAAGTCACAAATGGGTAATAGTTTGGAAGGTTTCCAATATCAGGCTTCGCATAATTGCTTTATATTGTTACTTGAAAGTTGTAAACAAGTTTCGATAATTACTAACTAAACCATTTGTGGGAAAAAGTACACAAAGGCAGTAGTAACGTCAGTTCACACTCATGTAATATACGTAAGCAGAACGAATGTCTTGATGTTTCATGATCTTTAAACTCTCGTTTGCATAAAAATAACACGTATTTTGAGAGAATATTGACCAAAAACTTTTTCTATGTAATCAATCACAGTAACAACCTAACCTAACCATATTTCTAACAACGGAAAATAGTCTATTATGAACTCACATTCCAACCGGTTGCGTCCTCTGGTGATTCATTAGCAACACAAGCTAAAACCGCTAAATATGTTTAAATTAACAAATTATAGGTGTACATAAACCACAGCTCACCGATCGACAGGGCCAGACCGAAATCCAAAACCTCTCGGTACAATTGTCGTAAAATCGGTGGAAGGACCGGTTAGTAACAAATCTCAGAAGCTTATTTCGATAACGAACCGAAAATGACGTCACTACCGAGACTAACCTACTACACCGATCGGTAAGAACTATACAGAATAAGGCCCCAGGCAGTTGTCAGTTTTCGTGACCGGTGGCCGCTACTTCTCTAATCAAGTAGCTCCTCAATTTGCCTCATAATGTGTGCTCTTCGCCTGCGAACAGTAGCCAACAGATCCGGACGGTGACTCATCCAAATGATACCTAAGACCGACAGCGCTTAACTTCGGTTATCTGACAGGAACCGGTGTTACCAGTGCGGCGAGGCTGTTGGCTCTAGGGCTATTAGGTAAGTGCAAACGCGAGGAACCTTTTCACAGATGTGTTGGGCAGCGTCTCTAGTACATCTGTCCATCGTGTCACGTGACTCTTTTCAATTCTGAGCCTAGAGCAATAGTGTCTCCCGCCAAGTACGCTTGCCCGCCCGGTTAGCCGAGCGGTCTAACGCACGGCTTTCCGGAGTGGGAAGTGTTTATAGTGGTGCTGGCAGAAACATTCTAGCACTTTCAACGGTTGATAGCACGAACGAACCTGCAGTGAGGATAAAACGGATTGGGGTACATATACCAGGAATATTGCCGTTTTGGTTACAGTGAAGCGTTGGAATGCGACGTATCGTGCTGTTGTGACTGAAGTGCATTTCAAAATGTGTGACGATGTGGTGGCCACGTAGCCGAAATTTCGACAACAATTCAACATTGGAAGACACGGAAAAGTACCAGAACGGCACACAGCTCCGAAATTGATGGATCAATTTCTTGCTACCGCAAGTGCCATGAATGATAAGCTGAGGACAGTGCGGGCGGCAGAAAATACTGAGTCCTAGGCTTTCAGTAAACAAACATGCTGCAGTTTCGCCCTTATCACACATAAGTGTGCGCTGCATTCTCCACAGTGATTAATCACCCATACGAAATATAGATAACATGCAGGTTGCTCGAGCACCATTGTGCCTCCTGGAAACACTTCAGTACATACCTAGTCGCTCTATTGGATGAGAACAGCGACATTCTTCCCAAATTTATTATCTTTTAAATTGAAAGTGGAAGGGGCAGAAAGGAAAGGGATGATGTTAGTGATGCCAGCTGCATCGGGACTTCGTGAGGAATCAGCGGCGACAAATGAAAATTGTTACCCTACTGGGATTTGTGGTGTGTGTACTGTAAGACCTTCGGTACACACACCATCAGATTATTTTACATGTCGCTCTAGCGAGGTAGGCGAGTGTCAGCAATATGTCTCGTGGTCTTATCGTGGCGTGTTTATCTTCTGCCGTTAGGTCAGACGATAGAAATGCCACTTCCACACTTAAGAGTAGCAGATTGACAATGACCAACTTTAAACAGAACTTGATTAATTTTCACATGCATTTATTAAAATAGTAACAAACATAAACCTGATGTAACTTGATTCTGGATGCTATTTACAATTGACAATCTGAAGTTCCTTTGGTCTTGGTACGTTAATCTTATTCTCACATATCTCTGATACTTAACAAAAGTGTCTATAGATTTATCTTCATGGCTGTGTACAGGAATATGATAATCTTATTAGGCGCAGACTGAAACTTGACTATAGACTGGTACAGACAAATGCAGACTCATACAGACTGGTGCAGACCAATGCAGACTGTATAATCGGAGGTCTGCACACTCGTTATAATACCTCGCGCGTTCAGGTATCACTGCGCGAGTGTGATCCGCGAGGAGAAAAGGTTCTACGTTAGCAGCAATCTCATTGGCTGCGTTACATATTAATACGCAGATCGGCGGAAACAGAATTTGGTCTGTCTCTAAGGCAGCGCCATCTCGTAGTGCGGAGACGGACGAACGCTGCGCCTGCGCTGTTGTGCTTAGCGGGGCGCGCTCTAGTGGGAAAGTTGTGTACGCGCTGACTATGTGGAACTATGTACACAACAGGATTCGAACCCAGAATTTCCTGCTTATGACGCGGCTGCGTTAACCACTGCGCCATCCAGGCACAGTTTTGATAGCAGTAGCGTAGACTATCTCGACACGCCTCTCGACCGAACCATATTCCCTCTACCGCCACCAACCCGCAGTTCCTATCTGTATCATCCATGATACTTAGAGATTTCCGTAGGTGTCAAACGTAATCGTGCATCCTCACTGAAGGTGATGGATTCATTACACATCGAGGCGAATCAATTAAATGAGTGCCACCAGGCATTCGTGTAACAGATTCTTTATGTCTGGTGCGGCACACTTTGAACTGATAGGCCATGTTAACAAGGAAAACATGCGATACAGGAAGAAGTAATCCATAGTGGAAAGGTCACTGTTTAGTGCGGTACTTCGGCTTGGACCCTACTTTGCAAAAGCAATCACAGCCAATTTAGAACATTACAGAGGTCTGCTGAAGATTTTTCTGATCGTTCAGTTACAAGGACAGGGTGCTGATTTGACACCAGTTTACTTCCAGCAAGATGGGGCCTCTGATCATAACATTAGACACACAAAGTCAACGTTACGTACTACGTCGTTCCCGACCTGAACCGTCCCACGTTTTTGGGGACGTCATGTGACCATACAGAGCCCCCAGCCTCTGTGGGGGTACCTCAAGAGCCGACTGCTTACTTCACTTACGAAATTCTGAGGCGACGCACTAGTGAAAATTACCAGACTATTCCAATTGAAATAATGCACAGTTTCGTTCGTTGGCTCCGTCAGTTCATGAGAAGGGAGTGAGGTTGTTTAACGTACGAATTTTTTTTTAAAATGGCATTATTTCTAATCAATTACCATTCCGGTCCTTTACATGCCGTAACTATAATTATAAGACCTATAATAAATTGGTAGATTGTTTATGTCAGATTCTCTGTTTAGTTTCAACACAACGAAAATTTTCCGTCCATTATCCGTAAATGTTGTTTTTGGACTATTTAAGGCCTTTGTCGCTTAGCGATGGTCTGGAATTCTCATCTCCAGAGTATCGACGACGGCCTGCATTCCTCAGGCAAGTGTCCATCACATGTGAAAAATGAGCAGCGTGTAATAAACATTCTTCGGCTTTCTGCTCTGTGGCACTAAACGCTTGATTGATGCGGCACCCTTTCGTAGCCACATATGTCGCCCGCTTTGAGTTACGGTGGCATTAAGCGTTTCCGCCCACATGAATCTTTCACCACGATTAATGGCCCGGCAAAACACACATGCTGCTTCTCAACTAGAGTACCAAATTTATTTCCAGGTTGTGTCACTTCGATCTCGACTACTCCCTAAAAAGAAGGACCCCATTTGATTAGGCTTTAGTGCTAAACAGTGTAAAAAGGAAGAAGGGATTTTAGACTTTTATTTCTTGTCAACATCTGCACCATTATAAAGAGTGGGTGAAATATGGCACCCTCCTCGTATAACATCATTCACGAAATTGTTGAATGTCATTGTCCTTCCTGTATTTCTAATATAGTCTTTGAGCTTTCGTGCAGCATTCCTATGGCCTGTATTAATTTGTCAGGATATCCACAACTTCCCCATTACTGACCACAACTGTTCCTATCAATATCGTCATAAGCTTTGATGGCGTTTGCAAATGTGATGCGTGTTACTAAAGTAAACTCATTTATTTTTCCTAGTATTTGTTGCAATTGATATTCCATTTCTAAATATATTTTATTCTTCTCCACTTAGACGTTCCAACATTGGTTTGAGCGGTTCTTCCATGTAATTTCTGGAGACTTTCATCTTGTATCTATAAATTTTATAAATGAAAGTCTGTATGTGAATGTTAATCTCAGGAGCTACTCTAGAGATTTTGATACAGTTTGAGCCGCAATGTCACGGATTGCGCGGCCGCTCCCACCAGAGGTTCGAGTCCTCCCTCAGGCGCGTGTGTGAGTGTGTGTGTGTGTGTGTGTGTGTGTGTGTGTGTGTGTGTGTGTGTGTGTTCTTAGCCTAAGTTGGTTTAAGTAGTATGTAAATCTAGGGACCGATGACCTCAGCAATTTGGTCCCATAGGAATTCACACACATTTGAGCATTTTGATACAGTTTTCACTAACAGACTAAAGCACGTTATATTTGACGTACTAGTAAATAAATATTACTCTGGTACATTAATACTGTGTATTGAAGTTATTAACATCTCCAAGGACCAACGGAATACTCCATAGATATTCTCTTTGATATTTACTGCCTTTCCCACCGCCTTTTCTTGAAAATTGATATAACTTCTTTCCAACTTTCCAGGGATCTCACATTTTCTTAATTTGCCACCATTGATTTATTATACGTACACAATACTGCTCAGTGCAGCATCTTGCCTTCATACTCTAGTTTCATGTATTTACTGCATCGGTTCGAGTCGATTTACTCCTTTTAATTTCTTCTATTAATGATTCTTAAAGTTTCGTATTGTAATGTGATGAACTTGCAAGAATTCTTCCTTCTCTTCAGTTTTATCTTCCTAATCTTTCGCATAGTGTCATATGTCCTTACCGAACGAGATGGCGCAGTGGTTAGCACACTGGACTCGCATTCGGGAGGACGACGGTTCAAACCCACGTCCGGCCATTCTGATATAGGTTTTCCATAGTTTCCCTGAATCGCTTCTGCAAATGCCGGGATGGTTCCTTTGAGAGGGCATGGCCGACTTCCTTCCATTATTTTATGGGACCGATGACCTCGCTGTTTGGTCCGCTAACCCAAATGAACCAACCAACCATAAGTGCTTCTGGTGCGAGAGAAGAATTAATGTTGATAAGCCACCATGTAAGAATGAATCTCTATAATGTTCCCTTCACGGACTTTCACCAAGATATACACTATGTGATCAAAAGTATCCGGACGCCCCCGAAACATACGTTTTTCATATCAGGTGCATTATGCTGCCACCTTCTGCAGATACTCCATAACAGCGACCTCAGTAGTCATTAGACATCGTGTGGGAGCAGAATGTGGCGCTTCGCCGAACTCGAACGTGGTAACGTGATTGGGAGTCACTTGTGTCATACGTCTGTAAGCGAGATTTCCACACTCCTAAACATCCGTAGGCCCACTGTTTCCGATGTGATAGTGAAGTGAAAGCGTGAAGGCAGAAAAGCGTACAGGCCGACCTCGTCTGTTGTCTGACAGAGACCGCCGTTGAAGAGGGTCGTAATGTGTAATAGGCAGACGTCTATCCAGACCATAACACACGGAATTCCAGTCTGCATGAGGATCCACTGCAAATACTATAACAGATAGGGATTCCAGACTGCATCAGGATCCACTGCAAGTATTATGACAGTTAGGCGGGAGGTGAGAATGATTTCTTGGTCGAGCGCGGCTCCTAAGCCGCACATCACGCCGGTAAATGCCAAACGACGCCTCGCTTGGTGTAAAGAGCGTAAACACTGGACGACTGAACTGTGGAAAAACGTTGTGTGGAGTGACTAATCACGGTACACAATGTGGCGATCCCATGGCAGGGTGTGGGTGTGGCGAATGCCCGGTGAACGTCATTTGCCAGCATGTGTAGTGGAAACAGTAAAATTCGGAGGCTTTGGTGTTATGATTTGGACGTGTTTTTCATGCAGGGGGCTTGCACCGCTTGTTCTTTTGCGTGGCACTATAACAGCAGAGGTCTGCAATGATGTTTCAAGCACTTTCTTGCTTCCCACCGTTGAAGATCAATTCGGAGATGGCGATTGCATCGTTCTACACGATCGAACACCTGTTCATAATGCACAGCCTGTGGCAGAGTGGTTACACGACAATAACATCCCTGCAATGGACTGGCCTCCACAGAGTCCTTACCTGTATCCTACAGAACATCTTTGGGATGTTTTGGAATGCCGACTTCGTGACAGGCTTCACAGACCGACATCGATACCTCTTATCAGTACAGCAGTCCGAGAATAATGGGCTGCCATTCACCAAGAAACATTCCAGCACCTGATTGAACGTATATCTGTGAGAGTGGAAGCTTTCATCAAGGATAAAGGTTGACCAACAACATATTGAATTCCAGTATTACCGATGGAGGGCGCCAGGAACTTGTAAGTCATTTTCAGCCAGGTAACCGGATACTTTTGATCACATAGTGTATGCACAGAAGGAAGCAAGTTTCGTATAGCAATGCGTTTGCTTCGTAAAAACTTCCGGCTCGGCGTTTTCTCTCAATTTTATCACTATTTACCTAGTAATACAACAGCGAGAGTTAAAGTCTCTATCCCCTGCAAGTGTAACGTAAACGTCGTGATATACACACTACCAGTTCAAAAGTAGAGAGACATCTTTGTGTACGGAGGAATTAATCTCTACATGTGACAAGAGGCGTGCCCACCAGTATATTAGGCGGCAGGAAGTATTGGGTTGCCAGTAGAGAAGCGGTAACAATAGCACAGGTCATTCAGGAGAGGTCAGTGGGAAGTGGGTTAGTCACTGGATGTCACCCGAGCAACAACTCCATCTGTGACATTTCAAACGTTCTAAAACTGCCCAAGTCGACTGTTCATGATGTGACTGTGAAATGGAAATACGAAGGAACAATCAAAGCCAAATCAAGACCAGGCAGACCCTATGTAGTAACTGACTGGGACTGCTAGCTTTCCGGAGGCTAGTTTTAAACAGTCACATACAGTTAGCGGATGGATTCAGTCATGATTCTCAAAGTGCTGCCAGCAATCCCAGGTACCACAATGATAGTGCACGTGAGTTAAGAAGAACGGGGTGCAATGGTCGAGCCAGCTGCTCGTAAGCTCCATACATATTCAAATGTGTGTGAAATCTTATGCGACTTAACTGCAAAGGTCATCAGTCCCTAAACTTACACACTACTTAACCTAAATTATCCTAAGGACGAACGCAACACACCCATGCCCGAGGGAGGACTCGAACCTCCGCCGGGACCAGCCGCACACTCGATGACTGCAGTGCCTGAGACCGCTCGGCTAATCCCGCGCGGCTGCTCATAAGCCACTCATTCGGAATTCAGTGCTGTGTGCTACTTGTGGTGTATAAAGCGACAACACTGGACACTGGATGATTGAAAACGAGTGATTTCCAGTGATGGATCACACTTTACGCAGTGGTAGTCCGAAGGGACGGTTTGAGAAACGCGAATGCCTGGAGGAAATTACCTGCCGTCATGTGTAATGCAAACGATGAGGTATGGAGAAGGTGGTGTTATGGTATGGGTGATATTTTGTTTGGTTACGGTGTATTGCATTAAAAACGACTGACCTCAACACGTTACCATTGCTTACTGTACACCGTAGACGAACAGTTCAGAGACAATTACTGTATCAGTCAGCATGACAATGCAGCCTGTAATGAAGTATTATCTGTGAGGCAATGTTTTGTGGGCAATAACATACCTGAAATGGACTGGCCTGTCGAGAGTCCCAATGTGAACCCGTTGGAACACCTTTGGGATGACTCCGAATGTCGGCCTACCTCCAGACGCGACGTACATCACTGCCTCCTCTGGTTTTGGCTTATTGGACAGAATAGGCTGCCATTCCTCCAGTCATTTAGCTTCCTCACTGAAAATGTCTTCAGCAGAGATCAAATCATCATAAAGACTAAGGGTAGACATAGCCTATATTAATGTTCACTAATAAGTGTCCGGGTACTTTTGATCAGATACTGTACTTACGATGTAAATGTCCAAGAATAAAGAAATCTGTTCCTAATATCAATTAAGGTTTGAGATATATTTTTGATTGAAACTGGGAAAATGTTCACTCGCCTAAGTGAGACGTAGTAGGGACAGTGTCTTGGGCAGCAGAAGTCGGAGCCGACAGTGCCAGTACAGCTTCCATTGCGATACTGATGGCGGGAGCAGTCGAGATCGCTCGCTATAACAACTAAATTAAATCGGACCACAAGTTGTAAGACTTATTGCCTGTTACATTTGTCATGGTACCTTTGGCCGTTATTTAACAATTTTCTGATGTCTGACCAGCATTCGTGGATGACGTTGTCAAAGATTCGTTTGATTAGTATTTGATTCTTTAACTTGTCAATTGGTCTTTCCCATGTGCGGTTGAAGTAAGAGAGGCACATTCTTTCACCAGTTTATACGCCGGCGAACCAGGGTTACTTAGGTCGGTCTTAATGGTACACCATCTTTATGGTTTTTTTTTTTTTTTTTTTTTTTTGTAACCCATACGTTTGAGGTGCCGGTTCCTCTGAACCACCATCGAGAGAGAGAGGATGCCTTGACGAATCGATTCGCCTTCTGCTCACAATCTTTGGTCTTCATTACAACGCTGTCACTTCCCTTTACCTTTCATGAACTTATATGGTCTTGTCGTAGTTTGTGATTTTGACAGTTCGTCACTCTACTGTTATATATATAAGCGACAGCAGGGACTTATCTGTGGCACGCCTCCCATGAGACCCACATTCCCGACTTATTGTCCCGCATTATATTCATAGTGCCTCTGCCCATCATATTCAATACTCACGGCTTTTTGCAGATTCCCGTAAGAGTTCGGGCACGGTTTGTGCATCCGCAGAGAAGAAGATGGTCAAATGGCCGGTGAGGTGCAACTATATATATATGTATATATACTGACCATCTTCTTCTATGCGGATGCACAAACAGTGCCCGAACTCTTACGGGAATCTGCAAAAAGCCGCGAGTAATGAGTGTAATGGGCAGGGACACTATGAATATAATGCGGGACAATAAGTCGGGAATGTGGGTCTCATGGGAGGCGTGCCACAGATAAGTCCCTGCTGTCGCTTATATATATAACAGTAGAGTGAGGAACTGTCAAAATCACAAACTACGACAAGACCATATAAGGGTGTTACAAAAAGGTACGGCCAAACTTTCAGGAAACATTCCTCACACACAATGTGGACACGTGTCCGGAAACGCTTACTTTCCATGTTAGAGCTCATTTTATTACTTCTCTTCAAATCACATTAATCATGGAATGGAAACACACAGCAACAGAACGTAACAGCGTGACTTCAAACACTTTGTTACAGGAAATGTTCAAAATGTACTCCGTTAGCGAGGATACATGCATCCACCCCCCGTCTCATGGAATCCCTGATGCGCTGATGCAGCCCTGGAGAATGGTGTATTGTATCACAGCCGTCCACAATACGAGCACCACGAGTCTCTACATTTGGTACTGGGGTTGCGTAGAGAAGAGCTTTCAAATGCCCCCATAAATGAAAGTCAAGAGGGTTGAGGTCAGGAGAGCGAGGAGGCCATGGAATTGGTCCGCCTCTACCAATCCATCGGTCACCGAATCTGTTGTTGAGAAGCGTACGAGCACTTCGACTGAAATGTGCAGGAGCTCCATCGTGCGTGAACCACATGTTGTGTCGTACTTGTAAAGGCACATGTTCTAGCAGCACAGGTAGAGTATCTCGTATGAAATCATGATAACGTGCTCCATTGAGCGTAGGTGGACGAAACTAAAATGAGCTCTAACATGAAAATTAAGCGTTTCCGGACACATGTCCATATAACATCTTTTCTTTATTTGTGTGTGAGGAATGTTTCCTGAAAGTTTGGCCGTAGTTTTTCGTAACACCACATTTGACCATCTTCTTCTGTGCGGATGCACAAACCGTGCCCGAACTCTTACGGGAATCGGCAAAAAGCCGCGAGTAATGAGTATAATGGGAGGGACACTATGAATATAGCCGGGCAGAGTGGCCGAGCGGTTCTAGGCGCTACAGTCTGGAGCCGCGCGACCCCAGCGAGCAAATGAGGTGGGCAGGGACGAGTGTGCGACAGGTTGAGAATGTGAATCGGATGAAAAGCGTGGTCGGATAGCTGAAGTAGTTAAGGCGACCACTCGTGTAAAGCGTAAAATTTTCAACTTTTGCCACTGACTTGTTACCGAGCGAGGTGGCGCAGTGATTAGCACACTGGACTCGCATTCGGGAGGACGACGGTTCAATCCCGTCTCCAGCCTTCCTGATTTAGGTTTTCCGTGATTTCGCTAAATCGTTTCAGGCAAATGCCGGGATGGTTCCTTTGAAAGGGCACGGTCGATTTCCTTCCCAATCCTTCCCCAACCCGAGCTTGCGCTCCGTGTCTAATGACCTCGTTGTCGACGGGACGTTAAACACTAACCACCACCACCACTGACTTATTTCAATGACCACTTGCCGCTAACGTTGCTACCTCCATCGAAATACTTTTTATTTTGCAATGTGGTGGGTTTGCTCGACGCTCAATCGTAGCGGTTTCAGTGAGTATTTTCAAAAGGAGGGGTATGAATGTCAGTCCAGTGCTATCACTGATGTACTTCGTTGGTAAAGCTCTGAGCATGACAGCGATGTTCTGTCCTTTTTGAAGGAAAGATCGTTCCTTTGAGGTCAGTGGTTGACCACTGTGCATGACATGTCGGGCATCGCCTTGTCGATCTGGTTACATCATCTTTGAAAATTTGCTTGGGTCCTCGGTGCAGCGGCCGAGTTCGCTGTAATACTCCGATGAGTAGCGCTGTCGGTCTTGTCCCAGATGTCATGATGCACGCTGCCACTGAGTCCACAGACATATCCAAAAAATTGCTCATCACTTCTTGCCAAGTTTGTCCTCGTTGCGTGAAAAATGGTTCAAATGGCTCTGAGCACTATAGGACTTAACGTTTGAGGTCATCAGTCCCCTAGAACGTAGAACTACTTAAACGTAACTAACCTAATGACGGCACACAATCCATGCCCTAGGCAGGATTCGAACCTGCGACCGTAGCGGTCGCTAGGTTCCAGACTATAGTGCCTAGAACCGCTCGGCCAACCCGGCCGGCGTGTGTTCTTTCCTTCATGAGTGAACTCACGCAACGAGCCGGCCGAAGTGGCCGAGCGGTTCTAGGGGCTACAGTGTGGAACCGCGCGACCGCCACTGTCGCAGGTTCGAATCCTGCTCGAGCGTGGATGTGTGTGATGTCCTTAGGTTAGTTAGGTTTAAGTAGTTCTAAGTTCTAGGGGACTGATGACCTCAGAAGTTGAGTCCCATAGCGCTCAGAGCCATTTGCACCATTTGAAAGAAGGACACATACATAAAGGATTTGGACATCTCATTAAGAAGCCGAATAAACTGAAACTTGGCCCGAACGAATCTTTGACTGTGCCGGCTACTCGTCCTGGCAAAAGGGGGACAGATCGTTAAACAAACGTCGCTCGAAGATCTCAAGGCAAAAGCCAACAGCCGTTACGTCAACAAGTTTTGTGCAGGGTGAACAAAGCAGAGCCCCTGCAGCCGCGTGGCGGGCAGAGATAGCGGCGTGTGTGGTCCGGTGGCTGGCTGGTGTGTTTACCCCTGGAAGCGCGGCGCCAGCCTGTCGGGCCGCCCCGCCTGGCGCCTTTATACCCGCTGCTCGCACTGACGCGGCTCACGTACGCTGCCGGCCTGCTCCTGTACTGGACTCTCGTCTGCAACGTGAGGTCGCCTGGCGCCGGGCAGTCCAGTGCAGTCGGGCGGCACGCCCCGCCGGCTCGCATGCTAAAACACTTCGCGCCTCCGTCTCGGAATGCCGGCCGCCGGCCTTCACCACGCGTGGGGAACTTCCCAGCAGGGCGGTCTTCTGGCTCCTGGCCTCGGGCCTCTGCTCTGGCCATCTGAGGCACTGGGTCAGCACCGATTCCCTCAGGCCCCGGCACCCCGCCTCTGTAGCTGTAGCCACTAGAGCCCAGTTTTTTCTTTTTTTTTCGTCATCAGTCTACTGACTGGTTTGATGCGGCCCGCCACGAATTCCTTTCCTGTGCTAACGTCTTCATCTCAGAGTAGCACTTGCAACCTACGTCCTCAATTATTTGCTTGACGTATTCCAATCTCTGTCTTCCTCTACAGTTTTTGCACTCTACAGCTCCCTCTAGCACCATGGAAGTCATTCCCTCATGTCTTATCAGATGTCCTATCATCCTGTCTCTTCTCCTTATCAGTGTTTTCCACATATTCCTTTCCTCTCCGATTCTGCTTAGAACCTCCTCATTCCTTACCTTATCACTCCACCTAATTTTCAACATTCGTCTATAGCACCACATCTCAAATGCTTCGATTCTCTTCTGTTCCGGTTTTCCCACAGTCCATGTTTCACTTCCATACAATGCTGTACTCCAGACGTACATCCTCAGAAATTTCTTCCTCAAATTAAGGCCGGTATTTGATATTAGTAGACTTCTCTTGGCCAGAAATGCCTTTTTTGCCATAGCGAGTCTGCTTTTGATGTCCTCCTTGCTCCGTCCGTCATTGGTTATTTTACTGCCTAGGTAGCAGAATTCCTTAACTTCATTGACTTTGTGACCATCAATCCTGATGTTAAGTTTCTCATTGTTCTCATTTCTACTACTTCTCATTACCTTCGTCTTTCTCCAATTTACTCTCAAACAATACTGTGTACTCATTAGACTGTTCATTCCATTCAGCAGATCATTTAATTCTCCTTCACTTTCACTCAGGATAGCAATGTCATCAGCGAATCGTATCACTGATATCGTTTCACCTTGTATTTTAATTCCACTCCTGAACCTTTCTTTTATTGCCATCATTGCTTCCTCGATGTACAGATTGAAGAGTAGGTGTGAAAGGCTACAGCCTTGTCTTACACGCTTCTTAATACGAGCACTTCGTTCTTGATCGTCCACTCTTATTATGCTCTCTTGGTTGTTGTACATATTGTATATGACCCGTCTCTCCCTATAGCTTACCTCCACTTTTTTCAGAATCTCGAACAGCTTGCACCATTTTATATTGTCGAACGCTTTTCCCACGTCGACAAATCCTATGAACGTGTCTTGATTTTTCTTTAGCCTTGCTTCCATTATTAGCCGTAAGGTCAGAAGTGCCTCACTCGTGCCTTTACTTTTCCTAAAGCCAAACTGATCGTCACCGAGCGCATTCTCAATTTTCTTTTCCATTCTTCTGTATATTATTCTTGTAAGCAGCTTCGTTGCATGAGCTGATGAGCGGATTGTGCGATAATTCTCGCACTTGTCAGCTCTTGCCGTCTTCGGAATTGTGTGGATGATGCTTTTCCGAAAGTCAGAAAGCCAGACTCATATATTTTACAAAGCAACGTGAATAGTCGTTTTGTTGCCACTTCCCCTAAGTAGCCCAATACACACTCGTATACCACCGCAGTAAACCAGTTTACCCAATATGTTCCAAAACGAAACGCATAAAATGGGATTTCCTGGAGCTCTCTTCATCATTACAAGTAAGGGCCAAGTGTTTCAGATACCCCTTGGGATAGGGACTATTTGTCTACCCAAGAGAACGGACTCCTTAGTGTCACTCTCCTACAGCCGCGCGGGATTAACGGATCGGTCTACTGCGCTGCAGTCATGGACTGTGTCGCTGGTCCCGGCGGAGGTTCGAGCCCTCCCTCGGACTTGGGTGTGTGTGTGTTTGTTCTTAGGATAATTTAGGTTAAGTAGTGCGTAAGCTTAGGGACTTATGACCTTAGCAGTCAAGTCCCATAAGATTTCACACACATATTTTTAAACTATCCTACAGTATAGGGTCAAAATACGTGGGCCTTTCTCATAGTCATCACTGCTATTTTTATTGATGCGAACTACGGGAGATACATAAATCACAACAGCATAACTGTTGTCATTTTTCCACAGAATTATCACCAGTCATTATGCACTTTAGCCAGCTATGAAGCAGGACCTGCTTGCTACGCTTGTAAAAATCGGGACCGAGCCGTTCTACGCGCTTCAGTCTGGAGCCGTGCTACCGCTACGGTCGCAGGTTCGAATCCTGCCTCGGGCACGGATATGTGTGATGTCCTTAGGTTAGTTAGGTCTAAGTAGTTCTAAGTTCTAGGGGACTGATGACCTCAGATGTCAAGTCCCATAGTGCTCAGAGCCATTTTTTTGAAAACAGTTTCGTGACTGAAACAGAACAGAATCGTTTAGATTTAACCCCTCTGGGGGTAATTTACCCGCAGGATCGGAACCACTGCTCTAGCTGAATGTGCAGGCGTCAAGGACCCATCCGATTGTCGACAGTAGCGCAACGGCTGCAGCCTGATTAAAACCACTTCTTACAAGGGAACCTCTCCATCGCACCCCCCCTCAGATTTAGTTAAAAGTTGGCACAGTGGATAGGCCTTGAAAAACTGCACACAGATCAATCAAGAAAACAGGAAGAAGTTGTGTGGAACTATGAAAAAAAAGCAAAATATACAAACTGAGTAGTCCATGTGCAAGATAGGCAACATCAAGGACATTGTGAGCCCAGGAGCGCCGTGGTCCCGTGGTTAGCGTGAACAGCTGCGGAACGAGAGGTCCTTGGTTCAAGTCTTCCCTCGAATGAATAGCCGGCACGGTAGCTCAGCGTGTTCGGTCAGAGGGCCAGCTGCCCTCTGTAATAATAAAAAAAAAAAAAAAACGGAGTTAATGGATCAACAACGAACTAAAACGGGTGTCTTTCGACGTCCGCCTAGAGCAGATACAACGAACGAAAACGAACAAAATGAGATTTAAAAAAATGGCAGCACGGTGGCTCAGCGTGTTCGGTCAGAGGGTTAGCAGCCCTCTGTAATAAAAAAAACTGAGTTAATGGATCAACAACGAACCTAAAACGGCTGTCTTACGACGTCCGCCCCGAGCAGAGGCAACGAACAAAAGCGAACAAAATGAGATCAAACTAAAAAAAAATGAAAAGTTTAATTCTTCATTTCGAGTTTATGTGACAAACTATTATGTTTTCATCACTTTTTGGGAGTGATTATCACATCCACAAGAAAACCTAAATAGGGCAAGGTGGAAGAATCTTTTTACCCATTCTCCAAGTGTACAAGTTAGGTGGGTCGACAACATATTCCTGTCATGTGACGCACACGCCGTCACAAGTGTCGTATAGAATATTTCAGACGTGTTTTCCTGTGGAGGAATCGGTTGACCTGTGACCTTGTGATCAAATGTTTTCGTTTCCCATTGGAGAGGCACCTCCTTTCGTCTACTAATCGTACGGTTTTGCGGTGCGGTCGTAAAACACAGACACTAAACTTATTACAGTGAACAGAGACGTCAATGAACGAACGGCCAGACCATAACTTTTCGAAAATAAATAAAGTAAACTTTTCACTCTAGGGACGACATGAACCAAGAACCTCTGGTTCCGGGGCTACTCACGCTAACCACGAGACCCCGGCGCTCCTTAGTTCACACTCTCCTTGATGTTGCATATCTTGAGCATGGACTACTCAGTTTGTATATTTTTCTTATTTTTTTCATGGTTTCGCACAACTTCTTCCTGTTTTCTCGATTGATCAGCAGTTTTTCAAGGCCTATCCACTGTGCCAACTTATAACTAAATCTGAGAGGATGCGATGGGGAGGTTCCCTTGTTAGTATACGCTTCACACGTGCGAACGTGGTTACTAATGCACCTCAGCAAAGCATCAGTTTACACAGTGTTCGAGGGCTTATCAGCAAGCCGCGGTCCGGCGCTTTTAACAGCTCAATTTAACTGTCGCCCGCCAGACGCTTTCTGCTCGCGTTGGCACGCGGCTCGCTGTTGTCGCAGTCTCGCCAGCAGTGCAGCTGACAGCTCAAGTGGCAAACTCTTTTGGTCGTAGCGCGACGTGACAAATGCCAAGTGACGAGGAGCTCCAACCACCAGCGCGTGTGTCGGTGGCAGTCGGGCAGTGAACATAGTGGCTCGCCCTTCGCCTGCAGGGAAGACGGAACAGCTGGTCGCTGCTGTCGCTTTTTACTGGACGGCAAGGCGTCTGGTGCGCGATAGCCGGTCCAAGACGAGTTCCATTGCCCGCGCCTGTCAGCTGGGGCAGCTTCTGGCCTGCTACTGTACTGCAGGCGCAACGGGGACCGCGTCCGCAGCGACTGTTGTTATCTCGCTACTGCACAGAACGTGTTATTCCGTGACTGTTGGCTGACAAACAATTTATTAAAGGCGATCCGATATTACTTGGTCGAGGTAAGGAACTGATATACATGTAAACAAGGAATTGCTAAGAGCTGCGACCATCGTATGCTTCTATTCTCTACTATTAAATATAGTGAAATTGATCCAGCTAAACTCATCAGCTCACATGAGAAAGCAGCGACATTAGGACCACAGATTTACTTCAAACTTTGTACATCTTTAGTAGGCCATTAGTACAAGTAGGTACACTGCCGACCGATGTGGCCGAATGGTTCTGGTCGCTTTAGCCCGGGACCGCGCTACTACAACAATCGCAGGTTCGAATCCTGCCTCGGGCATGGATGTGTGTGATGTCCTTAGATTAGTTAGGTTTAAGTAGTTCTAAGTTCTAGGGAATTGATGACATCAGATGTTAAATCCCATAGTGCTCAGAGCCAGTTGAACCAGTAAGGTGTACTGCTCTGGCAATTGCGAGAAAATAGCAAGAGCAATCTGTTATGTGGCTTATGTATCTGTGCATGGCTCTGTACATTAGTATGCACTTTAAGCTTTGGCGACGATGTCCGACCAGCCTCATTAGCTTACTAACAGAGACTCTGGCACCATATTTCCTTGATCCTCAGATGGCACTTACCGAGATACCAGTGCCCTCTTCCTACTTTGGAAGGCTTTACCTGGAAATACACTACTGGCCATTACAATTTGTACTCCAAGAAGAAATGCAGATGATAACCGGGTATTCATTGGACAAATATATTATACTGCAACTGACAAATGATTACATTTTCACACAATTTGGGTGCATAGATCCAGAGAAATCAGTACCCAGAACAACCACCTCTTCATACGCCTGGGCATTGAGTCAAACAGAGCTTGGATGGCGTGTACTGGTACAGCTGCCCATGCAGCTTCTACACAATGCCACAGTTCGTCAAGAGCAATGACTGGCGTATTGTGACGAGCCAGTTGCTCGGCCACCACTGACCAGACGTTTTCAGTTGGTGAGAGATCTGGAGAATGTGCTGGCCAGGGCAGCAGTCGAACATTTTCTGTATCTAGAAAGGCCCGTACAGGACCTGCAACATGCGGTAGTGCATTATCCTGCTGAAATGTAGGGTTTCGCAGGGACAGAATGAAGGGTAGAGACACGGGTCGTAACACAACTAAAATGTAACGTCTACTGTTCAAAGTGCCGTCAATGCGAACAAGGAGTGACCGAGACGTGTAACCAGTGGCACCCTGTACCATCACGCCGGGTGATAAGCCAGTATGGCGATGACGAATACACGCTTCCAATGTGCGTTCGCCGCGGTGTAGCCAAACACGGGTGCGACCATCATGATGCTGTAAACAGAACCTGGATTCATCCGAAACAATGACGTTTTACCATTCGTGCACCTAGGTTCGTCGTTGAGTACACACCATCGTAGGCGCTCGTTTCTGTGATGCAGCGTCAAGGGTAACCGCATCCATGGTCTCCGAGCTGATACTCCATGCTGCAGCAAACGTCGTCGAATTGTTGGTGCAGATGGTTGTTGTCTTGCAAACGTCCCCATCCGTTGACTCATGGATCGAGACGTGGCTGCACGATCCGTTACAGCCATGCAGATAAGATGCCTGTCATCTCGTCTGCTAGTGATACGAGGCAGTTGGGATTCAGCACGGCGTTTCGTATTACTCTTGTGAATCCACCGATTCCATATTCTGCTAACAGTCATTGGATCTCGATCAACGCGAGCAGCAATGACGCGATACGATAAACCGCAATCGCGATAGGCTACAATCCGACCTTTATCAAAGTCGGAAAGGTGATGGTAAGCATTTCTCCTCCTTATACGAGGCATCACAACAACGTTTCACCAGGCAACGCCGGTCAACTGGTGTTTGTGTATGAGAAATCGGTTGGAAACTTTCCTCATGTCAGCACGTTGTAGGTGTCGCCACCGGCGCCAACCTTGCGTGAATGCTCTGAAAAGCTAATCATTTGCATATCACAGCATCTTCTTCCTGTCGGTTAAATTTCACATCTGTAGCACGTCATCTTCGTGGTGTAGCAATTTTAATGGCCATTGGTGCACCTCCCTACTGGACTTTCTCCCCGTCTCTCGCTTAGGCCGGTATTAAACTATCAAATTTCTTTGTCTATGTTGATATGTCAAATATTTTTGTCAAACAAGTTTGTTGCTGTGATAGGGCACGTTGTCAAATCTCGTCTGTCGTCAAATAAGTTTGATTAAATCTAGGGCCTCGCGGTAGATCTGATCATAAAAGCCGCCTGTCTTCTGTTCATTGCAATGTGACGTTACCATGTGGAGCGTTCTGTCATCTGCAGTGTGTTTATAAACATGGCCGGTAAATACGATTGGTGTGTACCGACAACTACAAAATTAATAGAGATCTATGAATCTGATGCGCTTTCCAACGCGAGGCACCCTGAATACAAAAATAGTGTAAGAGGTCCATGACTAAGGAATTTTTTGCTAGCGCACTCGAGCGGATGTAATTTCGATATGTAAGCTATAAGAGAATCTGGACGAGAGAGCAGTGTTGGCTGCAGTAGGCAGTGTGTGACAGTAGGAGTAAGTAGTAGCTAGCAGTCTGGTGTATGGAGTTGGCTGGGGAGCGATGGCGGTGCCTGAGCGATCTAGTACAAGGTAAAAGCAGCCTCGCGCATATGTAGTGTTGTTATATCAAGTCCCAAGTAAATGTTTTAAAAATCTCTTAATAATAATCTTTCTCATAAAAATTAACTTTCGACAATCATTCATCTCAATTTAAAGAATTTACTAATTTCTCCAATCCATGGTCATCCCGATTATTGTAAAGAAAAATCAGTTGTTTCCTTTTATACATGACAAATCTATCGGCCAGCATTGCACTGGGCTGTGCCAGAAGCATTTATTATAGGAGCAGATATATACACGTTATCCGGCGACCTTATTGAGGTAAGAATTTTCAATTTATTCAAAATGATCTTTCAGGGCCATGACTCAGCACTGCTGACGTCCAAATGTACCCGTTTATATTCACAGTCAGTTAATTATTGAAAGGTAATATACGAGCCACAATTTTATTGAGAGGTTAGTCGCATTTTACTATTCCAAGGTTACGGAAGTTAACTGTTGGTAGGTTACGCTAAATGTGAATGCAATATACATATTTTTACTGTTGCGACGTTAAAATAGATTAACTCTCTCCTGTAGCAAGGAATCGGAGAGCTACAGTGAGCCTTCGGCATATATAGCAGTTCTTAAGTGAGTATTGTGCCTTGCGATATGAGGATACACTTCACTGAGCAAATACTGAAATGTACGCTCATCCAGTCTTAAGTAATTGATGTACGACTCGGCGTCCTCCACTACAAGCTCACGTAACAAGTTTTGTTGAATGCTTTTATCGTCTCGTCGTAAAACCCACGGCTTCAGCCAGGCACGTTTCCTTTTTTTCCCCGCTACTCTTCCACATGTGCACACAGTGCAATTGCGGAACATGTAACTGCCACGGTTAATAACAAGTTGTTGTTGTCAGCCATCTTGAAGTTTGACGAAAAATATGATAACAATGTAATACCCCTTTTTAACGTCACGTCAAAGATGTTTGCCAAATAAATTTGACGAAGATTTCATCATATCTTTGATCAAATCTTTGACAAAGAAATTTGATAGTGTAATACCAGCCTCACCAACGACCCGTGGCATCTACGGCACACTAATTCGCCGCAGATCGCCCGTTGTTGTCGAACTGGCATGTCCTAACTTGCATTGGAACGCTGTAACGCTCGATTCAGAAAAATGGTTCAAATGGCTCTGAGCACTATGGGACTTAACATCAGAGTTTATCGGACCCCTAGAACATAGAACTACTTAAACCTAACTATCCTAAGGACATCACTTATCAGGACTGAAGCGCCTAGAACCGCTCGGTCACAGCGGCCGGCGCTCGATTCAGGTATACGTTCGTCCCGGTACATGACGGTGAACAGAAAACAAATTTCTCGAGAGGGAGACTCCATAGGATCTATCTTGCAGATTCGCCTTTATGTGTGAACTGCAACGTCCAGGATACAGACGAACACCGGCTCCATTGTGGGCCGGCGGAAGATATCTGGTATTTTGCGCGTCAAATGTTGGCTCTCTTTTTACGAACGTCGCCCTCTTATGTCGATTTCTGCACTTTCCTCTACCCGGACACTGTTTATTACCTGAGGACGAAAAACAACTCTGTCGCATGGATCAGAGGTCACGCGATTCATTATTTATTTGGAGGTGGTGTCGTAGAACTCATGGATTTTTGGAATTATTTAAACGACCGTCATGGTGCTATTTTGAAGAACCCAAAATACAGTGAATACTTTTCGAACTGCTTGCGGAGCATCTTCCACGATCCGCCTCGTAGCTGGATTATTCATCGCAGAAGATAAATTTGATACATGCACACAAGATGAACAGATAACGCTACCTACACGAATTTACAAGAAGACATGCTATGAAAATGCGGCGGTGGCGTCCATGGAGTATCGACGACGCATGTGCGTGTTACAGAAGTGTACCTTTTTGTTTATTTTTCTTTCTTTCAGAGGCACGTTATGGAAGAGGCGGATTTGTTTTTTGTCAATAAATAAATGAATATTCTCTTTTGGCCATTTACCCCAGCCATATGTTTCTGTTAGGCCACTGGGACATCGTGGCCAGGCCTCGTACAATGACCCCTGCCCACTTTGCCCCAGAGACCATTCCTCCTATTCCTTAAAAAAATCACTGGAAATAATAATAATAAAATTTTAAAAAGTGGTTATTGTTCGACCTTTGCAAAACTAACATGTATGAGGCGACTGTTCGACTCCCGCTCAAACTTAATTGTTAATCTACAATTTTTTCACACAAACTATCGGAAGAAAGAGTAATTTTTCAAAACGTCAACGAGATGTACACTCCTGGAAATTGAAATAAGAACACCGTGAATTCATTGTCCCAGGAAGGGGAAACTGTATTGACACATTCCTGGGGTCAGATACATCACATGATCACACTGACAGAGCCACAGGCACATAGACACAGGCAACAGAGCATGCATAATGTCGGCACTAGTACAGTGTATATCCACCTTTCGCAGCAATGCAGGCTGCTATTCTCCCATGGAGAAGATCGTAGAGATGCTGGATGTACTCCTGTGGAACGGCTTGCCATGCCATTTCCACCTGGCGCCTCAGTTGGACCAGCGTTCGTGCTGGACGTGCAGACCGCGTGAGACGACGCTTCATCCAGTCCCAAACATCCTCAATGGGGGACAGATTCGGAGATCTTGCTGGCCAGGGTAGTTGACTTACACCTTCTAGAGCACGTTGGTTGGCACGGGATACATGCGGACGTGCATTGTCCTGTTGGAACAGCAAGTTCCCTTGCCGGTATAGGAATGGTAGAACGATGGGTTCGATGACGGTTTGGATGTACCGTGCACTATTCAGTGTCCCCTCGACGATCACCAGAGGTGTACGGCCAGTGTAGGAGATCGCTCCCCACACCATGATGCCGGGTGTTGGCCCTGTGTGCCTCGGTCGTATGCAGTCCTGATTGTGTCGGTCACCTGCACGGCGCCAAACACGCATACGACCATCATTGGCACCAAGGCAGAAGCGACTCTCATCGCTGAAGACCACACGTCTCCATTCGTCCCTCCATTCACGCCTGTCGCGACACCACTGGAGGCGGGCTGCACGATGTTGGGGCGTGAGCGGAAGACGGCCTAACGGTGTGCGGGACCGTAGCCCAGCTTCATGGAGACGGTTGCGAATGGTCCTCGCCGATACCCCAGGAGCAACAGTGTCCCTAATTTGCTGGGAAGTGGCGGTGCGGTCCCCTACGGCACTGCGTAGGATCCTACGGTCTTGGCGTGCATCCGTGCGTCGCTGCGGTCCGGTCCCAGGTCGACGGGCACGTGCACCTTCCGCCGACCACTGGCGACAACATCGATGTACTGTGGAGACCTCACGCCCCACGTGTTGAGCAATTCGGCGGTACGTCCACCCGGCCTCCCGCATGCCCACTATACGCCCTCGCTCAAAGTCCGTCAACTGCACATACAGTTCACGTCCACGCTGTCGCGGCATGCTACCAGTGTTAAAGACTGCGATGGAGCTCTGTATGCCACGGCAAACTGGCTGACACTGACGGCGGCGGTGCATAAATGCTGCGCAGCTAGCGCCATTCGACGGCCAACACCGCGGTTCCTGGTGTGTCCGCTGTGCCGTGCGTGTGGTCATTGCTTGTACAGCCCTCTCGCAGTGTCCGGAGCAAGTATGGTGGGTCTGACACACCGGTGTCAATGTGTTCTTTTTTCCATTTCCAGGAGTGTATTTCCCTTAGAAACTCTGAACAGTCCCTGTAAATGCGGGAAAACTGCACTCATTCGATGTAACAGATGTGTTTTCAATTCATCTTTTCAATGCCTGTATGAAAAATACCATCCTGCAAGGTGGGATGGAGAGCACATCCGACGAGTAATTGTACATGGCACATCGTGATTTGCTTTAATACTTAATAACGTCATTTGCATCATTATTTATCGAGGTTTGACTTGGGTCTTCCAAGGCTGTTCCTCGTTCTTGAAAATACAAGTGGAAATAGTAAATAGTCAAATAACATATAAAATTCACTACAGTCATGAAACCGCACGTGAATTTTTTTTCATTTTATCACCTCTCAAATGCCATAAAAATTAAATAATGCGACCAGTGATAAAATAATATAGATTAAAAAGTAAGTGTCGGCGGGATCTGAAATGTTGCCTTTTCCCCGATCCTCTTGCTATGCGCGAACGCTAACACATGACCACACTCATTTCCTCCAATCCCCATCTTCGTACAGATACATAAGCGACATAATAGACGCGTAAATTTTCTCTTGAGATTTTCTCTGAGCTGTCAGAGTAGTGCACTCTACTACATGCACATTCTTAACGAACATTTGCAATTAAGCAACAAAAACTTTTTTGAAGGTATAGAGCCGCTAATTAAAAATGGTCTGAATGGCGATACCCTCCTCGCTGTAGTCTCTTAAGCATCGTTTTACCTTGCATTTTCATGTTTTCCTTGTACATTAAAACGGCTCTGAGCACTATGGGACTTAACATTTATGGTCATCAGTCCCCTAGAACTTTGAACTACTTAAACCTAACTAACCTAAGGACATCACACAACACCCAGTCATCACGAGGCAGAGAAAATCCCTGACCCCGCTGGGAATCGAACCCGGGCGTGGGAAACGAGAACACTACCACACGACGACGAGCTGCGGACTCCTTGTACATTACTTGAACCGTATTCTCTTTTGTAAATATTTCCTGTGTGTTACTTGTAATTTTTAAAGTTGTCTATGCAATGCCTCATTTGCTCTTGTCTGTAATTCGATCACTTTTTCCTAGATGGCGCGAATCTGTTTTTGTGTGCAACCCGTGGCTGCCCTGGCCTGTTAGCCGTCTAGTGAGAAGGTAGCGGCTGTGCGTTGATGCAGTTCTTGGCCCTAAGCGATCTCGCGGCTGCCGTTGTATTTCCATGTAATATTTTATCCAATTGACAAACATGTTAGATTTTTACATTTTAGTTTTTGTCCTTGTGACAATTTCTATTTGACGAGAACACTTTTGCTTAGAAGTTTTTCACCCATGGTGTGATTACATGGATTTATGGAACTAATCCTATTAAGTATATTATACTTCAAGCCATGTCATCATATTTTCTAGGTAGTCCTATGTAATTTTTATTCTGATGAAGATTGCCACCGGTCGCTGGTGGCCGAACGGTTCTAGGCGCTTCAGACTGGAACCGCGCGACCGCTGCGCTCGCAGGTTCGAATCCTGCTTCGGGCATGGGTATGTGTGTGATGTCCTTAGGTTAGTTAGGTTTAAGTAGTTCTAAGTTCTAGGGGACTGATGACCTGAGATGTTAAGTCCCATAGTGCTCAGAGCCATTTGAACCATTTTTTGAAGACTGCCTTAGTGCTGTCGAAACCATGGTCAGTTTGACAATGTTTGCAACCGAGGTGGCTATACACACATCTTGACATGCACTTTGTTGTTTTAATGGCTTAGTAAAGGTGTACAAAGTTTGAAGTGAATCCATGAACCCAACGTCATGGCTTCCCCTATCAGAGCCGGCCGCGGTGGTCTAGTGGTTCTAGGCGCTTCAGTCTGGAACCGCGCGACCGCTACGGTCGCAGGTTCGAATCCTGCCTCGAGCATGGATGTGTGTGAAGTCCTTAGGTTAGCTAGGTTTAAGTAGTTCTAAGTTCTAGGGGACTGATGACCACAGAAGTTAAGTCCCATAGTGCTCAGAGCCATTTGAACCCCTGTCAGGTATTTCCTGGACCGTTTAAGGTATCGTAATCGTATCTTTAGTTAAATTAAATGTGAAAAAGTCCTCACTAAAAGACGTATAGTCTCATTTCATAGGTACATTAATTACTGAGGTATCTGTTCCACCGTTGCGTTCTGGACTGTTCAAAATGTTCAAATGTGTTTGAAATCTTATGGGACTTAACTGCTTCGGTCATCAGCCCCTAAGCCTACACACTACTTAACCTAAATTATCCTAAGGACAAACACAACACACCCATGCCCGAGGGAGGACTCGAACCTCCGCCGGGACCAGCCGCACAGTCCATGACTGCAGCGCCTGAGACCGCTCAGCTAATCCCGCCCGGCGTTCTCGACTGTAGCTGTCATAATTCCTCCTGCTAATATCGTAGTTGTACAAGAGAAAAAGTCAACAGCATTTCACTCTTCACTATCCGTTTAGTAGTTACTGTACGTAGAAATTACAATATTTAGAACTTAAAATTTATCATATTAACAGAATCTTCCGTCGGTTCTTGATAACTGTCTCTTCTTTTAATTTGTTGTGTATCACTCTCCATCTTTCATACCTCTTGATGAAGCCTTGTCTAGTACAAATTTTATTTTATTTTATTAGTTTTGTTTATTAATAGAATCTGTTATGTAGGCGTGCTAAAGGTTTTCCTCTCTACTCCATTGTCATTCATGTACAGTTCAGTTTTTACTTTTTCATTTCAAAGATGTTACTTACTGTATGTTTCTACATCAGTCTAGATGTGTTACTTCTCTTCCAATGTTGTCTGCTAACATTTAACTTCTTTGGCGATAATACTCAGTAAATGTCTGAAGATGGCCTTGTAAGCCGAAAACCGGTTTACAATAAAAGTAATATTGTAGAACAAAAGCGAACTGGTGCTTTTCATTTATCTTAAAATTTATGTTTCGAACATGAAACCGAATGCTATCTTACGCGCTCAACCTGATGCAGCAACGGCAGTGTACTGACTAAAGGATAATTATGGAAAAAAGGTCAAATTAAATGTTAAATAACTTCACGTCAAGAGTTTAATGTCTCAATGCATATTTACATTAAAAATTACGTCACCAAAAAACGGAAATCACAAAAGAATTTGGTCGAAACAACTCCTTCAAAATTCCATTAATGTCATCAGATTTTTAGAAATGCCCACCGCCTACTTCACTGCACGTATCGGACAGATAGGAGAGAATTTTTCTATGTCATTTCATACGCTGCCACAATACCATGTTTTAAATCATCTCTGAGGCTGTTTTTCTTAGTCGTAAGTCCTCTAACTGGTGTGATGGGCTCGCCACGAATTCATCTGCTTCGAGCATGCAAGTGGGCTGTTTAGGTTTTTATATTGGTAACGCCACGTAGCGCTATTTATGAAAATCGCTGGCTGTGCTGTGTGCAGTCTGTGCCTGGTTGGCATTGTTGAAATATTCTCTATTGTAGTGTTGGGCAGTTGGATGTGAACAGCGATAGCGTTGCGCAGTTGGTGAGCCGCCAGAAGTTTTGGATGTGGGGAGAGAGATGGCGGAGTTCTGTGAGCGGATGATCTGGACGTGTGTCCAATCAGGGCAGTAAAATTGTAAGACTGGATGTCACGAACTGATACATATATTATGACTCCTGAACACTATTAATATAAATACATTGTTTGTTCTTTATCAAAATATTTCATTTGCTAACTATGCCTATCAGTAGTTAGAGCTTCCAGTAGTTAGAATCTTTTATTTAGCTGGCAGTATTGGCGCTCGCTGTATTGCAGTAGTTCGAGTAACGAAGATTTTTTTGAGGTAAGTGATTCATGAAAGATATAGGTTATTGTTAGTCAGGGCCACTCTTTTGTAGGGATTATTGAAAGTCAGACTGCGTTGTGCTAAAAATGTTGTGTGTCAGTTTAGTGATGATCAGAATAAGTAAAGAGAGAAATGTCTGAGCACGTTCAGTTTTCCTCAGCTGTTTGAAAATCAAATAACGTCAACAGATGGGGACGTTTGCGGGACAACAACCATCTGCACGAACAGTTCGACGACGTTTGCAGCAGCATGGACTATCAGCTCGGAGACCATGGCTGCGGTTACCCTTGACACCACATCACAGACAGGAGCGTCTGCGATGGTGTACTCAACGACGAACCTGCTGCACGAATGTCAAAACGTCATTTTTTCGGATGAAACCAGGTTCTGTTTACAGCATCATGATGGTCGCACCCGTGTTTGGCTACACCGCGGCGAACGCACATTGGAAGCGTGTATTCGTCATCGCCATACTGGCTTATCACCCGGCGTGATGGTATGGGCTGCCATTGGTTACACGTCTCGGTCACCTCTTGTTCGCATTGACGGCACTTTGAACAGAAGACGTTACATATCATATGTGTTACGACCCGTGGCTCTACCCTTAATTCGATCCCTGCGAAACCCTACATTTCAGCAGGATAATGCACGACCGCATGTTGCAGATCCTGTACGGGCCTTCCTGGATACAGAAAATGGTCGACTGCTGCCCTGGGCAGCACATTCTCCAGATCTCTCACAGATTGAAAAAAAAAAAGGTTCAAACGGCTCTGAGCACTATGCGACTTAACATCTGTGGTCATCAGTCGCCTAGAACTTAGAACTAATTAAACCTAACTAATCTAAGGACATCACACACATCCATGCCCGAGGCTGGATTCGAACCTGCGACCGTAGCAGTCGCGCGGTTCCGGACTGAGCGCCTAGAACCGCGAGACCACCGCGGCCGGCTCACCAATTGAAAACGCCTGGTCAGTGGTGGCCGAGCAAGTGGCTTGTCACAATACGATAGTCACTAGTCTTGATGAACTATATTATCGTGTTGAAGCTGCATGGGCAGCTGACCTGTACACGCAATCCAAGCTCTGTTTGACTCAACGCCCAGGCGTATCAAGGCCGTTATTAGGGCCAGAGGTGGTCAGGATCTATGCGCCCAAATTGCGTGAAAAAGTAATCACATGTCAATTCTAGTATTATATATGTGTTCAATGAATACCCGTTTATCATCTGCATCTCTTCTTGGTGTAGCAATTTTAATGGCCAGTAGTGTAGCAAAAGCGAACTACAAATAAAATATGACAATCGATAAATAATCTCATAACAACAGTAATACGTACATAAAAAGCAAAAGCGCTACGAAGTTAGGCACCGACCTAATAGAAAGTTATAGTAAATGGGGGCAAGAGAAGGAGGAGGAGTTCATCAGGTAAAATATCGCTTCTCGACCGCAAGCCGCGCAGTGTCTTACGGAGTAAAGACTCAGATGTAGACAAGTCGCAAAGCGTTAGATGCAGCAGCGAGAGTGGCGATCTGAGCTGAGGGCATTAGTCGCTATTTCTGCGTCACAGCTGCGACCGGCGCCGGTATTGGCCGTGCGCCAGATCAGCGCTGAACGCGGAGCACCGAGCAGCTGTAATTAAAAGCAAACACGCGGCCCAGGCTGGTGCAGCAGAGGGCGGGCAAACGCTGGGCTCCGCTGTGTGCTTGCGGTGCGCTTGTGACTGCGGTACAAAATAATGTGCACAGTAGAAAATGCTGGTCCTGTGTGTTTGTCGTGTCCTGACATAGGTGGGAGAGGCAATGGTGTAGACGCCCAGAAGATGACCTCTAGGACGAGTTGAAACCGGTTGGCAGTATAATAATAAGAAATGCGATCAAGAGTGTTTTTGAATAATTGATTAATCATACTAATCGCTGCTTCATCCCCACAACCATGTTGTCCAAAAATCTAGGGTTTTGAAATACTTGTTTATTCCAGACACGACTAACTAATACACCAGAAGCTAGTTCTACGCTTAGAAAGAGCATGAATAACACTGTTACGACAGAAGTCAGTGCAGAAGTCCCAGGAGTGGATGCTAACCACAGTAGCAAACACTTGCAGCATCTTAAGGCAACAACTTAGTTGCAAAACAAAACATAATGAATGTGACAGTGTTCACTGAGGCACTCCAAGTGACAGAGCAGACTTACGCGGAGCTGGACCGAGGCTAGAGTCGACGGACGCGGATTGGCGCCCAGATCGTCTGACTCAGATCTCTGCCAAAATGCGGAATCTAGGGATTTTAAAGAGTCGCGTGGGGGCACTGTTTCTCCCACTTAAAGGAACTCACCCAGTCCCGCAGGTCTCTTGCAGGTGCCTGCCAATCACGGTTTAGTTAGGTCCCCTCTTCTGCTCCTAAGGCGGGGATGTGTTCAGCTGAAAACTAAACCTAACTGCTTTGCAAATAAGGCTTGCAACATTATTGTTATACATTTAGCCCCGCCCCTCGGGCTACCCGGAGTAGGGACTGCTAGTCAACAGTTTTTGTGCGTTTTCGCTCTCTTTCTAACACTCGTGGGTCTATTGACGTTGTTGTTCTCAGTGCTGTTATCAAGCAGGCTTTATACATTAGTACGTGCCTGTTCGTTACAAAGTTCTACATCGTCTAGACGACTTATGAAGTTACATGTTAGTTTCTCGAAGAGTAACTAACGCCCTGGGACCGCGTCTGGGGGCGTCTACATTTTCGCAAGGCTCTCCCCTCACTGTTTACTTCATGTAACAATATCTCTCCTAGTTTCGCCTGCCCTCAGCATCGTCTCTGCTTCCACGCCTTGGAACGCCCGTCCTCCTTTCTCACAGCTTCAAGACAACGCTACAGTAGGAAGGAATAATCAATATATTACCTGAATGAGATTTTCACTCTGCAGCGGAGTGTGCGCTGATATGAAACTTCCTGGCAGATTAAAACTGTGTGCCCGACCGAGACTCGAACTCGGGACCTTTGCCTTTCGCGGGCAAGTGCTCTACCAGAGCACTTGCCCGCGAAAGGCAAAGGTCCCGAGTTCGAGTCTCGGTCGGGCACACAGTTTTAATCTGCCAGGAAGTTTCATATCAGCGCACACTCCGCTGCAGAGTGAAAATCTCATTCTGGAAACATCCCCCAGGCTGTGGCTAAGCCATGTCTCCGCAGTATCCTTTCTTTCAGGAGTGCTAGTTCTGCAGGTTAGCAGAAGAGCTTCTGTAAAGTTTGGAAGGTAGGAGACGGATACTGGCAGAAGTAAAGCTGTGAGTACCGGACGTGAGTCGTGCTTCGGTAGCTCAGTTGGTAGAGCACTTGCCCGCGAAAGGCAAAGGTCCCGAGTTCGAGTCTCGGTCGGGCACACAGTTTTAATCTGCCAGGAAGTTTCAATATATTACCTGTTGATGACACCAGTATGACGACTGCCCACCACGAAACTCGGGACCGCTGATACTGCAACCACGTTACGCGGAAGGAAAGTACACTAGCTGATCAAAAGTATCCGGATACCCCTACGTAATGTGGAACTGACCACTAGATGTCACGAGAGGCGGACCAACTAGCCAAAATGGGGCGGGCAGTACTGTGTTTTGGAAAGAGGAGCAACAACAACACAATGGGTCGCTCAAAGAGCTCGATGACTTCGAAAGATGATTTGTCACTGGATGTCAAATGGTTCAAATGGCAGTGAGCACTGTGGGACTTAACGTCTGAGGTCATCAGTCCCCTAGAACATAGAACTACTTAAACCTAACCTAAGGTTAGGATTCGAACACGCAACCGTAGCGGTCCCGCGCTTTCGGACTGAAGCGGCTAGAAGCGCTCGGCCACACGGCCGGCTCAGGAGAACATTCAGCAACTCTGTCAGTCGATACCAAGTCGAGTAACTGCTTGTATAAGGAGCAGAGGTGGAGGAACGCGTTGTATTGACCTTCAAAATTTGTGAAGCTCTTTCTCTTGAATATATCATTCATTTCTTCTGAAATTTTAATCATCTGTTTGTCTGTGCATGTACATCACATCTTCCCACTTTCGTCCAATTCGCATAATTCCTTCATGGCCGTCTTTTTTCTGTCTCGGAGTGTATTAGGACGGTCAAAATTCTGAACTGTTATTTTGTTTGGCCGGCCGCTGTGACCGAGCGGTTCTAGGCGCTTCATTCTGGAACTGCGTGACCGCTACGATCGCTGGTTCGAATGCTGCCTCCGGCATGGATGTGTGTGATGTCCTTAGGTTAGTTAGGTTTAAGTAGTTCTTAGTCTAGGGGACTGATGACCTCAGATGAGAAGTCCCATAGTGCTCAGAGCCATTTGAACCATTTGTTAATTTGTTTGTCAGGTTAGTGACTGCAGCTGGCAGTGTCGTAGAGCCGGTAACTGTGAATCAACTGTGGCTTGGACCGTTACAGGAGCATTTACGCCTTGGGACAGCCTGGAAAACGTTATGTGCAATCATGTTTAGTACCGATGGTGAAGTATGGGGAGGTAGTTTTATGGCATTTTTTCGTCTTTTTATGTTTTATCCCTATTACGCTTGAGAAGACGGTAAATGTCGAAGGATATGTGTATATATTTTAGAGCATAAGATAGCTTCAGATATGAAGTTTTTATTGTCTTGATCGCGTGATGGTTGACTGGACTATTAGTTTCGACCGGGCGAAGCTGCTATCTTCAGATCCACAGTGGACATGTTATGAAGTCATGCTGCACGATAAACTGAACGTTTGTTTTTGTAACATCGCAATGTACTAGTGGTACGAGAACAAACGTGCCCGCATAGCATGATTTCATAACCTGCACACTGTGGATCTGAAGACGGCAGCTTAGTTCTGTTGAAACTAGTAATCCAGTGGACCTACAAGCGATCAAGGCAAAAAAAAGAAGCTTCATATCTGAAGATCTCTCTACACTGAATTCATTGATCGCTCTCCAGACGACAGTGTCAGCTATTTATAAGATATTGCAGCATTGTTTACTGTGCACATTAGAGAATCCGCTCTGAGACTATGACTGTAATAGCATGAGAATGCACCCCGTCATAAAGCAGCAACTGTGAGGCAGTGAAATTCTTTGAACGGACTGACATGCCCAGCGTCCCGCCATGAACCCAATGGTGCGCGTACGGGGTCAGTTACGGTGTCGACTTTGTTAAAAACCGAGCGTCCAAATAAATAACTCCCCTGGCTTCCGCCCTTGAGGAAGAATTCGTTGCCATTACTTCAGAGATTCAGCCACTTCAGTGTTCATGTTTGATGGTCGGAGACACAAGATCGTTTGTTACAGGTAGTCTGCGAAAACCATTTCATAGATATTGGCCACTGATGGAATCGTGTGTACGTTTGAAGTTCACCCCCCTCAGCGTCAGTTAAGGCCTGAAGATGGTGTACTGAAGCACCGAAACTAGTGAGCATATAATGCATAACAACGTAAGAACTGCTGTGGGTGTTCCAATTTATTACGTAAGCGAGCGGCCGAAATCCCTCAGGCCTCAGAGCAGAAGGATGGAGGAAAAAAAACTAGTGGAAGTGTTCCCAACAGAGTTCCAGCCAACATAACCCTTATTAACCTCCAGTAATAGATCTGCAGACATTGTTAATCAGACAGTATTTATCAAATTGTTAATCTTTAATCTGTTTTTAAAATAGACTTGTAACACGTATCCACCTATTTGTGGTTCTCCATTCCAAGCTTTAATTCGTGTCATAAAAAATGTTCGTTATTAGTGACGGGTTGCTGATTGAGATTCTTAATCTTCCAAATGCTTCAAAAATTTTGTTGTTTTCTGTTCCTCCAGTAGATGTAACTTTTTGCCCTTAGTTGCCACGTGAGCGATTTGTAAAAAAAAAAAATTGTTGGTTCATAGTGCCCTCAAAGCTTTAGATGATCCACGAACGAAAAAAAATGGCTCTGAGCACTATGGCACTTAAAATCTATGGTCATCAGTCCCCTAGAACTACTTAAACCTAACTAACCTAAGGACATCACACAACACCCAGCCATCACGAGGCAGAGAAAATCCCTGACGCCGCCGGGAATCGAACCCGGGAACCCGGGCGCGGGAAGCGAGGACGCTACCGCACGACCACGAGATGCGGGCTCCACGAACGAAAAATTTCTTTCACAGCCCCCTTCTGGTAAGTGCTCACGGCACCGCGTTCTAACGTCAGTTCCCGTCTGTCCAATGTATGCCCAAGGCCACTGAAGGCATGGCAATTTTTAGACCCCACAATTAGCAACACCAACCCATCTAGGCAGTTTGTTATGGATGAGTTGATATTGAATAAGAGCCCGGGTCGAATAACAGATTCTAACACCATCCTCTTTTAAGGAGACCTGCAAGCTTATATGAAGCGCTACCTACGAATGGCAAAGAACCGTAAACAAATGAAAACATATGGGTCCAGCGACTTTCTCAAATCTCAGTCGTCTGTGATTTATACCCACACACTTAAGTGCTAAGGCCGGCAGGAGTGGCCGAGGGGCTCTATGCGCTACAGTCTGGAACCGCGCTACCGCTACAGTCGCAGGTTCGAATCCTGCCTCGGGCATGGGTGTGTGTGATGTCCTTAGGTTAGTTAGGTTTAAGTAGTTCTAAGTTCTAGGGTACTGATGGCTTCAGAAGTTAAGTCCCAAAGTTCTCAGAGCCATTTGAACCAGTTTTTTTAAAGTACTAAGGAAGCGAATAGAACCCGGGTCTGCTGCTCACTGTGCTAACCACTACCCTATCCTGGCAAATGGCGTTGGACAACTGCACAGAGTCACTATCACGCCATCCTCTTCAATCCAAATTACGATTCATTCCTCAGCTCAGGGAATGGGGAATGCTAAGGAGCTGAGACGTAAATGGGAATGTAGACTGAGGAGGGAGGCGTGTTAAGGTAGTTCATATAGTTGTGCAAAACCACCGTGCCAGGATTGCTTAGTGGTTGCCGCATCTGCGTAGCGACAGCAGACCCGGGTTTGAATCTGGCCTTGGTACAAATTTTCATTCATTGCTTCAGTCTGCGTATATAAATCAAAGTGATGTAAGTACGCTCAAACGTAGCACATTACTTGTATTGGCTGCCTCGCATGGAGGTACAACGCGACATTTGGACTGAGCAGGAGTGGCAGCAGCAGTGACGATGTTGTTTGTGTGCCGCAGACAACCCGTCCTACTTCTCGCTGGGCCAGGCGGAGGCCGAGCTGCCGCTGCCGCCGCCCACGCCGCCCGCCGCGGCAACCGCCAGCCCCTTCTCGTTCCTGCAGCGCTACCGGCGCGCCGTCGCCGCCAGCGCCGCCGCCTCCGCCACCCCCGCGATGGGCGGCTCGCACTCGGCGCCCGCAGCCGCCGCCGCGGCCGGCCTGGGCCCCCTGCTCGCCGCCCCCGCCCCCGCTCCCGCCGAGGCGGCCGGCGCCTGCCACGCGCTGCTCGCCCCCGCGCAGCTGGCCTCACCGCCGCCCCCGGCCGCCACCCCCGTCACGGTGCCAGCTACGACGGCTCCGGCGCCGCCCTGCACGCCGACCACGTCTCCCGCCGCGACCCCGAGCAAGAGCGCAGCGGTGCGGCCGAAAGACCTCAACGTATCGGCCAGATACCAGAGGCCGACGCCGGCCAGGGGCGGCGGCTCGCTGCCGACGCCGCCCACGTCGCCCATCTCACCCGCGTCGCCGCCCCCGCCGCCCTTTGGAAGCGGCGCCACTTCGACACCGTTCAGCTCCGCAGGCAGCAGCAGCCGCAGAAGCTTCCGGTCGCTGCTCAGGTCGCGCTCGGCCACGCAGGTAAACAGTGTGCACCCCGCTGACATAACTTCTAGTTAATAAAAAAACACACACACTTGTATACATTCATGATCATAAATTAAGGATAATTGCAGAATGTGGTGCCATACCTTGTGGCACTACACAAAATTGGCGCTAATAGCATAGGCACATTGGGAACACACACGACACAGATCTGTAAGTCCACGGTACTGGTGGTAAGATGAGAAAACCGTCCCGCAGCACGTATGCTACAAAACGCCACTGTTTCCTGCGCATGTACCCTGACAATAAGGGACATGATCGCCATGCACACGTACACGGGACACACAACGGGTTGGCATACTCTGCATCAGGTGGTCGAGCAGCTGCTGGGGTATAGCCTTCCATTCTTGCACCAGTGCCTGTCTGAGCTCCTGAAGTGTCGTAGGGGTTTGAAGACGTGCAACGGTACGCCGACTGAGAGCTTTAGGTCTGGAGAACAGGAAGGCCACTCCATTCGCCTGATATCTTCGGTTTCTAGATACTCCTCCACGATGGCAGCTCGGTGGGGCCGTGCGTTATCACCCATCAGGAGGAAGGTGCGACCCACTGCTCCCTTGAAGAGGCGGACACATACTGGTCCAAAATGAAGTCCCGATACACCTGACCTGTTACAGTTCCTCTGTCAAAGACATGCAGGGGTGCACGTGCACCAATCATAATCCCACTCCACACCATCAAACCACAACTTCCATACAGGCCCCTTTCAAGGACATTAAGGGGTTAGTATCTGATTTCTGGTTCATGCCAGATGAAAACCCGGCGATAATCACTGTTCAGACTATACCTGGACTCGTCCGTGAGCATAACCTGGGACCACTGTTCCAATGACCACGTACTGTGTTCTTGACACCAGGCTTTACGGGCTCTCGTGCGACCAGGGGTCATTCGAATGCACCTTGCAGGTCTCCGGGCGAATAAACCATGTCTGTTCAGTCATTTGTAGACTACGTGTCTGCAGACAACTGTTCCAGTGGTTGAGGTAAGGTCCGGAGCAACGCTACCTGCAGTACTCCGTGGCCGTCTGCGGCCACTGATGGTGAGAATCGGTCTTCTTGTGGTGTTGTACACCGTGGACGTCACGTACTGTAGCGCCTGGACACCTTATCAGAACAACAGACATAAGTGTCTGAGACACATTTTCGAGCCTAATCCAGAGAAGTTACGCCAATAATAACAGAGTGCACGATGCCACTTGGCTGTGGCTAAACATATGCACTGCCTTTTATCTGAATCAAATGAACCCGTTAGATATGCAGATCGCCTCCCTACGATTCAGATATGTTTAATAAACCGTGCACAAAGGAAACTGAAAGAGATGAGGTGGCTCTAACAGGAGAGTCGAGCATGTACTACTTGTCAGTAATGATCAAGGGGCTCGTCTCTAAATACTGCAGTGAGAAATCCGTAGCTGGGATCATCTTCTGTTACAAAATATTCCACAGGAGGAACAGCATATGACAAACAACGTAATAGTTAACTCATTCACATATTGGAGCTGAGTAGAAATTCTAGCACGACAGCTGTATAGTGACAGAGCTGGCAGAAACTGAGTGGCAATCTCCATGAAGAAGGGAAGAATGTAGCCTGGTAACTAACTCACAAGGTCAATTAAGTCAGTTAACTACACGGCTACGTTCCATACATCATGACTGCGTCGTGCGTGTGGTATTAGGAAAATACATGCAGGGACCCAAATAACTGAGTCATGATTAGGCCATCGACTGCCACAGCGCCCTTTAAAACGGTATCCACGTGCTTTAATTCAAAACGTGCCTACATCATTAACATATCACACCGATTATATGGCAGAGCATCAATTATAAGAGGCGTAAAGACGAGCCACGACCTCAGCAAATGCAGACACCTTCCGCACTGCAAAAGCTGGCCTGACCTGCACAGAGGTTGCGTTGCTCGCTTCGGCGCCTGTCCAGCTGTAGAGCACTGGCACAGCTCGGTCTATACCGAGATGGCCATCCTGCATCGCGTCATAACTCAGAGTTCATCTTCACGTCCCAGAAAAGAGTAACGTGGAAACGGAGGTCCTGTAAGCTCTCTGGCAAGGCCACATAAAATTACTGGTTGCCCACTCAGAATGTTAGAAACGTCACCAATGGGAAGCCATTTAGCAAACCATTCCCTCTGTCTTCCAAAAAGTTTTTTATTATTTGAGCCACTAACCTAACTTTTAGTTTAAACAAATTTACAGCAGTTTGGTTCTAGACCCCATCGATGGAAATAAGACAGGTGTGACTAATTCAAAAGAACTTAAGTTACCGCCTCTCCACAGAATGAGATCAGTTCCCGCACTCGAGGTAATTTGTAGGACACTGCCCAATCAAAGGGTGCGCTCCTTCCCACACCAAATGCTCAGATCAGTAACCTCCAAGCACCTACCTGGGAGGCAGAGATGAAATTCAGGAGTGGGCCTAATGTGAGATAGTGTTTCTATACCCTCGCACGATCTTATCCAAGACCAAACCGCCGCTTAAAATTTCCAGAAATATTATCTTGGCTCGTCAGCCCAGTGCCAACCATGATACAGTTAAATTCCTAGCCGAGCCTAACGTGCATGCGAATGCCCTCCTGCAGGTTCACAAAATTTTATCTGCAGTTGGCTCAATTGCCAAGAATCCTAAAGCTGCCCATTCACAGGCTGACCAGTCAGTCAACTCCCCCTGCTAAGCATATCTGCCCTGACACGTTCGCCTTTGTGTAGATGGTTTTATAGCGCTCTTGTCTTTGGTCTGGGTGCGGCATCTCCACCGGCGCACTGCTAAATGCTAGCCCGGACCCTTAACTGCTACCCCACACTCTGCCCTTTCCCCTTCTGTTTTCGCATAGTGAAAGCTGCCACGTGACTGGGCGCACATAGAAACGCCTTGAGTCGCAGTGTGCCCAAGCAGTCAGATGGGTCGCTAACTCGCTCAGCTGGATGGAGTTAGCCAACTGGTCGGCCTCTGAGTGGATGGCTGAAAGCACGATCAGTGCTTTTCGATGTATCATCTTAACTGATAACAAGGCTGTCCGGACATCGGATAATGAGAGTGACTGATAAAAGGGTTTGCAAGACCATCTGTTGCACTGGCAACGCCTTTACCTGAGCAGTCAGATATACTGGTGTGCCTGCACACACTGCATCCTGGGAACACCGTGTCCCCTGCAGCTGACAGAGTGCCAGATTGGGCGTCGGAAGAAGCATTAGCCAGCCCATGTGCAAGCCAAACTGTAATTAATGGAAAATATTTTGTTAGAGTGGAATAGTTATCCCCACAATCATCATTAGGATTCTTTTCCGTATCAACACCTGCAATGCAGTTACTCAGATACCAAAAGCATCTCTCTCTCTCTCGACAGAGTAACAAGTACTCTTTATGAGAATGAAACCAGCAGGATGGCTCTAGCCTGACGTGTTTCAAGATAAAGCTTCACTCTCCTCTTGGATGCAAAGACACTGGTTACAGAGCAGTTGTTCCAAAGTCATATCGCTGAAATCGAGGAGACGGTGTGTAACGCACAGCCAAGAGGTTGTGCGTTTTGGACCTGATATTGCAGTTATGGAGTGGCCTAGGAATCTAATAAGTAAAGAGAGGTTGTAATCTCCCCACTACATTCTGTCTCGGCATGAAATTTTGCCCAAATTTACATCCCACCCTCTACAATCTACGTATTGCCAAAACCATGTACCCACAAACTGTTATCCAACTCGAACTAGTATGCTAACCTCTGACTAAACAGAACCTAATTTGAACTGAACTGTAAGTGATGTGAATGCAACTTTCTTTTATTAAGTGCGCAACGGAAGTGAAACAATTATCTGGGTCTAATCAAAACTTCCACTTACCTCGCGTCTTGACAACATTGTTGCAAATTTCTCGAGATCGTAACAGCAAGCAGGCAGGAGCTACGCTAGATTTCGATTTCTATTTCTAAACAAATTTTCCCAACTATACTCAAACTGTTCCGTACCACGTAGCACAATGTAGTAATGCGTGATGATAAACAGTGGGATGGGGAGAGTAACTATTTTTGGAAATTTATGGTAAGTTCCTATGGTACCAAAATGCTGAGGTCATCGCTCCCAAGGCTTACACACTACTAAATCTAACTTGTACTAACTTACACTAGGGACAACACACACCCATGCACGAGGGAGCACTCTAAAAACCGACGGGGCGAGCCGCACGAACCGTGGCAAGGCGCCCAGACCGCATGGCTACACCGCGCGCCAAGTAACTGTTCCTACGAAATGATATTCCAAGACAACAATTTTAGAATGAAGTATATATTCAAAAACACAGAGTAAAACTGAGAGTGGTCTTCACACATAACATGCGTCTGCACAATACTATTCTTAACAAAGTGAACAATGGTTTAAAAAGGATACAATATTAAGAGAGAATTTCTATAAAAATCAAACAGCTTACTCAATTAGTACGTGACTCAGGGAAGTGGGGTGATGCTTTAGCTGTGAACAAATGATCGAAGTTAACTAGCTGACGACAATCATTCTGGCAAACAAGCTGCTCAGTGCTGCACTCTTGGTTGGTAGATTCGAGGAAGGGGACCAAACAGCGAGGTCATCGGTCCCATCGGACTAGGGAACGAAGTAGGCGGTGCCCTTTCAAAGGAATCATCCCGGCATTTGCCTGAAGCGATTTAGGGAAATCACGGAAAACCTAGATCAGGATGGTCGGACGCGGGATTGAACCTCCTCCTCCCGAATGCGAGTCCAGGGTGCCGGCCACTACGCCGTCTTCCTCGGTTGCTGCAGTGTTACCCCAAGCTTCTTCTCTTCAAAAAATAATATCATTCTAAATTTATATTCTCTCCACTTTCTGAAGAGCCAAAGAAACTGGTACAGGTTCTTAATAAAGTGTAGGACCCCGCGAGCACGCAGAAGTGCCGCAACACGACGTGGCATTGACTCAACTAATGTCTGAAGTAGTGCTGGAGGGAACTGACACCATGAATCCTGCAGGGCTGTCCATAAATCCGTAAGCGTACGAGGGGGCGGAGATCTCTTCTGAACAGCACGTTGCAAAGAATCCCAGATACGCTCAATAATGTTCATGTCTGACGAGTTTAGTGCCCAGTAGAAGTATTAAACTCAGAAAAGTGTGGGGTGTCGCACTGTCCTGCTGGAATTGCCCAAGTCCGCCGGAATGCACAATGCACTAATGGACGCAGGTGATAAGACAGGATGCTTACATACCTGTCACCTGTCAGACTCGTAACTAGACGTATCAAGAGCCACAAATCACTCCAACTGCGCATGCTCCACACCTTTACAGAGCCTCCACCAACTTGAACAATCCCCTGCTGACTTCCCGTGTCCATGCATTCATAAGGTTGTTTCCATACCCATACACGTTCATCCGCTCCGTAATATTTGAAATGAGACTCGTCTGACCTGGCAACATGGCGCTTCAGTCTGGAACCGCGCGACCGCTACGGTCGAAGGTTCGAATCCTATCTCGGGCATAGATTTGTGTGATGCCCCTAGGTTAGTTAGGTTTAAGTAGTTCTAAGTGTAGGGGACTGGTGACCTGATTTGTTAAGTACCATAGTACTTAGAGCCATTTGAACCCCTGAGGAAGCGATGGAGCAATCAGAGCGTGTACTTTATGTCTCGTTCTTGTGTTCAACGCGACAATTTTGTCTCTATATTTACTATTAAAAACAGTCTTGATCACGATTTATTTATTAAGGTGACCGGTTTCGACCACTACTGTGGTCATCTTCAGACCATTGAGGAGGAACCTCTTTCCGCTGGAGAATCACTACTACTCACATGGCCTGCTCCAGACCTGCCTCGTACAGACGTGCTGTTGAATTGTAGCCTGCTGGTTACAGTCTGCCTGCCCTGGCATGCAGAGAGGAACTAGGAGTGGAGTCAGCGGCGTGTTGTGGTTGTGGTTGCAGGCGGTGATGCAGGGCGAGCCGCGGCCGTCGGACGTGGCGCCCGGCGGCGAGCTGCTGTCGGAGGACATGGTGGAGCTGACAGTGGAGGGCGGCGGCGCGCGCTACTACAACCTCACCGTGCCGCCGGCCGGCCGCCGCAGGCACTCCATCGGCGCCTTCCTCGCCAGGGACCGCGACGCCAGGGCGCGCGCCGCCGCGCTCAAGGTAACGCGCAACCACTCACTTCTTTATTTATCCTACTGTAAGATGGCAAGAACTATGCCCCTTACATCAACTCATTAAAGATCACCGAACTCACGTTGAGCGAACAGTAGGACTGAACAAAAATGACTGACAAGGTACAATGCATCTTGTAGAGGGTATAGTATGGACGTATTGGAATAATTAATGTCGGGTGATGGTTTTAAAGTATTTCACGTGGCATGAAAACTTTGTGGAAACGCGTCGATTTACTGGAGGCTAGTTTATCCCAGGGAAGTATTCAGAGTTGACCGCAGCTGGGTGGCGGCGCGTGGCTGGGGAGCGGCGAAGGGAAGCGACAATAGACAGCTTAGGGCGTCTCAAGCTCTGAGAAAGCGGTAACGGGGCGAGGCCTCCAGCTGCCTTAAGATGAGTGACAGTGAGTGGGTGGTTGACCCCACGCTGGTGTACCGGGAAGCAGACGGAGAACTTGAACGCCAGTTGATAAATGTCCGTCGTCCCGTTTTCAGTGAAACGTGCGAGAAAGCCGCACAAAGCTACGGTGGAGTGGTCAACAGAGGCCAAAATATGTGTGTTCGTGACTATAGCAAGTTCACACTGTAGTCACCCTCTGCAGAGTCTGAAGTAAATCAGGTGAAGAGCGACAGAATGAAATACGCCGGCCTCCGATGGGAACGTAGGACCGAGGAATTTGAAGTACTCTCCTGGGAGTCAGAATTTCGGAAAAATTGGTGTTTTATGCAGGTCCTAACCATGATGGGTGGCCTGGGAGGAGTTAAATAGCAGAAGTTGAGAGGAAGGGAAATTTTGTGGGAATTTGTTCACTTCCCAGAGCAGGTATTGGTCGGCGCTGGGAAGCGATGCATAATTAACGCGACTTGCGCTTCAATTGGCGTATGTGATTTTGCTGGAGGGGAAACCGAGGCGAACAGCAGACTCACAGAAGTCTCCGTAAATGTCTTCCGATCCCAGCTTGCCTAGAGCGCGGACGTGGCGTCCATTGCTCAGCTTGCCTGAGAGAGAGTGAGCATCTCTGCAATTTATGACTTAGCCAACGGAATGATTGAACTTGGAGATAGAAAGTTTTCGTTCAGCTATGTACTGAGCAAGATAGCTAGGAGTGAATAGACGAGAGCAGCCTTGCAGCACCACGAGGATGACCGACATCCGCACAACGACGACGCCCCGCCACGCTGAAGTCGGTGACTGCGCCCGCTCCAGCTTCAGTTAGGCCACTGATTAATTTGTTGGATCACATCGGCAAAGTTTCCATGTGGGTTTCATGGGCCGTGTATTGTAGAATTCTTCTCGCACTTCGCATTACGCCTGGGTCAGTCGATACGAATTAATTTTGATTTATCGCACTTTACTCCATGGAAACGCAATTTATTCCCACTGCCTGTTAGGAGAATCATGTAACGTGATGATTGAAAGTCATGAGGTAAAACAAATTTGTGCTAATCGACTGCATCTGTTTTCAATCAAGTAGTTGAAATCCCAATTAATTTTATGTTCAACATTTGCATCTGGTGTTCAATAGCTGAATATAACATCAATGTACACCCCTTTTTAATTAAAATGGATCAGTTCTGAATCAATTAATGTCAACACTGCCACCGCAGTTCAATCAGGAGTCACAGAGCCTTATTACTTTCTTTGCATTATCCAATATTGCGGCAGTTTTGCACTCTCTGTTGATCTGTTAGTCAATTAGCTGGGGTGAACATACACCAAAACCAGATAAGTGACGGGTGGGGTGTTACACTACTATTTTCGAAGCATAAAGCTTCATCTACAGGTGCCATCAAATAATTGTGGAAACATAAATACGAGGGTCACACCACACACGTTGTTCTGCAGAATGTGTGTGTCCGGCGACACACCGTCTGACTTTCGGAAGAATCCCACACATACTGTTGTGGTTGGCAGGAGAGCCAACCGTGTTCGTAAAGGTGGCCGAAATGCACGCGTTTTATCTCACGCAGTCTGGCGTGAGGTCTGGAACATGACAAGGGAATTAGAATTGAGAAAAACGGACGTAGCGGGTGGAATACTTAACTTTAATCCATTAATGAAGAACGTCGCTCTTTATGGTACATGATTCACAATATCAATAGTACGGATAATGGCGCCTTGCTAGGTCGTAGCAAGTAACGTAGCTGAAGGCTATGCTAACTATCGTCTCGGCAAATGAGAGCGTAGAAGTCAGTGAACCATCGCTAGCAAAGGCGGCTGGGCGAGTGCTAGGAAGTCTCTCTAGACCTGCCGTGTGGCGGCGCTCGGTCTGCAATCATTGATAGTGGCGACACGCGCGTCCGACGTATACTACCGGACCGCGGCCGATTTAAAGGCTACCACCTAGCAAGTGTGGTGTCTGACGGTGACACCACACATACAAATCCGAAGGCTGCAAGAGCTGGCATGGCATCTCAGATCGATAATGTGACCAAAATAGAAATGCACCGTCTTTCTCATGCTGGCCGGGTGGCGTCGGGGCACCTCGATCTTTAATGTTTGTGCAGGAAAGCTAAAAATTTCAAACTCAGTTATTCTCTGTGAATGCCAGTGGTGGTATGGTGCCCCCTGCTACGCCAGGCAGCAGCTCTGCTTAAAGAAAGCCTCTCGTAATGAGGCTCACTGACTGCCTTCTGCCGACCATAACAGGAGTGTACCTCCCCAGAGTGAAAAACACAGAGCCTTTCTCCCAGGTCAACACGTTCAGTGCGCTCGATAGAATAAACAGCAAACAGTGGCATAAAATGAAACAATATCGATCTATTCAATTGTCTGCTCTTTGGTACTTGCACGTTAGTTGTTGAAGGTGTTGTTAATGATTCGTGTGGCCATTTCCGATCAATACGAGGATCTTTCTTTTTCAACCTTTGATCGCAAAGCGTAAACCACAGAGAAGAGGTAAATGGATGGTATGCACAGTAGGCGATTGAACATCTGCTCCATATGGTCTGTCACTGCCGAGTTCATGACGCACGTTTGTGCCGAGCTGCAGTCGAATAAACACGCTCAGCTCAACTGTTGCCGGCCCCGGTAGCTGAGTGGTCAGCGCGACAGAATGTCTATCCAAAGGGCCCGGTTTCGATTCCCGGCTGGGTCGGAGATTTTCTCCGCTCAGGAACTGGGTGTTGTGATGCCCTAATCATCATCATTTCATCCCCATCAACGCACAAGTCACCAAAGTAGCGTCAAATCGAAAGACTTGCACCCGGAAAACGGGAGGTCCTCGTCACACGACATAGCTCAATTGTTTCTCCCGCCATGTTGCGAATTGTGAAGCGGTACTAGTTTCCTGCAAGTAGACGGAACCGAAGACAAAAATAAATGCAACTGTTGACACTGAACGACGTTTGGGTATAGCCGTTCAAAATAAAACAGTAAGTATTTTGACTTCGAGAATTGTTCCGATCCATGACGACGGCCGTCCTCAAATTGCTGCTGCAGGCAAACGGCTCCTTGAGCGACTGCAGTGCGACATTTCCGATCTCTCGCCGTACAGCCCTGACCTACTACCGAGTGACTTCCATCTTGACCCCGAACTGAAGAAGTCGTTAAGAGGGCAGTGCTTCCAAGGTAACGAGGACCTTCAAGCCGACGTCAAGACTTCTCAGTTCCAACATTTTGTTGACGCTGGAGCAGCAACCTTTTTAATACTTCACGGAGAGTTTATTAACAATCTGTACAGTTGCAGTTCATAAGTTTGACGACTAGGTTCGAACCAGCTGGTTCATTCTCAATCCTGGCCTACTGCGCCTTCACTGAAGGCGCCTGATCTTAACAACAAACACAAAAAATGGCTATACATGCTTTATAAAGATGACTGTCGGAATCAACATGTGCCATTTTGATGTTTTATTCAGATGAGGCACTTTCAGTACAGCCGAAGTACGCCAGGCTTGAGAATGAAACAGCTGCTTCGAAACTCGTCGCCAAACAAATGTACGATTAACAAACCCTTCATGAAACACTGCGCCAAGACTCGTTTCAATTCATTATCGGCAACGTTTTATGAAGAGGGTATTGGAACGATCCTCCACAGGTACGACAACTGCCTGGGTCGTGTCGAATAGTAATCATAAGTGTATGTAACTTCTGGTGATACAACACATGGGGGAGCAATAGGTGGCAGAGGAGGGGTAGGGGCCGGGGGGGGGGGGGGGTGTTACTAGCTAATGTCTAACTGCAGTCAGGGGCAACAGTGTAAGAAACGGTGTAAGGTGTAAGGTTTTCGGGACGGAACAACAACTATGTAAGCTGTAAATATTTTTGGTTTAATGTTGCAATCTTATCACAGAAATACACGCATTTACACAGTTTACAATGTGACAATGTTGCGACAGCAGTCAAACTAGCGCATCTCGTCCTTAGAACGTGAAATAATTCTAAACACAACAATGGTAAATTTCAACTAGAAGTTTATTCACAATATTATTCTTACAACTACGTCATGATGTTGGCCAGTATTACGATAAATCATCCGATTCTGGTTCAAAGTTCGGTACTGTTTAGGATGACAAGCAAGTTTACGCAGGATGGTTAGTTTTGTGACAAATTGAGCAAACGATTATCCAAGGTCGCTCGAGTTTACAGTGGACCAACAAGTTAACACTTCTGCTTGCAGTATTTACCATAGCTGCGATGAGCTGTCGTCTGCATGGTTGCTCTCGTCCTCTGAAATCCCTATAAAAACTAGTTAACCCTTTGCTGATTTTTCCAGCAGAAAATCTCCCTCTGTTTCTCGTTATGCGAGAAAACATGTACTCATCCCTAGTCTTGGAATATGGCGATATGCACGCGATGGCTGGAGCCACCTGCATATTAAAATGCCCTCTCAGTTCTCGCAAGAAGTTAACTAATTGGCTGGTTCGTTTAGCCAAAGTTGGAGTTCAACGACGCTACAGCTAATATGTAGCTGAATGTCAGCCACAGTGAATGCAGTGTTCAAGCAAATTTGTCCTCTGCTTTGTACAGAGCTTTATGCACCCCATTCTGCACTTGACGCCAGCTCAGAGAAGAGTCCCTGAAAATTTCGTTCTTCTCTTTCTCGTAGCCGAACTGAACTGTCTCCCCACCTGGATTTTTTCATTCGCCACATCACGGCCAGTAGGAGCGTTCCTCTTATTTTTGTGGAAACTCTCTCTGCCAATCGCAAGGGCCCCACTATTAAACTGCGTCGACATCTCGGCACTTTACTCCTTCCTAGTTCGTTTTCGCCAATAGAACTTTTGTGCCTACTCCAGACGCCTAAAAGTTACATGCGTACATCACACCTATACCACTCGCTGTTCAGGTGATCAACGGTGTCAGTGTTTCTGTTTATATCCATTTGGTATTCGGAAACGCAGTTTTGTAAACCTTCTTTCTGTCCTACTTCTGGTGGCCCACTACTTGTTCTCCGCCCGCATCTCGTGGTCTTGCGGTATCGTTCTCGCTTCCCACGCCCAGGTTCGATTCCCGGCGGGGTCAGGGATTTTCTCTGCCTCGTGATGGCTGGGTGTTGTGTGATGTCCTTAGGTTAGTTAGGTTTAAGTAGTTCTAAGTTCTAGGGGACTGATGACCATAGATGTTAAGTCCCATAGTGCTCAGAGCCCTTTTGAACGTGCTCTCCAGTATGCGTCATCTGTCCGGTCGCTGACTCTCGCCGCTAGACGTCCCATTAGAGGTTTTCGTGGTGCCTCTCGTGGTTCGTCCTCTGCTTCTGCCCACGCTTGCTTCCACACAAATCGTCTCCTCTTGCTGTTTGTTTCACCTTCTGCTGATTGACATACATAATAAAGGAGCAGTGTGTTAATACCGTCAATTGAGTGTCATCCCTTTTGCATTGCATACTTATAGGCAAATCTGCTCATTACCACCGAAGTAAGTTAGGTGTCCTCTTCACCTTCCCGTCACAATGTGGTAAACTCTTATGTGAGGTGCGAAATTGACCTTCATTCACTCTGCCACCTTACAACGGGTACAACGACCGTTTGTCACAATCACGCAATGCACACTTGCATCCGCGTTATGACTTAGCAGATATTGTTTTTCCACTTACGAGCTGCCGTCTGACCGTTGATGGGCTTATTATTGCTACGAAGATATGGTATCCAGTTGATTTGGCCCTGCTTGCATAACTTGCTGGCATAACTTGCTTTATAGGTTGTACTGTTTTGATTTGAAGACTACAATGGTCTTTGTCTTTGTGGTTCGTACGTTGATGGCAGGTTACGCTTACGGGCCTGAAGATGACGATTTTTGGCGTCGAACCTGGTAGCATGTTTGGAATAAACGATGTTGGATTGCAATAAAGCTGTTGGTTGCAATTACCGTTATTCAAGTGCTTCATGTCCAGCTGCTGTCCCAGTGTCCTCGATGGATTACCAGTGGCAGAACTAATTCTCTGGTCCGGCTGCAACTAATCTCAGGCCAATGGTGCGGGATAACACGGACTGTTGCTTGTTTTCAGAGGGCAGGCGCAGTTGTAGACGAGTTACGATTGCAGGACGGCACTGGGCTACAAGCAGACACAGTCCCATTCGATATACAGATCGCTTTCCTACGATTCAGATGTATATAATAAACTGCGTGCAATGGGAACGGATGAAGAAGATGCCCTGACAAGTGAATCTTAGGTGTGGCTCCTGTTGAAGTAAATAGTGATGCTGGAAATCAAATACTGAAACGAATGATTGGTACTGAGATCATCGTTTATTACTATATTTATTATTTTTTATGCACAAATGACTTATTATGGACTACTGGGATTTGAAAAAACGGCCCACATAAAAAATACAATAAAATATTATAGCAGGTATCTACATCTACATCTACATGATTACTCTGCAATTCACGTTTAAGTGCTTGGCAGAGGGTTCATCGAACCACAATCATACTATCTCTCTACCATTCCACTCCCTAACTGCGCGCGGGAAAAACGAATACCTAAACCTTTCTGTTCGAGCTCTGATTTCTCTTATTTTATTTTGATGATCATTCCTACCTATGTAGAATGGGCTCAACAGAATATTTTCACATTCGGAAGAGAAAGTTGCTGACTGAAATTTCGTAAAAAGATCTCGCCGTGACGAAAAACGTCTTTGCTTTAATGACTTCCATCCCAACTCGCCTATCATATCTGCCACATTCTCTCCCCTGTTACGTGATAATACAAAAGAGTTGCCCTTTTTTGCACCCTTTCGATGTCCTCCGTCAATCCCACCTGGCAAGGATACCAAACAGCGCAGCAATATTCTAACAGAGGACGAACGAGTGTAGTGTAAGCTGTCACTTTAATGGACTTGTTGCATCTTCTAAGTGTCCTGTCAATGAAACGCAACCTTTGGCTCGCCTTCCTCACAATATTATCTACGTGGTCTTTCCAACTGAAGTTGTTCGTAATTTTAACACCCAGGTACTTAGTTCAATTGACAGCCTTGAGAATTGTACTATTTATCGAGTAATCGAATGCCGACGGATTTCTTTTGGAACTGATGTGAGTCATCTCACACTTTTCGTTATTTAGCGTCAACTGCCACCTGCCACAACATACAGCAATCTTTTCTAAATCGCTTTGCAATTGATACTGGTCTTCGGATGACCTTACTAGACGGTAAATTACAGCATCATCTGCGAACAACCTAAGAGAACTGCTCAGATTGTCACCCAGGTCATTTATATAGATCAGGAACAGCAGAGGTCCCAGGACGCTTCCCTGGGGAACACCCACTATCGTGTCGAATAATCCTACAATAAAGTACTGATGTGAGTAAGGGTTTCAACTGAAAAGCATCGACTTTAAGGTATCGAGATGAAAGCACTCGATACCGAGAGTTTCGATACTTTTTGCGTGTTCCCAGGCACACCGGCTCGTATGTGAGAGGTGAGTGAAACCGGCACGTAGTGTATTTTCGCGGGTAATGGCGAGACACAGGAAGGACGAGCTGGCAAGTGTCCCAGTGCAACAAAGGTGCAGCGCTGGCCGTCAGCGCCTCCTCGCCCCGTGTAGCGGCCAGGTGACGACGTGGGCGAGGCCGGCGGAAGCGCCCGCTGCCTGCTGCTGGCTGCTCGGCTGCACACCCAGACCCGCTGAGGCAGCGGCGACGGCTGTTGCAGGTGTCGGCGGCTGCGTCGGCCGTGTCCGCGGACGAGGAGACCGCCTCCGCCGCCGCCGCCGCCTCCGCCTCCGGCGCCGCCTCCAGCGGGGGCCGCACGCACCGCGCCGGCTCCAGCTCCAGCCAGGGCTCGGGACAACACTGCCGCTCGTCGCACGCCCGCCGCAGGTGCCCCAAGTGCTCCGCCGGTGAGTACCCCGCCTACGGTTCCACTAGCAGCGCTATGCCTCAGCCCGCTACCGCCACTGTCTTACACCGTCAGTGCTCATTCAGTTCTAATAACTAACGAGGGCTGTTCGGAGATCAAGGTCCGATCGGGCGTGAAATGGAAACCGCAGGGAAAATCCGATGAAGCTTTGAACAGATATGTTGGGCAGTATCTCTTGTATACCCGCCGATCGCGTCAAGTCGCTCCTTTCAGTTCTCAGCGCACAGTGAACAGGTAAATATGCCTAGGACAATAGTGTCTACCGCTAAGTATGTGGATCTGATGTCATGGAGCCCACATCACATTCACTACTGGCCATTAAAATTGCTACACCACGAAGTTGACGTGATACAGACGCGAAATGTAACCGACACGAAGAAGAAGCTGTGATATGCAAATGATTAGCTTTTCAGAGCATTCACACAAGGTTGGCGCCGGTGGCGACACCTACAACGTGCTGACATGAGGAAAGATTCCAACCGATTTCTCATACACAAACAGCAGTTGACCGGCGTTGCCTGGTGGAACGTTGTTCTGATGCCTCGTGTAAGGAGGAGAAATGCGTACCATCACGTTTCCGACTTTGATAAAGGTCGGACTGTAGCCTATCGCGATTGCGGTTTATCGTATCGCGACATTGCTGCTCGCTTTTGTCGAGATCCAATAACTGTTAGCAGAATATGGAATCGGTGGGTTCAGGAGGGTAATACGGAACGCCGTGCTGGATCCCAACTGCCTCGTATCACTATCAAACGAGATGACAGGCATCTTATCTGCTGGCCAGCACATTCTCCAAATATCTCACCAATTGAAAACGTCTGGTCAATGGTGGCCAAGCAATTGGCTCTTCACAATACGCCAGTCACTACTCTTGATGAACTGTGGTATCGTGTTGAAGCTGCATGGGCAGCTGTACCTGTACACGCCATCTAAGCTCTGTCTGACTCAATGCCCAGGCGTATCAAGGCCTTTATTACGGCCAGAGGTTGTTGTTCTGGTTACTGATTTCTCATGAACTATGCACCCAAATTGCGTGAAAATGTAATCACATGTCAATTCTAGTATAATATATTTGTCCAATGAATACCCGTTTATCATCTGCATTTCTTCTTGGTGTAGCAATTTTAATGGCCAGTAGTGTATCTGTCATGCGTTTGGATCTTCACAATTCTCGGCCGCACTCTGCAGGGGGAATGAAGATGCTCCTGTAGCGTTTTCGATGGGAAATGTTTGACAACCCCTAATTGGCTGTTCCCGTGTTTCATTAATGCTCACGTGAACAGCTGGCTATTAAGAAAAAAATTTGGTACAGATATCGAGATGTGCACCAGCGTAGAGAAAGGGTGGGAAACCCAGGTGGCTGGCTTGTATGACAAGGGTAATGAAAAATTGGTTCAGCGCTACGACAAATGTCTTAAATCGCAGCTGCGACTATGTAGAGAAGTAGCTGGAAGGTGTAGCTAACTGTTGCAAATAAAACATTTTTAGTTTTCATAGTAGCTTCCATGTCGCGACCAGTCGGACTTTACTTTCCGAATAGCCCTCGTAATTCTCGAGTGGGGACGTATTCTAGGGTCGCATTTTAAGTTTTCACAAGCGACCATTACGCGGCGCCATTGAGATGCGACACTACTATTGTTTCAAAATTTATCATTGTTTAAAGAATGACAGCTCAGAAATTGAGCCGAATACATCGTTTACAGCGAACGTCTAAAGAAACTGTTATTCTTACGTCAAATTTCAGGTTAAGGTTGAAATCCATTACGTCCAGTTATGCTTAAACCTGAGTGTATAACTGTTATGGCTCCGATACTGATTTCCTGAAAATATTCCCCTCCTTGTAAAAATATTTTGACCTCTGACTGAACAACAATGCGATCTGATTTCAAATAGTGAAACACTGGGTAACAAGCACACTTTCAAAGCTAACAATATTGCATCAAGCTCAAGAAATCCAACACAAAAATCGGGCCTTCACCCATCCCCTATCCTAGGAATAAATTCCCTAGAATGATTCTTGATAGTTAATCCACTTCCTAAATTAAAAAAATTCCAGAAAAACATAACCAAAACGTTCGTGAACCTCTTTTCCGAAACCTTAAGCTCAGATTTGAGGATCGAGACCTCGCTCTCCCAGTCTTTTAACGTAGCGGTTCTTGTTCCTCGTCGTCGTTACTCGAGCAGTGGTATTCCCGTAAAATAGGTGGATGCGATCTGCATCGTGTGGGGTCTCCTGTTCTTGCGTTAAACGAGAAAATAGTTAGCGAGAAAAGGAGAAATCGGACTCTGTGGATGCGTTCCTTTCGCTAAACAAACAAACTGCCTCCGAAACTTTCACTCGAAGATTCTAGTTATATTATTTTTCCAGAGCTTCAGCAGACTGATGTCACTCGATTGGTTACAGATCTGGTAACACTAATATCAGTATCAGAGACTTCATCCAGTCATAAGCCGTCTCTTTTTGGTTATATGAAGAATATTGATGACGTGCCTCTTTAAAGCCCCGTTGAGTGATGCACGGCAATTACTCACTAATAATCTGTCTATTGCATACGAAGATTTCATCCTCTGTGTCGCTATAATGAGTACGCCAATGAGTGCTTGAAGTCTGTATCCACAATAAACAGACTTCTAACGACTGATTGCTATACCGTTTCTCAACTTCAAATAAACATAATCGCTGACTACAGTCATACTATATGGAATCGAGTCTGTTTAAGGTGCGATTGTCTTCAATACAGCTCTGAAAACCAGAAATTCGTAGTTGTTCCTTACAGACACACAAGAAATTCATTAAGGTAATCTTGGGTATTAATAACCGCTTCATCTTCGTTTAGTCCTTTATTATTGGATCACTACTTTTTTGCCGTCAGTATGACAGAGCGCCGACCGCTGTGGCCGAGCGGTTCGAGGCGCTTCAGTTCGGAACCGCGCTGATGCTACGGTCGCAGGTTCGAATCCTGCCTCGGGCATGGATGTGATATCCTTAGGTTGGTTAGTTTTAAGTAGTTCTAAGACTAGGGGACTGATGACCTCAGATGTTAAGTCACAAAGCGCTTAGAGCCGTTTGAATCATATGACATAGCATGCGGCCGCGTCCCCTGGTCGCAATTCAGTACAGATCGGAGAAGTGAACCCATTCATTATATTGGAATCCGGCTGTTTTATTCTATAACATACCGCCTTTTAGCGGTGTTTTATTCTGACGGACAACGAATATAGGGTAAAACGGTTCCGAGCTTTTCCGCTGTAATGTTTTGGTCATATGTTCACCCGAAGACGTGGTTTTTAGTGCTGCGAAATGGCTTAGTGCAGCTGAAGCGGTTATTAATACCCAAGATGACTACTCATAGCTGTGGTTGCCCTACCTACAAGGTTGTTGTTGAGATATAAGAGCGTAGGTGTCCGCGGCCGGTGTCATAGTGATTAAAATTCTTGTGGGTATTACGCCGCGTCATTGCTAAAAACTAACAACAATAATAAACTGAAACTGACGTTTCGGCCGAACTGCAACGGCCTTCCTCAGGGCACGACTTGTTTTGCATGGGGATAGGTGCTTCTATTTATTACAGACTATCGATGTCTGACGTCACTGTTGTAAAACTTTTAATTGGCCCTCTAATATGATTGGCTACTCATGACGTAGGGGCAGATGGAAGGAAAGAGGCTATTCGTGAACGATTGGTGGCTGTCCGCCAATCAGCGTTCGGCTTGTGGTCGGCAAGTTTTCCTCCTGGTGTGCGCGGAAGTGGACTGACAGTTGCTCTACAGCTGTTTGTGCAGAAACGTCCGTGTCCCGTGTAGCTTCTGCCCCGCGACCGCTCGCGGCCCGTTGGACTGGGATGGCCGGCAGCCAGGACGCCGGGAGTTTGTAGCCATCTTCTCTGTTGATGTTGTCAGGCTGCTTAATAATTTCGATTGTCTCCCGCATTTTGCGCTCTCGCATCCACGATTCTTTCGCCAGTACTCGGGCTTCCTGGAACCTGATAGGTTGTCCACAGTCACGGTGGTGTTTCTCTATCGCTGATTTATTATGTTGTACGTAGCATTTGTGTTCTGCTACTCGTAAGCTGACAGGCCTCCCTGTTTCTCCTATGTAGGCAGCTCCGCACTCACCCTAGTTCGTAAACACCTGCAGTGTTAAGATTGTTGACTACATCCTTGGTGGAACTTATCATTTCGTGGATTCTGTGACTGCTTCGAAAAATTGGTTTGAAACCTCGTCGGCGGAGGACGTTGCCTCGCCGCTCACTGACGCCTTTTACACATGGTAGGTGTACCAGTGGGAGCTTCTCTTTGCCTTCTTCTCGCGTTCTGCTCCCTTTGGTTTTAGCTACCTTCCTTATGCTAGTCTGTAATAAATAGAAGCACCTATCCCCATGCAAAGCCAGTCGTTCCCTGAGGAAGGCCGTTGCAATTCGGCCGCAACGTCGGTTTTAGTTTATTATTGTTAGTTTTTATCAATGACGCGGCATAATACACAGAAGAATTTTAATCACTACGTTGTTGAGATAGTTTGAAACAGTAGTGACGTTGTAGCTTTCCTAAATTTAGTTGAGAAGGAGGTCGAGCAGATACTACGAGACACATACAGCATTAATAGTTCACTTTATTAAGACTCTCCAAGTTAGAATAATTAAATTTACAAGCAGCCCTTGTCTACGTAGGTGACATATATTTATTACTGTCGCTGTCGCTTAACTGTTAGCACTTTGTTCTTGTAAGAGAGTTCAATTAACTATAACGTTGATACACTGCTCTGACTTGTAACAACTCGCGCTGCTGGATCTAATTAGAGCCGTCGCTGCAAGAGACTAGGCGGCTAACGTTGTCCGGCACAGAGCCGGGATGTACTGAGTCACGGGACGCAGCCGCGTCGGCTCACGGCACAGCACGGGACGATCTGGTTAACGTGATTTTGCGCCGCCAGCGCTCTACAGCGGTAGATTTCGCCTTTATTTGGCTCGCAACCCAAACAGTTTCTTCACGAAAATGGACGATCTTAAAATTCCTACGTTAGCTGTATAAAAACGCACATTTCCTCCCATGTCCGAATGCTAGTCACATTGTTTCTGTCTGTGATATGCATAGATAAAAACTTAAATATCCGTGAACATGTAATAAGAGAAAGAGGGAAGGTACATGCCAAGTCAGTAACGACATCAGCTTACAAAAGTTCACCAAATAAAACAAACTCACTCCTGACAGTGAACACATTTATATTCACCCAACATAAAGCAGCCCACCCTGATACTTGCCGGCACGGTAGCTCTGCGTGTTCGGTCAGAGGGCTGCGTGCTCCCTGTAATAAAAAAAACTGAGTCAAGGAATGAACGATCAACTTGAACGGATGTCTTGTGACGTCCGCCCACACCAAACGCAACGAAATACACCGGAAAAAAAAAGCTGAGTGGTCAGCGCGGCAGTCTGTCACGCCGAGGGGACCGGGTTCGATTCCCGGCTGGGCCGTAAATTTTCTGGATGTTGTGTTGTCCTCATTATCATTTCACCATCATTAGTGGAAGGCAACGGGAAACAACCACTGGAATCACTTCTCTAGACGCTCATACGGTGGACCTCTCTAACGAGGCTTCCCTCATACAAGACCTGCCGTAAGGAAGGACATACAGTTTTTCAACATAAAGCATTACAGAATTTATTTCGATAAGCTCAAGCTTTTAAAAAACGCGAACGTTAAAAAAAAAGAGTTGTATACCGCACGAGTAGAACCTTCTACCGACTTAATCTGTGTTATGCCTCTATCCACTATGCTGGACTGTAGCTTCCTGAGAAAAGATTTTGTATTTTATGCCATTGTGTTCTATGGGCTTTAATCCCCGAAAAGTTATTAATTATAACAAATCCTAAAAAGAACGACACGTTTTCGTCAAGCCTTAAAACGGCTTAGTCTCAAAGCACAGCGTTATAGTAACTAAATACCCAAATTATTTAACCATCAATATGCGTTTTCCATCATTTTAATGCAAGAAATCGTACCAATAACAATTCGTTCTCCCCACATCCGATGTCTGGTGGTGCTTGGAAACAGCATATATTCATGGATATAAGATATAATGTAAATCCCACCGAATACGGGCTTCTATCCAACACGACAAATACAACATGGCGTCTTGCTTTCTGACGCCTTCAAGCTTTCTGATTGTGGCGCAGGCAGCAGTCTTGCTTCCTATTGGTTCTACTTTACGTGACACGTCGTCGAAATATTGCAAAACTATATTGTGTTTAAATTGACGAAATGATTCCTCAACGTAAAGTAGCAGAAAGTGACGTCACAAAACTCGTAGAACGCCACGTCAGCGTTAGCTAACTTGTCCCGTATGCCGATGGTCTTAAAAGACGCTGTCGTTGTAAGCGATGAATGCAGAGTGGCAGATCGGCGCCGCGCTTTGACGTAAGTAATCACCCAGCAGCGATGGCGTATGCAACTTATTGACGGTGTGTCTACTCCCATGTATCCCATTCGTTGCTGCGTCAAGCAGCGACAGTTCAGTTGTGGTTCGTCGTGGCGTACTAACAAGATACCGCTCTTCGAAGGACACTCTACATCTACATCTACATCTACATCTACATGACTACTCTGCAATTCACATTTAAGTGCTTGGCAGAGAGTTCATCGAACCACAATCATACTATCTCTCTACTATTCCACTCCCGAACAGCGAGCGGGAAAAACGAACACCTAAACCTTTCTGTTCGAGCTCTGATTTCTCTTATTTTATTTTGATGATCATTCCTACCTATGTAGGTTGGGCTCAACAAAATATTTTCGCATTCGGAAGAGAAAGTTGGTGACTGAAATTTCGTAAAAAGGTCTCGCCGCGACGAAAAACGTCTATGCTGTAATGACTTCCATCCCAACTCGTGTATCATACCTGCCACACTCTCTCCCCTATAACGCGATAATACAAAACGAGCTGCCCTTTTTTGCACCCTTTCGATGTCCTCCGTCAATCCCACCTGGTAAGGATCCCACACCGCGCAGCAATATTCTAACAGAGGACGAACGAGTGTAGTGTAAGCTGTCTCTTTAGTGGACTTGTTGCATCTGCTAAGTGTCCTGCCAATGAAACGCAACCTTTGGCTCGCCTTCCCGACAATATTATCTATGTGGTCCTTCCAACTGAAGTTGTTCGTAATTTTAACACCCAGGTACTTAGTTGAATAGACAGCCTTGAGAATTGTACTATTTATCGAGTAATCGAATTCCAACGGAGTTCTTTTGGAACTCATGTGGATCATCTCACACTTTTCGTTATTTAGCGTCAACTGCCACCTGACACACCATACAGCAATCTTTTCTAAATCGCTTTGCAGCTGATACTGGTCTTCAGATGACCTTACTAGACGGTAAATTACAGCATCATCTGCTAACAGTCTAAGAGAACTGCTCAGATTGTCACCCAGGTCATTTATATAGATCAGGAACAGTAGAGGTCCCAGGACGCTTCCCTGGGGAACACCTGATATCACTTCAGTTTTACTCGATGATTTGCCGTCTATTACTACGAACTGCGACCTTCCTGACAGGAAACCACGAAGCCAGTCGCACAACTGAGACGATACCCCATAGCTCCGCAACTTGATTAGAAGTCGCTTGTGAGGAACGGTGTCAAAAGCCTTCCGGAAATCCAGAAATACGGAATCAACTTGAGATCCCCTGTCGATAGTGGCCATTACTTCGTGCGAATAAAGAGCTAGCTGCGTTGCACAAGAGCGATGTTTTCTGAAGCCATGCTGATTACGTGTCAATAGATCGTTCCCTTCGAGGTGGTTCATAATGTTTGAATACAGTATATGCTCCAAAACCCTACTGCAAACCGACGTCAATGATATAGGTCTGTAGTTAAATGGATTACTCCTACTACCCTTCTTGAACACTGGTGCGACCTGCGCAATTTTCCAATCTGTAGGTACAGATCTATCGGTGAGCGAGCGGTTGTATATGAGTGCTAAGTAGGGAGCTATAGTATCAGCGTAATCTGAAAGGAACCTAATCGGTATACAATCTGGACCTGAAGACTTGCCCGTGTCAAGCGATTTGAGTTGCTTCGCAACCCCTAAGGTATCTACTTCTAAGAAACTCATGCTAGCAGATGTTCGTGTTTCAAATTCTGGAATATTCCATTCGTCTTCCCTGGTGAAGGAATTTCGGAAAACTGCGTTCAATAACTCCGCTTTAGCGGCACAGTCGTCGATAACAGTACCATCGGCACTGCGCAGCGAAGGTATTGACTCCAGAAATAACGGTCAAATGTTTATGTTAATATTTTATTGTGGTTCACCAGTACAGTGAGAGAACTGTTAATTTCCTAAATGCGATACATTCACGACCACAGTTACGGGGCGTAGAAAGTTATTTATCCGAGGACTAAAAAAAGATTTGTAGCCATTGCGCACGTAAACACGAGTGATGGAGCTTCTAATACGGCAGTAGCAGCGAGAATGTTCTCTTTTCTAGTCTGTGTCACAATTACTTCCTACGTTCCAAAATTCTGGTCGTCAAAGTCAAGCATGCGTGAAATTCGTATTTTTCTTTTTTATCATTTTCTTCATTCCTGTAGACACATTGCCCTATAATTTGATGCTTGTTAAAGGGAGGCTCTGGTTGAGACCGATGAAAACACTGATTTCTTCATTCCTGTAGACACATTGCCCCAGCTCGTGGTCGTGCGGTAGCGTTCTCGCTTCCAGCGCACGGGTTCCTGGGTTCGATTCCCGGCGGGGTCAGGAATTTTCTCTGCCTCGTGATGACTGGGTGTTGCGTGCTGCCCTTAGGTTAGTTAGGTTTAAGTAGCTCTAAGTTCTAGGGGACTGATGACCATAGATGTTAAGTCCCATAGTGCTCAGAGCCATTTGAACACATTGCCCTAAAGTTTGATGTCTGTTAAGGGGAGGCTCTGGTCGAGACAGATGAAAACACTGATATTTTTCTATAATTTTCATCGCTGAAGTATACAGATTATGTTCGCAAAACGATTTTTTGGTTGTGAAAGTTATATAGAAGTTGCAGTGTACTGAATTGAACACTCGTACCGACCGAAACACAGACCAGCTGTAGGCGCTCGGAAAGAGTGTGAAACCTTATGGGACTTAACTGCTAAGGTCATCAGTCCCTAATCTTACACACTACTTGACCTAAATTATCCTAAGGACAAACACACACACACACCCATGCCCGAGGGAGGTCTGGAACCCCCGCCGGGACCAGCCTCACAGTCCATGACTGCAGCGCCTGAGACCGCTCAGCTAATCCCGCGCGGCGCGCTCGGAGAATTAGATCAGAAGATTCGACTGGTAAAGGAATTTCTGTCCAATGAAGATTTGCTTAAAAGATGCACCGGTGCGAACACACTAAATGACAACGAGAGCTTCAACGCATGTATTTGGAAACTGTTGCCGAAACATCTTCATTGCGCGGCAAAAGCAGAGGATATATAACTGCAGATCTATTCAGCGAAGGTTATCCCTTTATTCTGAAAACAATGAATGTGCTAGGACTCGTCATAGGGGGGAACCGCAAGAAGTTAGCGGAGTTACCTGACAGAAAACGCGTGGCCGCTGCGGGGCAAAGAATGTCTGTTTGTTAAAATAACCTGGACTGAAAAAAGATAGCACCAAATGCAGAACCACAGCACGTTTGAGGAACAGTAAGAATGACCCTATATAGTCATGGGACCGCGAATTAACTCCAAGCTTTTAAACATGTCTTTTTTTATTTTATTTTTTTTACTCCAAACTTTAACAGCGTTTGTCTCGAAACATTTTTCAGCGCACGAAGCGCTCTAGGGCTTCGACAAATTAACCGATTCATGTGATTTTTTTAAATGAAAGATAACTCAATTTAGCGGGCCTTAGGGAGAGCTTTTTTTAATTATAATTTTAAATACTTTTTTAATCATCTGAACGTGGAAAAACATGCCAAGAAATTGTTTTTAAGACAGTTGCCACTTTTTTCCGAGGTATTTTTTAAAACCCCATCGTGATGGTCCCTTCAGATTCTTTCTTCCTTATTTTACATTTTTATGGGTTTCAGAAATAGCCCAGAGTCTGTACAACAAGCCAGGACGTGCCGCGAGGCGCTTATTTTGGCAAGGGCTGCAGCCACTATTTTTAATTTGCTAATAAATAAAAAAATTCATACACGAATGTGTGCATAATAATGTGATAAAACTCTCAGTTCAATAAAAAATTATTGTATAAAAAAAATTCTGAACTTCACCCATATTTCGTGCCTCTCGTCTAGAACCTCCCCTTAACGCATCGCTACGGACATAACAGCGTGTGTGTGTGTGTGTGTGTGTGTGTGTGTGTGTGTGTGTGTGTGGGCGGGCCGTTCTCACCTCCCGACAATGCGCGCGGCTTCGCTTTTAGTGTAGTGCCTGACCAGTGCTTAAGATATCTGGCGGAGACTGAATCTGCTGCTTGCAGTGGTAGGCGCGCCACTGTCCCGATATCTGTGTGTCGGACATTGGCGCGCAAACAGAAAGCAGTCAATATTGTGCCGGAATGATAACTGCCCAAAATATTTACTTTGTCTGGTGCCAGGTTGTGTGGAATGCCGTAACGTGTTGCCACTGGACACTGCGGCGACTGCTAACAGCAGACGCCTTCTCTAGTAGTCATCTAGTAAATCGGGACTATAGTATTTCATACTACGTCGTTAGGATGACAAGTTGTACGTCTGTCTTTGATATCAGCAGAGAAAAATCTGGGGCCGGGAGTAATTTTCGAGAGATAGAGTAACATACTGAACGGCCTGTGTGTGGTATAATCTTTTACTAACTTTATTACATCGCGTCTGTTTAGCGACGCAAATAGCCTGTAATAAGGATGATTGCGTCATGTTACTACAAATTGATTGTCGAGAAGGGCAAATGTGTCAGTTTGAGGTAAGGGACCCCAATGAGGAAAGGACCGAGTTGAAGTTGTAAGTGAAACTCATTAAGATGCCTCTGACAGTAGTCTTGTTGCTAACATTGCACCGTAGGACACTTTCAGAGGTGGTAGTATGGATCAAAGCAAGGCAAAAAGTCTAGTAGAAACGGTCTCCAAAATGCATACCTGAGACGCTATGATCGCTCGTTCGTCTTCGCTATTATGAAACACATCTCTATTGAATAACTGCTTACAGCACCTAAGATGCGAATTTCAGAGGCGATGTTTTCTGGACTTTTTCTTGTTTTGGTCCATACTACCACTTCCGGAAGTTGATTCTAGTACAATCGTAAGAAAAACAATACGGGTACATGTATTTCACTGTCAGAGCTATCAGAAGTAATGAAACGTATGTTGCTTCACAACCTAAAATCTCAAATTTACGCATATTCACACACATGAATGGTAACTTTTTTCCCAAGTTTTATTTAGTGATGTATTATGGTCAACGATTCCACTTGTTATATTACTAACAGTATATTCCAAATTTCTTATTATAATATAACTATATTATTACCAGTACGTAATAATGTGGTCGTTTAAACCCAATAAGCGACGGATAGCCGGTGTCTGGCACCACTATGTTCCATTATAAACCAAACTAAAATATTAGTGTGTTAAACAAATTAAAACTGCTGAACACGTTATAGAATTGGCTAACTTCCTCTTCAATATATCCCTGCTGTGGTGGTGAACATAATATCCCTGCGCCAGAGAAGCTGCAGCAGTTCGTAAGCGTGTCAGATAGTGCCAACACTTCAGTCTGAACTACCAACATTGGCGCACTTACGACCGTACATACATACAGACCGATAAGCGTCTTTATCTCTGCCGTGTTAAGGTGTGAAACAAACATGGAGAGTAAAAAGCAGAGCCTCTGTCATTATGCTGCATGCGCAGTGAAGCCGACAATTCGTTTTTTCTCATGTATAACTAAACTTGAGTATTGATTTAAACAATTGAACGACTTGTATGACTATTATAGATGTAACAGTACAGTTAATGACATTTTTAATTCGCAATATAAATGCAATGAATTATCATTTCAAATTTGGCCATTGGTAACACCAGTTAGAAAACATTTTATTCACTGTTTTTTGTTTTTTCGAAACGAAAGAACTAGTCCTGTTTTTGTTGCTTTGTCAGTCATTTGGTTCAACACTTCCAAAGGCGTGCAAGACGAAATATCAGATAATTTATGGATTTGTAGTTTTAGCTTGATGATGTCCACTATGGACAAACAGTAGTTGCTGTTATTCTGGTGAAGGTTGGGTTATCCCGACTGAAACCTAGGTAAATTCTAGATAAACGGTGCAGCTGAGGCTGTTGATTATTAAAATTAAAACTGTTTGAGTTGCTCTTTCATTTGACATATCATTTATAACTGTAAGTTTAATGTAATAAATATTATAAAGCGTTAAAACCCCGATATTAATTTATAAACACCCTGTATACTTTACCAACACTACAGAACCGTAGTCTTTATTACCTGTGATCTCAGGGAACAACTATGAGACTGCACCGTTACTCGCGCTGCGCATATGCGTAGAGGGCAGTTTCCTCCTGCCGTGCCCCTCGCCCGTCTTACAGCGCCTTGTCGTGGCACGATCGCAATACAGGGGCCGAGGTGTTCGCAAGGCACCGGCCCGTCGTTGGTTGGCTGGCTGGTGCAGACGCTCAGTCATACACAATGCCGGCGGCGCAGCGCGTCCTTTTGTGTGCTAATCGCTGCTGGGGGGCGGAGGGGGCTGGGAGGGTTGCCGCCGAATTTGAGCGGTGCCGCCGGCGCTTAGCCGCGTGTCCCCCGCCGATTCCGCGAGCAAAACCTGCGCCTCTTCATTTCAGACACACGCCGCGCTCCGCGTGCCGGAATGCGCGGACAATGGCTGCCTCGCGGAGGCGACTGAGCTGCGCGAAATAGTGAGCGGCGTGCTGCTGTAAGCTGCGCCTGAGGATGATATCTCACTTCGCTACCGAAACGTATCCTGTGCGACCCCGCCGGATGCGCACGTCACAAGCGCAACGTTAGTGGCCTGTCGTCGTCGTTTCTAGAGCTGTGTAGTTTCCATTGCAGAAAAAGAGAGTCCCTGTAATAAGCGGAACCTCGGCCCGCTGAATTCATCCTGCTGGAGAATGAGAAGTATGTACACTACTCGCCATTAAAATTGCTACACCAAGAAGAAATGCAGATGATAAGCGGGTATTCATTGGACAAATATATTGTACTAGAACTGACGTGTCATTACATTTTCACGCAAATTGGGTGCACATTTCCTGAGAAATCAGTACCCAGAACAACCACCTCTGGCCGTAGTAACGGCCTTGATACGCCTGGGCATTGAGTCAAACAGAGCTTGGATGGCATGTGCAGGTACAGCTGCCCATGCAGCTTCAACATGGTACCACAGTTCATCAAGAGTACTGACTGGCGTATTGTGACGAGCCAGTTGCTCGGCCACCATTGACCAGACGTTTTTAGTTGGTGAGAGATCTGTAGAATGTGCTGGCCATGGCAGCAGTCGAACATTTTCTGTATCTAGAAAGGCCCGTACAGGACCTGCCACATGCGGTAGTGCATTATCCTGCTGAAATGTAGAGTTTCGCAGGGATCGAATGAAGGGTTGAGCCACGGGCCGTAACACATGTGAAATGTAACGTCTACTGTTCAAAGTGCCGTCAATGCGAACAAGAGGGGACCGAGACGTGTAACTAGTGGCACCCCATACCTTCACGCCGGGTGATACGCTAGTATCTCAATGACGAATATACGCTTCCAATGTGCGTTCACCGCGATGTCGCCAAACACGGATGCGACCATCATGATGCTGTAAACAGAACCTGGATTCATCCGAAGAAATGACGTTTTGCCATTCGTGCACCCAAGTTCGTCGTTGAGTACACCATCGCAGGCACTCCTGTCTGTGATGCAGCGTCGAGGGTAACCGCAGCCATGGTCTCCGAGCTGATACTCCATGCTGCTGCAAACGTCGTCGAATTGTTGGTGCAGATGGTTGTTGTCTTGCAAACGTCCCCATCTGTTGACTCAGGGATCGAGACGTGGCTACACGATCCGTTACAGCCATGCAGATAAGATGCCTGTCATCTCGTCTGCTAGTGATACGAGGCAGTTGGCATCCAGCACGGCGTTCCGTATTACTCTTGTGAATCCACCGATTCCATGTTCTGCTAAAAGTCATTGGATCTCGACCAAAGCGAGCAGCAAGGTCGCGATACGATAAACCGCAATCGCGATAGGCTACAATCCGACCTTTATCAAAGTCGGAAAGGTGATGGTAAGCATTTCTCCTCCTTATACGAGGCATCACAACAACGTTTCACCAGGCAACGCCGGTCAACTGCTGTTTGTGTATGAGAAATCGGTTGGAAACTTTCCTCATGTCAGCACGTTGTAGGCGTCGCCACCGGCGTCAACCTTGTGTGAATGCTCTGAAAAGCTAGTCATTTGCATATCACAGCTTCTTCTTCGTGTCGGTTAAATTTCGCGTCTGTAGCACGTCACCTTCGTGCCGTAGCAGTTTTAATGGCCAGTAGTGTAATTGTAAATCCATGATAGAAACACAGAGTGAGGAAGAGGGGCTGGACGAACTGTTGTAGAAATATATACCATCTGCTGTTACTTTTGAAACCTTTATGTAGGTTAATAGATTCAATGCTTCAGTACGGTCCTCTTCAGGTCCGTTTATGGTTTAAAAACAGTTAAAACACTAAAGTTTAAAATAAGTATAATAATACGGAAAAGCTGTTATATCAAATCGATACAAGTAAGTAATTATGAACTAAAAATAATATGCACCACAGTGCTTTATAGACAGGAGGTATGAGTACCTCAGGTCTGTTAAGTCAATTATGGAACACAGTGATGTCATTACAATGTGACGTAGCAAACCTACAAAGCCCAAGACATGAAACACATTTAGTAAAAAGTCAAAAATAAAATCATAGGTTTGCTACATCCTGTTACATGACATTAGTGTGTCCATACTTGTCTTAACAGCCCTGAGGTCCTTATATCTTATGTCTATGAATTGTTGTAGTACATATTATTTTTAGTTCATAATTATTTAATTGTATCTATTTTATATAACACTTTTATTCCGTTATTGAACTTGCTTTATTCTTAACTGTTTTAAGTATTTTTTGTAACCATATAAGGGCTTGAAAAAGACCCTACTGAGACGTTGAAACTAGTGGACCAAATGAAGTTTTCAAAAATAGCGGCTGATGGTGTATATTTCTACAACGAAAAGTATGTATGGCGGAACGCTGTCTTTGGCGTTGCTCGCGAACCGTAGGCGGGAGCCGATAGCCGCTTGACGCACAGGCCCCTTTTTCGGACTCTGCGGTGAGTCTCGTATCGGTATTAACTGAGAATAAAGTACACTATCTGATCGAAAGAGTACGGACGCCGGTATGGAGTACCTAATAGGTCACTAGACGACACAGATTAAAAGGAATGTTGTGCTGTTTTAGAAGAGAAGCAGTAACAACTATCGTTCGGCCAGGAATGCACAGTGTCTTAAATGTCGGCTAGTCACTGCGTGTCACCTCAGCAACAAATCCGTCAGGTACGTTTCAATTCTTCTAAAGCTGCTCGCGTCTACTGTTGGTGATGTGATTCTGAAGTGGGAACGCAAACAACAACCGTAGTTGAACTAAGACTGGGGACGCCTCAAGACGTCTCAGAACAAGTTCCTTCTTCTTGTGACATAGGGATAGAAAGGAAGCTATTATCAGCAAGCAGATGGTCTGGTGGGCTCACCTTTATCCGCCTTACTATCAGAAATGTTCATGGACAAGTGGGAGATTGATTTTCGTAAGAAGGACCCACTGGCATAACATGTTGTGTATTGGTACAGATAGTTAGATGATATTCTTTGTATGTGGAAAGGTTCCAATAGACAACTCCACAAATTTGTGGAAAATATGAACCAGTGGCACACTAACATAAAGGTCAGCACCTAGTTGAGGGGGGAGGGGGTTCAGCATAAATTTCCTGGACATTAACTTAAAGGTAGAAGACAGTAACCATACATTTGAAATTTATCGAAAAGAATCCTTCACTACACATTCATCCCGGCTTCCACTCAACATCCTACAGCCTATAAACAAGCAGCATTCCACCACGTGATCCACCGTCTCCTTCCCTTCCTATGTCCCAAGAGGAGACCAGGAACTTGATGCAATAAAACAATAGCCACAAATAATGAATTTAACCCCAACAGCATTGATAAAATTCTAGGTAAAAAGATGAAGAAGCAAGCCAGGTTCCTACTGTCCCCAAACAAAAACACAAAAGAACTGAAAAAGAAATGGTGCGGACATAAAATAGGATAAGTAACAATTTGATTGCAAAGGGTTCCCTATGTTTTTCTATGTCCCCCAGTTGCTTGTTCAATGCAAAAGACAATCAGTCAGCCGTCACAAATAGTGGGGTTTATACAATCACATAATGTGAGTGTCAGTCTTGCTACACTGGACAGACGGTGAGGTCAATAATTACAATGTTTCACCAAGAACGAACAGCTGAATCAATTAAAACTGCATACTTTTTACATGATTGTCCAAAAGCAAGGTAAATGTCCGAAATTCTTCTTTCTGTTGGTGTTACTGCCCTATTTGACATTCACTAAATGGGTCCAACATGGAATGTAGTTCAAGATTAAGAGATACGACTCAGTAACAGTAGTTTATTACTTTAATTGCTATGTTAAATATCGTCCATACTTAGTATCATTCGTACAATAAAATTGGTTATAACTTTGCTTACAACATTCGCCACCTCGCGGGGTAGCCGCACGGTCTAGGTGCCTTGCCACGATTCGCGCGGTTCCCCTGTCGGAGGTACGAGTCCTCCCTCGGGATGGGTTTGTGTGTTGTAATTAGCGAAACTTAGTTTAAGTTACACTAAGTAGAGTGTAAGGCTTTGGATCGATGACCTTAGCAGTTTCGTCCCATAGGAACTTACCATAAATTTAAAAAATATATACATATCATTCGATATCTTGAACGGTTCAGGTTATAAAAAGGCTATTACGTATTACGCGATTCAGCACCGCGTAAACAAGTACATGGGAAGGACATTATGACGGAAGTTACGCAAATTGACTATTTTTGTGCTTGGGGCACCAAATCTCCGAAGTTGGAGCAGAAGTTGGAACTAGGGCATTCGGAGAAATACAGCACGAACCAAAACTCAATTGTAATGGTAAAAAAAAATAAAGCTCTAGCTATAAAAAGGAAAGGTTTTTACGAGTGACATCAGATTCCTTTAATTCTGGTAGGCAGCGTGCTCTTAGACACAGCTTCCGTTTCTCAGAAACATTCTTTAGTCTTCCCAAGTACTTGGCGACGATGTAGCACATCTACTCGCTGGGTGTAAATTCCCAGAAAGGACGCTAAAGATTTTTACGGCGAGAGCGAGCAGGGAATAAGATCCTGCGAGCACCGGCGTCTCTTAGGCAGCCCTCCACGTCATCCGACGGCGGCGGGACGGAGTTTTACGGAAATTGAAGTCTCTCCGACCGTCGCTGCAGCTTTTACTGCGAGAGCGGGCGGTTCGTTAAGAACACCGAGCACTGGCGGGGAACAAGGGGGGGGGGGGGGGGGGAGGGTGCTACCGTGAAACGGGGCCACAGCTCGCTAAAGCCGTCGGCACACGGACCGAGCATCCGAACGTTGAGCGTGGCGAGTTTCTGACGTCATAGCGTGGAACAGCGCGTTCGGCAGTCTTTCCGAAAGTGCAGAGCAGTATCTGGCAGTCAGATATTCTCAGCGTGCGTTTGAGCGTTGACCAATGAGATGGCACAACGCCACCTACGTCACACGCACGCCGTCTGCCTTCAGTACAGAGTTGTGAGGCGCCATATTGGCATTCATTTCAAGCCTATATGTGCACTCCTGGAAATTGAAATAAGAACACCGTGAATTCATTGTCCCAGGAAGGGGAAACTTTATTGACACATTCCTGGGGTCAGATACATCACATGATCACACTGACAGAGCCACAGGCACATAGACACAGGCAACAGAGCATGCACAATGTCGGCACTAGTACAGTGTATATCCACCTTTCGCAGCAATGCAGGCTGCTATTCTCCCATGGAGACGATCGTGGAGATGCTGGATGTACTCCTGTGGAACGGCTTGCCATGCCATTTCCACCTGGCGCCTCAGTTGGACCAGCGTTCGTGCTGGACGTGCAGACCGCGTGAGACGACGCTTCATCCAGCCCCAAACATGCTCAATGGGGGACAGATCCGGAGATCTTGCTGGCCAGGGTAGTTGACTTACACCTTCTAGAGCACGTTGGGTGGCACGGGATACATGCGGACGTGCATTGTCCTGTTGGAACAGCAAGTTCCCTTGCCGATATAGGAATGGTAGAACGATGGGTTCGATGACGGTTTGGATGTACCGTGCACTATTCAGTGTCCCCTCGACGATCACCAGAGGTGTACGGCCAATGTAGGAGATCGCTCCCCACACCATGATGCCGGGTGTTGGCCCTGTGTGCCTCGGTCGTATGCAGTCCTGATTGTGGCGCTCACCTGCACGGCGCTAAACACGCATACGACCATCATTGGCACCAAGGCAGAAGCGACTCTCATCGCTGAAGACGACACGTCTCCATTCGTCCCTCCATTCACGCCTGTCGCGACACCACTGGAGGCGGGCTGCACGATGTTGGGGCGTGAGCGGAAGACGGCCTAACGGTGTGCGGGACCGTAGCCCAGCTTCATGGAGACGCTTGCGAATGGTCCTCGCCGATACCCCAGGAGCAACAGGGCGTGCATCCGTGCGTCGCTGCGGTCCGGTCCCAGGTCGACGGGCACGTGCACCTTCCGGCGACCACTGGCGACAACATCGATGTACTGTGGAGACCTCACGCCCCACGTGTTGAGCAATTCGGCGGTACGTCCACCCGGCCTCCCGCATGCCCACTATACGCCCTCGCTCAAAGTCCACCAACTGCACATACGGTGCACGTCCACGCTGTCGCGGCATGCTACCAGTGTTAAAGATTGCGATGGAACTCCGTATGCCACGGCAAACTGGCTGACACTGACGGCGGCGGTGCACAAATGCTGCGCAGCTAGCGCCATTCGACGGCCAACACCGCGGTTCCTGGTGTGTCCGCTGTGCCGTGCGTGTGATCATTGCTTGTACAGCCCTCTCGCAGTGTCCGGAGCAAGTATGGTGGGTCTGACACACCGGTGTCAATGTGTTCTTTTTTCCATTTCCAGGAGTGTATATATGCCATTTCTGGGCACCAGCAAATTGAGAATTACTGGAAAATCCGTTGTTAACTGTGTGATTCTTTCCAATAAAATAATGAGAAACATCATATTCGTGGCAAAAGAATTATTGTAACTTGTGTATTATGAGAGTAGGCTATTTGAAGGCAGCGACACACTGAAGATCCACCCAAAATGCATTGTTCTTGGTACAGTTTGTTATATTTAAATTTCAATTAGTAACATACGTACGATTAAGGTTTTCAGCAACGTTTAACATAAAATAATTGGAGATTCGTGGTATGTTGTTCGTGTAGCGTAATGAGTAGCGTCAGTGTCCTGTGCTGAGGTCTTAATTGGGGAGGGGGGGGGGGGGCGGTTCGCGTCTTGACGCGTCCATATTTGTGTTCCTTAACATTCGCGTTTTTATTGGATTCTGATACTTTATTATTAGTATAATATAAGTATATATTATAATATTTGATCTTATGTAAACCATTTTTTCCGGGGTGATTTTGTTCGATTGACTTAATGTACAGGGCAGCTTGCGCTACTTGTATAAAGATATTTTGCTCCTTTTTCTTTCACGCTTCGTAATTCACATGTTGCAAAGATTCCGCTACTGGGTAGGAAGAGTGCTCATGTAAGACTGACCTTGGGGCTTTGCTAAAATGTGGGAATGATAAAATAACCAAGAACCGAATTAGTACAGCACTGTTTGTAATGGAACTTTAATAAGCCTGTGTCCTTATTGATTGGACATGGTACTTTCCTTTTCGTGGACGATGCATGAGATGTGCGGTTTAATAATAGAGCTAACGTGGGAATTTTACGCGCGCCCGTTGAGTAAACAGTATTATTTGCGAACCAGAAACATCACCGAGCGAGGTGGCGCAGTGGTTAGCACACTGGACTCGCATTCGGGAGGACGACGGTTCAATCCCGTCTCCGGCCATCCTGATTTAGGTTTTCCGTGATTTCCCTACATCGTTTCAGGCAAATGCCGGGATGGTTCCTTTGAAAGGGCACGGTCGATTTCCTTATCAAACCTTCCCTAACCCGAGCTTGCGCTCCGTCTCTAATGACCTCGTTGTCGACGAGACGTTAAACACTAACCACCACCACCACCACCAGAAACATCCCTCAACTGCCGCTGGAGTGCGTTGTGATCGCGTATACCACGTTGGGGCCCACGTTCCGTGTGCACAAGTTTCGTCGTTCCTAAAGGTTCAACAGCACGTTGGACTTGGCACGCTCAACGTTGCCGTTCGACAGCACGGTCCGTGTGCCGACGGCTTAAGGGGAACCGACGTCATGATCCGAACGAAAGGTCACGTAGCGACGGGTCGACTGAGGAGCAAATGATGTCGCGCAAGAATCAACACACTCGGTCCGGTCACCTTAATTATATAAGCAGTCAACGTGCAATAACCACTCACAGATGGCAGGTAGCAGCACTGTGAGTCGTTGTCGTAATGCGGAAACGGAGCGATTGGACTGACGTGAGCACTGGCTCTGCGGCCAAGGATGGAAGCATTTCCGAAACAGCAAAGTTTCTACATGTTCGCGTGCAGCCGTGCATGACAAAATGGCGCTATCCAAAACCAGCGATGAGGCAGGTGTGATGCACCACAGGCCATAGATGACACGGGTGAACGACGGTTCCAACGATGTGTACGCGCGAATACACGCGCAGCTGTTGGGCGACTAACTGCCCAGATGAACCAAGGGGCTACCAACAGCGTCTTCTCACCGATCGTTCAGCAAACACTGCTGTGTAAATTCCTCCTCAGTAGGTGCCTGGTTCATGCACCCATGCTGACGTCGACGAGGGCTGCAGATACCACGCCAGTCCCATAAATGGACATTCACTGAATGGAGACAGGTGACCTTCTCAGCTGAATCACGTGTCATGCTCCATCGGACTGTTGGCCGTTGGCGCCTAAGGCGTGAAACGTCTGGAAGCACACACCCTGCAACCAGGGGCCTTATTGTATATCATTCACACCGATCGATGCATTACGTTAGTCTCGGTAGTGACGTCATTTTCGGTTCTTCATCCGAATTTCCTATTCAGTAAGCTTCTGAGACCTGTTACCGAACGGTCCTCCGCCGATTTTTCGACAACTGTACCGAGAGGTTTTGGATTTCGGTATGGCCCTGTCGGTCGGTTAGCTGTGGTTTATTTACACCTATAATTTGATATATTAGTGATTGTGTTACTAAAGAATCAAAACAGGATGCGTCCGGTTCGAAAGTAAGTTAATAACAGACTATTTTCCTGTGTTATAAATGTGGTTAGGTTACGTTGTTACTGTGAATGATTACCACATAAAAAAAAGTTTTCGGTCAATACTCTCTCAAAATACCAGTTATTTTAAGCAATTAAGAGTTTAAAATCATTAAATATCAAGATTTCGGCTTTCAAAAATGGCTCTGAGCACTATGGGACTTAACATCTGATGTCATCAGTCCCCTAGAACTTAGAACTTAAACCTAACCAACCTAATGACATCACATACATCCATGCCCGAGGCAGGATTCGAACCTGCGACCGTAGTAGCAGCACGGTTCCAGACTGTAGCGCCCAGAACCGCTCGGCCAACCCGGCCGGCATTTCGGCTTTACGTATATTACATGTGTTAGCTGAAATTACTAGTGACTTTGCGTACACTTTTCCGCAAATGGTCTATTTACTAAGTATCGAAACGCGTTTAAAACTTTAAGCAAAAATGCAAAGGAATTTTGTCAAGCCTGATAGAGGAAACTTTTCAAAATTTCATGCATTTACGGCTTACGCCCGCATCACTCGGCAACGAAATCAGCCGCGTCTCTCTCGCTGGGAATTATATAAAATAAAGTGACGGTAGCACGTACGCTGTAGTAGCGAAGTCTGCCGGCACGGTAGCTGAGCCTGTATGGTCAGAAGGTTAGCTGCCCTCTGTAATAAAAAAACTGAGCGCGTGGATCAACGATGGACTTGAACGGGTCTCATGAGACGTCAGCTCCAAAGAAATCCAACAAACAAAATGAGATCACTAAAAACACTGCATGAAAATGTAAAGTGTCATGTATCTCGCAGTGTATGTGCTTCCATTGAAGAGCAACAGGACGAGTTTACCGTACTCCCCTCGCCACCAAGCGTCCCGGATTTAAATCCAATCGAGAATATGTGGTGCCTTCTCGATCGGGCTATTCGCGTCAAAGGTCCTCGTTCTAGAAACCTAGTGCAGCTGTACGTGGCACTAGAGTCTACATGGCTCCACATTCCTGCCCGTACTTTCTAGATCCTCACAAATTCTCTTCCTGCGCGGCTCATACTGCAAAAATTGGTTTTTCAGGCATTTGACAGGTGGTCATTGTAATGAAACTGGACAGTGCATGAGGGCAGGTACAAACATGGAAAAATCTTCATCATTTTCCTTTCCAGTGAGTACCCAGTTTTTATGAGGTGGAAGAACGTTAGTTTTTTTCTTTTTTTAAGTACAAGTTTCCTTCTGTCCTGCTTATTTACTCGTAGTGAAACAAGTTACACGACGAGCTCGTTTCGGCGGTTTTCCATTATCAAGTGTAAGTCTTAGCTGGTATGTGGTGATCTTCGTGGTGTAGCAATTTTAATGGCCAGTAACGTATTTATGACATCTTGTATACACTTGTTTTTAGCCTTTGAAAAATGTAATATCGTAAGCCAATTTTCATCGAAGAAAAGTTGTTTCAAGCGCAAAAATGAGCAGGACGTCCTGTACTGCGTCTTTCCAGACTATAAAAAGAACCGCGTTTATTTTCAAGGGTGCATTTGTGGCGACATTTCCTATATTTTTGCCCCAGTTGGCTCTGGGCCCGGGTCTCTGGAAGGACGCCTGGAGCCGGTGTTGGGCGGCTGACGTCACAGCAGAGCACAGGAGAGGAGGCAGGCAGGAAGCGTCCATCTAGCGCTCCCTGCTCCCCGCGGCCCGCGGCACCTGTTGCGCGGAGAGGATGTCGCGATTAGCGGAGGCAGCCGCGCGCCACGCCGACCGCGGCCACCGGCCGTGCAGGGCTTCTCACGCAGCGGTAGGGCCGCCCTGAGAGCGGCGGAAGGAACGGGAGGAAGGGCGTGCCCGCCGTGTGAGAGAGCGGCGCCGTGATTGAGGCGCGGTGCCGGGAGATGACACACAACAGCCACATCCTCATTGCCGCTAACTGCCACCTCCTTGCCGCCCGGTCTAACCCCTGCCTCCGACGCTGAGCCGGTTGATGATGCCCGCGGTCCTCGCCGGAGTTACACCTCGCAGTTCGAGTCGTATACACGAACGTCCCCCCTCACTGTATTCCTAGGGTTGCGCGAGTCTGAGGCAGACACCTACATGCACATGCGGGGAAGAAGGTTCCCCAGAACACACTGTCTTTTCCTGCGGGCAATACGCGAACAATAGACGTACACTACACTTAGACTACACAGATACAGACATAGATATTTACACAGCAATAAGAGACGAAGAACAATGGGCACAATTAAACGCACTGACAAACAGTATTTCAAAAACAACACATGAAGAGTATATGCGGAAACGGCATGCCTAATGCAGCGTAACAGAAATTCCCGAGGATGGACAGCGATACCCACAGTGACAGCGAAAATAGTGACAATGTGGAGGAAGAGGAGGAGGAAGCTGAGATGCGACAGTAAATAAGCGAAAGTGCTGGCGATCTAGCCAAGAAAACACCAAATGCTGTACATGGATGGGCACCTACAGTAGTTAATACATAGGATTAGTAATAAATAGGATAAGCTACATTATTTCTCTACTAATAACCATTGTGTGTGTGTGTGTGTGTGTGTGTGTGTGTGTGTGTGTGTGTGTGCATTCCGAGGTATTCACTGTCAGTCACACTCGGTGACTGTACTAACAAATCTTTCATATATCCTATCTTCTTTTTATATTCTTCTTAAAAAAAATCAACAAAATTTTATTTATATTTCAACCTTAAATTATCGTTATTTTGAAAAGTATCACTCTTTGTAAATGTAGATAAAACAAAAGGAAATAAAAATGTAAAAAGATGGAAAACGAAAATTGTAAGATGTACGACCTGTTTTAAACATCAGGTAACAGGTCTGTAATTTGGCAGTAAATGAATAAATAACAGATACGCAGCCGGCCTGCGTATTTTAGCCTTGTTAGCGATGAAATAAACTACGCACAACTAAGGCCGGTTCCAAGGCGATGTATCAAGTGCGAGGAATAACTACGAGGAGGAATAAGGAGATTTGCCGACAGGATAAAGCGACCAGCAGGAAAGATGCTCCTGTCGGAGCAGACCAAAAGACGGGTGCGCTTTTCTTTATTAAAAGACTGTGACTGAAAAGTGGGCCACCAGTTCGCTTATTCTACCTTCATCACCTTTAAAAATTGGTATGCGTACGTTTTCGCCCTTCTTTAACATACAAGTCACCTTGAAACCTTCTCGTCTCCTCAATATCTCTTTTGTTACGCAACCTTCCATTTTACAATAATCTATGAAACCTACCCTTAGGATTCCTACCTCTTGCTTAATAATAACAAATGAAATATTTACTTTGAAATTAATTTCGACGAAACATAGAATGTGTCGTCGTCGTGGCCCTCAGTCGTTACCTGCAATAACCCAGAACTGTTCCTTACCTTTTTTACTGTTACTGGATCGCCATCTGACTGCTACATCGAACTGCGACCGGAATATACTTACTCTGTTTTACTATACTCTATTAGCTGCTGGTTGACTGTCATAATACGTGGCTGTATTTATTACCAAAGCTGACGTTTTTCTTTATTAGCAAAGCTGGCGTTATTCTTTAATTAATTTGACTGAAGTTACGTAATTCATTGTTAAACTTTTTCTGACAACAATAAAATTTTGCAAAGTTTTACGTTGATGGTTTTTGAGATGGATTGTAATCAGTAACGCAATATTACTGGCAAAAATTAATTATATTCTGAATGAAATTATTTTACAAACTTTAAAATGGGACTTACTTTTTACAGTAAACTTGCAAATAGCAATGCGCAAACATAGCTTCAGTAGTCTTGAGTTTCTCAAAAAATTAATTAAATAATATTAGTTCCTCTTATGATAATAGTTAGCTGATGTCTCTGTACATCCGTTTATAATCTCTTGTTAATCATAGCTAGTGACTGGCAGGTACACCGCTCCTCTCACCTTCTCGCTTCAGACCTGCTACCGACTCGCTTCACATCTAGCTTACTACTGACTTCCTACGAACGTTGAAGTGGGGTCTCTCCTGCCAACAATGCTTTCTGGTGCAGACAGTCCCTGCTACCATTACAAAACGTATCAATGCGCGGTCTTTCCCTCTTTTCTTAAAGTGTATCGATACGCTGCTCTCCCGCCCTTTTTAACATTATATCAATGTGCCGCCTCTCTTGCCAGCAAAACTTTGGTGCAGACATTCCCTGCTACCACAATTATTTCCAACATGACAAATATTAATTATTCCTACTTAGTCCTATTAATAAAATATAAACACCTTTCATAAATTGTGGTTTGACAATAGACAATAGACGTCTTACAACCTCTCACTGCGATAAGTTCCAAATGGTTCAAATGGCTCTGAGCACTATGGGACTTAACTTCTGAGGTCATCAGTCCCCTAGAACTTAGAACAACTTAAACCTAATTAACCTAAGGACATCACACATATCCATGCCCGAGGCAGGATTCGAACCTGCGACCGTTGCGGTCGGTTCCAGACTGAAGCACCTAGAACCGCTCGGCCACCGAGGCCGGCCGACAAGTTCTCCTAACTGCAACTCACTCACACCCATTAGTTCATCGTCGTAAACCCATCATTCTCATCCACTCTCACTTGCCCAGTCTCACTTACTTATTCAGCCCAACTCATCGTCATGATCCCTTTGTCTCTCTCTTTCAATGTCTCCCTCATTCTGAGCGACCACAACGTCTCACTGTCGCTGTCTCCTCTTGCTCTATCTTCTCAATATCGCTTTCACTCTACTGGTCACTGTCATACACACTCTCTCTGTATCACTGCCTCTCACCCACTTCCACTTTCTCCTTCACTTTATTCCTCTCCCACTGGCACCGTCTCCTTCTCCTAATACTGTTCTGACATTGTCGACGATGTTGCGCTGCCAGTCTGTGCCACTCTTTCCCTCACACTGCCTCTGTTTCCTTCGCTACTTCTATGCCACAGCCACTCTCTACTCTCTTCCACTATTTATTACTTTTCCGTCTCTTTCCCGCTGCTTCTAAATCCTCCTCTCTTAGCATAAACAAGCGCGAACATGTTAGCGCCGGCCGAAGTGGCCGAGCGGTTCTAGGCGCTACAGTCTGGAGCCGCGCGACCGCTACGATCGCAGGTTCGAATCCTGCCTCGGGAATGGATGTGTGTGATGTCCTTAGGTTAGTTAGGTTTAAGTAGTTCTAAGTTCTAGGGGACTGATGAGCTCAGAAGTTAAGTCCCATAGTGGTCAGAGGCATTTGAACCATTTTTTGAACATGTTAGCACGGGAAAATTTTGGTAACATTTTTAAAGGTGCTGGGGGAGAGCTGTATCCAACTTTTAGGTCTCTCTTTCAATCAAGAGGAGCGCATTCGCCTTTTTTGTACTTTAATAGGAACATTTTTCTGCTAGCTACCTTCGTTTTCCTGTTACAGCGCTGGCCGGGGTGGTCGAGCGGTTCTAGACGCTACAGTCTGGACCGCGCGACCACTACGATCGCAGGCTCGAATACTGCCTAGGGCATGGATGTGTGTGATGTCCTTAGGTTTAAGTAGTTCTCAGTTCTAGGGGACTGATGACCTCAAAAATTAAGCCCTGCTACACTTATGCCTCTTACTCATATGAAAACAATTTCATAGGTCAGTAAAATTTTCATAATTTACTTTTATTATACTGAACTAACACAGAACTAAAAAGTTTTGTACCTCAGTCCGGATTTTACGTGATAAAAATTTTGCATGTGCTCCAGTACAACAACAGCGTGGGGTCCCAGAACTCTTCTGATGATAACGGAGACCCTTCACCGCACATTTCCCTGTGCTACGTTTTATAAACAGCCCCAAGGTAACAAGTATTGTGGAATAATTCCTGAGTGAAAAATCAAGCCGAAAGCGTTTCTATATCTATTATAATCACTATCTTAGAGTCAGCAACGTCTGCTTTCGTTCAAGTGTGGATTCCAGCAGATCCTGAGCCAGATAGCTTTGACCTGTCGTTTCCTCCCTCCTCTTGAAAGAGAAGTAAAGCTGATGCGGCAGCAAAGGTACGGCTGCTAAGTAGCCTTGTGAATCGAGTAACCGAGAGGATTAATTTAGGTCTCAGTTGTGGGACGTCTATTATTACACATGTTATATTCCCGTAATGAACATGCGAAAATATAAGGGGGCGTACAGATGCTTAAATATGTTCAGTAATTTTTTCTTCGCTCGGAACTCGAATGGAAAAGGACACATTTTCGCTTACAGTGATGGGTAGTAGAGGCGCCAGAGACCAAGAAGCAAACGTAATACAGGTGAAGGAAAAAGCAACAGCAACACTTAATTATGTGCCTACAGACTACAGCAAAGCATTTGACTATGTAATACATTCAAAAATGTGGGATGTGTTAGGTTTTATGGGAATGCCAGAGCACGATATACAGCTAACCAGAAATCTGCACCAAAAACCTGAGAGCTACAATAAAAGTATTATAAGGATACACAAAAACTTCCGCGATGGAAAAGGGGTCATACAGGGGTATATACTATCACCATTTCTTTTCAGTTTGTATGGCAAATAAGTAATGAGAACTGCAGAGTTAACAGACACGGAAATTGGAATTAAAATTGGGAAATTTTAATCAAAATTACAGATTCCAGTGATGAAGACATGAAAAGGATGCTGAAAAAAATTGGAAAAAGTGTAGAAGTTGGTCCAAAGCTCAATTTGAAAAGAACAATAAACCCGAGAATGGGAATGCAGACTGATGTGATGAAAGGAGGAGAAATCGTTCAGGAAGTTGATAAATATATTTTTAGGATCCACGAATGGAAAAGCAACTTCTGCACTGAAGAAATACGGAGGGTTCTACTTTGAAAAGCTGTTAAAATTAAATTAAGCAAGATGCTGAAAGAAATCACATTGTAAAGACTAATAGAAATAAAAATGCTGATAGAAATCACTTTGTAAAGACTAATAAAAACAAAAAAATTTGATCTTTCCTATATTTTTGTACGGATGTGATTCGTGGACAATATAAGAAGTAAATAGTAAGGAAATCGATTTTTTGAAATAATGGGTTTGGAGAAAGGTTCTGAGCATTTTATACACAAAAAACTAATAAGTAAAATAGTCCGGGAGAAAATAAAACAAAACAATCTGTGGAGGCCAAAAAATCGCGGTTGAAATCTTAGATATTTTGGGCATATCATGATATCAGAGCTGTAGTGCTCAGAAGGAAGGAAGATTGGATTTAATACGCCGTCGATCGAGGTCACTGGAGCACAATCTCGGCTTGTGTCAAGGAGAGGCCGTGCCCTTTCGAAGGAAGCACCCCGACATTCGCCTGGAGCGATTTGCAGAAGTCATGGAAAATGTAAATCTGGGTGGCCGGACCCGAGTTTGAACCGACGTTCTTCTGGATACGAATCCAGTGTCCTAGCCGCTGCGACACCTCGCTCGGTGTAGTACTCGGAATAATGTAAGTACCGTAGGGGAAATCAGAAGGTGGGTAGAAGACACCAAAGAAGGCACCAGTATAACCTCGTAAGAACTCGAAACCAAACCTTTCAAGACTGCTTGGATGGACATCGTTCATCATGACACGTATTAGATAACAGCTTACCGAGTATGCGGGTAGATGTAGGTACATGTGCCACTGGGAACGATATTATTTGGACAGGCGGTGTAGTTCAAAGGCCCGTTTGTCACAGAGGACACCTGCAGCCTAGCTGAGAGCAGCGCACTTTGCTGGCCCAGAACAGCCGTCAACTTTGCCATTGATTCGGGCTGGAGTGTCTGCCCTGTTTGCCGCCTTTGAAGAGTTGGCTCTGTCCAGTCCTCCTGCCTCTCGCTTTGCACCTCCCCCTCCCCCCCTTCTCGTGACCCCGTGACCTCCTAGGCCTCCGCCGTTTGCGCGTGGCCACCTTCTTGCTCCGCCTGCTGTAAACTTCGATAACGAGCCGTGAAGTTGGCGTCCCTTGTACCCGGCCGGCGGGCCGGGCGTGTATCGGAGCTCTCTGAAGTTTGCGCCGCTCATTAAATTAAATTACTTCGTTACAGGAGGTCATCGCCGGACGAATACGCACGCGTTTGAAGGCATCCGACCGTATTTCCCATACGTCATCTCTGACCACTATTCAAATGGTTCTGAGCACTATGGGACTTAACTTCTGTGGTCATCAGTGCCCTAGAACTTAGAACTACTTAAACCTAACTAACCTAAGGACATCACACCCATCCATGCCCGAGGCAGGATTTGAACCTGCGACCGTAGCGGTCGCGCGGTTCCAGACTGCAGCGCCTATAACCGCTCGGCCACCGCGGCCGGCTCTGACCTCTGTGCTCCCCGTCTTTTGCAGGAATATACAATTCCCGATCTCTTTAAGTTCTACAGGTTTCACAGCGTTTCCCGGTCTTCTCCGTATTCCGCCTTGCCTTATTCCGTGTAACCACGGGGTCGGCATTTCGTTTCAGATGTGATATTGTCAGCGTGTTGTTTCGGGTGTGACACAGTCGGTACGTTATTTCAAATGTACCATTCTTCCCAGTAGTGGGTGACCAGACGCCCGTCTTTACGCCACCACTCCCCCCCCCCCCCCCCCCCAAATCACGACCCTGGGAAGTGCGTTGAAGAGCAATCTGTGGAAGCGAGATCGTGTCGTCACCACGATCCCCACCCTAGCGTACATCTGCTTAGAATGCAACTGGATTCTCACCGCATATTAATTGTATGCATTTGGCTTCAAAATAATGAAGTGTCCAGAACATGCTGCGGCTTAAGATGGCGGCTGATCTGCACGCCAATCGACCGACCGTGTCCAGAAGCTGTTTCACAGTGTGGACACTGGAGCATGTGTCTCTCGGTTTCTTTGCCTGGATTGATACACACCACTGTGGCCACTCTGGCAGCCGGCCTCTGTGACACAGCGGTTCTAGGCGCTTCAGTCTGGAACCGCGCGACCGCTACGGTCGCAGGTTCGAAGCACGGAAGTGTGTGATGTCCTTAGGTTAGTAAGGTTTAAGTAGTTCTAAGTCTAGGGGACTGTCAAGTCCCATATTGCCCAGAGCCATTTGAGCTACTCTGGGAGAAAGTAGTTCTCCACTGTCTCACCTGCGGTAGTTCACACAAAATGGCTGAAACGAACCCCGACTCTTTACGTTGGTCACTCGGAAGAAACGAAAAAGCGGTATTCCTGCGAAAAACAACGCCTCCCTAGGCGGGAGGTTGTCTGCAAACCGAGTTTGAACGTAACAGTTTGAAGTCCGCCACTAATTTGGCGTTATGATTTATCTAAGATCATGAAGTAATTAGAAAGACGATAATGCAATTTCTTAATCAATAGCACGCTAGCTGTGACTGTCTCAAGCCAAGCGAAACTGCAAGTAATGACTATTCACATTTCAGAATGTAATATCTCATGACAATCGGCAATCCATGATTGTGATTGATAAAACAATAAACGAAATCTCAAATTTCAACTTTGCCATTGAATAACAACATAACTCTTATTTTATTACATCACTCGGCGCCCGAACAGGGACAAATTCTCAGGTATCGCCAAACAATTTCCTAATGGACCAGAAAGTTCTTGAGGGCTCATAAACAACTTTAACATCACACAAAAAGGGAATTCGATATTAAGGCTGGTGCAAAAAGACGATAAAACAGTAAACTAAATCTCAAATTTCAACTTTGCCATCGAACAACAACATCACTTTTATTTTATTACATCACAGAACTGAAAATCGTCATTGTTGGTTCTTTATCTTGAGTATTTGTTGACCCAGGAAAAATTACTTTCAAGTTTGATATTTGTCAAATTTATCAGCTCATTACTTCTGCATACAGTCCATCCATGTTTACAGTCATTTGACTCGTCATCTGTCTTTCAGTTCGAACCTGTACGTGGGTTTAAATTCCTTGAATTCTTCAGATTGCTTTCGTTGTAAGGTTTGACGAAATGTTCGTTAACACCTCTCAAAGTTGGTGCATCGGCATGTGCTGGAAAGGCCTACTATTTACAGTGCCTCCCTCTCTGTTACAGAACGGAGCAAAGAGTTTGAGTTAACTGTCTGGTTGGATTCATAGATTGAGGCAGCTTTTGACTGATTTACACCAAAATCCGAGCAACCCTTCTGCAATAACAGTTTCACATGTACACATTATTTTAATTTCTCAAAATCTGTTTCGGAGCTGCAGCCCAGACATAAGCTCGCCTGTATACAAATAATTAATTTAGTCTTCGCATAAAGGTACGAATTTCGTTAATGGCATTAAAATACTACTGTACCACCATAAATTTATGCAATACGTAACAGGATAAAGCATAAAATATTGTTTAGTTAGCTAAGTAATCTGCTAAGTAAATAGTTATCCCTATGAGTAAATGTAGTCATTTGCTTAGCAGATTACGTAGCTAGCTAACGCGTGTGGTGCGCTTAAAGAATATCACACTCTTAAGAACGAACAATGATTATAAACCATTCAATCTAAGGAATATGTCTAATCAACATATGCTGTACATAATAGAACTTACCCTGTTTCATCGGCGCCAATCTGATTCAGTCCTAAAAAACTGGCCAGGTGCGATTAGGTCTCCCGCACTGAGGGCTCCGTACAAACCTAATTACTTATAGAGTCAGCTCATCCATTTTGGTAATCGAGAATCTGCACCATTCTTCCCTTTTATCGACATTGATGCCGGCGAGACACTTGTCCCAGAGATTTCAAGATTATATATTAATTTCAGTAAGGAAAATCTGCCATAAAGTCATATGGGAATAATCCGACCATTCTTGTACTCATGAGCAGTTCTCCATTCGCGCTGACTGGCTACGGTAAAAGCCAAATATCTGGATATCTGATGGACAAATTCTGAAACTTGTCATACGACAGTGAAGTAATTCCTTGCCAGATGGTTGACTTTTACCACAGCGACCCAGTCAGCCCGAACGCAGAAAGACTGATGGTTTTAGTTTCAAGTTTGACGTCGGATAACAGATGACGAAAGAACTATTTTCTCGTGTGAGGTAATTACTAATTTAAAGTTTTTGATTTTTTTTCCTTTAGTTGTACCGTGGAACCTTCCTTCTTGTCAAAGTTCATTATTCTAGTACAACGGGAATTACCCTGTAAGCGAGTGAGTTTGCGAATATTAAAATATTTGAAATCAATGGCCGCATCTTTTGATTGCATACACTTAAAAGCTTCACTGTTTTACATCGCCAAGGGACCTTACACCTCAGTATGTGACATAAATTTCAAGATGATGCGTCTACCCGCTGCTGTGGGAAAAGGGTTTGTAAAAGTAGGACAGACGGAGAGAGAGAGAGAGAGAGAGAGAGAGAGAGAGAGAGAGAGAGAGAGAGAGAGAGAGAGAGAGACGAATAGGAAAGCGATCCTATAAGAGTTTTGTTTTTACCGACTGAGTTAAGGGACCCTAAAAATCGTAGAACGCATCTTATGCTCACGCTTAACATACCTAGGTATTACAATTAAGAACAACTTAAGTTGGAAAGAACACATAGAAAATGTTATGGGGAAGGCTAACCAAAGGCTGCGTTTAATTGGCAGGACACTTAGAAAATGTAACAGACTTACTAAGGAGACTACACTACGCTTGTCCGTCCTCTTTTAGAATACTGCTGCGCGGTGTGGGATTCTTACCAGATAGGACTGACGGAGTACATCGAAAAAGTTCAAAGAAAGGCAGCTCGTTTTGTATTATCGCGAAATATGAGAGAGAGTGTCACAGAAATAATACAGGATTTGGACTGGAAATCATTAAAAGAAAGGCGTTTTTCGTTGCGACGGAATATTCTCACAGAATTCCAATCACCAACTTTCCGAATGTGAAAATATTTTGTTGACACCGACTTACATAGGACGGAACGATCACCATGATAAAATAAGGGAAATCACAGCTCGTACGGAAAGAAATAGGTGTTCATTCTTTCCGAGCGCTATACGAGATTTGAATAATAGATCATTGTGAAAGTGGTTGGATAACCCTCTGCCAGGCAATTAAATGTGATTTGCAGAGTATCCATGTAGATGTAGATGTAGAAGTATAAGACCGAATGGTATGGAACGCAGCTTGGTTAGATTTCAGTGAAATTAAATGTCCTCTGGACAATATATGTTAATGATATAATTTTTTTGTAGTTTTTTTGTAGTTTATCATCATTACTGCACTGTCTTCAAACGCATCGTAGCTGTTTCGTTCCTTTAGCCAAGCACAGCTATTTGCCTAGCGGATTACGTAGCTTTCTGTAATCTAAATTGCGTTTTATGCGATTAGTGTCATATTATGTATCAGAGACACTGATGAGACAAAACAATATGACCAGTTACTTAAAACCGTGTTTCTCCACCTAGGGAACGCGATACAGTGGCAATTCTGTGAGTTGAAAGGATTCAACAAATCACTCCGCAGGAGAGAGTGGGCTGATATGAAACTTCCTGGCATTTTAAAGCTGTGTGTCGGACCGTGACTCGAACTCGGGATCTTTGCCTTTAGCGGGAAAGTGCTCTACCAACTGAGCTATCCAAGCGCGACTAATGACCTGCCCTCACAGCTCCAATTCTGCCAGTACCTCGTCTCCCACCTTCCAGACTTCACAGAAGCTCTTTTGGGCATCTTGCAGAACTAGATAGGAGACGAGGTACAGGAAGGATTGAATCTGTGAGGAGGGGGCATGAGTAGTGCATGGTTAGCTCAGATGGTACAGCGCTTGGCCGCGAAAGGCAAAGGCCCCGAGTTCGAGTCTCGGTGCGGCACACAGTTTTAAACCGCCAGGAAGTTTCATATCAGCGCACAGTCCGCTGCAGAGTGAAAATCTCACTCCGGAAGTCTTCGGTACGTCCCCAGAGGTAAATATCTACGCACAGGTGCCTTAAACCACCGAGCGAGGTGGCGCAGTGGTTAGCACACTGGACTCGCATTCGGGAGGACGACGGTTCAATCCCGTCTCGGGCCATCCTGATTTCGGTTTTCCGTGATTTCCCTAAATCGTTTCAGGCAAATGCCGGGATGGTTCCTTTGAAAGGGCACGGCCGATTTCCTTCCCAATCCTTCCCTAACCCGAGCTTGCGCTCCGTCTCTAATGACCTCGTTGTCGACGGGACGTTAAACACTAACCACCACCACCACCACCACCACCTCCTCCTCCCTTAAACCATGTGCTAGTAGTTTGTGGGCCGTAGCTAACCCCCTATAAGGGTACCAGACGCGTTCCATCGGGTTCATATTAGGCGAGTTAGATGGCCAAGGAATGAACGTTAGTTCATTGTCTTGTTCATCGAACCACTTTAGCACGATGCTGGCCTTGTAAAATCAGACAGTTATCCTGCTGGAAGGTGCGCTCTCTGTCGGGAAAAACATATGGCATGAAGGGCTGCAGGTGGTATGTACCCTGTAAGGCGTGTACTTAGTCTCTGTAGTATTCCTCCGGATGTAAAGGAACTAGAGATACCAACGAGACAGGGACATGGACGCGTTTACAAATCGCGGATCGTCGGGAAACCAGGTGCGCGGCAGAACAAATGCAACGTGTTCTCCCCCGCTAAGCAGGCGAACGACAGTTCATCTGTATTGAATGGGCGGATGTTGATCAGACATATGTCGTCTGAAGAGCACGTGGCGGTAAACTTGGAGAAGACGTGCGAGTTCGTATTCGCCGCTGCCTGAGGCGTATCCGCGAAAAACAAACTGCCTGAACGAAGCATTTGTCGCTACAAGGACTTGGAAATAGTGAGCAGAATTCGTAATCTGTTGCATATGTTCACGAATGGTATTTCAGTCATGAATCTGTAGAATTTTTTTGTGTTTGCATGAGTCTACAGCCTTGCAGCATTTTAGAAAAGACGACGGGGCATAGACTGTGATTAAAAATATTTATTTCCGTACGCGATTTAGTCATTTGTGTAATTCTCAAGTAACAACTCACTACAAAATGATCTTCTTAAGAAGACATCGTCATATCAACCTTATTTATCTATATCTCATGTGATGTGTATAACAAATTGTGTTCCCCACCAAAAGATTGTTTCGTTATCCACTTTTATCTCCCCTTTGCCAGTCTCCTCATCTCCATGTACATGTTACGCTACTTACTCAACAAATTACCCGTCATTTCTCATATCTGCCGTCTTCCGACGTTATTATTCTCTTATTTTACCTAAATTTCCAAATTAATTAGTGTTTGGAGCATTACAAACGTCCTCACTGCCATCCAAAGTGTCAGCGCTTGCCCGCGAAAGGCAAAGGTCCCGAGTTCGAGTCTCGATACGGCGCACAGCTTTAAACTGCCGGGAACTCTCATATCAGCGCACACTCCGCTGCAGAGTGACTTGTTGAATAAAAATGGCTCTGTGCACCATGCGACGTAACTGCTGAAGTCATCAGTCGCCTAGAACTTAGAACTAATTAAACCTAGCCAACCTAAGGACACCACACACATCCATGCCCGAGGCAGGATTAGAACCTGCGACCGTAGCGGTCGCTCGGCTCCAGAATGTAGCGCCTAGAACCGCACGACCACTCAGCTGGCACTTGTTAATGCATCGTGTTTCAAAGGTATAACGGGAATGGCAGGCAAAGCCAAAGGAAAAGCTGTCAGGAAGAGGACAGGGTTATAGATCGTAGATCGTAGAGCCGATCGAAGGGACAGAATGAAAAGTAAGAATGTATCAACAGAAGAGGATAAAAGACAATGGAAAGAGCAATGCAGCTGAGGAATTCAAACGAACGGGAATAGAAAGAGGAAGAAAAGAGAGAGAAGGCTAAATAAAAATAAAGGAAATCCATTGAATTTGTTTCTTTCCCTCCCCCCCATGCCCCATCCAACCCCAACATTTCCCATTTTGTAATAGAGCTTTTTTTCTTATTTTGGGGGGGGGGGGGGTGGAGGACGTTCAAAATGCATCCTGGACTAATGAATTTAGAAACGAAGGTAAAAGTTTTTAATTTCCTCGTAACTACCTTATTAGATACTCTTTTCTTTTTTACTTTTCTCTCTCTCTCTCTCTCTCTCTCTCTCTCTCTCTCTCTCTCTCTCTCTCTCTCTCTCTCCGCGACCGCTACGGTCGCAGGTTGGAATCCTGCTTGGGGCATGGATGTGTGTGATATCCTTAGGTTAATTAGGTTTAAGTAGTTCTAACTTCTAGGGGACTGATGACCTCCGATGTTAAGTCCCATAGTGCTCAGAGCCATTTGAACCATTGTTTCTCTCTCTTTTCACCTTCAGTGCAGATCTTTATGCTTTATTCTGTGTACATTCCTTCTTCGTTCGTACTGTAGTCCATGTTTACGTCTTACATTGTGCCTCCCAGTTCCTGTAAACTTATCTGGCGCACTGTTTTCTAATGGACTAAGTTTCATCACTTAAGATACATTTTTCTTCATCTTCGTCATTTCCTCCTCAAAAAAGGTGGGTTCCTCTTAGTGTAATCGACTTGCACTCTCCAAACGCCTTCCATCCTGCCCCTCCACCAACTTACATTTTCTTCAACCAACCCCTAGTTATTCCTTCAACAAAGCTTAGCTTATTATTTTCCGACAGCTTACTCATTTGAATTTTCCGTTTGTTATATTGATTCTCTTCTCACCACCAGAAGTTTCTTATTTCCGCGATCCTTCATTTCAGTTGCGTCCAAAACTATACACAAAATGCAAATTCGGAAAAAAAGAATGTCAGCCCAATATTCCTCTGCTTTTGATGGCTCCATGTCCTCCAGGTTCCGACGTGTAAGTGCTTATGATCAGTGCTGTTTTTCTGGGGGAACGCTGGGGGATGAGTACCCCTAAACTTTTTGGCCGACAAAATAATTTTTTTACGATGTTGAGGACTTGGAAGAGTGCCAAAGATTTATTTCACGGACGTAAATTTTTTATTTCAGTTTTTCGTGTTGGTGGGAAAAGCGATGCCATTGACTCTTTCAAGCATTTCGAAGCTGCGGCAATCTGAATCTCTGGCAGCCAGTTCGACAAGCATGTAGTGCCCTCGCCCGCTAATAACGGGCGATGGTAGTGCTAAACGGATATGCGTACGCTCAAACGCCGAGCTACCGATAGATGTCTCTACAGTCCCGCTACCATGATGATGTTCATGATGTCATGGCTAAAAGCAGACGGGTGGTATCCCATGCTTCAATTATAAGTAATTTTCGCTGCATTATATCCAGTGTCGCAGTACCCTCAAACTTTTTTTTTTTTTAGAAAAAAAGCACTGCTTGTGATCTATTAAAGACTGGACTTTCAGATGCCAATAGTAAAGAAGGTGGCCTGTTGACACTTTCTAGCTTAGTGGAGTGGTCATAAGAAAAGCCGCGTCGTCATTCGCCACGAGTACGTTGCAGAAATAGGACTGATCGCCGAAACTTCCGCGAAGACAGCAGAAATACGGAGCCCAGAAATACGGCTGTTGATTCAGATATTTCTGACGTGCCGGCATTTCCTGTGGTCGGTTTCATTGCGGCGAATTTCGTGGCTGCATCTTTCTCGGAACACCTGCGATATTTTCGGCCACGTGCGACCGTGCAGAGCGTAGAAGGGAGGAAGAACGTTCTACGTTTTTAGGTGCAATCTGCTCGTGATTGTCATGTACTCCTCGTTACGAGTCGTGCTGTCAGGCGTTCAGTGAACAAGCGAACCCTCTGCTGAAAAGTTTGATTAATTTTCATGTATTTATTTCATCTGGCAAAATAGTGAACTATTTCACGCCTAACCAGATATCCGTAGAAAATAACGTCGCATTCTGCATAGTACATTATGATGTTGCAACACTTGTGAGAGCTCGGTTTCCTAAAGTATTTCTTAAATTAATTTCGTGAAACATGTTCTCAAGTTTTTGACGAATGCTTTCAAATGCTATATTACTCTCAATTTCAATTTCTTGGATATTATATTAAAACACTGTACTAAGTACTGATGTAAACAGCCGGCCGGAGTGGCCGAGCGGTTCTAGGCGCTACAGTCTGGAACCGCGCGACCGCTACTGTCGCAGGTTCGAATTGTGCCTCGGGCATGGATGTGTGTTATGTCCTTAGGTTAGTTAGGTTTAAGTAGTTCTAAGTTCTAGGGGACTGATTACCTCAGAAGTTAATTCCCATAGTGCTCAGCGCCATTTGAACCATTTTTTTGAAGGTAATACGTGATCTCTCTTACCTGTTATTCCTGCTAGTCGTTTATTTCCACTCTGGTCGTCTGAATCTATGGATTTCGCTAGTAATTATAGCAACGCTGATTATTGGTGCCGCACGGGATTAGCCGAGCGGTCTAGGGCGCTGCAGTCATGGACAGTGCGGCAGGTCTCGGCGGAGGTTCGAGTCCTCCCTCGGGCATGGGTGTGTTTGTCCTTAGGATAACTAAGGTTAAGTAGTGTGTAAGCTTATGGACTGCTGACCTTACGAGTTAAGTCCCATAAGATTTCACACACATTTAAACATTTTTTGATCATTGGTACACCTGATCAACTACATAAACGAACAGCGATTGGCATTCACCCGTTCAGGTTTATTGGGCTCAGCTTGTGTAGCCTCGTCCCCCTTTGTCTCTGGGAAACACGTTATTTCTAGATGTGACGGGGATTGTCCTGGCTGGGACATCAAGTACGCTAACCACGCATTCAAAAATCAACTTATGATTAGTTCGGAAACCAACGTAGAATGTGTCCAGAAATAATCAAAAACCAACTGGGATGCGTTTCAAAAGCATATGAATAATCCTTAGACCGACGTGCGCTGGATGCTGGGCGCTTTGTGAAACAAGGCTTTTTCTTCGAGGATTTGGCGCCCTCTTAAATTGCCGACCGGGGCAGATACCTCAGTTCCCCCCCCCCCCTTCCCCCCCCCCCTCCCTAGAGGCAGACCTGCGTAACACCCCAGTAGAATAATAATACCACCGCTACCGTTCCCTTCGGACGAGGGAGCTTGACAAGCGGAAAGAGTGTCGAAGACTTCCGGCCCTTTCACGCGGGCGGCACTCTTTTTGTGAGGGAGGTGGCGACAAGACGAGAGACGCGAATCCTCTGGGGACCGCGAGAGGACATGAAATGTGAGCGGCGGCGGCGGCGTCTGCGTAGCTGTGCGTGTGCGGCGGGCGCTGTGAGCAGGCAGGACAATGGGGCGAGCCAGGGTGGACGTCCGACAGGTGTTTGGCCGTCGGCGCACGTCGCGGCCGCGCTTCCGGCGGACCCTGGCTGGTCCAGAGGCTGCTGTCCGGGCCAGCGCGCGCGACTCTCCCCGCTCTGATACATGGCCCCCGCGGCCACGTGCGCCGCCTTAATTCCGCCCGTCACCTGCCCCAAACTGCGGGCCACTCGACGGTTTCGCCAAATATTTGCTTCCCCTGCGCGTACACGTGGAGCGTGGGTCTGTCGCCAGCGGGGCAGAATTGCCACGCTGTCCGAGTGATGCACGGCCCGCTGAGAGATCACGTGCGCCCATACATTGAGTCCAAACGACGCACCAGCTGAGTATACATTGCCACCTCGTCGCCTCTTTCCTCAGTGATTTATTTCGAGGACGCGCAGGAATACTGGATGGCGCCGGGGGGGGGGGGGAGGGGGGGATTCACCATAGCCACCCTTCTCACATTAACACAGTTTGTTCACGTACTGTATGGCCCGTTGGGAACGGATTACTCTTTACTAGAGATAACACGAAAAGTAGTGTGGTGTGCGTACTGTAAGACCTTCAGTACACACACCATCAGATTATTTGACTTGTCGCTCTAACGAAGTACGCGAGTGTCAGCAGTACGTCTCGTGGTCTTATCGCGGCGTGTTTATCTTCTGCCGTTACGTCAGACGAAAGAAATGCCACTTGCACGATTAGAGTAGCAGATTGACGGTGACCAACTTTAAACAGAACTTGATTAATTTTCACACACATTTATTAAAACAATAGCAAGCATAAACATTACGTAACTTGATTCTGGATGCTATTTACAACTGACAATCTGAAGTTCCTTTGGTCTTGGTACGTTAATCTTATTCTCACATATCTCTGATACTTGACAAAATGTCTGTACATTTATCTTCATGGCTATGTACAGGAATATGATAATCTTCTTAGGCGCAGACTGAAACTTGACTATAGACTGGTGCAGACTAATGCAGACTGACTAATCAGAGGTCTGTACACTCGTTATAATACCTGGCGCGTTCAGGTATCACTGCGCGAGTGTGATCCGCGAGGAGAAAAGGTTCTACGTTAGCAGTAATCTCATTGGCTGCGTTACATATTAATACGCGGATCAGCGGAAGCAGAATTTGGTCGATCATCTCGTAGTGCGGAGACGAACGAGCGCTGCGCCTGCGCTGTTGTGCTTAGCGGGGCGCGCTCTATTGGGAAAGTTGTGTACGCGCTGACTACACGGAACTATGTACACAACAAGTAGTCTACTTCGCATATTTTCATACGCTTATGTCACATGGTATTATTTTTTGGAGTAATTCTTCTGATTCAAAAAGGATATTTTTGGTTCAAAAACGGGATGTTCGAGCTATGTGTTGTGTACGTTAGAGAACGTCTTGTCGACCCCTATTCAGTAGTCTGGGAATTCTGACATTGCCCTCACAGTATATATTTTCTTTAATGTCGTTTGTTGTTAGCAATATTAGCTTATTCCCAAGAGTTAGCAGCTTTCACTCAGTTAATACTAGAAATCAAATCTGCACGTGGAATGCACTTTCTTGATTCTTGTGCAGAAAGGAGTGCAGTCTTCTGCTGCATCCATTTTCAATAAGCTATCACAAGAACTCAAAAATCTTAGCAGTAGCCCAAACACTTTTAAGTCTAAACTGAAGAGTTTCCACATGGCTCACTCTTTCTATTCTGTCGAGGAGAGCTGACAATTTAACCAAATTCCAGTGTTACATTGTTGATTTTCTTTATTTGAACTTACGAATTGTTGCCTGAATATGTTACTTATATTTCATTTTATCTGTTTCTACTATCGTGTTATAATTTCATGTATTGACTCGTTCCGTGACCATGGAGTCTTTTCCTTAATTTGGTCCCACGGAACTATAAATAAATAAATAAATAAAAATAAAGCCCGAATCAGATAACACGAATAGCGTGTTTGGTTTCAGGTTCAAAAGGTTCAAATGGCTCTGAGCACTATGGAACTTAAAATCTGAGGTCAGGCGCCAGGATTAGGTGAGCGGTCTGAGGCGCTGCAGTCATGGACTGTGCGTTATGGGGCTGGTCCCGGCAGAGGTTCGAGTCCTCCCTCGGCCATGGGTGTGCGTGTTTGTCGTTAGGATAATTTAGGTTACGTTGTGTGTAAGCTTAGGGACTGATGACCTTAGCAGCTAAGTCCCATAAGATTTCACACACATCTAAGGTCATCAGTCCCCTAGAATTTAGACTACTTAAACCTAACTAACCTAAGGGCATCACACACATCCATGTCCGAGGCAGCATTCGAACCTGCGACCGTAGCGGTCGTGAGGCTCCGGACTGGAGCGCCTAGAACCGCTCGGCCACACCGGCCGGCTTTAGTTTCAGGAAAGAAAAAGGTGCTAAGGAATCAATTCTCTTACTAATGATAAGCAGATAACAGAAACGTCAGGATCTGTTCCTAGGAGATACAGGCTTCCACAGTGAAACGTAGAAGACGTTGACAATCCTTAAACGAGTGCCGATGAAGTTCAGACAGTCACGGACAATCTAGACTTCGGTTGTGGTTGTTGTTGTTTTCATTCCGCCCACTGTTTTGATAAATTCATCAAATCTGAATGCCGTAAATTCAACTCAATGCCTAGGAATTACAATTACGAATAACTTAAATAAGAAAGAGTACATAGAGAATGCTGTGGGGAAGGCAAACCAAAGACAGCGTTTTACCGGCAAAACACTTAGAAAATGTAATAGATCTACTAAAGAGACTCCCTATACTACCTGTCTCCGTACTCCTTTGGAGTACTGCTTCGCGGTATGGGATCCTTCCCAGATAGGGTTAACGGAGCACATAGCGAAAGTTCAAAGAAGGGCAGCACGTTTCGTATTATCTCTAACTAGGGGAGAGTGTTTCACAGACAGGATACAGGATTTGGGGTGGACACCATCTAAAGAAAGGCCTTTTTCGTTGTGGCGCATTCTTCTCACGAAATTTCAATCACGAATTTTCTCCTAAGAATGCGAAATCGTTTTCTTGACACTGACGTTCCTAGGGAGAAATAATTCTCATAATAGATTAAGGAAAATCAGAGCTCGGACTGAAAGATACTGTTAAGTCCCATAGTGCTCAGAGCCATTTGAACCACCCACTGAAAGATAGAGGTGTTCGTTTTCACAGAGCGCTGTTCGAGATTGGAATAATAGGGAATTATTGTGAAGGTGGTTCGATGAACCCTCTGCCAGGCACTTAAGTGTGACTTGCAGAGTATCCATGGAGATATAGAGTAGATGTACACTCAACTGTCCACTGTACACTAACCTGTGCAGATCTCTTCATCTGTGTATAACTACTAAAACATAAATCAATTTGTTTGTATTCGTGTCATGGTCTTCCTTATAATGTTTCACACGAACCCGACACATACATATACGCGGGCTTTCTCTCTCTCTCTCTCTCTCTCTCTCTCTCTCTCTCTCCCTCTCCCTCTCCCTCTGTCTCTTCCCTCTTCCCTACATTACAAGATTGTCCGTTTGTTGACACCCATGATTGCTTCTGCTTCTTTCGATAAAGTTGTGCCCTAAATTTTTCCCCAGTTCGATTAAGTACCTCCTCATTAGTTATTCGATGCACCCATCTGGTCTTCAGCATTCTTCTGTAGCACCACATGAGCTGCTTACCAACCAGGTTTCATTTCCATACAAGGATACACTCCATATTAATATCTTTTTATACCTGGGATTCTCAGCCATGTATTTAATTTTCACGTTGATGTATTTTGGAAAAACTTCATTATTCTTGCACTGTTTGCTGCCTTTAGTAGTTTTATCTTCGTAGTAGTAGTAGTTTATATTAAATGTTAAATTCTTCTTCTTCAGGAATGCTTTTCTTGCTATTGCCAAACTGCATTTCACTCGTATATCCTCCATACTTCGGCCATCCTCTCTACTTTGTTGCTCAGATAGCAAACCTCATCTACTACTTCTAGTGTCTGATTTTGTAACCTGATTCCTTTAGCATCACCTGATGTAACTCGGCTACATTCCATTACCCTTGTCAGTCTTTTGCTGATAATCTTATAATCTTTTTTTAAAGATAGTACCAGTTTCGTTTAATTGCTCTTCTAGTTGCTTTACAGTCTCAAACAAAATTAAAATGTCACAGGGAAACCTCAAAGTTTTTATATCTGGACTTTAGTTCCCTTAGCAAATTTCTCCGTGGTTTCCTTCACGGCCTCCTCAATAATGCACTCATCGATTAACATCGGACACGGTCTCCCTTTTCAACCACTGCTTCCCTTTCATGTTCTGTAGTTTGGTTCCTTGTATGTTATCTCTCCTACCTTTAGAATTTGAAAATTACAGTCCAGTAAAAATCTTTCTCTAAATCTATAAATAGTTTAAACGTAGGTTTATCTCCAACGGTACGTCATGTTTCAGTACTGCCTTGCGTATTCCTAAGTTTCTCTCGAATCCAGCTCGGCTTCTGCCATTTTTCCATACATCTGTAAATAACTCGTATCGGTAGTTCGCAATCATGATTTATTAAATTGTTACTTCTGTGATTCTCAAACGTGTCAGCACCTCCATTTTGTGGAACTGGCATCATAACATTCTTCTTGAAGTCTGAGGGTCTTTCGCCGGTCTCATCTGCACACCTATGAACATCTTAACATTTATATAACCAAAATGGGAGCAATAATAGTGGCAGGTTCAAAACGACAAGTTTTTGATAAGGAGTGTGACATAAATGATGACTAACTGCTCAGCTGCCGACCGGGGCACACATTTTCAGTTGTCCACATCGAGGTATATCAACAACACCTGTCGGCAGCTGAGGCTTTCAGTTAGTCATCATTTATACCAGGGAAAAGCTGCACGGTCATCAACAGTATTCTGTTCTTTCGAGAACAGTTACTGTCTTCATATGCAGGGTGTTACAAAAGGACCGGCCAAAATTTCTGGAAACATTCCTCACACACAAAGAAAGAAAATATGTTATGTGGACATGTGTCCGGAAACGCTTACTTTCCATGTTAGAGCTCATTTTATTACTTCTCTTCAAATCACGTAATCATGGAATGGAAACACACAGAAACAGAACGTACCAGCGTGACTTCAAAGACTTTGTTACAGGAAATGTTCAAAATGTCCTCCGTTAGCGAGGATACATGCATGCACCCTCCGTCACATGGAATCCCTGATGCGCTGATGCAGCCCTGGAGCATGGCCTATTGTATCACAGCCGTCCACAGTACGAGCACGAAGAGTCTCTACATTTGGTACCGGGGTTGCGTAGACAAGAGCTTTCAAATGCCCCCATAAATGAAAGTCAAGAGGGTTGAGGTCAGGAGAGCGTGGAGGCCATGGCATTGGTCCGCCTCTACCAATCCATCGGTCACCGAATCTGTTGTTGAGAAGCGTACGAACACTTCGACTGAAATGTGCAGGAGCTCCATCGTGCATGAACCACATGTTGTGTTGTACATGTAAAGGCACATGTTCTAGCAGCACAGGTAGAGTATCCCGTATGAAATCATGATAACGTGCTCCATTGAGCGTAGGTGGACGAAACTAAAATGAGCTCTAACATGGAAATTAAGCGTTTCCGGACACATGTCCACATAACATATTTTCTTTATTTGTGTGTGAGGAATGTTTCCTGAAGGTTTGGCCGCACCTTTTTGTAACACCCCGTATTACTCGTGCGACCTGGCAGAACGGTGCGCTGTGAAGTAAGTCATATGTAAAGTAGACCTAATTATAGGCCTCCCCCCCAAAAAAACATGAGTATAATTAATGATTAAAAGAACAATGCAAAAAAAAGTAGTGTAGTCTTGCTTTCCGTTTCACATCCATCCTGGAACGCTTCACATAGTTGTTCATTTTTATGCTAGAATGGTTCGTTTGTCAAGCTCTATGTTCCACTTTTTGTGAAACGACAGTTTAAATATACTTCATTTTATGAAGACTGGTACACACACAAAAAAAAAAAAAAACAGAAAAGTCTACAATCTGTCAAATAACACCGGTAAAACGTGCAAATGAAAAGATGCATAATATTGACTGTCGTATACTGAAGCCCGAAGTAGTTTTTCGACAAAATTCGACCTACAGAGATGATATTCTCAATGTGTGTGTGAGTGTGTGTGTGTGTGTATGTGTGTGTGTGTGTGTGTGTGTGTTGTCCGCCCGCAGGCATGTTTCTGTCAGCTGTCCAGGAACCGCAAGCCGCATAGGAAGAGGAAAATGAGAGAAGTCTGGACTGCTCAATTAACTGCAGGAAATTACGCCGTAAAATGACCTCTAGTTGGGATGTAGAGTGGTGTCCTGCGAGGTTGGCAGAGCGGTTGGGCTATACTGCTAGTGGTGCGTGGTGCGGCTTGGACGCACAGGCGCTGGTTCGGTATCAGCCCACTCCTCTCTTGCCTGTGACACCGTTTTTACTAGGTAGCAGTGTGATAATCGTTACCACTTCCTTGTCTGATAGCGCCCGTGTTTCATTGCGCAGAATGCGCGTCTGTAGCACAGTGCGACTGTTTCGCAACAGTCGAAACTTTTACAGCGAAGCAGATATCGTATGTATGGCTATTAACTTACGAAAAACAAAGAGCTCTACCAAAGGTTCTCGACATATTATTGTTTGCGCAGTACAGTTTGTTGGGGATTCGTTGGATCTCAGCTCACCAGTGTGGCCGAGCGGTTCTAGGCGCTTCAGTGTGGAACCGCGCGACCGCTATGGTCGCAGGTTCGAAACCTGCTTCGGGCATGGTTGTGTGTGATGTCCTTAGGTTAGTTAGGTTTAAGTAGTTCTAAGTTCTAGGGGACTGATGGCTTCAGATGTTAAGTCGCATAGTGCTTGGAGCCATTTGAACCATTTGAAGTAATAACAGATAAAATAAACTGTTTATGAACCCAAAAAAAGACAAGGCTTAAGACTATGTAAATGCAGTCAGCAGTATAACACAGGAATCAGCTTAATTTTTCAAGGAACTCCTCGACAGAACAAGAGGAGTAACCCTTGAGGAAACTCATCAGTTTAGGTTTGAAAGTGCGTGGATCGCTGTGAAGACTTTTGAATTCTTGCGGTAGCTTATTGAAAATGGATGCAGAGGTATACTGCACACCTTTCTGCACAAGAGTCAAAAAAGTGTGATCCAAATGCATATTAGATTTCTGCCTAGAACTAATGGAGTAAAAGCTGCTAATTCCTGGGAATAAGCTAATACTGTTAACAAGAAATGGCAGTAAGGAAAATATATATATATTGTGAGGCCAATGTCAGAATACACAGATTCACCAGCAGCGGTCGACAAGAGGTTCACGAACTTACACCACTTATTGTCCAAACCGCCCGTTTCTGAGCCAAAAATATCCTTTGAAAATGGGAAGAGTTACCCCAAAATATAATACCATACGTCATAAGCGAATGAAAATAAGCAAAGTACATTACTTTTCGTGTCGAACTATCACTTAGTTCAGGCACCTTCCGAATAGTAAAAATGGCAGCATTAAATCTTTGAACAAGATCCTGAACGTGGGCTTTCCACGACAGTTTACTATATGTCTGAACACAAAGATATTTCAACTGTTCAGTTTCACTAATCATATGCCCATTCTGTGAAATTAAAACGCCGGTTTTTGTTGAATTGTGTGTTAGAAAATGTAAAAACTGAGTCTTAATGTGATTTAGCGTTAATTTGTTTTCTACAAGCCATGAACTTACGTCATTAACTGCGCTATTTGAAACAGTTCTAATGTTGCACACGACATCCTCTACCAAGCTAGACTCATCGGCGAACAGAAATACTTTAGAATCACCTGTAATATCAGAGGGCATTTCATTTATATTTATAAGCATCTACGGCAGTGTGACAAAGTTTTTGAATTCATGACTATAAAAAGGATACTATCCTTCTAGGAGTAATTACCATAATCAGATGTGCTTAATCCACTCAGAAGCTTTGAACCGATGTATAAACACATACAGTTAGACGCTTGAACATCATTGGGACTTAACATCTGAGGTCATCAGTCCCCTAGAACTTAGAACTACCAAAACCTAACTAACCTAAGGACATCACACACATCCATGCCCGAGGCAGGATTCGAACTGCGACCGTAGCAGTCGCGCGGTTCCGGACTGAAGCGCCTAGAACCGCTCGGCCACCGAGGCCGGCAGTATTAATCACACGACACATTTGTATAACTTCACTGATAGGACGAACGTAAAAGCCTTTCGAACTGCCTTCCTCTCTTTTTTGAGTGACATAACCTAGTGGCGACCCTTTTGCGTAATATTCCAGCATCACCGTCTGCTTTCTTGCCGCACCAAATGAACTTAGATTGACAAGTGGTGCGGCAGTATGCAGGGGACGCTAAGGAGCTCAGAGAACAAATATTAATAGACAACATATGGAAACCGGCAATCCCAAACCACTCTTTGGAGATTTTTTTGTTTCTACCGGCACGTGTTACAGAATCTCAACAGTCGCTATTGAAATAGTAACCTGCATTCTTAAGTGGCCGGATGCTGTCCTTTTTATAGTCATGAATTCAAAAACTGCCACATAGCTGTAGATGGCACAGAACGCGCTTATGATTACGAGAGCTCTCTCGGTGCACGTGGAAGCAGTTATTCACATCAACGTTCAATAACACTTTTTTTTTAGCTCATAATTGAGCAGAAGATCGACAGCTGTTATTTCGCTGGAGTTCTTATTGACACGTCACGAAGTATCGGATACCCATTAGCACGAACTTTTGAATAACTCAGGAATTCAATAACGGCCACTTTACTTCCTCTGCTACTGGGCAAAAAGAGGTCCTTGTTCATTCGTTTCACCCAACGCTGACACATTCAGACATTTAGGTGCGGGGTTATAGGCAACCCTGTTCCCGACCTATATCTTAGAACTAGGGCAATATAGAAATGCTACAGTCCATCTCGTTTGCAGTAATAACTGTCTTTCTGTGCAGCATAACACCAGTTACAGTAATGAAATGCAAGCATCGGTTCATTCAGTTCGAGTACTGACTTTATGGTCGACTTACTTTATGAAAACTATCCAAATCCGAGTGGCTGACTACGCGCTCTTATTGCACCATGAAAGGTCACTAACACAGTACCGGAAAGAAGCTGCCTCGGCGATTTCCTCCAGATGAAATATCCTCGGCTTAGGGGATTGGGTGATTATGTTGTTCTCATCATTTCATCATCATCATTCTTGACAGTGGCTAGATTGGACTGCGTAAAAATCGGATTGCGTAAAAATTGGGACTTTGTACGGGCGCTGATGACAGCTCAGTTGAGCGCCCCACAAACCAAATGTCAACATCATCCTCGGCTTATCCGTTGGGTGGCTATTGAACTTCATGTGAATGTAATGAGTAGGAAAATCAGATGACAGATAAAGTCTGGAAATGTAAATCATCCCCGAAAGCTGCAGGTTACCCGTTCGATTGATTTTAGAGATTTGTCATTTTGTTCCGGACTTCGTCCACTAAGGCAGCTTCTAATATGAGGGTGAGTCAAACGAAAAACTTAAATTTGTAATAACAAATCAAAATTTCGCGTCGTTATCTTGTAAGTTTGTAAGCATGCTACAAGAGCGTGCAAAATAGCCTGTAGGTGGCAGCATAGTGCAAACATACCGTCGCAGTATCACTGTAAAGATGGCCGCCCCATTTGCGACTTGCACCAGGGGAGAACAGCGTTCTTTTATTCTGTTTTTGCGTAGTGAAGGTGTGAAACCTATTGAAACTCATCGACGAATGAAGGTTCAGTACGGTGATGCATGTTTGTCACAGCAGCAAGTCTACGAATGAAGTAGGAAGTTCGCAAATGGTGTGACTTCAGTGGAAGATGCTTCTCGTCCAGGTCAGGCACAACGAATTGTGACTCCACAGAACATTGCAGCAATTGAAGCCATAGTGAAGGAAAACTGCCAACTGATACTGAATGACATTGCAGCATGTTTACAGATTAGTCATGGGTCAGCACACCACATTGTGCTTGATGTGCTCCAGTTTCACAAAGTGTCTGCAGATGGGTGCCACAGCAGCTGACTCCTGAAATCAGAGAACGACGTGTTGATGCTTGTGAAGAACTTCTTCGGTACTTTGAACGAGAATGTGATGGCTTCCTTGCAAGAATCGTTATTGGGGACGAAGCCTGGGTTCACTTCCACCAACCGGAAATGAAGATAGCGAGCAAGGATGGCGCCATTCCTCACCACCAAAACCAAAGCAATTTCTAACAGAACCATCAGCAGGGAAGGTTATGCTGACACTCTTTTGGGGCGAAGAAGGCGTCATTTTGGAGCATTACATGCCCAGAGGGACCGCTGTCATCAGTACATCATACACAGATCTCCTAAAAAATCATCTTCGGCCTGCAATCAAATCAAAGCGACATGGATGGCTGTCAGCAGGTGTCTTTTGCAACATGACAATGCAAGGCCCCACACTTCCCGTACAACAGTTGCAACAATCACAGAGCTGCATTTTGAGTGTCTTCCTCATCCACCACACTCACCAGACCTTGCCCCAAGTGATTTGCATATGTTTGGATCACTCAAAGACGGAATGAGAGGGAAGAAGTTCCGTTCTGATGAAACGCGGTGCATGAGTGGTTGCGCGGACTACCAAAAGAATTTATTTCTAAAGGAATTTATGCACTTTGTAAGCGCTAGAGGACTTGCATTGAGCGTGGGGGAAATTGTGTTGAACAGTGATACAGCTGTGTACCACTTCTACACAATAAATAATATTTTTTAAAAAAAACTTAAGGTTTACATTTGACTCACGCTCGTACATAACACGTTACAATTTACAATCTCAACCATCATACACATACACACACATATACTTAAGATTTACATAAAAAATTTTACTGTGTTTTATGCAGATCAATTAAATCTTGATCCATTCAGCATCACGTTTTTTCATAGGTTCGTTGGTAGTACCTGTCTACTCGTTTCTTTCAGCGCGCAAGAGTCCAAGGGGTTTCGCACACTGCCTAAACTCGCTGCCCTCACCTTGCTGCTGAAAAATTGCACAGAACCGAAGCCAAGTCTATATCGGTACGTGGAAGCGCATTCGATGTTACACGAGTACTGCAGACAGAAGCCGAAGCGTTTACTCGTAAGATGTCTTCAGCTGTGCACTTGACAGCTCCCGCGGCAAACATACTGTAACGTTACAGTGAGAGGACATGCCCGAGATTATAGAGCTAAATTAGAGATATTATTTAGTGCTTGTTCACTTGCTCTGTCGCTAGCAAGAAGGCCTCTGGCGATGTGTCCGTTGTCATATCTTTGCACCACTGACAGTCCGGGATTTTCTACTGTGTAGCACAGATTAGTTGCATTTCATTAAGAACAAATTTGAGTGTCTTCTATAGCGCAGATTTCGAATGCACCAGGCACATGCTATTGGGGATCTTTCCAGTGGGAGCAGTCCTGCATTGCCGTTCTCATAATGGGAATAACATGGGATATAATTTCGACAATTTGTTTTTGCACAACTTCGTGCATAATCTTGAAAGCATGAATTAAATCAATAACTGTCTCAACAAAGTGGTAATTATTTCGACGATAGTGAGGTAGAATTATAATAGGGATAATTACCGACAGTCGCGTTTCACACACAGCATTAACGCATGGAACTGTGAAATACGTAGCGAGGTGGCACAGTGGTTAACGCACTGGACTCGCATTCGAGAGGACGACGGTTCAAACCTGCGCCCGGCCGTCCTGATTTAGGTTTTCCGTGATTTCCCTAAATCGCTTCAGGCAAATGCCGGAATGGTTCCTTTGAGAGGATACGGCCGACTTCCGTCTCCATCCTTCCGTAATCCTATGGGACCGATGTCCTTGCGTTTGGTCCTCTCCCTATAGTCGACCAACCAACCAGCTGTGAAAGAGGTAAGTGATAGTGCATGTGACACGAGCATTGTAGAGGATGCGAGGCATAGCCGTATTTTAATTAACACCTCTAAAAAGTAAAGGTAGATAATTAATCTTTTGTGTGTTAGCACGTACAAATCTTCGGTCCTGCTATACATTTATAATAATTTATTATGTCACGACTTTCTAATTGCTACAAATATCCACATTACCGGATCCAGCCTGTTATGATCGTCATTTACCTAATAAGGAGGTACTAAGTAGAGTTGGGGAGTTGGGGCGCAACCTGCCTAGATGAAGGGATCGGTTGGTAGGATAAATTCTGAGACGTCAAGGGCTCACCAATTTAGTACTGGATGCAAGTGGGGAGGTGAGAGTGATAAAAATCGTAGAGAGAGAGCAAGAGATGGATACAGTAAGCAGAGTCATAAGGATGGAGGTTGCCATTAGTTATTCGGAAATGAAGAGGCTTGCAAGGGATAAAGTAGCATGGAGAGATGCATGAAACCACAACAACAGCTTTATCATCTCGTTTACGATATGACGGCTTGACGCAAATTTTATTCGCAAGCTTTATACCATTTTCATAATATTAACTGTGCATATAACTGAAGCTCTACGTGATGACGAAACTGTTAATTAATTGTCACCTCTGTAGATGACGGCAACGGCCTTGCCGCAGTGGATACACCGGTTCCCGTGAGATCACCGAAGTTAAGCGCTGTCGGGTGAGGCCGGCACTTGGATGGGTGACCATCCAGCCGCCAAGCGCTGTTGCCTTTTTTCAGGGTGTACTCAGCCTCGTGATGCCAAATGAGGAGCTACGCGACCGAATGGTAGCGGCTCCGCTCAAAGAAAACCATCGTAACGACCGGGAGAGTGGTGTGCTGACCACATGCCCCTCCTATCCGCATCCTCAACTGAGGATGACACGGCGGTCGGATGGTCCCGATGGGCCACTTGTGGCCTGACGACAGAGTGCTGTGCTCTGAAGATGACAATGATATGCTGATACCCGATAATGTCAAAATTTGTAGTAATTAGCCCATCTTGACATAATAAATTATTATAAGAAGATTTATAAGGCCGCATCCTTCCTTGACAACACGTCAGTTTTTAGAAAAAGTTGGTACACACTGAAACCCCAAATCACAGTACCGTGACACGGAGACGGATAGCACCATCCTGTTTGCCTTCTCTAGCGGCGTGATACGATACTGTGGTGCAGAAACTTCAGTGTGTACCAGGACTACAAATAAAAAGAAAATTAATTGATGATAAAATCTTCTGAGTCGCTAGGCCGCGTCCTACTCCTCATCAAACTTCTTCACTTCTCGACGTTCCGATCCTTCTGCTCGAATCTTCTTCTTGATTCCACTGGCGTCACTCAGTCTGAAAATAGTCGAAACCAGAAACTTCACTTCTCCGAAAAAATGGCGGAAAATAGCTTTTGATCAGAGAACGCTCCACTCTCTTCCGAACAGTGTTCGCCGGCCGGAATGACCGAGCGGTTCTAGGCGCTACAGTCTGGAACGCCGCGACCTCTACGGTCGCAGGTTCCAATACTGCCTCGAGCATGGATGTGTGTGATGTCCTTAGGTTGGTTAGGTTTAAGTAGTTCTGAGTTCTAGGGGACTGATGACCTCAGAGGTTAAGTCCCATAATGCTCAGATCCATTTGAACCGAACCGTGTTCATCCATCCAGGGACAGCAATGGAATCCTGTAGAGGAGCAGAGGGATCGAAACGTCGAGCAGTAAAGGAGTCTGAAGAGGAAAGTAATGTGGCCTAAGGCCACACAAGATTTCACCATCAGTGACAACGGCCACTTTATTTTTTCGAGACGAGAGTTGAGAGTCGACTGCCGCTCGTAGGTATGGATGCATCTTCGGGGAGGCCTAAGCGGGGTCCTCCTCAGCCCAATAACTAAGCGGCAGAGCTCGTTAGCGGCCGCCTCTTGCAGTCGGGTGTCGCGGAAATGCTGGACGCGGAAGGTGCAGGGTGGCGGGCGTGTGCGCGGTGTCCAGATATAGCGCGACGCAGAGCAGGGTGGATAACCGGAGGCAGAGTCAAGCACCTCTGGAAGAGCCTTCCTTCCTGCGGAAGCCACGCGCGCCCGCGGCTCTGCCACACGCCACGCCGTACAAGGCGCTCCGCCTCTTCCGGCCGGTCCCTATCTGTCGATGCGTGCCCGGGGTGCACGCACGCGCTGCGTACAACCGCGTGTAATAGACGCACTCCTGTCCCGCCACACTAGCCTACCGTGGGAACGTCGCTAGACTTCGCGAGCCACAGTACTCCACCTACCACTTTCATTCCCTTTTTCCTGTTCCATTGAGCAATGCTGCATGCGAAAAATGCATGTAAGTCCACGTTTGTCACTGAAGTTTTTCACCTGGCTGGTTTGATGCGACCCGCCATGAGTTTCTCTCCTGTGCCAATCTCTTCGTCTCATGATAATACACTACTGACCATTAAAATTGCTACACCACGAAGATGACGTGCTGCAGACGCGAAATTGAACCGACAGCAAGAAGATGCTGTGATATGCATATGATTAGCTTTTCGTAGCATTCACACAAGGTTGGCGCGAGTGGCGACACCTACAACGTGCTAACACGAGGAAAGTTTCCAACCAATTTTTCATACACAAACAGCAGCTGACTGCGTTGCCTGGTGAAACGTTGTTGTGATGCCTCGTCTAAGGAGGAGAAATGCGTACCGTCACGTTTCCGACTTTGATAAAAGTCGGATTGTAGCATATCGCGATTGCGGTTAATTGTATCGCGACATTGGTGCTCGCGTTGGTCGAGATCCAATGACTGTTAACAGAATAGGGAATCGGTGGGTTCAGGAGGGTAATGCGGAACGCCGTGCTGGATCCCAACGGGCTCGTATCACCAGCAGTCGAGATGACAGGCATCTTATCCGCACGGCTGTAGCGGATCGTGCAGCCACGCCTCGATCCCTGAATCGACTGATGGGGACGTTTCGAAGACAACAACCATCTGCACGAACAGTTCGACGACGTTTGCAGCAGCATTGTCCATCAGCTCGGACACCATGACTGCGGTTATTACTCTTGACGCTGCATCACAGAGCGCCGGCGACGGTGTACTCAACGACGAACCTGGGTGCACGAATGGCAAAACGTCATTTTTTTCGGATGAATCCAGGTTCTGTTTACAGCATCATGATGGTCGCATCCGTATTTTGCGACATTGCGGTGAACGCACATTGGAAGCGCGTATTCGTCATCGCCATACTGGCGTATCACCCGGCGTGATGGTATGGGGTGCCATTGGTTACACGTCTCGGTCACCTCTTCTTCGCATTGACGGCACTTTGAACAGAGAACGTTACATTTCAGATGTGTTACGAACCGTGGCTCTACCCTTCATTCGATCCCTGCGAAACCCTACATTTCAGCAGGATAATGCACGACCGCATGTTACAGGTCCTGTACGGGCCTTTCTCGATATAGAAAATGTTCGACTGCTGCCCTGGCCAGCAAATTTTCCAGATCTCTCACCAATTGAAAACGTCTGGTCAATGGTGGCCGAGCAACTGGCTCGTCACAATTTGCCAGTCACTACTCTTGATGAACTGTGGTATAGTGTTGAAGCTGCATGGGCAGCTGTACCTGCACATGCCATCTAAGCTCTGTTTGACTCAATGCCCAGGCGTATCAAGGCCGTTATTACGGCCAGAGGTGGTTGATCTGGGTACTGATTTCTCAGGATCTATGCAGCCAAACTGTGTGAAAATGTGGTCACATGTCAGCTCTAGTATTATATATTTGTCCAATGAATACCCGTTTATTATCTGCATTTCTTCTTTGTGTAGCAATTTTAATGGCCAGTTGTGTATACTGTATGCTCGTTCGACTGCTCGTTAGTTTTGACTGGTCCTGCAATTATTTCTCACTTGCACTGAGGACAGCACTGTTATCAGCATATCTGACTACTGATATCCTTTCACCCTTAATTTAAATCACACTCTTTAATCTTCCTTATTTCCTTCATTGGTTTTCGAATGTATAGAGTGAACAACTGGGGCGAAAACAGTATCCCTCGTCATACACCCTTCTTAATCCGAGCTCTCCTCTCTTGGCCTTCCATTCTTATTGTTCCCTCCCGTTTGTCGCACAGGCGACGAGGTGTGTCGCAAGCAGCTGGGGGCGCCCAGCTAACGTGGAAGACGGGAGAGGATGGGAGAGGAGGGTTGGAGCCATGCCTGAGGCCTGCAGCGCACGTGGCGCACGGACGACCCTGCTGCCGTGAGCTAGCGCAGGTGCCTGCGGCTAAACGCCGACTATTTTTGACGCGGCGTCATATCGAAGATGGGGGTGAGGTGCAGCCGTGTTTACATCACAAACGATGACCGCGCCGAGGGCGTCTTGACAGGCTAGGGGCGCAGAAGGTTTTACGGGGGAATCCTCGGATATTTTCGTCAGAAACAGAGCTCTGGTGTGTGTATGCATGTGTGTATATGTCAACAGAGAGCTGGTCCCCACTCCTATACAACAACGTGTTATCTTGTATAGCTGCAGGAAACCCTGCTGCCAGTGAGCTTAGCGTTACTAATTTACAAATACTGCCAGAAACTGTAACGAATATATCGTGCAGCTTATTAATAGACGAATAGAAGCTTTACTTTTCGATCATACGATTAACGGCCATTCACCGGAAATAATCGGCTAGTGATAGCCGCTAGTGTAACCGCCAATTTCCGGGAGACGGAGCTCTTGCCCAGCCAGGAGATACTGGGCTGGTCTTCCCTTCACTAGGTTAAATTGTGGTGATCTGGTCAGACCGTGCTGTTTACAAAGGCAAATTGTTACAAAGGCAAGTTGTTATAACAGGATGGCCCGTGTTCCCAAACATGCATACATAAGTACATACACTATGTGATCAAAAGTATCCGGACACCTGGCTGAAAATGATTTACAAGTTCGTGGCGTCCCCCCCATCGGCAACCTAGGAATTGAATATGGTGTTGGCCCACCCTTAGCCTTGATGACAGCTTCCACTCTCGCAGACATAAGTTCAGTCAGGCGCTGGAAGGTTCCTTGGGATATGGGAGCTCATTCTTCACGAAGTGCTGCACTGAGAGGTATCGATTCCGGTCGGTGAGGTCTGTCACGAAGTCGGCGTTCCAAAATATCCCCAAAGGTATTCTGTAGGATTCAGGTCGGGACTTTGTGCAGGCCAGTCAATTACAGGGATATTATTGTCGTGTAACCACTCCGCCACAGGCCGTGCATTATGAACATGTGCTCGATCGTGTTGAAAGATGCAATCGCCATCCCTTAATTGCGCTTCAACAGTGGGAAACAAGAAGGTACTAAAACATAAAATGTAGGCCTGTGCTGTGATAGTGCCACAGAAAACAACCAGAGGTGCAAGTCCCCGCCATGACAAACACGATCACACCATAACACCACAGCCTCTGGATTTTACTGTTGGCATTACACATGCTGGTAGGTGGCGTTTACCGGGCATTCGACATACCCACACTGTGTCATCGGATCGCCACATTGTGTACCGTGATTCGTCAGTCCACACAACGTTTTTCCGCTGTTCAATCGTCCAATGTTTATGCTCCTTACACTAAGCGGGCATGTGTGTGTGTGTGTTGTCCTTAGCGAAAGTTAGGTTAAGTAGTGTATATAAACTGAGGGACTGATGACCTCAGCAGTTTGGCCCCATAGAACTTAAACAAAACTTTTGTACCAGCCAACTTAAAGTACTACTCAAGTGTGGGGGACCCATACCAACTGGGACTAACTGGGTATAATGAACGTATGTATGAAGTAGGAGCAAAAATGAGCCACATGCTTCGTTATACTATGGAATAGCTGCACAGAAATCTTGAAACATCTGACTGATGATGGACTACTTACAAACTTTCAAGAACAAGTATTATGCAGGAGCCTCCTTACGTACCCTCCTTTAGGAAGCGACAAAGGTAAATACACAGCGGACAGCTCAATTAAGTAGTCACTGTTCCCGCACTGCATACACAGACAATGGAAAGTACGCTTCGCCATGCACTTCACAGGGGTCTGAAGGGTATGAAAATTGATGTAGATTATTGGAGCGTTAGCAGCTAGGATTAATAGATGAATTACATACGTTGTGTCTGTTCTTTGAGACGTGTCCGCGAGAACATGCATCAAGTAATTAGGGTGGAGATGGGCAATGACCCCTTTAGTGTAGATGCACACAAAGCTCGAAATCTTCAGTGAATCGGCGAGGTGCTGCGAATAATGAGGTTAATCAGCACTGGCACTACATCAGTAGCGCGTGGTACAAGTCGAGAATTTCGGTCCCACGGGAGGGTGCAGTGGTCAGCGCAGTAGACCTGGGTTCGGATCCTAGTCTGACGTAAATTTTCAACTTGCTCCACTGATATAAATCAATCCCCATTGGCCGCTAATGTCTTCAATTCCTTCGTGCATTAATAGACGAGACAAAAAAAGGTTCAAATTGCTCTAAGCACTATGGGACTTAACATCTTAGGTCATAAGTCCCCTAGACTTAGAACTACTTAAAACTAACTAACCTAAGGACACCACACATAGCCATTCCCGAGTCAGGATTCGAACCTGCGACGGTAGCAGCAGCGTGGTCCCGGACTGAAGCGCCTAGACGAGAAGATCCAAAGAACAGCAGCTCGTTTCTTGAAAAGTCCGTGTAAATATTTTTATTTGCTTCTTATGCGTGGTATACATCATCAAGATTTACTTCAAACGATTATTTTAAACAAAATACCTCTCAACACTTGAAACTTACATTCGATGTGTCACCTTGTGCCAGTCTATTTGCTACTGAAAATTGTATCAAAAACCCACTGGGTTTCCTGAGATTAGCTCCAGCGAACTTCAATTTATATGTTTAGATATGAATATATATATGTAGATTCCGGTAACAATAACTGCGTGTGGCTCAGGTACCGAGCGTTAAGTCTTTTAACTTTGACGCTATTTCGGCGACTTGAGTTTCCCTAACGCGACCCAATTGCGCAACTGGGGAAAGGCGACCTACACTTTAACGTGGAATCCGAACGACATGTCGTTCCGGCGACTTCTCACATCGTTGAGATGGCGTGATTTTAAACCTAAGACAGATTGAAAACTTCCGTTGTCCGACAGGGATTAGACCCCACGACTTCTCGGGTTCTAGGCAGACGCCTATACAGCTAAATTATCAGGGACGGCATTAGATTGTGCCCTAGCTTTGCTGCTCTTTGGAGTAGCAACGGCTGTTTAATCCTTTTCCCACCAGATGTCACCGCCTCTGTTGCTGACCAGTTCGTATTTTCCATCGCTGACACTAGACGTCATTCCAAACGCCAATTAAATAACACACTCAAGAGCCAACGAAACTGGTATACCTGCCTAATATTGTGTAGGGTCCCGGAAGAACTTCCGCAACACGATGTGGCATGGACTCGACTAATGTCTGAAGTAGTGCTGGAGGGAACTGACATCATGAATACTGCAGGACTCTTCAGAAATCCGTAAGAGTACGAGGGGTTGGAGATCTCTTCTGAACAGCACGTTTCAAGGCATCCCAGATATTCTCAATAATGTGCATGTCTGCGGAGTTTGGTGGCCAGCGGAAGTGTTTAACCTCAGAACAGTGTTCCTTGAGTCACTCTGTAGCAAATCTGCACGTGTGAGATGTCGCATATTCTTGCCGGATTTGCCCAAGTCCGTTGGAATGCACAATGGACATGAATGGATGCAGGTGATCAGATAGGGTGCTTATGTACGTGTCACCTGTCAGAGTCGTATCTAGACGTATCAGGGGTCTCACATCACGGCCCACGCCTCTACAGAGCCTCCACGTGCTTGAACAGTCGCCTGCTGACATGCAGGGTCCATGGATTCATGAAGTTGTCTCCATACCCGTACGTCTCCATCCGCTCGATACAATCTGAAACGAGAGTCGTCCGACCAGGCAATATGTTCCCAGCCACAAACACTCCACTGTCGGTGTTGACGGGCCCAGGCGAGGCGTAAAGCTTTGTGTCATGCGGTCATCAAGGGTACACGAGTGGGTCCTCAGCTCCGAAAGTCCATATCGATGATGTTTCGTTAAATAATTCGCACTTCTGTCACATTGAACGATTCTCTTCAGTCGTCGTTGGTCCCGTTCTTGCAGAATCTTTTTCTGGCCGCGTCGATGACGGAGAGTCGATGTTTTAGAGTCGATGTGAAATGATCGTACGGGAAAATCCCCACTTCATAGCTACCACGGAGATGCTGTGTCCTATCGCTCGTGCATCGACTGTAACACTACGTTCAAACTCACTTAGATCTTGATAACCTGCCATTGTAGCCAGACACTTGTTGTCTTATACAGGCATTGCCGACCGCGGCACCGAATTCTGCCTGTTTACATACCACTGTTTTTGAACATGCATGCCTGTAGCAGTTTCTTTGGCGCTTCAGTGTATATACACGTTATCATTTGATGGTAATAAATTACAAACACAAACCTTTCTCCTAAATCAGTCTATTAGTGAGAACCGTATCAAAGACTGTACAGTAGTTTCTGGTATGAGTATAGACTTAAGTCAGATAGAAGAAGATGATGCTGATGAAGATGTACATGCACATGGCTACTCTGCAAATCACACTTAAGTACCTGGCAGAGGGTTCATCGAACCACCTTCACAATGATTCTCTTTGACTCCACTCCCTATGTATATCTGCGTCAACAAAATATCTTTGCGTTCTGAGGAGAAAGTTTGTGATTGAAATTTCGTTAGAAGATCCCGCATCAACGAGAATCATCAACGAGAATCTTCTTTGTTTTAATTATGTCGACCCCAAATGTCGTGTCATTTACGTGACACTTTCTCCCCTTCCGAGAGGTTGTAACAATGGAAAATTCTACTGAAATGCAGAAGGATCTGCAACGAAATGACGCACGGTGCAGGGAATGGCAATTTAATCTCAATGTAGACAAGTGTAATGTGCTGCGAATACATAGAAAGAAAGACCCTTTATCATTTAGCTACAATATAGCACGTCAGCAACTGGAAGCAAATTCCATAAATTATTTGGGAGTAGGCATTAGTGGTGATTAAAAATGGAATGATCATATAAAGTTGGCCGTCGGTAAGCAGATGCCAGACTGAGATTCATTGGAAGAATCCTAGGAAAATGCAATCCGAAAACGAAGTAGGTTACAGTACACATCTTCGCCCACTGTTTGAACATTGCTCACCAGTGTGGGATCCGTACCAGATAGGGTTGATAGAAGACATAGAGGAGATCCAACGGAGAGCAGCACGCTTCGTTACAGGATCATTTAGTAATCGCGAAAGCGTTACGGAGGTGATAGATAAACTCCAGTGGAAGACTGTAGGAGAGACGCTCAGTAACTCGGTACCGGCTTTTGTTGAAGTTGCAAGAACATACCTTCACCGAGGAGTCAAGCAGCGTATTGCTCCCTCCTACGTATATCTCGTGGCCATGAGGGTAAAATCAGAGAGATTAGAGCCCACACAGAGGCATGCCGACTATCTTTCTTTCCACGAACAATACTAGACTCGAATAGAAGGGAGGACCGATAGAGGTACTCAAGGTACCCTCCGCCACATACCGTCAGGTGGTTTGTGGCGTATGGATGCAAATGTAGATGTAGATATTTCTGGATGGATAAATAATGTTTGCTATGCTTCTCTTTAAAAAAAAATATCGTTTCTTGGTGGTGGTAGTTTATATTTTGTATCTCTGTTGTTTCTGCGTCATGAGTTAGTTTGCAACTTACCTAGGACACTACTTTTCCACTCAGCGTCATCTGACGTGTCTAGACTGCACTTGCCAAAGGCGTGCGCTCAGCGTCAGCGTCTTTGCTTTCTATAAACGTCCAGCTAAGCCACCAGGAAGCTTGCAGCTGGCGCGTGTGTTTAACACCCCAGACGACAGCTGTAATGAGTCATTTGCGCTGTCACCGGCCACGTAAGACGTCAATTGGCGAGGTGCGGACAGGAAGCTACCGGCGTTTATGCGTCGGATATCCTGTGTGCGGCTGCCAGCGAATCCCACGCAGTGTGGCAGGTGTTTCGAACAGAGACCGGAACGAAGCTGGGGTCTTCCGCCGGGCACACAGCTGTAGCGGTAACTCGTATGCCGCGAGAGGGATACGAGCTGCTGGCGGTGGTCTGTGACCGGCACATCGATGGACAGCACTGGGTACCTACATGTGTTGTCTACGCACTGACGCCATTACTGAGTGCTTAAGGTGCCTCCGATAATCGTGAGTCCCGCCGACTGTGAAGTACGGGCTGTTATAAGATTTCTTAGTGCTAAAGACCTAAAAGCGATCGACGTTCATCGTGAGACCTGTGCAGTTTACGGAGAAAATATTATGAGTGATGGAATGGTAAGAAAGTGGTTGAGAGCATTTAAAGACGGCCACACAAATGTGCATGATGAACTACGGAGTGGGCGTCCTTCGGTCGTTAATGAAAGTTTGGTGCAGGAAGTGGACAGTAAGGTGAGAGGAAACAGACGCTTTACGATTTCCTACTTGCGGTATGACTTCCTAATGTTTCTCGTAGTGTTTTGTATGGCGTTGTGACCGAGCACTTGAATTACCGAAAATTGTGCGCACGTTGGGTACCGAAAATGTTGACGGATGTGCCCAAAACTAAACGTTTAGACAGTGCATTGACTTTCCTTGACCGGTACCACAACGACGGTGATGATTTCTTAAACCAAATTGTTACGGGCGGTGGTACATGGGAGGCCTACGTCACACCGTATTCAAAGCAACAGTCCACGGAAGTTGAGCAAGGGCATCGTTTTGCTGCAAGACAATGCCCGTCCGCATGTGGCGAATCAGACCAAAGATCTCAGACATTTTTTCGATAGGAAACTCTACATCATCCTCCGTACAGCCCCGAACGTGCGCCCAGTGACTACCATGTGTTTCTGCTCTTCAAGAAACACCTGGGCGCTCAGCGTCTTCAAGATGATGACGAAGTCAAAACAGTGGTGATGCAGTGGTTAACAAGTCAGGCAGCAGACTTCTATGAGGAGGGTATTCAAAAACTGGTACAACGTTATGACAAGTTCCTCAATATTGACGGAAATTGTGTAGAAAAGTAGATTAAGTGCAGGCTTTCATGTAAAAATAATATTATTGAGAAATCTTAGCACGTGTTTTTTTTTAATTTCAAAACGGTACCTACTTAAAAAAAAACACGCCTCGTATTACTTACAAAAGAAATTCCCCATCGCACCTCCATCAGATTTAATGGTAAGATGTCCAGTAGACAGCCCATCAAAAACTAAATCGGAACAAGAAGGAAGAAGGTGTACTGAACTGCGAAAAAAGAAACAAAATAGAAACAGTGAGCGATCGAAGCTCAAGATATGCAACCTCGAGCGAATTGCAGGAACCACGCGTCATGGTTACGTGGTCACGACGTCGGACTTCAACGCGGAAGATTCGTGCTTAAATCTCCCTTGTGCCCAAGTTTTATTTTTATTTTTCTCTCCAAAAATTACGAACTGTGCTTTCACTTATTGCCCTTGTCTGTTGTCCTGTAGCCTTGGTAACTGTCATACTATACATTGTTTACAGATTATGAGTCATATGGTGAGAATATATTACCGTCGCAAGCAAATGTGGTGAATTGTGAGAGCAGGTGATATGCCGCAAACACTTCTCACAGAAATGAAAACAAGATATAAAGAGGTGTGAACCGTGTTACAGCAAAGGAATTAAAAGGGTCAAAACTTCGAAAACGGAACAGAGGTACTTGTGTAGAACAAATAGGAGGTACGTACATCAGGAGGTCCCTTCCCTAAACCTCGTTGTTGCAGATGGACGTTACACCACGACACAGACACAAACCTGAATACAGTCCGCAGCTCGTGGTCGTGCGGTAGCGTTCTCGCTTTCCGCGCCCGGGTTCGCTTCCCGGCGGGGTCAGCGGTTTTCTCTGCCTCGTGATGACAGGGTGTTATGTGATGTCCTTAGGTTAGTTAGGTTTAAGTAGTTCTAAGTTTTTTCATGTTTTCATGCTTGATCTGCGATCAAGTTTTGACAGGCTACCCACTGGCCGATCTTACCACTAAACCTGAGGGGGTGCGATGGAGAGTTTCCCTTGTTAGGTATAACCTTCTCCGCTACGAGTGTCAGCAATGTGTCCACGGTACTGGCCTCATTTTTACAGAAACTGCGGTCCGTATAGGGATCGCATCGGAAAAGATCTGTCCTGTAAACTGTACCGATCTGAGGTCTTAACTGTGTTACGGAATGCAATATTCCGAGATACATAGTGTGGAGAGTGTGCCGAGAATATCACATTACACAGGTCCTCTCACCACGGACAATGCAATGGCCGATGACCCTCACTTAACGACCGAGACCAGCAGCTCTTTCGTAGAGTTGTCAGTGCTAACAGATATTGATGGGGTACGGCAGCAGACGGCTGTCACGATTACCTTTGACACACATATATATATATATACAGACCTCCCGTCGGGTAGACCATTCGCCGGGTGCAAGTCTTTCGATTTGACGCCACTTCGGCGACTTGAGCGTCGATGGGGATGAAATAATGATGACCCAGTCCCTGAGCGGAGAAAATCTCCGACCCAGCCGGGAATCGAAGCCGGGCCCTTAGGATTGACATTCTGTAGTGCTGACCACTCAGCTACCGGGAGCGGACTGTACCTTTGATAACGGAAGAAGAGTGGGAAACCGTGGCCTGGCCAGACGAGTCCCGATTTTAGTTGGTAAGACTGATGGTAGGGTTAGAGTGTGGTGCAGACCCCACGAAGCCGTGGGCCAATGCTGTCAATAAGGCACCGTGAAAGTTGGCGGTGGCTCCATAAAGGTGCCGGCTGTGTTGACGCGGAATGGACTGAGTCTCCTGGTCAACTGAACCGGTCACTGGCTGGAAATGGTAGCGTTTGGCTACTTCGGGACCTTGTGCAGCTATTCATGGAATTCATGCTCGCAAACAACGATGAGCTACGTCACCGGGCCACGATTGTTCGCGATTGGTTTGAAAAACATTCAGGACAATTGGAGCGAATGATCTGGCCATCCAGATCGCCCGACATGAATGCCATCGAACATTTTACGAGAAGTAATCGAGAGGTCTGTTCGTGTGCAAAATCCTGCACTGGCAACACTTTAAGAATTATGGACGACTCAGTACGGTTCTAGGCGCTACAGTCTGGAACCGCGCGACCGCTACGGTAGCAGGTTCGAATCCTGCCTCGGGCATGGATGTGTATGATGTAATTAGGTTTAAGTAGTTCTAAGTTCTAGGGGACTGATGAACCTCAGCAGTTAAGTCCCATAGGCACAGAGCCATTTGAACGGCTCAGTATTTCCGCAGTGAACTACCAACGGCTTGTTAAACGCATGCCACGTCAAGTTTCTGCACTGCGCCGGGCGGTATCCCATGACTTTTGTCACCACAGTGCATGACGTCATGCTTAATGCGAGCATGGGACGGCTCATGACGCCACTAAAAGTCGGAACATCCCTCAGAAATGGTGACGTCTGACAACACTACTATGTGATCTCTTTCCTCTCGGCGCCTAGGAACGGTCCTGCCTTATCTCGTATTTCCGACTGTTGTGTTTGTTCTGTTTCCTATACAAATGTAACAATAGTATCTAAGTACGTACAACCCGATGTGTGCCCAAGAATGTTTTATTAGCAAACGAAACACGTTTATTGCAACCGTGTGTGTAAGTTCTTGATTAAAACAGGAAAGACGATCCGTCGACTGACCTCCTTCCGAGCGTTAGAAAGGAACGTGTGCAGAGAACGCGTGATACCAAAACCCGTTTAACCGTCCTGACACGTCTCTTCGCCCGCAATGAGGCACTGCAGTGTTTCGTCACGTATGCCTCGGAAAAACAGTGTATTCTTGAATAGGGGCATTACGGGGAGAGGCAGGCAAGCAGTCGCATCTAAAGAGTTCTCGTTACAGCATCAAGTACTCAGGATTCCTGCTGGTTGTGTCCAAGCGTAGGAGCTACTACCGAAAAACAACCGGAGTGCGGTTTTCAGTTTCAGTTTTCTGGTTTACAGTAGCAAATATTCAGACGCAGGTAGTCCACATTCTTAACCCTGTATGCCTATCCGCACTATCACTTCATCATCGACTATCACACCCTCTTCAACATGCTCATCCTCATTGCACCATCATTCTCTATGGGCAATTCCAATATCTCTATGTACTCAGATGCCTCTAATCCCTCCTCTTTAAGGACCACTTTAACAGTATCCTTCGTCCTTTACCTTTTTTCTCGCGATTTTCAGCAAATCCTTGCTAAAATGAAATACACTACTGACCATTAAAATTGCTACACCAAGAATAAATGCAGATGATAAACTGGTATTCATTGGACAAATATATTATACTAGAACTGACATGTGATTACATTTTTCACGCAATTTGGGCGCATAGATCCTGAGAAATCAGTACCCAGAACAACCACCTCTGGCCGTAATAACGGTCTTGATACGCATGAGCATGGAGTCAGACAGAGCGTGGATGGCATGTGCAGGTACAGCTGCCCATGCAGCTTCAACACGATACCACAGTTCATCAAGAGTAGTGACTGGCGTATTGTGACGAGCCAGTTGCTCGGCCTCCATTGACAAGACGTTTTCAGTTGGTGACAGATCTGGAGAATGTGCTGACCAGGGCAGCAGTCAAACATTTTCTGTATCCAGAAAGGCCCGTACAGGACCTGCCACATCCGGTCGTGCATTATCCTGCTGAAATGTAGAGTTTCGCAGGGATCGAATGAAGGGTAGAGCCACGGGCCTTAATAAATCTGAAATGCAACGTCCACTGTTCAAAGTGCCGTCATTGCGAACAAGAGGTGACCGAGACGTGTAACCAATGGCACCCCATACCATCACGCCGGGTGATACGCCAGTATGGCGATGATGAATACAGGCTTCCAATGTGCGTTCACCGCGATGTCGCCAAACACGGATGTGACCATCATGATGCTGTAAACAGAACCTGGATTCATCCGAAAAAAATGACGTTTTGCCATTCGTGCACCCAGGTTCGTCGTTGAGTACACCATTGCAGGCGCTCCTGTCTGTGATGCAGCGTCAAGAGTAAACGCAGCCATTTTAATGAGAAGAGGGGCTAACGCAGCCCCAAATTCAATATAGAATCTGACAGGGATTCCATCGCGGCCTGGAGCTTTGTTCAATTTTAACGATTTCAGTTGTTTCTAAACACCACTACTACTATTTCATTCATCTTTCCAGTGGGACGAGGGTTAAATTGGGACAGTTCCCCTTGGTATTCCTTAGTAAAGGAGCATTTGGAAACGTAGTTAAGCATCTCAGCTTTTGCTTTACCTCCCGCAATTTTGTTTCCTGTCTCATTCGCTAGGGCCTTTCCTGTCTTACTCGCTTAGGGACTGGACACTTTTTGTTGCCACTAACAGCCTTTACATACGACCAGAATTTCTTTGGATTTTGTGATATGTCATTTGACAATATTTTACTGCGGTAGTCATTGAAGGCATTATGCATTGCTCTCTTCACAGCCAAACGCGTTTCATTTAGCATGTCTCTGCCTGTAGCCCTACGCTTTGCTTTACACCTATTATGCAGTAATCTCACTTTCTATAGAAGTTTCTTTCCAGTGACTGTTTGCCATGGACGTTCCCTCCCATTACGAACTGTTCTACTGGGTACATATCAATCCAGTGTGTGGTCAACTATTATTTTAAACTTGTGTCAAAGTTCCTCTACATGGTCTTGACCTATGCAGAAAGTTTAAAGTTCCTCACTGAGATAAAACATTACTGATTTTTTTGTCTAGTTTACTGAACATATATATCTTTACGCGTGTTTTAGTTGTCCTTTGTATTTCGGTAATCATTGTTGCCACAACCGCGTCGTGCTCACTGATGCCAGTTTCGATGTAAGCATGCTCAAAGAGGTTAGGTATATTTGTTGCCATTATATCCAATATATTTCCATAATGAGTGGGGTTCTTAACTATCTATTCCAGGTAGCTTTCAGAGAAGGCATTAAATAAAGTTTCACAGGATGTCTTATCACTAACGAAGCTGTAATTTTCCCAATTTTTTCTCGGATGATTGTAGTCTCCACCGACGATTACAGTATAACTGGGGAACATACGTACAAGTTAACTGAGGTTTTCTCTGAAGCTTTCGGTCACATCAGGAGGTCCAATTATCATTTTATGCACGTACCTGATATTTAGTATAGACCAAACAATCTTACATGCAGCTTCAATTCCTATCGCGGTGGATTTGTCTACTGCTACAAATACACCACCTCCGTTTCCGATTTGCCTATCCTTTAGATATGCACTGAAATTTCCCCCAGAAATCTCACTGCCAACAATGCCAATTTTCAACCAGATTTTTGTGCCAAATTGAGTCCCAACAATGCTGCTAGTGAAAACACATCACTTCAAATTTTCACTTGCTACTGAATATGTCCCGGTCTGTTACAGGATTCGTAGGGCTGGAAAGAATATGAATGTGTTGATTTTTGTAAGGAACAGTTAACTGAAAACGCGGAGATGAAAAAAGTAAGTAAACTCTTTGTTACTTCAAAAGTAATCGCCGTAACTATAAATAAATTTACGCTGATGAGAGACAAGACGGTCAATGTCTTCATGGAAAAACGTTTGCGGTCGCCAACGGAAGCACGATAGTATTTAGGCAGGCACCTCGTCGCCCGAAGCAAATCGAGGGTTCCAAAAATGTGGAAATCTCACGGGGACTATTTGAAGCCTATGAAAGCGCTTCCCTACGCAACGTCTGCAGCTTAGTCGAAACAACCTTGGTAACATGTGGGAGGGCATTATCCTGCAACATTATGATGCCGTCCGTCACCATTGATGAGCGTCTGGACTTGATGGTGCACTTCTATTTTTGGAAAGTGTCCACGTACCACCGGGGCGTTAATAGTGTTGACGTGTTCCAGAAAGTCAATGAGCGACAGCGGCCGTCGATTTGCTTCGGACGAAGAGGTGCACGCCCGGATATAATCATGGTTCCGCAGGTAACAACAATTTTCCATTAACGCAGTCACAGTCTTGTCTCACAGTGGGATAAATGTGTTAACAGTTATGGCGATTACTTTTGAAATAACAAACGGTTTGCTTGATTTTTTTTCCTTCTGTCTCTTTTTTATTTGACTATCCGTTGTAATGATGACTCTTCCGCTGCATTACGATGTGTAAGTTAATTTACACCTTTGATTGGTAGATAAGAGCGTCTAGATTCTTGACTGGTATATTTAGCCACCGCGAGATATGTTCCCAACAAAAAACATTAAAATTAGAACATGCTTAACCTACATTATAAATAACAATAACAAGGGACACAAGACAGAACCTTGTGCTACAACACTGTTTCAAATTAAGAACGTCTACCACTATGTGTCCGACATGTATTGATAAGACAGTAGTTAGCAAAAAGCTACGTGTGCAAAGATACAACAAATACTCTCCCTTTTAACTGTCAGTGAGTAAAATGGTGCAGCGATAAGCCATTGGACTTGTTTCGGGAATACGACGGTTCAAATCTCCATCCGGTCATACAGACTTACGTTTCCCGTGGTTTCCGTAAATCATTTTAAACCTTCTGAGTATTGTGACTTTCGGCAAACAACGACTTCGTTTGCGCTAGATGGTAACATAAGACAGCCCCTGTGAATGATGAATTGCGTATGTGTGAATTTTTGCATGGTGAAGAAGGTTCAAAAGGTTCAAATGGCTATGAGCACTATGGGACTTAACTTCTGAGGTTATCAGTCTCCTAGAACTTAGAACGACTTAAACCTAACTAACCTAAGGACATCACTAACATCCATGCCCTAGGCAGGATTCGAACCTGCGACCGTAGCGGTCGCGTGGTTCCAGACTGTAGCGCCTAGAACCGGCGGTGAAGAAGGCGTAGCACCTATAAATAGATATACAGGAATATTATCGTATCGGGGTAGCCGGTGGTCTAGGACGTCTTGTCACGGTCCGCCCGGCTCTCCCCGTAGGAGGTTCGAGTCATCCCTCGGGCATGGGTGTGTGTGTGTTGTCCTTAGCGTAATTTAGTTCAAGGTAGATTAAGTAGTGTGTACGATGACCTCAGCAGTTTGGTCTCATAAGACCTTACCACAAACTTCCAAATTTCCGTATATTACCATCTAATCCTGGGATATTTTTCGATGGAGTGAGAACGTATAGAGGAGAATGCACCGAAAGAGACGCAGAATAGCACATCTACATCTGCGTGATTACTCTGCTATTCATAATAAAGTGCCTGGCAAAGGGGTCAGTGAACCACCTGCAAGCTGTCTCTCTACCGTTCCACTCGCGAAAGGCGCGAGGGAAGAACGAGCACTTGCATTGTTCTGTGCAAGCGCTGATTTCTCTTATTTTATCGTGATGATCATTTTTCCCTATGTAGGTGGGTGCCAACAGAATGTTGTTGCAATCGTAGGAGAAAACTGACGATTAGAATTTCGTGAGAAGATCCCGTCGCAACGAAAAACGCCTTTGTTTTAATGGTTGCCATTCCAACTCACGTATCACGTCTGTGGCACTATCTTCCCTATTTCGCGATAATACAAAACGAGCTGCCCTTCTCGGAACTTTTTCGATGCTATCCGTCAGTCCCACCAGATGCGGATCCAACACCGCACAGCAGTACTCCAGAATAGGACGGACAAGCATGGTGTAAGCAGTCTCTATAATGGACCTGTTGCACCTTCTAAGTGTTCTTCCAATTTACTTCACATTAAAAATTATGTAACCTCCCATAACATTTGAAAATCGGAATAAATTCTTGAATCGCATTGTGTTATTCGTGAAAAGAAAAAAAGAGAAGAAAGAAAAAGAAAAAAAACATAACTGTACAATAATTTTATTGTTGAAACCTTTACCGACACACTTTAATGCTTCCTAAGAACATCGTTCATAATGGGCGAAAAGAATAATATCTGCCTCACATATCTCAGAGGCTAAACATTCTATTTCCTCTTTTATTAACTGTATGTACTTCCAAAAGTGGTTACCCAATCCGAGCTTAGTGCCCCGTCAGTAATGGCCTCGCCGCCTTTGGTAGGTTCAATCTTAAAATTTCTTCTTGTTCTTCTTCTAACTGCCTTTCCGATGAGGTCTGGATGTGGTAGGTGTGCCGAGCGGTGAATAACACCCCACCCTTTGCTTATACCTACCTACCTTCCTGTCTGCGAGTCATACAAATATTGACTCACCGCTGGATATGATCTCCCACTCGCCGCCTTCTGTCCGCAAGTTCACACACACACACACACACACACACACACACACACACAAGCGCGGCCGCGGCTAGCTGCCTCGGCGGCCGCTCGCAAAGAGTGATTCGTAAGCTCGAGGCCATTCAGCCTGAAAGGAGATAAGTTTATACAGACGGCGCCGCAGCAAACCTGTTGTTGCTCCGCGGCCGAACAAACAGTTGGGTCTCGCTGTGTCCACACTGGATGTTTCTGCGCCGGCGGCTACGCTGAGCGCTCTGCGACCCAGAAGGGATTTTTCTGCACGGCACGGGTGGATGCGTTCGCTTAAGACCCGTTGCCACGTGTGCGCCCTGTATATAGACGTTTACAGAAAAGTCACACACTGCATTTCCAACAGAGATCCTACTAGCGCACTCTCAGGTTTAGAGTTGCCAACCAGTGCGTGCGCAATACAGCTAAATAATGTTCTCTGTAGGCGCTATAAAAGGAAATGTTCTTGCTGGCTGACAGTCATCGTCGCCCAGCGCAATCCGCTAAGGATAGAAATTAGATTTTGGCCAGGATGTTGACTTTATGCTGTAGGTACCGTTTAAGAAGGGAATTTTCGAAATTGCACGCCTAAGGGCTTGATACAGGGGATGAAACGTTTTTTGATAATATGTCGTAGATGCAGCAGTTTTGAAGCTGAAACTACCAAAATTGGTATTTGGTTTGCCAGTCACAAAAAAAAGTGTTTCAGCTTTTCTGAAAAATTTCTCGCCTCAGAACTTGAAATAGTGGAGCAAAGTAAGCATATTTAAAGCTATATCTGTGACAACCGGTATTTAGCTTCTCTGTCAGAAATTTAAAAAAATACGTGTTTCAGTGTTTTAGGAAATTCAACCTGTAAATGGAGGATGAAAATAGTTTTGAAAATGAAACTTCCTGGCAGATTAAAACTGTGTGCCGGACCGAGACTCGAAAGGCAAAGGTCCCGAGTTCGAGCCTCGATCCGGCACACAGTTTTAATCTGCCAGGAAGTTTCATATGAGCGCACACTCCGCTGCAGAGTGAAAAGTTTTGAAAATATTTCATTATGAAGCATTTTTAATGGTAAATCAAGGAATTTTGTATTTGGGCTCGCGGTTAAAAATAAAATGTGTTCGTTTTCTGAAAATTCAGCCGTAAGGAGATAAAAGTGGTGTTGAAAGCTTTTCATTACAAAAGCATTTTAGGAAATAAATATCTGAATTTGTTTGGCTTTTCAGCTAGAAATTAAAAAAAAAAGACGTGTCTCACTGTTGAGGAGGAGATCAGTGTTTAATGTCCCGTCGACAGCGAGGTTATTAGAGACGGAGCACAAATTCGGACTAGGGAGGGATGGGGAAGAAAATTGACCGTGCTCTTTCAAAGAAACCAGCCCGGCATTTGCCTGAAGCGTTTCGGGACAATCATGGAGAAGCTAAATCATGATTGCCTGACGAGGGTTTGAACCGTCGTCCTCCCGAATATGCGAGTGCGGTGTGCTAACCCCTGCGCCACCTCCCTCGGTTGTTTATTTCGAAATTCAACCCCTGAACGGGTGAAAGAGGGGATGATAATTTTTATGAAATATTTCGTCGTATTAAAACGTCTTGAAAACGGAACCTATGAAAATGGGTTTTTGTCTTCTAGAGAAATATCTGTTAGGGGATGAAAGTTTCAAAGGAAAAATCACCGTAAGAACTGAAAAGGCAGGATTAACGAATACGTCCGACCGCAAATACCAGATGCGCCTTTTGGTGAAAAGTACATTCGGGAAAGGCCAAGCCTCCAGCACCAGAAATGAAACAAAACACAACATCCATGAAACCTGTAAATAGTACTTTAAGTTATTACTACATAATAGAAAAGCATACTGGTAAAATTGTTCATAATCTGTACATATTTATCGTCAGAAAAGGTAAACTAAATAGTATTAAAAAAATATGTATATATTCCAGGCCAATCAAAATGCCTTGCAAAGAATGAAGGTGAAACGCATATGGCACCAAAACTGTGCTTCATTCAGTTGTAATTAGACGATCCAAAAGTAAAAATTATCAACATATCGTAATATTTTAAGCAACTGAGGACTACAGGACGACAAAAACTGAAAATTAAAAGACTCTGAGGTTTCTCAGCGACACTGTAATTCCGAAGAACTTGGAAGGGCAGATCAGTGAAATGGATAGTGTTTCGAAAAGCGATAAGATGGACATCACCAAAAGTATAGTGATATTAATGGAATTTAGTCACATTAAACCAGGCCACGCTGAAGGAATTGGATTAGGAGATTTGCTGCTTGGGCAGCAAAATAGCTGACGATGGCCGAAGTAGAGAGGATATAAAATGTAGACTGTCAATGGAAAGAAGAGCGTTTCTGAAGAAGAGAAATTTGTTAACAGCAAATATAGATTTAAGTGTTCAAATGGTTCAAATGGCTCTCAGCACTATGCCACTTAACGTCTGAGGTCATCAGTCGCCTAGAACTTATAACTAATAAAACCTAACTAACCTAAGGACATCACACACATCCATGCCCGAGGCAGGACTCGAACCTGCGACCGTAGCGGTCGCGTGGTTCCAGACTGTAGCGCCTAGAACCGCACGGCCACTCCGGTCGGAATTTAAGTGTTAGCAAGTCTTTTCTGAAGGTATTTGTCTGCAGTGTAGCCATTTATGGAAGAGAATAGAAGTTATGGAAGTGTGGTGCTACAAAAGAATGCTGAAGATTAGATGGGTCGACCACGTAACTAATGAGGTAGTACTGAATATAACTGGGGAGACAAGAAGTTTGTAGTACAACTTGACCAAATGAAGGGATCGGTTGATAGTAAACATTCTGATACATCCAGGAATCACCAAAAATCGTAGAGGGAGACCAAGAGATGAATACAGTAAGTAGATTCTGAAAGCAGAAAGATGTAGGTTGCAGTAGCTACCTGGAAATGATGAGCCTCGCGCAGGATATAGTAGCATGGAGAGCTGCATCAAAGCAGTGTTCGAGCTGAAGACCACAACAACAACAGTGCCTTGCACTACTACTACTTCCACTAGGCGCAGCTTTTTCTGCTTATCTTCGGTATAAAGCAGTTAAAAGAGGGGCTACCTCAAACTCAAATTCTGTGTTGAATCTGTTAGTTACCTTTTGCCAGAATGAAATTTTCACTCTGCAGCGGAGTGTGCGCCGATACGAAACTTCCTGGCAGATTAAAACTGTGTGCCGGACCGAGACTCGAACTTGGGACCTTTGCCTTTCGCGGGCAAGTGCTCTACCAACTGAGCTACCCTACCTTCCAAACTTTACAGAAGCTCTCCTGTAGGTTCGCAGGAGAGGTACCGAGTTCGAGTCTCGGTCCGGCACACAGTTTTAATCTGCCAGGAAGTTTCAGTTACCTTTTGGACGCTGAAGATATCATCAGTTTTAGCGATTTCAGTTTCCGACTTTTCCAGCTCGGAGCTGTGGGTTTAGCCCAAGTAAAAAAAAACAAATGCTGTCCAAGGCGCGAGAGACTGTGACAGTGAGGCGGGAGGCCGAGGTTTCCGGAAGCTAGAAGGAGCCAGCAGGCAGCTGCAGAAACAGCGCCAGCTGCGGCTGGCCATTTCCGGGTGCTGGACGCCACCCCTACCCCTCCTCCTTCCCCACCCCACACTGCTGGGCTGAGACAGAGCGCCCTCGTTTTCCGCAGTCTGAGGGCGTGCCGGCCAATTTGCCACAGAGCCTCCTCTTCTCCCCCCGCTGGTCGGCTGGACCATTGTGTCCAGCCGCGGCCGTGCGCCCGCACCGCTGGTCTGGATGAGCGCAGCAGACTCCAGCCGCCAGATGGCCAGCGCTCCGGACACTTGACACCGCACCACGCCGAGTCTCCCCAACCCAAGGACAGCGGCCTGCTTTCATACAGCCCGAACCGTAAGGAGGCTTCATTGTTACTCGCGCAGGAACAAAAGGCTTGCAAGTCGGACTTCTTGTAACCTATCTGTCTCGCGTTTACTTGCGCTTACCTGTGAAGCGTCTACAACGCTCGTAGAACATTATTAAAGTTCAAACATTTCGTTTGGTTGGATTTGACGTCCGTGTAGCCAGCTCATCGTATGTACGCCCTGGTGACTGTGTTGGTGGCATGGGTTCCGCGGTAGGTTGCTGGCTGGCACGAGCGGCTGCGCTCAACCAACGCCGACCGAAAGGAATTGTGGGTTGGTCGGATCGCGGTCAGGAAGGAGGTTGTTGGTCTCGAATCCGTTGGACAGTGGTAGAGTTGTTTAATAACTGAAGGGCCTTGAACATTAGGGTTTTTAAAAGGAAGTGGCCATCATAGTGTTCCACATACACCGCCTGAAATGCATTCTGATACTACCAGCAGACCACAACGGTCCCGCAGGGCAGCCAAAGTATCAAGCGTTACGAACTCTTTTTACCCCCACCTACATCACTATGGGGACTGAGTGGATCAGACACACAAGAACGCGAGTTAATACAACATTGTCATCCAGTTCTGAGCTATGTTGAACATCTCAACTCTCTAGCTCATTCGGAAGTTACTTTAAAATTAGTTGCAAACTTTGTGCCGAACAGAGAGCCAGACAGAAAAGCTAACAAACAAAAACGTATTAAAAGCTGTGCTCAGCCTCCATCTGGTGTACATCTGTTGGGCACCATAGAAACTGGTCGCCCTGTAACACGGGGCTAAGAACCTACGTTGCCCCCGGCGGCATTCGGGCATGTGTAGTGCTGTGGCTGGGACGGCGTGGTCGGTGTTTGCGGGCAATTAGGCGGCGATTAAGAACCGGCGAGCAGCACGCGCGTGTCCGGAGCACGGGTAATCAGAGGCCGGCGGCCCGCATGCTCTGCGTCTCTCCCACGGCCGAGGAGGGCACTCGTGCTTGTTGGCGCTGCACTGTTTTCCACGCTGTAAAAGAAGGAAAAAACCTCCACGCCTTATTTTGTCGTACCGAAATTTGTACTTCATTAATCTTCTTCTTCTTTATCGTCGCCTTGTCCCACGTCACGTAGGGTCGGCGTTGCTCTTCTGGATCCTTCTCCTCCATAGTACTCTGTCCATTGCCTCTTCCTTCTTCCATCCTTTCTCCCTTAGGTCCCCGGATATCTTATCCTTCCACCTCATCTTCGGTCGTCCTCTCCTTCTCTCTCCTTCAATCTTTATATCTTCAACTCTGTTTCCGATATACTCCTCCCCTTTTCTCTGTAAGTGTCCGTACCACCTTAGTCTGCTCTCTTGTATCTTTTCCCCCATGGGTCCCACTTTCACAGCTCCTCTAACAAATTCATTTCTAATCCTGTCCGTCCTTGTTACCCCACGCATCCACGTCAGCATCCTGATTTCCGCCACTTCCATCTTCCTTTCCTGGGCTACTGTGATTGGCCATGTCTCTGCCCCGTATATCATAGCAGGCTCTACCACCGACTTGTACACTTTCCCTTTCAACCCAGTGCTCACATTCTTGTCACACAACACTCGACTCATTTTCCTCCAGTTGTTCCAACCGCACTTTATTCGGTGTTGTATCTCGCTTTCCAGTCCTCCGTCCCTCTGTATGTACGACGCCAGGTATTTAAATTTGCAGACAGATTTCAGTTTATCATCGTGGATTTGTACTTCATTAATATGTTCGTTAATCTAGAAGTAAGTACGTAATTACTCGTTTCGTAGGTTCAAAAGCCTTTTTTCTAACTCTAATGAAATATTTAAATTACGGCTACATTGCACCTTTTATACACTGACGGGAAAATAAATAACACCAAGTACGAGTTGTGAGACATAAACGAAATTTGGTAGGCGTGGTTCTGCATCTGAAAGATGGTATCTCTTCAGATTTCGCACTATGAGGACACGCTGACGCTGCAAAGACGAGCCTATCCTTGGCTCGAGATGGTGCGGGTTGGACAAAATTTGTCATTCCTGCGGTTTCTGTGGGAGAGAGGACAATATCTTACCACTCTTGTTGATTTGCCTTTGCTGGTGTAACTTGATAATGAGAAAGACACACTGTGATGGGGGATTAGTAAAAACTTAATGTGGTGTCACCGCCACACACACCACACTTGCTAGGTGGTAGCCTTTAAATCGGCCGCGGTCCGGTAGTATACGTCGGACCCGCGTGTCGCCACTATCAATGATTGCAGACCGAGCGCCGCCACACGGCAGGTCTAGAGAGACTTCCTAGCACTCAGCCCAGTTGTACAGCCGACTTTGCTAGCGATGGTTCACTGACTTCTACGCTCTCATTTGCCGAGACGATAGTTAGCATAGCCTTCAGCTACGTTATTTGCTACGACCTAGAAAGGCGCCAGTATCCGTACTATTGATATTGTGAATCATGTACCGTAAAGAGCGACGTTCTCCATTAATGGATTGAAGTTAAGGATTCCACCTTCTACGTCCGTTTTTCTCACTTCTAATTCCCTTGTCATGTTCCAGACCTCACGCCAGCCTGCGTGAGCTGAAACGCGTGCATTTCGGCCTCCTTTAGTTGCGAGGTGTTGGCTCTCCTGCCAACCACAACACTTAATCCCTCAGCATGTCAGGCCAACGCGTGGTTGGCCTGTGATGAGGTTGTCGGCCCAGTCCACGGTTGCAGTTGTGTCCTGCTTTCCTGTAGACGTCGCGAAACCTGTCTCAGAGAGGCAGGATCCCGGTATACTCGTGGAGTTGGCGAGTCGAGAAGCTCCTCGGAAGATACATAGCAGTCTTCAGGGCGCGGTTCTGTATCCGCTGCATAGTCACAATGTGAGCATCTGCGGCTTTCCCCAGACCACGGCCGCATACTCTTAACAGTCGTCGAACCAATGTTAGGTACAGCGTGATGCCGTGTTGCGGTGGCAATGACGACTGCGGGTTTAGCAGCGGATACAGGGCGCGAACGCGTCCTATTGCTCTCCCTTTCACAACACGGATGTGATGCTTCCAGGTGAGCCTGCGGTCTAGGATAGGTTCTCCCAGGATTTCGACTGGCGTCAGTCCTGGCGGCAGAAGTCTTCGGGTGAAGACGACTGCCTGGCTCTTTGTGCAGTTAAATTTCAGCCGCCACTTTGTTGCCCACGGCGTCGCACCAGCGTTGGAGGCGGTTTCTCAGCACTTGGGCGTTCATGCTGCGAGTGAACAGGGCTGTATCATCAGCGTACAGCGCCAGTTCGACTCCTGCCACCTTCGGCGCGTCGGCAGTTTACAGGGAGTACAGCGAGGGGCCGAGAACCGGCCCCTGCGGCACCCCTGCACGTATCTGCCGGTCTGTGGACGTACCGTCGTCAGCCCTCACGTGGAAGGTTCGGTGAGACAGGTACGACCGCAGAAGCGTCATGTGGGACGTCGGTATACCTTGTTCAAAAAGTTTGAACTCGAGACCGTCGTGCCACACCGAGTCAAATGCTCGGGAGACGTCGAGGAACACTGCCCCAAAGTATTCCCTTGTTTCCAGTGCCCTCATCGCCGGTTCTACCACCCGCAGGAGCAGGTGGGAAGTGGCATGTTCTTCTCGAAACCCGAACTGCTCGTCCGGGATGATGCCCACCTGGGTGACGTGTCGCATCAGTCTTCTCGCATACAGCCTCTCGAAAAACGAGAGCAGGCTGATGTGTCGGTAGCTGGATGCCTGGCGTGAGTCCTTGCTGGATTTCAGAATGGCCACGACATCCAGGTGTTTCCACGCAGAGGGGAAGAACTATGAGGATACAAATGAGGTTCGCTTTAAATACACGCTGTAACGGTCGTGAGCGTTAGTGTTGTGTACATAGTTCCAGTCAGCGGGTACACAACATTCCCACTAGAGTGCGTCCCGCTAAGCACAACAGTGCAGGCGCAGCGCTCGTCCGTCTCCGCACTACGAGATGGCGCTGCCTTGGAGACGGACCAAATTCTGCTTCCGCTGCTGCTATCGTAGAACCTTTTCTCCTTGCGGATCGCACTCGCGCTGTGATACCTGATTGCGCGAGGTATTATAACGAGTGTACAGACCTCCGATTAGTCAGTCTGCATTTGTCTGCATTAGTCTGTACCAGTCTGCGTTTATCTGCACCTGTCTGTACCAGTCTATAGTCAAGTTTCAGTCTGCACCTAAGAAGATTACCATATTCCTGTACATAGCCATGAAGATAAATGAATAGACACTTTGTCAAGTATCAGAGATATGTGAGAATAATATTAACGTACCAAGACCGAAGGAACTTCAGAATGTCAATTGTAAATAGCATCCAGAACCAAGTTAAGTTATTTTTATGCTTGTTATTATTTTAATAAATGTGTGTGAAAATTAATCAAGTTCTGTTTAAAGTTGGTTATCGTCAGTCTGCTACTCTAAGCGTGCAAGTGGCATTTCTATCGTCTGACCTAACTGCAGAAGATAAACAAGCCACCATAAAACCACGAGACATATTGCTGACACTCGCCTACTTCGTTAGAGCGACGAGTCAAATAATCTGACGGTGTGTGTACCGAAGGTCTTACAGTACACATACCACAGTTAGTTACCTCTGAGACTGGACGTTGTGAGTTGATGTTAGTCAAGAATGCCTTCACGGTGACAAAGACGCCATTATCAACATCTCAGTGAGTTTGAATGAGGTCATGTAACAGGGCTACGAGAAGTTTGATGTTTCTTCTGCGATACTGCAGACTTGGAGGGAATATAGCCACGTACATGATTGCTGGCAGCGGTTGTCACGAAAATGTATGGTCGTAAGAAGACCAGGATCTGGACTGCCACGTCGCACTATCGAGAGGGTAGGCCATCGTGTTCTGTGTATGGCTCAGGCGCATCGTACAGAATCTGCAGCAGTAATATGAGCAGCAGTTGGCACAGCAGTGACACAACGAACTGTTACAAATCGGTTACTTCAAGGACAGCTCCGAGTCAGACGCCATGTACCATGCTTTCCAGTGACCACAAACCACAACCTTTTGCGACTTCAGTAGTTTCAGACGAGAACTCAGTCGAGGGCAGGGTGGAGGTCTGTTGTGTTTTCTGATGAAAGCTGCCTCGGTGCCAGTGATGGCGGTGTCTTGATTAGAAGGCCAGCTGAGAGCCTGCATCCAACGTGTCTGCATGTTAGACACACTGAACCTACACCTGGAGCTGTAGTCGGGGGTGTGATTTCATATGACAGCAGGTGCACTCCCCACTCCCTAACTACAAATTTGTACGTCAATCTGGTTATTCGACCAGTTGTGCTGCTGTTCACGAACAGCATCCCGGAGGATTTTTCCCAACAGGGTAACGTTCACCCACATGCCGCTCTATGCAGCATGTTACCCAACATGGTGCTTCAGAGTATCGACATGTCGCCTTGGCCTGTTCGATCATTAGATCTGCCTCCAATCGAGCACATATGGGACATCATCTGACGATTATTCCAGCGCCGTCCTTGTATTGAGCGACCGGGTACAACATGCGTGGAACTCCACCCCACAAACTGACATCTGGCACCTATGCAACACAATGCATACACGTTTGCATGCTTGCACTCAACAGTCTGTCTGTTTGACGGTTAGACCTTATTTGCAATGGATTGTCTTGCACTTACATTAATTTACCTATTTTAATCACTTAAATATGTCACCTGCACAAAAGTTTTGCCAAAATTTCATTACTCTACATTAATTATTTTTTGCTGTTCGATTTTTTCTCATCAGCGTAATTTGCGTACATCATTTAGATACGGCGGTGAAAGTCAGCGATTGTAAAGACAAAAGGTACGCTTATAAAATAACTTTTTCTGCTACCTATCACGATTTTCTTACTTATTTGTAGTTTGCAGGACGCGTACCTAGAAATTAATCCCACTTTCAAGTGCGCTTTTCGTGCGTTATGTCATTTATTCTTGACTTTTCGGCGTCTGACGTGTTGCATTTGTGGTGCCACCGCCAGACACCACACTTGATAGCTGGTAGCCTCTAAATCGGCCGCGGTCCGTTACTACACGTCAGACCCGCGTGTCGCCACTATCAGTGATTGCAGACCGAGCGCCGCCACACGGCAGGTCTAGTCTAGAGAGACTCCCTAGCACTTGCCCCACTTGCACAGAAGACTTTGCTAGCGACGGTTCAGTGACTACATACGCTCTCATTTGCAGAGACGACAGTTTAGCGTAGCATTCAGCTACATCATTTGCTACGACCTAGCAAGACGCCATATTCAGTTACTATGTCTTCTAAACAGGTAATATAGTGACTTGTGTACCGTCAAGAGTGACGTTCATCATTAATGGATTAAAGTTAAGTATTAAACTAGCTACGTCCGCTTTCTGAATTCTAATTCCTTGTCATGTTCCAGACCTCACGTCAGATAGTCCTTCCTCCTCACGCCAGCCTGCGTGAGTTAAAACGCGTGCATTTCGGCCTTCAGTTGTAACACGGTGTTGGCTCTTCAGCCAATACAACAGCATTGTTCTGATGTCTTTAATGCAATATATAAAAGCACAATCAGTTGTTAATTATTGATCGATGTATGTATAGATTTTATGTCGAAACTTTAAAAAACACGTTCTACTTACGATTTCTTGTGGTCCACTTCTGCAGAAACTCAGGCGTATTAAACATCACACACAGAAATTACGCAAAAAGAAAACAGTTAAAAATATTTTTAATTTTAGTCAACGAAGATAATCCTATAGCCCGTTCACCTTCTTTCGTGCCAAGGGTACTCAATAATTCGGATCATAAATGAGCAAATAATTATCAGGATTTTAACGTGTAAGCAAATAATGATACAGGCTATTAATAAAAATACCAGGTGTACGGAATTATTGTATTTTTCGGCGTTGGCTCATGGAAATAGTTTCATTCCTGGTTTCACCCTCTGACCAAGCCATCGTGGGATGGTACTAGAAGCAGGATAGATGACGCCCGCCTGCACATGCGATACGCGATTAGGAAACAGGTATCTAGCAGTCGCAAGTGTACACCCAAGTCTGTAAAACACAGTAAAAGAATTTCTTTACAAGGCGGTCACTGGGCTCCACGAACGAAGTATGCTTAGTCTATACTAAACGTCCAGCATTTTCGCTGCTCAGCACTGAATGTTTCCCCACTTCATTCTCGATCTGAGCCGTAGGACTCTGCAACATACAGGTGCTACTCAGCAGCCTGCATCCAATACAAAACCACATCGTGTTGAAGAGTATTAAAGATTTATCGGTTACCTTTGGCGTAGGTTTCATGTCGGCATAACCCAGCTGTTTTTCTTCAACAGAGAACCAGTTTTTCTGTCTCATTGTAGACACTAAGTCAGCTTTCCGCGTCCCCATCTGTCTCAGATTTAAATGTTAAAAGTGGCTGTATTTGTCTGAAGAGTGATCATGAAGGGAAGTGAAACACGGACGCTAAACAGTTAAGGCAAGAAGAGAATAGGAGCTTTTGAAATACGGTGTTGAGGTAGAGTGCTGAAGATTTGATCGAGTAGCTCGGATAGCTATTGAAGACGAAATGAATCAAACTGAGAAGTAAAGAAACTGGTGGCACAACTTGAGTGAAAGAAGGGATCGGTTGAAAGCATCAAGGAATCATCGTCTACTGTGGGAAGTGCGTCGGAGGGAACGGGGGGGGGGGGGGGGTAAAAACTATTGAGAGACCAAGACTCTGATCCTGTAAGTATGATCAAATGAATGAAGAGGCTTGCACAGGACAGAATAGCTTGGAGAGCTGCTTCAGACCAGTATTCATACTGAAGACCAACAAGAACAAATTTACAAACATCAGTGTTTTGTATCACAGAGCTGCTCCTTATTGCTCCCATGCGTGCCTAGTGAAACCTACCCTTAGAAAAATTATAAATGACTGTGCTGATAAACCTCTTATTTTATTTTATTTGCAAACAGCTGAGCAAAACTGGACGCGCTCAGACATTTCTCTCTTTACTTATATTGTGTGTCAGTTTAGTGATGATCAGAATTTTTAGCGCAACGCAGTCTGACTTTCAGGCGGCCGAATTTTACGACGAAGGAATTTCCAAGCTCGTTCATCGCTAAGATAAGTGCCTTAATTTAAATGGCAACTATGTAGAAAAGTAGAATTTAAGTGTGGCTTTCATCTGTATATAATAAAAACAATTTACAATACTTTATTTATTTTTAATTCCAAAACGTAATGTACTTTGTGATAGCCCTCGTATTATCTACACCCCGCTGGGTGTACGTTTGCGATGTTAAGTCTCTAGAGATGTTTAATTAAATGTAAGAGAACACATCAGTTCCCACACATTCCAAATGAAATCCATAAACAATTAGATTGTGCTGAAGGTTTTCTTTGCTCTTGGCAGATAAAGTGAGTAATGTTTGTTTTGCACAGTATTAGCGATTGTCCCTACTTCCTTCTACCAAGAAGTCGACGAGTGCTGTACTTTGTGGTCGGCGTTCCGGTTACGTAACGCCGCTGTGTACGGCCGTGGGAAGGCGACTGCACTTCGCCCTGTTCAATTCAAGCCGTCAGTCTCCTCGTTGGCTGTACCGCCGGTAGCAACACCGACTCAAAGGAAGGCCTCGCCGCTTGTTAGTGACGTCACGCCAGCTAGGCACGGCCAACGCCAGGTCTGTTGCAGGCATACTCATAATGGTGGTGTCTCCCTCTCTGACACACGAAAATGTGAAACTATTGGCGCTGGTTGACCAAGACACGTTGTTCTAAGAGATTTCTGCAATCAATTAATTGTGCAATTCATTACACTTCTTAACAAATAATGTACTCCTGAACTTAAATTTCCACCTGTTTTAAGGATTGACATACAAAAACAACTTCATGGTCCAGCAGCAACAGAATTCGTGCTTCTTTACCTTATTTGTACATCTGAGGAAGTTACGTATGTACTGGGTTGCTTTTACAAGAAACTGTGAACATTTTGGTGCTCTTCTTTAGGTATCTCGGTTGACTATGTGGTGAGGAGCACTGAATGTTAATTAAATACCTTGCGATTGTACACGGAGGGGGTGGGGGACAGAAGAAGAGGAAAAAGAGAGATACTTATTTTATCAAATAAAATTTTTTTATCTTATAAAGTTTCTCCTTTCAGTTGCAAGAGGGGAATATTTATCTTTTGTAATGTGCATGTTTAAAAAAGTTTAAGCTGAGCAGTATTTTCGATGTATGAAGCTATTTTGTGACCTCTTTAGAATTCCTTTCGTTGAAAACGACTGTAATCCAATGACTGGCAACAGTTGGACATTTACACAATGAAATTAGTTCACATTTCCAATGACGATGTCAAACGAAAATAAATAAATAAATAAAAGAAACGAGTTAATTGTAAGGGGGTTGGGGTACGTTTAGATAACAAAATGGATCAAGTAAATATAGTTACTTGAATGCAAAATTTCCGAAACTTGCAATGGGGCAAAGCATCTTCCCATATTGATCTACGTTTGTTTCGACAGGATTCAGTAATACAGAACTATGATCTTCATTTGTAGCTTTACGATAGTAAGAAAATCTTTCATCTACATAAAATTACAGAATCCAAAACAATACCAAACATTTTGTCCAAAAATAACAGATTTATAGTGATAAGCACGCCCAGGCGTTTCTCCCTGCAACAGACCTGGTGTTCGCCGTGCCTAGCTGACGTGACGTCACGAACAAGCGCCGAGGCCTTCCTTTGAGTCGGTTTTGCCCAGAGGCCGAGGGGCTCGAATGCTACTGTAGGCATCAATAACTATCCCTTCGTGGCCTACAATACTGCGCGCTTCACTGCCTGTAGAACTGTATACGGGGAGGTAACAAGCAAGTGGTAAGGGACTTCCGCTGGTCCGCGCAAATAGGATCAAAGCATCGGTAATTGTTGGTACTGGGTACTTCCATGTCCACCCCGGCACTTCTTTACTCGATGCTTTTCAATTGATTCTTTTATTCATGTCCAAACTTACAGCAGATATCGTATGAAACGGTCCAAGTGATAATATATGCGGTCCAGTCTCATTGTGACCACCGCCTGTATTCGACGTTAACGTGCAGTAACCAATCAGACGCCAGGTGGCAACACTAGCATCTCATCTTTAAGAGCAAAAGTTCTCATCGCTCAAAAACGTGCTTTAAGAATTGTACGTGATGCACACCCACATCATCTTAAAGGGTTGGTCATTCTGACAACTGCTTCACTGTATATTTGTTCCCTCATGATTTTTGTCGTAAGTAATCCACTGCACTTCAAAAGAAACAATGAAGTACATAATTATAATACCAGAAGGAAAAAGACTTTCATTACTCCAAATTAACATTGCCTTTAGCACAAAAAGCGGTGCACAATCCCGTAGCTAAAACGTACCCAGTGACATGAAATGTCTGACAGACAGCAAAGTAACATTTGAAAACAAACTGGAAAAGTATCTTCTTGGCAATCCTTTTATTATATAGAATATTTTCTATTGTTGTAATATGTAACAGATGGTGGTGATACTTATTAACTCACATCTGGACATTTATTAACAGTAGTAATTAAAACTTAAATTCTCAGGCTGTAGCCATATGTACAAATTAATTTGCAATGTAAACGTAAAATGAGCCGTTTCACATTATTACGATTAATTGTTTAAATGATACATGGAAATGAAACAAACAAACAAAGTTAATTCTCACAGTTTCGCAGTACTTCCTACACTGTATGTTCTTTTCTGTTCTTCCATTTTCCTATATTTATTTATTTATTCATTGTAACGGCCTGTGTAGTGCAGATATTCTGTTGTTACAATTGTCAGTTGTCTTATACTCTGTCCCTGTATCACTTTGCATATGTAATACTTCTTCAAACTGTTGTTTACTACTCTTATCAACTATTAATTGTAATTTATTAATTTCATTTAAAGCTCAGAGGGTCAGTGAGACTGTAAGTTTTGATTACGGTAGTGAAAGAACGCCTTGTAAATAAAGACTTGTACTATGCGATCTAGACGGTGTTATTCACAAACGATTCACAGTGATTGTGGACACATATTTATTTATTTCTTTGCTAGCCGAGAAACCAGGCATTGCCCAGATATTTATTTATTCCAGTCTTCTATTAGTCTATTTCCTCCTCCCTCTTCTCTCCGTCTATCTTGTCTTGCTCCCACTCTCTCTCTATCCCCCTTCCCGCTCTTTCTATCCACCTTCTGCCCCCCTCTCTCTACCCACCCCCTGCCTCGTTATCCACTACTTCTCCCTCCTTTCTCTGTCCATCCCTCTGTTCCGATACATGACGTCCACCCCTCCCTCTCTGTGCATTTCCTCTTGCCCCTCTCTGCGCCAACCTGCTGCCCCCCCCCCCCCCCCACTTGTAAATCTGTTACTTCCCCTTCTCTACATCTCCTCTTCCTCCCTTCTTTGTTAGTTTCATCCTTCCGTGTCCACGCCTTGCTCCCCCTCCTCGTCGTCCTCCTCCTCCTCTTCCCCTCTCTCCTCCTCTTGCATCCCCCCTTTCCTTTCCGTGTCCACCTCAGCCTCCTCCCTCTCTACGTCCATCTCCGCCTCTACCCCTTTCTCTGACCATTTCGTCCTCCCCTGTCCATCTCCTCATTGTATCTGTGTCTATCTCCCCCTTACCCTAACTGTCTGTCCATCTTGTCGCCCTCCCTTCTCTCCCCACATTATCACAGTCACCCCAGTCGGAGGATGGTAATACTTACCCTACACTATGTCTTTCAAATGGCTCTGAGCACTATGGGACTTAACTGCTGTGGTCATCAGTCCCCTAGAACTTAGAACTAGTTAAACCAAATTAACCTAAGGACATCACACACATCCATGCCCGAGGCAGGATTCGAACCTGCGAGCGTAGCGCCTACAACCGCTCGGTCATCCCGGCCGGCCTGTGTCTTTCCATATTGTAAATAATATGTGTACCAAATTTGATTGAAATAGTTCCACGGGTTTAGGATGGGCTTTTTACCCTAACTTTGAAATATATTTGACATATGCCTATGGAAGTGCACACCTTAATGTTTATGACATCGTATCTCCTGAGCTAAGTGTCATAAAATGATATAATTTTGCTGGTACATTCAGTGGTATAAGTGAATACTGTGTGAAAAATCTTACACAAATAGAGTTGGTAGTAAAGATTCATGCCGTAGTTTTACGGCATGAAGAGCGAAAATGCAGTGAGAGACAAACTTTTTTCCTTTCAACATTTTGTGGGGATCGTCAGCGAGCAGAAATTTCTTAAAGGTTTGAAATTACATGTCAGTTCTGTTGCAAGTCTCTCATTCTTAAATACTGGGTTTTCTCGCGTCGTGGACTGCACTGCTTTATCACCCACAACTCGTTCCGTTTCGTTGAGTGGTTGGTTGATTCGGTGGAGCTGACCAAACAGCGAGGTAATCGGTCCCATCGGATTAGGGAAGGATGGGGAAGGAAGTAGGCCATGCCCTTTCAAAGGAACCATCCCGGCATCTGCCTGAAGCGATTTACAGAAATCACGGAAAACCTAAATCAGGATGGTCGGGCGCAGCTTTGAACCCTTGTCCTCCCGAGCACGAGTCCAGTGTGTTAACCACTGCGCCACCTCGCTCGGTCCCGTTTCGTACGTGGGTGGCTCCTACCCCCACAGCGATTCTTTCCAGATAATAAGTGATATGTGTACCAAGCTAGGATGAAATCGGCGAAGTGGTTGAGGAGGAGATGTGGGACATAGAAACATATATACATACATACATTTTTATAGTTTCTAACATTCTGCGTGGTCTCTGTTTGTTCTAAGTCGTGTCTGCCTACCAATTTCGCGCAACGACGCTCTGAGCGTGTTTTTTAGGAAATTGACTAGTTTGAACCTGGGACCTGTTGCTGGTAAGGAGACGCCAGACCACACATGACATGAAGAGTTCAGAAGAGTTCAATGAGACTAGCGATGATATAATCAAATACTTAATGATTTCAGCGTCAGCTCAATTGCACTCCCTGTAAAAGAATCTTAATACTAACTAAATTTAGTGGAAGGGGTTCAAGTCTTTCCTATTTTTAGTTAGCTGGTAAAATAACGTCGAAAAAGCAGTTAAGTTTACCACTGGAAATTTTATTCTACTCACAAAACATTGTTTATAAATTGCACTATTGATAAAAGAAAATATTTTAATACAGGATGATAAAAACCAAATGTGTTCAACAAAAATGTGAACGAATATTCCCTGAATGGGATTCTAAGTTCTGTAATGAATCGAAGGATGACCTATGCCATATCACATCTATATTCTAGATTTAAGTTAAGTTTCACAAAAGAGAAAACCATCAAAATGGTCTACAGTGACCCTCAATTATCTTTAATTACTTATCTAACTTGTCGTAAATTACAGTGCCTGATGTAGCTTCTCAATAGTTATATAACAGAAAAATCATCGAGTTTCAGATCTTTTCTTCAAGTGGCAAATGTGAACACCATGAGTTTTAATTAACGATCGACACTAGTATTACGCAAAAAGGAGGTGTAACAGATGACACTTCTGCAGTTCTGAGTGAAGCCTTATGCGCTCAAAAATGCGGCATCGCGTGCGTTCATTACCTTGTCGGTGTTTTCAACGTAACAGAGACGTGAAAAAGTCTCACGCTAAAACTTGCAGCTGGTGTGGCCTTTTAGTGTTATCATAAGATCTATACTGTTCTTCTGGAGGGCTCTATCTTTTAACATGGGCTGGGGGTGGTCCTGACGGTTGGCTGGCGACGTGGGTGTCCGTCTCTTATCGTAGGACCTTCTAGATTAACACGGTTCTGCTCTCGGCTTCTGTTCTCGTTTCTCCCCTCGGAGAACTGCGTCTGTCTCACAGTGGGAAGGTATGACATGCATTTAGGCATTCTTGTGTTAGTCTGTGGTATTCCATTTGTTCACTCGTTAATCGTATTACTTTGGTTAATTTAATGTCACGATTTATTCGGAGCTATGTGACATACTGCTGGATTTGCTTATCATGTCAGGGTTTTCATGGAATGTGTTGGATTTGCCTGACACCTTACAAGTTGTATAGATTAATACGTCTGAGACTCAAATGCTCGCTGCATTGACTGTTCTACAGGAGTACGCAGAGTGACTCGTATCGATGCCATGAGCACATGGCATGCCGCGCACTAGTCGTAAATAACGCTCCCCGCCAGGTAACGTGTGTGGATCTGTAGCAATAGTGTGTGACCGCAGCTCCAGTGCTGCCAACTACGACTGCCTTGCACATAATGCAGTCCTCAAGGGGTTTGTTTACGCGGAGACACATTAGCCGGCAGATCTGCCGCCCACAGCGCTGTGACCGGAGAGCAAACCTGCCGCTTCACTTGTGACGCAGGGCTCCGCCCGCCATTATCCCCGTGTTCGCTCCAGGCAAACACCGAGAAGGCGTCGGTGGCAGCGGGCGGCGCCGTCGTAAATGGATGAAGCGAGCAGACGGGGCGAGCCGGCGCTTGCCGGCCCGGAGCTCAGATCCGGTGGGAAAGAGGGGGGAGGGGGGGGGGGGGGGAATGCGAGTGGCGCGCGTCATAGTCGATCGAGGTGTGACGTGAGTCGATAAAGCGGCGGATCGACGTTCGGCCTGCAGCCACAGCCCCCCGTGGCGCCAGCTCGCGCATTGTACCATTAACACAGAGTGACGCCCTTCACAAAGCGTGCGTTCTGCTAGTGCCTACGGGTGTCGAAAAGAGGCGTTGTGGTTAGAGACACGACAGACAGTATCCAGCGACTGGAAAAAAGCGCAGGTGACGCCTGTATATAAGAAGGGTAGAAGGACGGATCCTCAGAATTACAGATCAATATCCTTAACATCCTTAACAGAAAGGAGCGTATAAGATGAACATCAACAGAAGCAAAACGAAAATAATGGAATGTAGTCGAATCAAGTCGGGTGATGCTGAGGAAATTAGATTAGGAAATGAGACGCTTAAAGTAGTAGGTGAGTTGTGCTATTTGGGGAGCAAAAAAACTGATGATGGTCGAAGTAGAGAGGATATAAAATGTAGACTGCCAATGGCAAGGAAAGCGTTTCTGAAGAAGAAAAATTTGTTAACATCGAGTATAGATTTAAATGTTAGGAAGTCGCTTCTGAAAGTATTTTTATGGAGTGTAGCCATGTATGGAGGTTACACGTGGACGATAAATAGTTTAGACAAGAAGAGAATAGAAGCTTTCGAAACGTGGTGCTACAGAAAAATGCTGAAGATTAGATGCGTAGATCACATAACTAATGAGGAGGTATTGAATAGAATTGGGGAGAAGAGGAGCTTGTGGCACAACTTGACTAGAAGAAGGGATCGGTTGGTAGGACATGTTCTGAGGCATTGAGAGATCACCAATTTAGTATTAGAGGGCAGCGTGGAGGGTAAAAATCGTAGAGGGAGACCAAGAGATGAATACACTAAGCACATTCAGAAGGATGTAGGCTGCAGTAGGTACTGGGAGATGAAGAAGCTTGCACAGGATAGAGTAGCATGGAGAGCTGCATCAAACCAGTCTCAGACTGAAGATCACAACAACATCCCTAACATCGGTTTTTTGCAGGATTCTCGAACATATTCTCAGTTCGAATATAATGAATTTCCTTGAAATAAAGAAGTTGCTGCCCATGCATCAGCACGGCTTTAGAAAGCATCGATCCTGCGGAACGCAACTCGCCCTTTTTTGACACGATACCCTGCGAACCGTGGATGAAGGTTATCAGTCGGATGTCATATTCTTTGACTTCCGGAAAGCGTTTGACTCGGTGCCCCACTGCAGATTCCTAACTAAGGTACGAGCATATGGGATTGGTTCCCAAGTATGTGAGTGGCTCGAAGACTCTTTAAGTAATAGAACCCAGTACGTTGTCCTCGATGGTGAGTGTTCATCGGAGGTGAGGGTATCATCTGGAGTGCCCCAGGGAAGTCTGGTAGGTCCGCTGTTGTTTTCTATCTACATAAATGATCTTTTGGATAGGGTGGATAGCAATGTGCTGTTGTTTCTTGATGATGCTGTGGTGTACGGGAAGGTGTCACCGTTGAGTGACTGTAGGAGGATACAAGATGACTTGGACAGGATTTGTGATTGGTGTAAAGAATGGCAGCTAACTCTGAATATAGATAAATGTAAATTAATGCAGATGAATAGGAAAAAGAATCCCGTAATGTTTGAATACTCCATTAGTAGTGTAGCGCTTGACACAGTCGCGTCGATTAAATATTTGGGCGTAACACTGTAGAGCGATATGAAGTGGGACAAGTATGTAATGGCAGTTGTGGGGAAGGCGGATAGTCGTCTTCGGTTCACTGGTAGAATTTTGGGAAGATGTGGTTCATCTGTAAAGGAGAACGCTTATAAAACAATAATACGACTTATTCCTGAGTACTGCTCGAGCGTTTGGGATCCCTATCAGGTCGGATTGAGGGAGGACATGGAAGCAATTCAGAGGCGGGCTGCTAGATTTGTTACTGGTAGGTTTTATAATCACGCAAGTGTTACGGAAATGCTTCAGGAACTCGGGTGGGAGTCTCTAGAGGAGGCGTTGTTTTCGTGAATCGCTACTGAGGAAATTTAGAGAACCAGCATTTGAGGCTGACTGCAATACAATTTTACTGCCGCCAACTTAGATTTCGCGGAAAGACCACAAAGATAAGAGGGATAGGGGCTCGTACAGAGGCATATAGGCAGTCATTTTTCCCTCGTTCTGTTTGGGAGTGGAACATGGGGAGAATATGCTAGTTGTGGTACGAGGTACCCTCCGCCACGCACCGTATGGTGGATTGCGAAATATGTATGTAGATGTAGATACACCCCTTTTTTCGAGTCAATGAAATACTCAATACTTTGGATTCCATGCAGAAACCGACTTAATGAGCGACAGCAATATCTTCGGCATCGAAGCCTACAACAGTACTCTTAAAACCTCTGTGAATTACATGGAAGAGAGCACTTCCACTATATCAGTTATTAAGGCTTTTTTCTGTTTCGTGGGAAGAATGATTGCTTCAACGCCTCCATGTAATTAATCTTCGTGATCCCTGCGGGTGCAATACCTAAAGGGTTGTAGCATATTGTCGGAATCGCTGGAAATTAATTCATCAGAGTAAATAGCCTGTAACAGGATAGTTTGCGTCTATCTTCAAGCGACTGTTCGTTTTGTTTTCCTCATAGCACCCGATATGGGTCAGACAAATCTGTGCACCAACCAGGCTGCCCTTCTTTATACACGTCCAATATTTTCTATTAGTCCTATTCTTCATAGGTATCAAACACGTAACCAACGCTAAAACGACACTCTTCTTGCGTTGGCGAATTATGACGTAGCCTGCAACAAAACTGACACAAGTGCCCTGAAGTGGACAAATTGCGAGATAGACATGTGAAGTTTTTTTCGTACATGACAGGACAGTTCACACGCACTTTTCAGTGACATAAACTAAAAATTGCTTTTTCTTGACTTGTGTCGCTTTTCTTGCTGGCAAAAGATCTATGTTACAGTAACATTCCCAATATTCTAGGATCGGTCGATGAGTATTTTGTAACCAGGCTCCTTTGTAGTCAATCTACATTTCCCTATTGTTCTACCAGTGACCCGAAATCTGCCATTTGATCGATCCATTTCGTATCACTACAAACTTTTGCACCCCAAATATTTAACTTGATCGATTCTAACTGTCATTTCTCTCGGAAAAGCAGGTGAGTGATATAATATATACATGTAAAACATTTACAGTATACTCATGCTTCCTAACACATGAAAAACAGTTTTCTCACGTTCGCCATCAAGGGGAAATACAGACACTAGATTTTGATCGATTCCTGCATCCTTATAACAAACGTGTCTAAAGATAGAGCTGTTTGGCCCTGAAATTTTACATCAGTGAGTGCAGTTGCAGGGAAGAGGCAAAAGCCAATACAGTTGTAAAAATATTTGTTTTTCTTTTTGAAAGGCAATTATCAGCATATCGCACACTGGAAACAACAGCGACAATTCAAAAATGCAACACTTTAGAAAAATAGGTTTAAAGAATTCCATAAAATTTACGTCGAGATAGTATAAGCTTCTTGTAAACGTCAAAAAAGTATTTTTGCAGTAAATTCCACTGCAATCGATATAGGAGTAATATGGACATGGAGCTCTGTTCTCGTCGAAAGTGAGGAGTTATCAGGTGGTTGCTCAGTAGTTCTTTGAGTTTCGTCACTTTTCTTGGTTTCCTAAAAACATTTTTGTTTTTTCTTGTGACCCCTTTGTGATAATTTTGCCACTTTTCCACCCCAGATAATACTTTTTTCTGCTTATTGTAATAAAACTCAACGTTCGATACTCTATCAGCTAAAATCAGTACTTAAGTTAGAATAGAAACTGAGAAACAAGTTGATATTGTATCATCAGAAAAACACAAAATTCTAAATTATAATTTATAAAAATTAGTTAAACATCAATTAGGTACAATTTAAGGAAAACTATTTACAAAACGTAGATTCATAGATGGTAATATATAATTTAGGAATACTTTTCGCCGAGGAGAGATTCACTACGAACATTTTTTTTTATAGAAGAAATACCTAGTTTTTCTTGTACGCTGCAACACACGAAATTTCGTAATATTTACTACAGCTATAATCGTCAATATGTGCATGCATGCATGTCTGAAGGACAATGTATTCCAAAATACGCTGAATAAACACAAACATTATATCAATCAACTGTATTAAATATTTACATCCAACTTACCTTCTACATGAACAGTGTCTAAACTCAGAATGTGGCGCTCTTTCGAATGACCCATGAACATCTGCCGGTAGCAACGCTGAAGCGTCACTCTTCTTGCCGTGGCGAATCACGACGTAGCCTGCAACAAAACTGACACGAGTGCCCTGAAGTAGACAGATTGCGAGATAGACATGCGACGTTTTTTTTCGTACACAATGGGACACTTGACGCGCGCTTTTGAGTGACATAAACTAAAAATTGCTTTTTCTTGACTTGTGTCGCTTTTCTTGCAGGCGAAAGATCTGTGCTACAGTAACACTCCCAATCTACAGCTTCGACATGATGTGAACACCCAGATTTTACATTATATACAGAAAGTCACCGAGATAGGAAAGGTGACTTGTAGCACAAGCTAAAAAAATCTTTTAAAACAATGAACGGAGTGTTTCTAACCAAGCTACAATGAATTGCACAGGGACTCTTAAGTGACAGCAAACCTACGCCGGTCATAGGGTGAGGCAGCTATTCGGTACCTTATCAAGGACATCGTGGTTAATGGTAATATCCATAGGCTCCTTCATAACAACGTTACGGGGAACGCCTGCCGCTGTAGCAGCGTTACGTAATGCCCGATGGAGCTTTTCCGTTATCGTCGTTAAACACGCGCCTGGTTGTCTGGACCTCTCCGCAACTTTCGTGCGATGTGAAGCCCTCTCGTAGGTTTCCAGTTGCTCTGGCCGGCGATCCGCCTGAAGAGCAAAACGCAAGCAACCCAAGACCCCGTTTATACCAACGCGGCAAAGAGACGCTTTAAATTTTGGCGCTGATCCCGAGATAGGCTGCATGCTCGAAACAGGACAGACGAAGTAAAAATCATCGTTTAGTAGTGACAGCATTACCTAATCAGGAAACAGGAGTAGTTGCACCAGTACATTACGGACAATAATCTAAATCCACCCCTTTCTTCCTTCATGCGGGAACCGTATAAAGAAGGCATAGGCACGGAGTGGCTGAAATGCGAAACAAGTACTTCATATTACCGCGACTGACTCAGTTGCTATGGATCGGAACATAAGTGCTTTCCTTTCCTCGGATATGACTCGCCAGTAGTTAACGCCCTGTTTTTAAGTTTGATAACACTGTAGCTGCAAGAAGGCACTTGTTAAGTTTCGAAAGATAGCTGAGGAAGATTGGAGTCGCAGTTCAATGGTGAGTGCAATAGCTTCACGCGCTTCACGCTTGCGTAACAATACAGACACCTACAGGTTTTCCCCCTTTCGGTTGCTTCATCACCGACAGAATAATCAAATCTGAAAAATCAAACTTTCCTGTCCTGGATTTACAGGTGATTCTCATTAACGTTTAAAAACGGCGAAGCGACGTAGATAACGCTGAAATGATAAGTTCAATATAAGACACATGGCATCACTAATGCCCGGAAATACCCCAAAAATGGATGAGAAATGCTGAACATGTGACATCAGCAGATGACATACCTCGCGCACATGCAGTGGTTTGGCGTGTGCGTGAAGGGTTGATTGAAGGTTGCAATACTTGCGTTCGAGCAAACAATGCCAGGAAAGGTTGATATTATAAATAAATGCATAACTTTGGCATAACCGAATATGTACGGTACGGTACGGTACGGTGAAGTTACAGACTGTGCTCCGTAGTCACACGGTAGACCATGTTTTCGCACTCTTGTCAGCTCATAATCAGTGTGAACAAGGTCATTTTACGATGTTTCTTAAATGTTGTTGTTGTTGTGGTCTTCAGTGCTGAGACTGGTTTGATGCAGCTCTCCATGCTACCCTATAGTGTGCAAGCTTCTTCATCTCCCACTACTTACTGCAACCTACATCTTTCTGAATCTGCTTAGTGTATTCATCTCTTGGTCTCCCTCTACCATTTTTACCCTCCACGCTGCCCTCCAATACTAAATTGGTAATCCCTTGATGCCTCAGAACATGTCCTACCAACCGATCCCTTCCCCTGGTCAAGTTGTACCACAAACTCCTCTTCTCCCCAATTCTATTCAATTCCTCCTCATTAGTTATGTGATCTACGCATCTAATCTTCAGCATTTCGAAAGCTTCTATTCTATTCTTGCCCAAACTATTTATCGTCCATGTTTCACTTCCATACATGCCTATACTCCATACAAATACTTTCCGAAACGACTTCCTGACACTTAAATCTATACTCGATGTTAACAAATTTCTGTTCTTGAGAAATGCTTTCCTTGCCATTGCCAGTCTACATTTTATATCTTCTCTACTTCGACCATCATCAGTTATTTTGCTCCCCAAATAGCAAAACTCTTTTACTACTTTAAGCCTATCATTTCCTAATCTAATTCCCTCAGCATCACCCGGTCGCAGGTTCGAATCCTGCCTCGGGCATGGATGTGTGTGATGTCCTTAGGTTAGTTAGGTTTAAGTAGTTCTTAGTTCTTGGGGACTAATGACCACAGCAGTTAGGTCCCATAGTGCTCAGAGCTATTTGAACCATTTGCATTATCACCAAGGACTATGTGACCATTTTGCCTGATCATTGGTAAAATCTTTGTTTCCCAAAACTCAAATCATCCAGCGCGAGGATGAATTGTCGCATCTATCCTGCCCACCACAGCCACCAGGTCCCAGTATTACTGAACCTTCAAAAAAAAAAAAAGTTCAAATGTGTGTGGAATCTTATGGGACTTAACTGCTAAGGTCATCAGTCCCTAAGCTTACACACTACTAAACCTAAATTATCCTAAGGACAAACACACACACCCATGCCCGAGGGAGGACTCGAACCTCCGCCGGGACCAGCTGCACAGTCCATGACTGCAGCGCCTGAGACCGCTCGACTAATCCCGCGCGCACTGAGCCTTCGTGGGCAACTTGGGAGAGAAGGGTAAGTGACGGCTGTTCACCTCCATCACGTTACCTAAACTTGCCATTATTTTTCAGAAAGAATGGTATGATATTCCCTTCTTATAAAAGCATACACGACCTGTGGAGTCGATTTGAAACTGTTTTCAGTGCTAACTTTTACCTAACCGATATTAGGCGTGGTAATGAGTTCTCAGTGTTTCCATATTTTTATCAGCCACTAAATTTTGTCCTTTGAGCGTATGTCCGGTCTGGCGGGGCTCAAAAACGGTTTGTAACAACGTAATTAAATTGGAAGGTGACAGTCTTACGACGGAATCTGAAACGGGAATCATACCATTAAAATATGTCTCGAAAGGCTAACTTGGAACTGGAGAGTACGGCTTCGAGCTGCTACTTAATTATTTGCTGTGTGACTCACTTTCATAACAGCACTCGTTGCCAGCGGCAGGATTCTATGTACAGACGGCGCCGAGTGGAATTGGAAGTGCGGCGAGGGCCGGCAGAGTGAGTGAGTGAGACAGCAGGTGCGGTAACAGTTGAATGCGGCGGGCGAAGACTGAGGCGGCAGAGGCCTCACTCATCTCATGAATGGAAGCGCCGCGCAGGCCCCCATTCAGCCAGACGGCGGCTCTGATGTCGCGGCGAGCCTGGCAGAGGGACGGGAAGGGACGAGGCGTTCTGCCCGGCTGCTGGCGGGTATAAATACACGGCCGCCAACCTTGCCGCAAGGACACGGCCTGCGACGGCTGCCTACGCGCGGCTCGCTCGAGCAGGGTGATGACCCCTTTAGAGTCAAATGTCATGTCACTGGATCTGTTGCCAGTCGTATCTAGTCGTTACTTAGTAACGAGAATCCTACGAGATACAAAGTATTGGTTCGTTTTAGACTATAGCTACGCAAGCCGATTCAGCTGCCCCTACAGCTGTCGTTTCATTCAACCCGCAGTTCTTTCAAAACGACGAGCGAGATTTTCATATTCTCACGCTCACTACGCGCAAACTATTCGTTCAAAAGAAAAAAAGAATAGGAGCTCTTTGCAGGAATTTTAAAGTAGTTAGTTTTCTACTGGGATACGTTTTCGCTAGAGGCCGTAATTTTCGAGTCATTCAAGAAAAACGTATAAAAATTACCTTCGAACTCACTCCCCCTTCCACATTCAGTCCGCAATCGTTCAGGATTTCTAGTATGTTCTTCATGGCACTCCCTCCTACCACTGTACAAATTTTTGCGACTGCATGAATTATTTCCCACTTTCTACCTTTTTCGGTTTTTATTGATTGGCATCACTACACCAGCAGCTTAGCTAGAACTTACAAATTGTAAAACTGACTTTCGTATAAATTTTACCTAGCAATTTTGTGAATTCTAACAGCATAAAATTTAAAAAAAATACATCGCTGTATTCGTCAGGCCTTCTCTCCACGAAACTACTGTGCTTGTAAGGGTTAAGGCTGGATCGAATTGTCAACGTAATTCACTTCAGCTTAACGTTTACAAAAGTCGTTTTTCGTTCATTACCCTCTTGGGCACGTTTAAATTAATAATTGATTGGCGACTCCATGAGTGCTGTGTGCACAACGACCAAATGATAAATAAAATTATAAGGAAGGTCAGCATTTGCCGTAATTTGATGATTTATTTACAGCAAAGTCGAGTTTCGATCACATAATGATCACCAGTGCTTTAGCGTACAAATTAAAGCTCGTAGGCACTGGTGTCTTGGTATTAGCAGTAACAGAAGCTATGAAACGATCGGGCTTTAATTTGCTGTTAATAAATCATCAAAATTACGGCCAATGCTGACCTTCCTTCTAATTTTGAATTAATAAAGTTCAGGAAATAGCTGGCTATGCTGCCGTTATAGCCCAATCAATAGAGAACAAAAAAGATCGAATATCGGGAATATTTTATGTAGTGAAAGCAAGGTGTGCCCTCGAACATCACACTACTTTAATTCTATCATATGTAGTTTGTTTAATGAAGGTAGTTTTTTTTTAGAAATTAGGCTGTGTATTGTTTTGGTTATTTTGAATTAATTTGTTTCGTTTTAGGCATATTTCCTTAGTATATATATATATATATATATATATATATATATATATATATATATATATATATATATATACTAAGGAAATATATATATCTGGTTAAATATAAATACTTAAAAGTTTATTTTATTATTAATAAGTGATTATTTTAATACATTTAGTTACCGGAGGATTATAGCTACTTATGTTTTAGCTTAAAATAAATTATTGTATTATAAATTTTATAATAATTTGTAGATTAATATTAAATATTATTATAACTGGATATAATAAATAAGATTAATAATATAATGTACTAATGTACTAATATAAATAATAATATTAATTATAATAATATAATTATAAAATTATCTATAATTAGATTATTTAATTAATATTTAAGTTAACTTAATATAAAATTAATTATATATTAATAACATCACATTAATTTACATATTTGTATCGAATTCCCCATTACATATATTTATTATATTATTTAATCTTTCTTTTTTATTATTAGTGAAAAGAAAGATTAAATAAGAAAGAATACAATACATTTATTTGTATACATGTTCCATATCTATCTTTATATATAACAGAGAAGTTGTTGTGGTCATGAAGGGGAGTAGGTGCGTTTGAGGGACACTTTTGTACGTTGTTCTTGAATAACTCTAAAACTGTGATCTACAGATAAAACTTAGGCTGGTGCAAAATTTAACTAGCCTACATTATTTTTCCTACAAAAAGGTCATGATCATTTTTTTCTGCAGGAGTAATTTGCAGGTAGCGAGCGAGAGAATTTGAAAATCTCGCGCGTGGTTTATGAACAGCTGTGACACTGCTGATTGCATAAAACGACACCTGTATGGGCAGTCTAATCACCCTGTATGATACACACACGGATCGAAAGTATCCGGACACCCCTATGTAATGCGGAATTGAGCAGTCGATGTCCTGAGAGGTGGGCTCTTTGGTATGCAAGGAGGCGGGGACTATTGAAAGTAGAGCAGCAGTAAGAGCAGAGTGGGTCGGTCAGGAAAGCTCTAAGACTTTGAACGTTGGCTAGCCACTAGATGTTACCTGAGTAACAAATCTATCCGGACGCTTTTGATAAGGTAGTGTAGAACGCGCGCGCCCCTACCGTTGCCGTGTTGAGTTTTTTAAACCAACATCTGTGTCACGTGACGAAGGGCAAAATGTCAAACTACAGTTTTCCCATTTGTACCTAATCAGGCATTGATTATGACAGTTAGACAACTTTTGTTAGTGGCTTTACACGAGCAGCAAGTAAAAGAAAAGCTGTCATCAATGCGGAATTTGTTTGAACGGTACACAGTGCTGTATTAGGCGTGGCCCTGTTCGATGTGGTACGCCGTTGTCCCCCTCCGACCTTTGAACTGAAACACCCAGCCAGCTATTGGGGACCTACAGCTGAATGAATCGTGGTGCAATTCGGCATTTTTCTCACCAACAAACATTGCCAGAAGTGAAAGGTGCGGTACGTGGGGGACAAAAATCTTTGGAGTGATCGGCGATCGAACCCACGACGTTTGTTTCCGTTGTATGGCACTTCACTACTGAGACGTCGAGTACTGGTGCAATTCGTCTAATTTCTCCGAAATTCGTAATATTAACGCAATAGTTCACGACTCTTACACTTAGCCAGTTGAAAGGGTAGCAAACAGTGTAGAATACACTCATTTTACAAGCGACGAAATCACATCTTTCCTGTGAATTCCTGTATTTGTTGCACTTAGTGATTTAGTTGACTACTTCCAAAACAGCAGAAGACAAAACATCTGTTTGGTATGAAGCATGTAGTTTTCTGACAATTTCTCAAAAATATATGAAGAAATGACATCAGTTTCTATCGGTAAAGTCCGGTTCTTTACATAAAATAATGTTTTATGATTTATGACTTTTGATTAATCCAGTACAGACACGGAAACAGTATCCAGATGAGAAGCATAGAATATTAGAAGACTTTGATTTTGGATTAAATTCGTTTAGTTCAAAATTCATATGGCTCTGAGCACTATGGGACTTAACTTCTGAGGTCATCAGTCCACTAGAACTTAGAACTACTTAAACCTAACTAACCTAAGGACATCACAAACATCCATGCCCGAGGCAGGATTCGAACCTGCGACCGTAGCGGTCGCGCGGTTCCAGACTGTAGCGCCTAGAACCTCTCGGCCACTCCGGCCGGCAAATTCGTTTAGTGATCTGGACATTAACAATCCGTTGTCTCAAAATGTCATATATCAAGGTCTAGATCTGAGGATGCAACTATTTGGGCACCCCTGATTGTGACGTGTGTTCCATTTAGTTTGAATTGATAATATATTCCTAAAACGACGTACTACCTGTAACCTCAACTGTCAGCAAAATAATGTTACACTCGCGGCTGTTCCAGTTTTATTTTCCTGCTGTGTACTTTAGCTGTGTTGGTCGGAGCGCCGCTGCAGTTAAGGCAAGCTTTGGCACAGAGACTCGGGCCCCAGCTCTAACTGCGTAGCCCTGTAACCCTTCCATGCCCTTCCGCCGCAGATGCTGAGATTCCTGGGTCACGTGACTCGCAAACAGCGGCGCCCTTGTGGGCAGAACCCCGGTACAGGACTGGAGCTCACCGTATGTCTTCTCCCGCCGCTGCGTGCGTTACCAGCTCGCAGCCCGAAATCTGATTGTGGCGTGCTGCAGTAAAGAGGGACGCAGCTATATACGATGTTTTGAACTCTGGAGCCACAGCCAGGGGAAGGATTTCTCGAGTTCAAGGTGCGCCATATATGACGCCCGAATTTCGCGGCTAGATGTGACGTGTGACACCCGAATGTTCCGAGTGGATGCGCCGTTGCAGACACCTTTATGAGCAGTCTATTTCAGAGAGGTCTGTAGTCAGAACGCTAGCAGGTAGCAGGATAACCAATTTGGAATGCGGGATGGTCATCGATAGAAGACGCATGGCTCATAAAACTTGGGTTTTCGAGGTGGGCTGTGTATGGAGTGGTTGTTCACTGCCGCAGAGACAATGTCTCCACGTGCTTAAACCGCGACACAGGACGACCACAAATGAGTGACGAACGGATGTCATGTCATCTCCGTAGTACAATGCAGGGCATTCGACGGTCCACAATTCTACATCAATGTCTACATCTATACTCTTAAAGTCACTTTGTAGTGTATAGTGGAGGATACTTCGCATACAAAATCAGTGGAAAACATTCTAAAATGCGATGGGTATTTTATTTTTAAAAATTGTCCGGTTTGGGCCTAAAAAAATGGTTTAAATGGCTCTCAGCCCTATGAGACTTAACATCTGAGGTCATCAGTCCCCTAGACTGAGAACTTCTTAAACCTAACTAACGTAAGGACACCATACACAACCGCGCGGGATTAGCCGAGCGGCTTTTGGCGCTGCAGTCATGGACTGTGCGGCTGGTCCCGGCGGAGGTTCGAGTCCTCCCTGGGGCATGGGTGTGTGTGTTTGTCCTTAGGATAATTTAGGTTAAATATTGTGTAAGCTTACGGACTAATGACCTTATCAGTTACCTCCCATAAGATTTCACACACATTTGAACTTTTTTTTTAACACCATACACATCCATGCCCGAGGCAGGATTCGAACCTGCGATCGTAGCAGCAGCGCCGTTCCAGACTGAAGCGCCTAGAACCGCTTGTCCACAGAGGCCGGCTTCGGCCTAAACTTAGGCCATCTTCAAACAGCACCATCAACTGAAATTGACGATGCGTACAACAATCAGTTGCCCTCAGTCGCTGAAACTGTGAGTAATTTTAGCGACTGAGGTCAACTGACTGTTCTTAGCATCAAGTTCAGTTGCTGGTGCTGTCTGAAGATGAACTAAGTCTAGGCCGAAACCGGGCATTTTAATAAAATACCCATCGCGAAATAGACTGCTTTTTCACTGATTTTATGTAGATTACAAAATCGCTGTTGCGAAAGTCATCATCATCATCTTCATCATCATCATTTAAGACTGATTATGCCTTTCAGGGTTCAGACTGGAGCATAGCCCCCTTATAAAATTACTCCATGATCCACTATTCAGTGCTAACATTGATGCCTCTTCTGATGTTAAACCTATTACTTCAAAATCATTCTTTACCTAATCCAGGTACCTTCTCCTTGGTCTGCCCCGACTCCTACCCTCTACTGCTGAACCCATGAGTCTCTTGAGTAACCTTGCTTATCCCATGCGTGTGACATGACCCCACCATCTAAGCCTGTTCGTCCTGACTGCTACATCTATAGAGTTCATTCCCAGTTTTTCTTTGATTTCCTCATTGCGGACACCCTCCTGCCATTGTTCCCATCTACTAGTACCTGCAATCATCCTAGCTACTTTCATATCCGTAACCTCAACCTTGTTGATAAGGTAACCTGAATCCACCCAGCTTTCGCTCCCATACAACAAAGTTGGTCGAAAGATTGAACGGTGCACAGATAACTTAGACTTGGTACTGACTTCCTTCTTGCAGAAGAGAGTAGATCGTAGCTGAGCGCTCACTGCATTAGCTTTGCTACACCTCGCTTCCAGTTCTTTCACTATGTTGCTATCCTGTGAGAATATGCATCCTAAGTACTTGAAACCGTCCACCTGTTCTAACTTTGTTCCTCCTATTTGGCACTCAATCCGTTTATATTTCTTTCCCACTGACATTACTTTCGTTTTGGAGATGCTAATCTTCATACCATAGTCCTTACATTTCTGATCTAGCTCTGAAATATTACTATGCAAACTTTCAATCGAATCTGCCATCACAACTAAGTCATCTGAATATGCAAGACTGCTTATTTTGTGTTCACATATCTTGATCTCACCCAGCCAGTCTATTGTTTTCAACATATGATCCATAAATAATATGAACAACAGTGGAGACAGGTTGCGAAAGATTTTACCAAAATTGTCGAGTATTTTGCGTACGCGTGTCCGTTTCGTGTGACAGTCACGAATGGTCCGCAGGTAGAACGATCGTTAGTAACCCGAAGTGTGAGCTCGAATCTCGCTCATTTTACCCGCGACGGGTGTTCAGTAAGTAATACAGTACTTTCTTTCTCAGTGCTTGTTGTTTTTATTCAGTATTCCAGTACACCATATTATTCCCCACTCTGGGAGGGCCTGTGTGGTACCACTCTACTGGTCGACGACGGAGACACTGTGTTGCACCAATAACCTCTCCATCAACCACTTCATGCTTCCCGCGGAGTGCATCCTTCACTGAGCCATTTAGATGGATGTCGGAAGGTGCGATATCCGTGCTGTAGGGTGGATGAGGAAGAACAATCCTGTGACATTTTGTGGGCGAAGACTTGCGTGACATCCACATCTACATGGATACTCTGCAAATAACATTTAAGTGCCTGGCAGAGGGTTCATCGAACGACCTTCACAATTCTCTATTATTCCAATCTCGTATAGCTCGCGGAAAGAATGAACACCTATATCTTTCCGTACGCGCTCTGGTTTCCCTTATTTTGTCGTGGTGATGTACTTCCCTATGTAGGTCGGTGTCAACAAAATATTTTCGCATTCGGAGGAGAAAGTTGGTGATTGGAATTTCGTGAGAAGATTCCGTCGCAACCGGAAACGCCTTTTAATGATGTCGAGCCCAAATACTATATCATTTCTGTGACATTCTCTCCCATATTTCGCCATAGTACAAAACGTGCAGCCTTTCTTTGAACTTTTTCGATGTACTCCGTCAGTCCTATCTGGTAAGGATTCTACACCGCGCAGCAGTATGCTAAAAGAGGACGGACATGGGTAGTGTAGGCAGTCTCCTTAGTAGGTCTGTCACATTTTCTACGTGTCCTGCCAATAAAACGCACTCTTTGGTTAGCCTTCCCCACAAAATTTTATGCGTGTTCCTTCGAATTTAAGTTGTTCGTAAATGTAATACCTAGGTATTTAGCTGAATTTACGGCTTTTAAATTAGACTGATTTGTTGTGAAACCGAAGTATAACGCGTTCCTTTTAGCACTCATGTGGCTAACCTCACACTTTGCTCCGACATAATGGACTCACAATTACAGAGAACACTGTTTCACCACGACGGATGCTTGGAACGTGCTGACGACATTGTACAGGTGCTATTCGTGGTTAAATAAAACAGCACAGCCTGCAGACTTGGGTAGCATATGCATTTATGAGGTTACCTTCCATTCGGATAGTGGGTGCACTCAGCGACTGTTATGTAACTTATAAATTATAGAGTGCAGCAATCAGTCGTCCTTTTTTAGATTTCATTAAATCTAAAAAAAAGAACGACTGATTGCTGCACTCTATAATTTATATGCGTTTATGTTCAAGCATGCAGTCATGCTGTGTACCCATATTTTTGTCGAACGCCTGTAGTTGCTATAAACTACTGTTGTTCCAGTAACTTGTTCTCACGGCTGTATACTTATAGTAGCGAGCTACTTTATCAGAAACAGAAACAAAAATTCGGGCATGCAAGAAGTTTCTTATTCTTCTGGCCGCCTGTACCCCTCGTTAAAATTATTTGTTCTTCTTCGGAACTGTGGCAGCTTTTATTGGTCTACTTTCTCAATAACGCGTCGACAATGTCGGCAGGAAAGCTCTGAATAATCGATATTCAAATTAGAATGGATTCTGAATCATACAAGGCCACGCCACCTCGTTTGATTTCCATTTACTGGAGGAAGTGCAGGGCAGGCGAGGTGTGCCGCCAGAGGTTCACCAGAGGTCACCTCCGCTTCCCGCTTCCTGTCTCCCCCCCCCCCCCGGCCCCTCCCCTACTTCCTTTCTGCCACTGCCGGAGCGACGCGTGATCCGTGAAAAAGACATCGCGACATCCCGCCTCAGGATTAGCTCTTCTCCCGTCCCAGAAGAGCTGAGCGCCGCCGCCGACGCCGCCGGAAGCTACAAATGTGTCCCCAGCACCAACAACATCCAATTTGTCGCGCGCAGTCCCGGACCCGACCTCACCGCGATGGGCCTTGCGGCTGTCTCCGAGATACCGCTGCTGCCGAGGTCGTTGAGTTCTCGAAGGAATTTATTGACTGACGAAGACAGCGCCGATTACTGTGCACTCTATACAAGAGGGACCTCTTCTCTGCCTGTTGTGTGTGTGTGTGTGTGTGTGTGTGTGTGTGTGTGTGTGTACGTGTGTGCGTGTGTGTGCGTGTGTGTGTGACCTCTCGAGTGTCTTTCATAAACCAGAGGTCGTCAACCTCGTAATGTTTGTTGCTTACCATCGTGCTACTGTCAGGTGAAGAACTAGAAGCGCTCATCAAGTGGAAAGAAAGTTTCTATAGCTACTGTAACGGTTATTAGGAATTTACTACACGACAACAATCCATCTTAATTACTCAACATATTTATTGACTATCGATCACTTTAGAAATAAAGTTTGAACTCTAATGCAAAGCAGCCGACGTCTCGACACTAGTACGGTCAATAAGAAGCTTCCACAAAGAATCAAAAAAATGTTTAAATGTGTGTGAAATCTTATGGGACTTAACTGCTAAGGTCAGCAGTCCCTAAGCGTACACACTACTTAACCTAAATTACCCTAAGGACAAACACCCACACCCATGCCCGAGGGAGGACTCGAACCTCCGCCGGAATCAGCCGCACAGTCCATGGCTTCAGCGCCTTTAGACCGCTCGGCTAATCCCGCGCGGCACAAAAAGGATCAAAAGTTGTAAAAACAAGGTGAAACAAGAGCAGAAAAATTTTTCGTAAATAAAGGAGTACGACAAGGGTGCCCACCTCAACTCTTTTTAATACTCATATTAATGACATTAGCCTAAACTGAAGGCAAGACATACAAAAAGGTATGAAAATACCAAAGACGCCATATTATATATTGTATTGTATTATATTAAACCGGGGACCTAGAAACGACAGAGAGGCTTTGTCTCGCGTTAGCCCTCAGTGAGTGGTTCACAAGTCCACAACAGGCCACAGCAATCCACCCACCCGCCCTAAGTGGACTCCCAGTGGACTCCCCCGGGAACGTCTCAAACCAGACGAGTCTAGCCCCAAACGTTTGCGTGTAGAGTAATTATGGTGTACGCGTGCGTGGAAACGGTGTTTGCGCAGTAATCGACGACGTAATGTAGCTGAGGCGGTATAAGGGGAACCAGCCCGCATTCGCCAAGGCAGATGGAAAACCGCCTAAAAACCATCCACAGACTGGCCGGCACACCGGCTCGGGAAGCAGAGCGTTAGACCGCGCTGCTAGCCGGGCGGGCATATATTAAATATAGTATTGCGGTATTCTGAGGAATACTTTATTTGCAAAAATTGCGATTACTGTTTCGACCAGTTAAATGGATATTTCCAGATCACATAACATAAAGCAATGTCTACATTCGTTATTAAACCGAGACACTTTCTTACAAACACGTTTACAATTCGAAAATAAAAAAACTGTGGTTGTAACTGCAATTTTTGAGTTTGCACTTGTAAACGTGATTGTGGCAGTGTCTCGCTTTAATAACCGATGTAGACACTGCTTTCTGTTATGTGATCTGAAGACGTCCATCTAACTGGCGGACATTAGTAATAGTTGTATCCTTTCTTATGATGTTGATAAATAAAAAGTTTTCCGAGAGAAGACTACAGCACTTTATTTAAAGATTGCCTCCGTAACACTGACAATGTCAGGTAAATACAACAATATTAAATGTTTTACTTCATGCAGCTTATTCTTCGATATTGGAAGAAAAAGAAGGCGACATACTGTAATATCAAATTTATTTTGGAGATAACAGTTTCAGATAATGTGCTGTGTGTAGGAACCAAAGACTAGCATCAGAAAATCGGGCATTATCACTGCATTATCCCTGATTTTTATTATCTCTTCGATTTTATTTTTGCTCTGCTAAAGACGAAGGGAACTTAAAATTGTAAATATTACGTATTACAACTCGATAATAAGATTAAAGTTGTATTCAAGGATGCAATACGAGTGCTCATCTCCGTTAAATAATTAGGTGAGATTGGAACGTGAATGTTATTCTTGCCATCCGGGGTGGCCGAGCGGTTCTAGGCGCTACAGTCTGGAACCGCGCGACCGCTACGGTAGTTCTAAGTTCCAGGAGACTGATGACCTCAGAAGTTAAGTCCCATAGTGCTCAGCGCCATTTGAACCATTTTGTTATTCTTTCTAGACATTCTAAATACTGTAGAAAGTTCCAGTTACACTGCGTCAACGTGGAGTTGGTGAGACGCTGGGGGGGATTGGCGAACGAACCTGCAAATAAACACGGCGACTTTCAACAGACTCAAAAAAAGAATTCTACTAAAACTCTTTATAAACATGTTACCACATGGCGAAACACGCGAGGCCAGTTTAGTTTCAGTGGTCGATTCAATAGACCATTTGACAACCAAGAATACGTGCCAATCTTGTCTATAAAAACATAAAACACAATAAAAATATTACAACATACACTGAACCACGTCATCTGGCATTATAAACAATAAGATAGTGACATTTCTGAAGCCAAGAATACAGGCGTGATTTTCTGGGGCAAAGATCCGGCCCGACCCAAAATAAGTGTGAATCATTTGATTTTAGTACAAGTGTCGCCCTTCACTTATTTTGGATGTAAGACTGGCCTAGACAGTAATGCAGATCTAGATGAAATATTGGCTATACTTGGACATACGTGTAGCATCATTCATAATGAGTTTAAAAGTAAGACCAGCTCAGAAACGAGGGTAAAATTTTAGAAAACTACTGCTCTTCCAGCACATCTAAATGGAAGTGAATGCTGGGTGCCTGCAAAAAGAACATTAAGTCAAATAAAAGTGCAGAAATGAAATTTACAGAAAGAACAAAACGCTACTCTAGAACAGACCACATAAAGAACGATATAGTGCGACGACAACCAAAAGTAGTCAACCAAAAGCAGAATAGCAAAATACTGCAACAGCGCTGGTACGAGTACGTACAAAAAATGGACAGTATACGGCTTCCAGAACTAGCCTTTGCTTACAAACCGGCAGGAGGGAGAGATGTTGGAAGACCAAAGAAGCGATCGACAGACAGTTTGTAAACAAAGACAGTTTGTGAACACGGAACACGCTCAGTAAAGTGTAGAAGAACGACTTCCACTCTCACAAATCTTCAGATCAAAAATGTCACTTCAGAATACACCCGTACATTCCAGAGCTTAATATTTCGTAACATACGTACAAACAAAAGCAGATCCAGGGCAATGGTGGGCTGGAAAGATGTCTTGGGGGGTCATAATTCCCTGATTCCCTCACCACAAAAAAATACTAGACATGTTTATATTTTTACTTTTATCAGTTTACAAACTTCAGAGATTACTTTCAGAGAATAAAGTAGCATGAAAACTGTCTCGAAGATAGCGAGGAGCTTTAGAAATTACAAGCTGCGTTTAACAAAGCATCAGTTCGCGGCGTGACCGGCAACATTCCAACAGGTAAGGGTGCCTACGTGCAGCCTAGCCTGACTTAGCAACTGTCGACAGCAAATCCGACACGTTTCGTAAGACCAAAGGTGGAACCGGTAGACTGTAGTGAAAACTAAGTGGTGTAAGTCAAAAATCCGCCTCAGTTGCGAAATATTACTGGTCTTTACCCAGGTTTCAGCTAGAGTAATCTAGCCTTCTACAGAACCATAAAATAAATTAATATATGCCAGGATAAGGCACGGTACACGCGTGAAGAGGTCGTACGGGCTAATCCCCACTTCACCGCTACCTTGGAGATACCGCGTCCCATCGCGAGTATAACACCACGCACAAACTCACTCAGATGTTGAGGACGTGCCATTGTAGCAGCAGTAATCGATCTAACAACTCCGCCATAAACTTGTTATCTTATACAGGGTGTTACAAAAAGGTACGGCCAAACTTTCAAGAAACATTTCTCACACACAAAGAAAGAAAATGTTATGTGGACATGTGTCCGGAAACGCTTACTTTCCATGTTAGAGCTCATTTTATTACTTCTCTTCAAATCACATTAATCCTGGAATGGAAAAACACAGCAACAGAACGTACCAGCGTGACTTCAAACACTTTGTTACAGGAAATGTTCAAAATGTCCTCCGTTAGCGAGGATACATGCATCCACCCTCCGTCGCATGGAATCCCTGATGCGCTGATGCAGCCCTGGAGAATGGCGTATTGTATCACAGCCGTCCACAGTACGAGCACGAAGAGTCTCTACATTTGGTACCGGGGTTGCGTAGACAAGAGCTTTCAAATGCCCCCATAAATGAAAGTCAAGAGGGTTGAGGTCAGGAGAGCGTGGAGGCCATGGAATTGGCCCGCCTCTACTAATCCATCGGTCACCGAATCTGTTGTTGAGAAGCGTACGAGCACTTCGACTGAAATTTGCAGGAGCTCCATCGTGCATGAACCACATGTTGTGTCGTACTCGTAAAGGCACACGTTCTAGCAGCACAGGTAGAGTATCCCGTATGAAATCATGAGCGTAGGTGGAAGAACATGGGGCCCAATCAAGACATCACCAACAATGCCTGCCCAAACGCCCACAGAAAATCTGTGTTGATGATGTGATTGCACAATTACGTGCGGATTCTCGTCAGCCAACACATATTGATTATGAAAATTTACTATTTGATCACGTTGGAATGAAGTCTCATCCGTAAAGAGAACGTTTGCACTAACATGAGGATTGACACATTGTTTAATGAACCATGCGCAGAAGTGTACCCGTGGAGGCCAATCAGCTGTTGATAGTGCCTGCATACGCTGTACATGGTACAGAAACAACTGGTTCTCCCGTAGCAGTCTCCACACAGTGAAGTGGTCAACGTTACCTAATACAGCAGCAACTTCTCTGACGCTGACATTAGGGCCATCGTCAACTGCACGAAGAATTGCCTCGTCGTTCTAGGTCTTCCCCAGTGGCGAGTCATAGGCTGGAATGTTCCGTGCTCCCTAAGACGCTGATCAATTGCTTCGAACCTGTCGGGACACCTTCGTTCTGGAAATCTGTCTCGATACAAAAGTGCCGCGCCACGGCCATTGCCCCGTGCTAATCCATACATCAAATGGGCATCTGCCAACTCCGCATTTGTAGACATTGCACTGACTGCAAAACCACGTTCGTGATGAACACTAACCTGTTGATCCTGCGTACTGATGTGCTTGATGCTATTACTGTAGAGCAATGAGTCGCATGTCAACACAAGCACCGAAGTCAACATTACCTCCCTTCAATTGGGCCAACTGGCGGTGAATCGATGAATTACAGTACGTATTGACGAAACTAAAATGAGCTCTAACATGGAAATTAAGCGTTTCCGGACACATGTGCACATAACATCTTTTCTTTATTTGTGTGTGAGGAATTTTTCTTGGAAGTTTGGCCGTACCTTTTTGTAGCACCCTGTATAGGCGTTGCCGACCGGAGCACCGTATTTGGTCTGTTTACACTGCTCCGCATTTGGTTACGCACGCCCACACCAGTTTCTCTGGCGCTTCAGTGTAGATATAGCAAGGGAAGCGGGCAATAAAGAGTTGGATCCCTGGACAGGGGGAAGCTGTTAAAGTGGCAGGGGGCGCAATGTGTGTGTAGAGCGGACAGGCGGCCCTTGTTAAGCCATTAACTCAGTTTCGCGCCCGCCCCTTTGTGTTCGCAAATAGACGTGGAGAACGAGCCGTGGGCGAAACGTCGCCGATCAAAAGCGTCGCTTACACGCCCGGGTCTAAGCGGAAGCCCAACACAGCACTCTCGCCCCCACGCTCGCGTCACTCAATGGGAGCGGACAAAGCCGCCATTAGGCGAGTTTTCCGCGGCCAAACGGCGCATCCTGGCCCTGCGCCAGCCGCGGTCTGGGGTTCCACCCCCGCGACCGCGCGCCGCCTATTTACAGTACGGAAGTCTGTTTATAGCTGCCTGCACGGTGCTCTGGCCGAGCCAAGGGTGTGCAGAACTGACAAACGCCGCTATCCAGAGTATCACCGTTCCTCTGGCAACCTCGAGGAACCATTGCAGCTCCTCGACATACAGGAAACATCTGTATCTAACGACGTATTACACGCTGGCTTTTGTCTCGATATCTTCAATCGAAGTTTGTTTAACGAAACTTCTGATTTTTCGCCGTCAGGAGTTGCTGGCATTGTCAAGGGTTCACCCTTCATCGTTAGTGATGGACTGAAGTCGAGCTCGCGGCCGGAGATAATACAGTGAGCTGACAAAAGTCATGGTACAGCGATATGCACATATACATCCTGCAGTATCTTGTACACAAGGTATAAGAGGGCAGTGCATTGGCGGAGATGTCATTTGTACTCCGGTAATTCATATGAAAAGGTGTCCGACGCGATTATGGCCGCACGACGAGAATTAACAGTACCTCAAGCGGTAGACCCTATGGTATTTGGAGTCAATCAAGATCCACGGTGTCAAAGGTGTGCAGAGAATACCATATTTCAGGCATTACCTCTCACGACGGACAACCCAGAAGCCAACGGCCTTCAGTTAACGACCGAGAGCAGCGGCGTTGGGTGGAGTTGTCTGTGCTAACAGACAAGCAACACTGCATGAAACAGAGCTTGGATAGCGTGTACAGGTCCAGCTGCCCATGCAGATTCAACATGATACCACAGTTCATCAAGAGTAGTGACTGCCGTATTGTGACGAGCCAGTTGCTCGACCATCATTGACCAGACGTTTAAGTTGGTGAGAGATCTGGAGAATGTGATGGCCAGGACAGCAGTCGAACATTTTCTGTATCCAGAAAGGCCCGTACAGGACGAGCAAAATGCGGTCGCGCGTTATCCTGCTGAAATGTAAGGTTTCGCAGGGATCGAATGAAGGGTAGAGCCACGGGTCGTAACACATCTGAAATGTAACGTCCACTGTTCAAAGTGCCGTCAATACGAACAAGAGGTGACCGAGACGTGTAACCAATGGCACCCCATACCATCACGCCGGGTGATACGCCAGTATGGCGATGACGATACTCGCGTCCAGTGTGCGTCCACCGCGATGTCGCCAAACAAGGATGCGACCATCATGATGCTGTAAAAAGAACTTGGATTCATCCGAAAAAATGACGTTTTGCCATTCGTGCACCCAGGTTCGGCGTTGAGTACACCACTGCAGGCGCTCCTGTGTGTGATGCAGCGTCAAGGGTAACCGCAGCCATGGCCTCCGAGCTGATAGTCCAAGCTGCTTCAAACGTCGTCGAACTGTTCGTGCAGATGGTTGTTGTCTTGAAATCTTGATCAGTAAAATATAGCGCGTTCAAAAAATTTCCGTCTGAGAACGTTGCTGAAGCGTATATGCTCCACCCAGCTCGGCTTCGATGTGGATGTATAAGCACCGACATGTAGTCAAGGAGTTGGTGAGGCTTTAGACTAAAAACTTTTTGATCGCCCCTTATCATATCACATCCCAAGTATTTAAAAATATTTATTTCTTCTAGCTGTTTCTTATGAATTAACATTTTTTTTTTCTCGTACGTGCTCTTTGCTATGATATCCCATTATCATAGTTTTATCTTCGGATTTTTTCATATTACAATTATTTGCTAGCATGACAAGGACCAAACTGCTCCCTGTAATTTATCTTTCTGCGTGCTAAGATTATTTGAACATCTGCGAACAGGAGTGTCTAGTTAATAACTAAGCTTATAGTGGGGCACTACTTTATCTTACAATCACGTTTCGACGTAATCTGTGTGTATATTAAATAACGTGGGTAACAACATTGTCCCATTCCTTGAGATTCTCGCAGGGGAACTTCATTTTTGTACTTTGATTTTGTTGTGTATGTACGTACTTCCAACTAAACGTACTAAATGCTGAGGTATACCACTCTTTTTCAAAATTTCGCACAATGCTACTCTGTTAACTTTATCAAGGGCTCTATCATAATAAAGGCTATGAATATGGGATGAATGTAACTCGTTGTTTTTCAATAATTTTGCAGAATGGAGGAAAACTGTCTAAGCAAGATCTTCCCATCCGAAACCCAGTCTGTTCTTCTGTAAAAACTTTTTAGAAAGCATCTTTAGTTCTTTAGTCTATTTGTTACATGGAGATCTTTATAAAGGTAGCTGCTTAGAGCCGTCAGATATCCAAAGTAAAGCATCGCATTCTCAACTGATGATGTTTACAATAAGTGAAAGTAACTGCAGATGGACTGCTGAAACCTCAAGATGCTTTACTTCGAATATTTGTTGTTAGTTTCGCAGATATCTCCTATCCAGAGTTCAGAAGACTTACTTTGTCAGCCGGCCGCGGTGGTCTCGCGGTTCTAGGCGCGCAGTCCGGAACCGTGTGTCTGCTACGGTCGCAGGTTCGAATCCTGCCTCGGGCATGGATGTGTGTGATGTCCTTAGGTTAGTTAGGTTTAAGTAGTTCTAAGTTCTAGGGGACTAATGACCACAGCAGTTGAGTCCCATAGTGCTCAGAGCCATTTGAACCATTTGAACTTACTTTGTCCTTGTCGAGAAAGATGGAACCGTAATGACAAACTGGGCCGGGTTCCTGGAGGATGGCAGTTCGAATCCCTGACAAATCGTCAAGATTTGAGTTTTCCATGATTACCGGAAATCGCTAAAAGTGACTACTGGGATGGAGCCTTTGAAAGGCACGGCTTATGGCCATCCTTCTCCAAACCATGCATCTGAATTCTTACTTTTACTTCTTTACTTTATGCTTGAGTGGGATGCAGTCTTTCTGCCGTCTGTCACAAAATACGCCTTCTCGAAATTTCCTCAATAGCGTTTCGCGCGAAAAGACCGTCTTCTCCGTTCCAAGTAGAAGCTCTCGGAGCATTTCCGCAACACACTCGCAGGTACAAATCTACCGGCACGACTCTAAATCTCACATTTGTCTACAGCAATAGTCTAGAACGAGTTGAGCACTTAATTTTTCGCAATGTACTGGTTTACCAGACTCCGTCACAACTCTCAATTAAATAGGGTGATAGCCACGCGGGCACGTGACGTGGGTAACAATAGTTCGTATGCGAGCCAGACACGGAAGGGGGACCAGCCTAGCGAAGATATGGGCTACAACTGCGGAAATCCATTGACTGTAAACAAGTATCTCGAAAACGGTCAAGCTGGTCGAATGTTCACTTGCTACTGTCGTGAGCATCTACTGAAAAAGGTAGAATCGCAGTGAAACTACGACGAGGCGCTAAACGGTTGAACATCCACGACGTGGGGTTCGGAGGCTTACCTCCTCGGTAAAGTAGGATCTCTGCCGAAATACAGAACGCTGGTGCACGCAAAAGTGTATCGCAGCACAGCGTTAATCGAACTTTGTTGAACATAAAGCTCCGCAGCAGACCACCCCAACGTGTACGACACCGTCAGTGGGCAATGGACCATTCGACCGTCGATCAATGGAAACGTAAGGGATTTTCGGATGAATCGCATGTTTGCTACACTAGGTCGCTAGTCATCTCCACAAACGCCGTCATCGAGGTGAACGGCGGCTCGAAACGTGCAGCGCGCCACTGACGCAGTCTGGTGGGAGCAGTATTATGCTGTGGGAGACATTCTCCCGCACTCGGATGGGACCTGTGGTAGTCATCGAAGACACGCTGAACCTGCATCCCACCATGCTTCATGTCTCCCTCGACGGCGATGTCATCTTTCAGCTATATAACTGTCCCTATCTAGGGGCCAGAGTCGTGCTACAGTTGTTCGAGGAACATCACAGTGAACTCAAGCCGATGTCTCGGCGACCAAATTCGCCCGATGTAAATCCTATGGAACTCACCTGAGTCACTATCGGGCGCCATCAGCGCGTACGCAAATCAGCGGCTCGTTGTGTACTCGTATTTCATGACCTGTGCATAAACATCTAAGAAACCTACCAACAACCTGTCCGATCCCTGATACGAAGAATCAGTGATGTATTTCGTCCCAAGCCGAGCGGTTTTAGGCGCTTAAGTCTGAAACCGTGAGACCGCTACGGTCGCAGGTTCGAATCCTGCCTCGGGCATGGATGTGTGTTGTGTCCTTGGGGTAGTTAGGCTTAAGTAGTTCTAAGTTCTAGGGGTCTGATGACCTCAGATGTTAAGTCCCATAATGCTCAGAGCCATTTCGTAACAAAGACGGACAAATAAGGGTCAAATGGTTCAAATAGCTCTGAGCACTATGGGACTTAACATCTGTGGTCATCAGTCCCCTACAACTTAGAACTATTTAAACCTAGCTAACCGAAGGACATCACACACATCCATGCCCGAGGCAGGATTCGAACCTGCGACCGTAGCGGTCACGCGGGACAAATAAGGTATTAAAGAGCTGGTGGTAATGTTTTGGCTCATCAGTGTATACGACTCGTGAAAAGCACCAGTACCCACGGCACACATCGACATTGCACGCGAAGTGACGCTTTGCTGGAGCGCGCTTGAAACGACGCACAGTATGCGCAGTGAAGTTGAGAACTCTGAATGAAGATAGTTCCAAAGTGTGAAGTATCAAATAACAATTGTTCTTAATCCGACAATAGGATGCGCTTGTTCAGCTAGTGTAACAATCATACCTGTCAAGGCCCTCGTTATTTTGAGATCCAAGCCTGGCTGGGTTGGATCGCCTGCGGTTGGGGATGCGGCTAGATCAGTTTCTTTCCGGCCTAACCGGAAGGCAGCTGCGTGCTGTGAAGACACGTGCGTAGCAGGACGTGGCTCCCACGTGTAATCAACTGCCTGCCACGTGCTGCGGCACGTGTTCTCGGTGGTCCCTGCAGCGGAACCGTACCGCCACCCACACGCGCCCACTCACAACTTCGTCAGCCTGCCTGCAACCAATCACCTCTCCTTACGACGGAACTTTCGTCGGAAACATAACAATACGGACCTCCAGTGAGTCTAACGAAGAAGACATACATGATCCAAAATACCACTTTTCATTTTGCCTGAAATTTAGCACAGCTCAAAAAAAAATAGTTCCTATTTATTTTTATCTATTTATTTATTTAACTTTCAGGTCATCTCTTACATGGAACCTGGATTTGATACTCACAGGTTCTTTTTATTTTTTACGTCATAAAAGCCTAGAAAGCAATAAATAAGTTTGTTGTTGTTGTGGTCTTCAGTCCTGAGACTGGTTTGATGCAGCTCTCCATGTCTCCATGCAACCCTATCCTGTGCAAGCTTCTTCATCTCCCAGTACTTACTGCAACCTACATCCTTCCGAATCTGCTTAGTGTATTCATCTCTTGGTCTCCCTCTACGATTTTTACCCTCCACGCTGCCCTCCAATACTAAACTGGTGATCCCTTGATGCCACAGAACATGTCCTACCAACCGATCCCTTCTTCTAGTCAAGTTGTGCCACAAACTTCTTTTCTCCCCAATCCTATTCAATACTTCCTCATTAGTTATGTGATCTACCCATCTGATCTTCAGCATTCTTCTGTAGCACCACATTTCGAAAGCTTCTATTCTCTTCTTGTCCAAACGATTTATCGTCCATGTTTCACTTCCATACATGGCTACACTCCATACAAATACTTTCAGGAACAACTTCCTGGCACTTAAACCTATACCATAATTTTAATATGACAAATAGTAATAACACAGCATTATTAGAATCTATAATGTTCTGAATGTATGTATAGACAATATGATTAAATACTGCTCACTGACAGCTGATGAAGAGACTGATAACCTTGCAGTTTAGACCCGTTAATCAACAAACCAACCAACCAACCGACCAACTAACTAATGGACTTAATAATAGCAGTACGTCTACTACTGCTAACTGACTCCTGAAACACGTAGAATAATTAAACTTCCACTTTTTCAGCATGTTTGCTATAGTGTAAACATAATGTGAAAAGAATGTTCAAATGTGTGTGAAATCTTATGGGACTTAACTGCTAAGATCATCTGTCCCTTAGCTTACACACTACTTAACCTAAATTACCCTAATCCCGCGCGGCACTAATGTGAAAACTTTTTATCGCTAAGAACTTAATAACAGCCTCCTTGAACTGAAACCGAGTCTCCATATCACGTACAGTTATTTTTTATGCAAAGTTGAAATCGAAATATCAGGTCCAACGAGCACGCCTTCTTCCAAATTCTTTTCTGGTATATGGGGAAGCTTTTCATAGAGATTCTCGAAACATTGTCCATATTTGGTTAAGACCTTCACAAACTTTCTGATTAGGCCGGACTTAAAGAGTAAACGTGAACTTTTTTCGGAACTATGAGGTTCTTGCAACAAATCCCGAAGGCAACGAAAATGTCCAACATTAAAATCACTAAAAATGCATTTCTTAAATATCATACTTTCATTGTAAGGAATGGCACGTTTTACGAAATTTTTACTATCATACCAGGATCCACAACTCAGAGAACCAGAAGAATAAGCCACGTTCATTTTTAAAAAAAGTTCGTTTATCGTTGACCAGCGCTATGATCATTGTTTGTTTTTCCAATCGCCACGACAGGTACATTCTTTGCACACTGAACTGATTGGGGAGCATTATTCTAGAAAAATACTAAGGTTCCAGAAATCGTGAGACAACAATATATAAATAAGCGTCGCTTGGACTATATTTGGTTCCATTATTTCATAATGATAGCGAAAAACTGTTAGGTACTGTAGTCGCTCCTTGGATTCATCAACTACCATGGTGCTCGTCTGAGACATTTGTTGTCTTAACAGGGAACACTGGTTTATATTTGTAACTCAGGACAGACTCTGTATCGTTAATGTGTAACTCAGCCCCCACTCTCGTGAAACTGTGGTCGTTGAGTTCATCCAAGAGATCTAGAACGCATGTAGACAACGGCATCCAGCATGATACCGTGTACCTTGACTTCCGGGAAGCATCTGATACAGTTCAGCAGCGTCTTTTAGCGAACAAAATACGAATTTATGACAGCATTTGGGACTCCAAGCTTATATAACACTCAGTCTGGCGGGACAGGAAAGATGTAAAAACAATTTCGGGAGTAACCGAGGGGTGTGTTAGAGGACCGATCCCGTTTACACTATGCTTACCGGACAAAAGAATTAGTCACTCCAGTACCCACTAACAGATCAATCATTAAGCCTTTACGGAACACGCAGCCATAGTCACTTGTTCAAGCGCGCGTACACTGACTCTACATGAGCGTAAGTACATAGTAATCAGTGAGACATTTATGTTTCCAGCGGACATTGTACATAAACATGGGTAAATGTAAGGACATGGCAGAGTGGCAAAAAGGGGAATCGTGTTCGGCCGTGACCATGGGCATACGGTTTGTGAAGGTCCTGGGTTTGCAGGTGTTTCGCGGCGAACTGTTTGGCGTGTCTACAGGCAGTGGTGTACGAGACGTGTCCATGGAGCACATCAGAACTATGGTCAGGAAAATATCCTGAGAGGGACCAGCCGGCTGCTGTGGCCGAGCGGTTCTAGGCGATTCAGTACGCAACCGCGCTGCTGCTACGGTCGCAGGTTCGAATCCCGCCTCGGGCATGGATGTGTGTAATGTCCTTAGGTTAGTTAGGTTTAAGTAGTTCTAAGTCTAGTGGACTGGTGACCTCAGATGATAAGTCCCATAGTGCTCAGAGCCATTAGAACCATTTTTGAGAGGGACCGGAGACTCGTTTCACGCCTAAATCGTTTCAAAACCCCACAGGAATTGCTGTAAGCTGTGAATGAAGATCCATCCCCATCTGTTAGCGAAAGAATATTGCGACGGGAACGACATGCAATCAATACTTCGAGTCGGTCACCTCGCAAAAAGCCATTGCTCATTATGCTGAACACTCCTCTACGCTATTACATCTCCACTGGCCTGCAACCTCATCTGACTCGAACCCCACAGAAAATCTGTGGGACAAGTTGGAACAACGGGTAAAACGCCGACATCAGCATCTCCACATTTGGTGGAAATGCGCGAAGAGATCCTCAGCGAGTGGGTTTACCTGGATGCGACGTACCTTGAAAACCTTTTGACTCGCTTCCCAACGGAATCTAAGTGTTAATTAAGACCATGGGCGCAATTACATGGTATTAAATGACGGATGTAATGATTTTTCTAGTGGTGACAAAGTTTTTTTGTCCGATGAGCTTTCCTGATTTAGTGGATATCGGAAGCTCCGTAAGGTAGTTCACGGATGGTGTTTTGGCCTTTCTGTAGCAAAACACAGGGAGGCCCGGGGAGGGTCGGCGACTTACGCCGGCCAGGGTGGCCGAGCGGTTCTAGGCGCTTCAGTCTGGAACCGCGACCGCTACGGTCTAAGTTCTAGGGGACTGATGACCTCAGAAGTTAAGTCCCATAGTGCTCAGAGCCATTTGAACCATTTTTCAGTTTCCCAAAGAGATGACAGTCACATGGAGCCAGGTCAGGACTGCAAGGCTGGTGTTTCAGTGTTGTCCATGCGAGTTCTGTGATCGCTTCCATGGTTTTTTGACTGACACGTGGCCGTGCATCGTCGTGCAACAGCAAAACATCCTGCTTTTGCCGATGTGGTCGAACACGACTCAGTCGAGCTTGAAGTTTCTTCAGTGTCGTCACATATGCATCAGAATTTATGGTGGTTCCACTTGGCATGATGTCCACAACCAAGAGTTCTTCGGAATCGAAAAACACCGTAGCCATAACTTTTCCAGCAGAAGGTGTGGTTTTGAAAATGGTGAAAAATGATGGAGTCATGTTTCATCACCTGTCACAGTTCTTCCAAGAAATTCATCTCCACCGTTCTCGTACTGTTCCAGTAGTTCGCTGCATACCGTTCTTCTTGTTACTTTGTGAGCCACTGTCAACGTCCTGGGAACTCACCTGGCACAAACCTTTTTTAACGCCAACACTTTCAGTATTCTGCACACACTTCCTTCCCCTCTCCCAACGTAGCGTGACAATTCGTTCACCGTGATGCGTCTGTCAGCAGTCACCAATTCGTTAAGCCTCTGCACATTGTCTGGAGTGTGTGCAGTACGAGGCCTGCCGCTGCGAGGACAATCCTCAGTATTGCCGTGCCCGCTTTTATCACGTAACCTGCTAGCCCACCGACTAACTGTACTGCGATCGACAGCAGCATCTCCATACACCTTTTTCAACCTCTTGAGGATGTTTCCCACTGCCTCGTTTTCACAGCACAGGAATTCTATGACAGCACGTTGTAGCAACCATCTTGAAGACATGCTGTGACGGCGCAACTCACGGGAAGGGGTTGAACTAAGTTTTGAAACAAGCTGGAAGGATGTATCTACACACTGTAAAACTTTCACACCTGCAGAATGAAAACTGTATTTTTACGAAAATAGCGTGCATTTCTTTTGGAGTGACCCTCGTAATATCACACTAGACTAATGTGGGCCAATGTATCGGATGGTCAAATAAAATTTCTCTTTAAAAATGTTATAGACGGGAAGCAATCTGACGATTTGCGTCGACACTAGGCGTTGCGTGAAAAACGTGACGGTCAGTATTTGTGTGGCCTGACTCCAGCTAGAAACTGCAAAAACGAAACTCCATAGAAACACCATAGAAACAGCACCTGACGGCTGTTAGAAGGGCCTCCCTGTATAAGTTGTAGGAAGAGCAGATGTAAACCGTTTCAGTGGAAGAATACTAAGTAAATGTGATACGACCACGAAAGATGATTATGATGTTTGGTTTGTGGGGCGCTCAAATGCGCGGTGATCAGCGCCCATACAATTTCCCAACATTTGCTCAGCCGAAACTCGCTGCTTTGCATGAATGATGATGAAATGACGAGGACAACACAAACATCCAGTCATCTCGAGGCAGGTGAAAATCCCTGACCCCACTGGGAATCGAACCCGGGACCCCGTACTCGGGAAGCGAGAATACGACCGCGAGACCCCCACGAAAGTGGTAGCTTACAAAACCCTCTCATTAATTTTTGTTCAGTGTCATGAGTAATTCCATAACACACCAGTAGTGTTGGTACAGCAAAAGTGTTTGACACATATAAGATAAATATTCTGCAAGTTTTATTTCTCATGAAAGATCTGCTTTTGTGCTACAAAAAGGTGCCAGTAAGTAATTTAAGTAATACTTCATCCTACTGGCGGTTGTTTCGACATAGCTTCATCATTTGGCAGAATTCTCTGAGTTAAACAGTACGTGTATCATAATGTATCATACGTACAGTAATTGAGAAAGTGAGCCTCGAATATGGCACGACACTATAATTGCAACTTAAGTGGTATAAAAAAGTATCTCTTACAACTTGTCAAAGTTATGACGCACACTTTAAAGCTATTCTGCAAATATAACAAAACATATTCGCTTTATTTTGTTTTTCTCATAACGCAAAGTCACAGCCGAAGTATCCAAAGTGCTGAACTAACTTTTTTTTATTATTATTATTGGAAATTTTCACCGAACTGGCTGTTTACCTACTAAAGTCCGTGGATTTAATTATTTCCAGCGAAATTTTCAAATTTCACATTTTATTCAGTTCCTCAACAGCTACGTGAAGATCACTGTCTTCGCTGGAAGTCAGTGTGAGTTTGTTAGGATACACTGGTGCTTTCAATACTTTACGGGAGAGCTTCATTTCTGATTGTAAAGCGTTGTGCAGAGAAGGTTATCACCCCAGCGACAACTTTATTGTCGCAGCACGTTGATGATAACACTCGCAGCTAACACTGCCCTGGACCGGAAGTGCACCTCGGTAACTGTTTACGTCTCGTCTCGTCGCGTCGCACCATGCAGCTTGTTGACACAGTTGTACGCTATAGCCCCGTTGCCGCCTTTTCCTTGATCCCGTGCCGTTCACTTTATCTATCGCACGTGCAACATTGTGTGCCATTACGTTTGTTAATCTGTGAGGTTCTTCGTAAAATTAAGATTCCGATCCATCTTTCTATTTGAATCTGAAAAAGGCTCTTATTTGAGTAGTATCGCAATCTCCTTAGCTGATCTTTATTTCTAATAGAAACGTTAAACCTGTCAGTAGGGAGCGAAAGTTGATGTCTCGGCCGCGGTCAAGACAAAAGCTGTCACCAGGCAGGTTCCCAGATCAGCAGCACCTGATATCGCACGGCAGAGAATATCTGCATCGAAACTCCACGACTGCCACGGCTTAACCACAATGCGTTGCGTAGATGCCCGTTTTCTTCCCTTTACCTGCGTCCGAAACTGATGATCCCAGGCGCTGTGGTGCAACTGGAAGCTCACATTTTTTCCAGTGTTTGTTACCATTGTGACTATCAGAAACACTAAGGAGGCACGAAGTACACAATGTTTTTTAATACTTCGTTGTTACCCATGCTGTCCTATGCAACCGCATCTATGTTAGTATAACAAAGTTTGTTATGAATACTTACTGGCATATGTGATCGATTATGTAGTTTTGGGGTCCCCTTTACATTTTTTCATATATCTGTTCGATGAATATTGTTTCTGTGTATTATTTATTCTTCTTATAGGAAAATTTCCACGTGTCTTAAGTTTGTGTGTCTTGTGTATAGTGGTCGTACTTCGGTGACATGATGATCTTATTCAGTGTACGAGGGAATATCAAAAAGTGAGTTATAAATCATTATACCCGGCTAAGTAACTTTCATTGGCGTGACAGTATCAACGTCAGTAAGTCTATATAAAAGACGGTCGGAACGCTCTGCCAGTGGTTCAATTCAAATGGTTCAAATGGCTCTGAGCACTATAGGACTTAACATCTGAGGTCATCAGTCCCCTAGACTTAGAACTTCTTAAACCTAACTAACCTACGGACATCACACACATCCGTTCCCGAGGTAGGATTCGAACCTGCGACCATAGCGGTCGCGCGTTTCCAGACTGAAGCGCCTAGAACCACTCGACCACTCCGGCCGGCTGATCAGATAAGATACCTATATATATATGACTGCACAAATATTTTGAGAGAGATCTTCTTCCTCTTGTAATAGCAGTTCATCGTAGATCGCTGCAGCAACGAAGTGGACCTAACAACTGAAAAAAGCCATGCCATTCCCGTTACCAACAAGGGTCATAGGACAAATGCACATAATTCTAGCCCTCAGTCGTTGATGTTAATCTGCAGGCCATTGTGGCCGAGTGGTTCTAGGCGCTTCAGTCTGGAACCGCGCGACCGCTACGGTCGCAGGTTCGAATCCTGCCTCGGGCATGGATGTGTGTGATGTCCTTAGCTTAGTTAGGTTTAAGTAGTTCTAAGTTCTAGGGGAGTGATAACCTTTGATATTAAGTCCCATAGTGCTCAGAACCATTTGATGTTAACCTGTTGCAGAACTATGGAACATGTTTTATCGATAAGAACTCTGACGAGTTTTTGATAACGAAAATCTTGTCTACAAAAATCAACATGGATTCCGCAAACAGAGAGCTCGAGAAACGGAACCCTCTCTGTTCCTCCCCGAGATCCGCAGCGGTGTAAACAACTGCGCTCAGGTTGATGTCGTGTTCCTTGACTTCACGGTGCATTCGACACCGTCCTGCACTGCCCGTTAGTGAAGCAACTATGAGCTTATCGAGTATGGGATCAGATTTGCGACTGGATGGAAGACTTTCTTGCAGACAGAACACAACACGTCGCTCTTAACGGAACAAAATCGACAGATGTAAAGGTAATTTCCGGAGCACCTCCAAGGAAGTGTGATAGGAATGTTACTGTTTACGATGTATTATAAGTGCTCTAGCAGAAAGCGTCGGAATCTCTCTAAGACGGTTTGCAAATGATGCGGTTGTCTAAAAGAAAGCAGCAGCGCGAGAAGACAGTAATGGTATGCAGAATGACCTGCACCTGCAGAGAACTGATGAATGGTGGAAGTTCTGGCAGTTGACCCTGACCGTAAATAAATCTAACATATTGGGCATACATAGGATAAGAAACCCACTATTGCAAAACTACACTATTGCTGACAAGTTTCTGGAAACAGAATCTACCGTAAAGTATCTAGGAGTAACTGTCCACAGCGACATTAAGTGGAATGAACAGATAAAACAAAGTAGGAAAGGCAGATTTCAGACTGAGATTCATAGAGAGAATCTTAAGGAAACATAATTCACTCTTGAAGGAAGCGGCCCTTAAGGTACTTGTTCGAATGCTCTTTCAGTATCGTTCATCAGTATGGGATCCTTGCCACCTAGGACTGGTAAAAGGGATAGAGACGATCCAACCAAGAATGGCGTGTTTCACCACCGGTTCATTTGGCCGGCGTTACAGAGACGATCAACAAATTCCAGGGGCAGACGCTAAAAAAGAGACGTTATGCATCACGGAGAGGTTTACTACCAAAATTTCGTTGGAGTACGTTCCGCAGGAAACATGTTTCGTGCCTCACACATCTCGCGATATGATAGCGACGAGAAAATTCGAGAAATTTGAGCTAATACGGAAGCTTAACGACAATCTTCCTTTCCACGCGCCATTCGCGAGCGCAACATGAAACGGGGGCATGAGTTAGCTGTAGCAGAAATAGCCTCAGGCATACACCGATAGGTGGCTTACGGAAAATGATGCAGATGTAGATTAGTTCTGTCCAGCAATCGGTCAGATGGTTAAACAGAAACAAACTCAGATAGAAAAACCGGGCAAGGGGAGCTTAGTACGCGTAGTTCATTACCTGCAGCATGCATCAGCCTACGCGGTCAGATATCTGACCTTTCCCAGCAGTTGCGGTGTAAAACGCTAGTGCACAAGCGAAGCCCGAGTCGCCTTTAATGAAGCCCGACCTGAAACTGCGAAGCTCTTTGCTTCCAACCCGGCCGGGCTATTCAGTAAATATTGATGCTCGCCTGTCTATATTTAGGCGTCTCATTTCGCCGGCGGCTGCAAATACTGTTTGCTCCGTGTGTGTGTGTGTGTGTGTGTGTGTGTGGACCGACCCCGTGTCAGGTCGGATGGGGGGCGATGAGTGGCCAGCAAGTCAAAATGGCCCCGGCAGTTAACAGCCAACCAAGCGCTGCTCGCTCGCTCGCTCGGGCCGCGGTTTTGCGTTTCTGCGTCGTGTTTCCCCATGTCCCACGGCCATGTAATCAGCAAGCTGACTCGAAGAGTAATCCGATTATCTGTATGTTGCCGGTCCGGCCTCTGCGAAATTGACCGGTGCGCTGCGTCCACCGTATCTGCGCGGTGAGTATGTCGTAAAGGGAGTTACGAATGAGGCAGTACTGGTTACGACATGCATTAGTGTATGGCTGATTTCGGGATATCATTATTTACAAGTGGGACCTCCCTACTTTTTAAGCTTCTACTATTCCCATATTTGTATCCATACTAACGAGTTGTCTGGTTCACTGATGAAATGAGATTTTACATTCAAAAGGTTTAGGATGTAGGTCGTTTCCGAGTTCATATTCATAATGAACCTCTTGCGCAGCGAATAGTCTGGTGCAGGGGTTCGGAAATGAACGAAAACCATCGACAATTCTACCATGAATGGTATTATAACTATCGCACAGTTAAAACTATCGAAAACATTGAGGTATCAACAGTAGCGGATATTGTATAAGAGCGCAAGGCCACGTTAACACTCTGCCTTTTGACAGCTTGTTGATTTATAGGTTATTTTTCTTTGAGTGATGTTAAACATAATGTACTCGTAGATGCAGTAAGCTGAAATACAGTACACGACACTAAATCTACCGCGTTACGCAACATTGCTACTCCTGTTCTCTGCACATCAGGGTCGCGAGCACACCTTCAGTTGTGCGTGTTTTAAGGAGGTTTTGTGCATGCGCAACTCGAGTGACGCAATTGCTTTACAAACCAAATATACTACGGATTTGATCAACTAGGTGCTAGCCCTTGCCACTCTACTGGAAGTTCACGTCAGTGCCGCCAGATAGTGGCACACTGCAGTAGATGTTTATCTCTGTTCGTTTGGTATAAATTCCACTAGAAGGTAGCACATTCCCCCGATGTCAAATTCACTCACTATATAATAAAGTTGGATCGGACAACAATATATGTTATAACTATACTAACGGAAAACCAACTCTGTGGGATTTTGAATGAGATGTAGTATATTAAGTTCTGGATTTTATCATACAGTAATCCATTTGCAGTATTCAAAATCATAAAGCACATCATCGTCGACTGTGAGACTGGCATTTATTCATGCTTCTGACATCTGTTGGTCTCATGGTGGGTCAGGTTTATCTGTGATGAAGGCCCGTATTGTATATATGAACATTCACTAAAAGCTGCCTCACTGATTTCTCTGATATTCACTTAAATGTGGGTTCGACGACTGTGCCCTTTCGTCTCTTATGGTTCTGAGCGCCCCATTAGTATTCTAGTCAAGTGACAATGTTGGTAGACATCACTACTTGAATTTAATTATATCCGCAAACATCAGTTTGTGTTTGGAGTTCGTTGTTTACTGCACAGGAATCGGCTCTCGTGTGCAGTTCAACACGAACTCTGTTGAATCTGTTTTAAGTGCTGGCAGAAAAGAAAATTACCAGGAAAAGTTATCCGCAGTGCAACTAGGGGCTCGCATACCAGCTAGGTTGACTGAGAAAATGACGAAACCAAATGAGCGTGACTACAAGCGAACGTTCAACAAAGAGTTTTATAATCAGCGTCAGTTGTTGTGTGGATGCAACGTAAGAATGTCTCATTTTCAGCCAGGAAGTTACCTCAGTAACTCAGGATCTTATACATATGTTCGAAAAAATAAACGGCAACTCCCACTTAACACAGGAATGCGAAACGAAGAGTAGCGAAAGCTTAAATGTTATTTCGTTCTTGCCTTAAACTATATTTAATTATACACAAAACATCAAAATTCCGCGAAAATAATTCTTCATTTTCCAGACAGGTTATGTAATTACTACTGCCGGCCGTTGTGACCGAGCAGTTTTAGGCGCTTCAGTCCGGAACCGCGCTGCTGCTACGGTCGCAGGTTCGAAGTCTGCCTCGGGCATGAACGTGTGTCATGTCCTTAGGATAGTTAGGAGTAAGTAGGTCTTAAGTTCTAGGGGACTGATGACCCCAGATGTTAAGTCCCATAGTGCTCAGAGCCATTTGAACCTTTTTTTTTTTCATGGCCTGCTCCCATGTTTCCATCTCGTCCTGCTAGTTCCAATACTAGACACTAAAATTTGAATCTTACTTTTTGATATATCGTGCATCCCTGAAATGCATTACGACAAACTAAAACTTCTTTCACTCCACCCCCTATTTGCCCTCGAACTCTGTAATCGTAGATTGCATTGTTTAATCTTGCTTCACAGTCACCTTCCATAGGGGATCTAAACTGTATTGTAAGCTCAGAAATGAGACCACATAAACAAGCATTCTGTAAATCTGCAGATAGCATTATATTGAATTGTTTTAAAATAATTTGTCGTGGAACTTGAGGCGCGTTGTCAAAACATTATAACCTACAATGGCAGTTTTCTCCAATCTCATGAGACATTAATTTAATCTTTTATTTACATCATATAAGCAGCCATTGTTTTTTCTTTTCTTTCCTTCATCAGCTGGTGACGTCCTTGTATATTTTTTCTACAAGCATCACTTAACGGCTCATCATTTCTATATCAGTATTGCATAAACTTTAGTGCACTACATAAAGAACTTTACACAAAATATTAAAGTGCAAACAATGTAAATAATTACAACAATGTTTGACAACTATTTGTTTGGGCTGCAACCTTATAATTATTTACTTTAAAGCCCAGCACTCCATTGACTAAGCGTTTTCTCCGTTTCCGTATGGACTGAGCCGTTTCTTTCCCTGTACAATTTCTTTTGCTGTATAACTGAGTTTGTCTTTTCCTACTTACTATAATACAAAATATTGGATCTCTTCCGTTCTTTAATATACTGGTAAAATTGAAAAAAGTGGACTAAGTTCTTTCTTTCTCTAAGCCCTAACTCTCTAGTCCCCCTTCCACTATCTTATTACATTAATAATTTCACGCTGCTGCGCTTCATGTCTGAAGCATTTCGCAAACTCTTCAAGTTTTTGAAACAGATTTTGCACCTAAATTGGTAATAACGAAATCCCCCGAGATTCATTTTTGGTAGGCGCCATTCTGTTGGCAGATTTTATTCCTGCAATTAAACAATTTTAAACAACAAAAACAAACATACAGGTCCAACCGTGCAGCTCTGTTTCAAAGACCAACAGATATAAGCACCGACTCAAAAATTCTTAAATGCAACAGTTTCGATAACATATAATAGGAAGAATTTACCATACACAAAAAAAGGTAGGAGAAGGAAAACAAATAATAAACGAATACACAACACTCTGCAATGAAAAAAAGAAAACGAAAAAGAACTATCAGAAGATCAAGGAACGTACACACACACACACACACACACACATACACACACACACACACGCACGCTAAGCCTGCTGCCATTACGTAAAACAAGATGGCGGAACAAATTAATATCTGTTAAATAGTGAAACAGTGCGTGTTAAAAAGTACAGTTTTCTTACCCTTTAGAGTTCACAGAGGCGCAGAAGCAGAATCAACAAAAAGTAAGTCTATTCAGTTGTCATAAACAGGCCCCTTTCCCACTCACCAATTTACAAAGCACACTCAAACATTTTCAAAAACTATTAATTTAACTTAAAAAACGATAACGATTGGTAAAGAATCATTGTTGACAGCAAAACATAACATTAGCAAAACAGGAGAAAGCAATAGTTTCATTTCAGGCCTAACATCGATAAATATACGTTACGTAATACTGAAAAATCCTGAGTAATTGTAGGTGACCAACTGGAGCGAAATATCGGCTGTACTGCGAATGGCAGACAGTCGCATAAATATCAGTATGTGATAGTGAGGTACGTACTCTTCTGATAGTAATTTTACAGTTGTAAATAGCACAATCTCAAAATCGTGTGTATTATCATGCAAAATTTCTTTATATGTTACTCGACTGAAAACAAATGAATCCACCGACAATGGTGTTAATTGCGCCAATACATGTTTGGCTGGAAAATAAGAATAACTCGCGTTAGCTCAAGGCAGAAACTTATTTCCATAAATATGTATTAGGAAGCAAACACGGAAAAAAGTGGTCGTCAGCTAAAACATCAAAATATTTTCTGTAATCTGGGCGACGTAATTCGAAAAAATGCACGATGTTTGCAGACTCCATAGTGACGTTAGTTGCTTTATTAAAAACAGTAGTCGAAGTCAATCTGGAGGATTTTTTTCACATCTTTCACAGGCTCTCATACGAAATCAAAGTTCCGTTAGTCTCGTTAACGTATCGATCATTTTATACAAGTCGTTTGCGTCTGAATGCTTGTGCAATATCAATAGCGAGGCCAGCCACCTATTTTGTGCCATTCTTCATATCTTCTTACCTTTGTTCGGCATTCCTTGTTTAGCTGAAACTAATCGCACCCCTTTTGATTTTGATGAAGTTGAGTCCTGCCCCATCCCGTTGTCGGAGCTGATAATCCAGTGATAGAGCGCGTACAAGCAAACAGAAAGGTCGCAGGATCATGTAGTTTCTTCAGGATTCCACGTCAAATTGTAGGTCCCTAGGTCCCATTATCTCGGAATGTTTACTGGGACAGGTACACTTGCACCAGCCCGTTGAGCCATGCGGACCAGTAATGTAGATAATTGATAAGGTTGGCAACTTAACCAGACGACACCTTCTGTAGCAGCACTGAGCACGGTGCTGATTCCAGATACACTTCACAAAGCCGAATAAGGAAAGCTATTGATTTAACGATTCGGTGCTGTGTAAAACCAATACAGCATTATTGTGTTGTTTTTGTTTTCAAGATCTCTTTAAAAAATATTTATGCGAATTCAAATGGTTCAAATGGCTCTGAGCACTATGGGACTCAACTGCTGTGGTCATCAGTCCCCTAGAACTTAGAACTACTTAAACCTAACTAACCTAAGGACATCACACACAGCCATGCCCGAGGCAGGATTCGAACCTGCGACCGTAGCAGTCTCACGGTTCCGGACTGCGCGCCTAGAACCGCGAGACCACCGCGGCCGGCTTATGCGAATTCCTTTCTTGCTTCATAATGAGTGAAACAGATACGAAAGTAGATTTATTGTACTGTCGTTGTTTAATTCAGTCATCTCTTAGTTAGACTACAGTTTCCCAACATTCAGATTCGCAGCTTTGGTTGCAGTAACTATACAGTATTTTGCATTAATTTTTATCAGCTTAAGTTCCATTATATCAACTGAAATACAATCAAGTAACGCAAACCTACCAATTTAAAATGATTTCTCTGTATTAAAAAATTAATGCCTCCTGTGAGGTTTGAACTCACGACCCCTGGTTTACGAGACCAGTGCTCTGCCACTGAGCTAAAGAGGCGGATAGCAGATTAAGACTATATACAACTTCTTCTTGTCCTTAGACATGCGTAATGTTCATAGACATACGTAAGACACTGTAATTCATGAACTAAAATACATTAATGGCAGTAATTCATTATATTACAATTCACTTGATTATTGCTCCAGAAAAGTGAGCGTTTCTAGGGATCGTGTATGTGGTGCGGCTTTTTTCTCGTCAGATTTTACACACTTGCGGGTCACTGAACGAGGGTTTAATGCTTCCTGTCATAAGTTATCTGTCACGTGCACAAAATGTCTGCCGCCTGCCTTTCATCAGCGTGTCTGTCGCTTGTGACGTCAGCCCGTTAGTGTACGACACGCCGTTCATGTGTCGAAAGACGAACATAAAGAGGAAAGTCAGAGCTACTGTCCAGACGCACAAACACTTAACTTTTTCCTTCGCTACGAGTGTGGAGAGCCACTTCAGGCTAACTCAAGTCGCAGACTATTCCACCGTGAACACCCGTAAGAGAGACAAGTTTCGTTCACTTGCAGTTATCCTATGGACGTCGTTGACTGTGTATCTTTTCTTTAGACTGTTCAAAACAGCCTGGCTGTTTCCTTTGGCAGAACCCCACTATTGTTTATGTTACTTCTATTTACGTTGTACGATCACTTGACTCGTTCCTAAAAAAAAAAAAATGGTTCAAATGGCTCTGAGCACTATGGGACTTCACATCTGTGGTTATCAGTCCCCTAAAACTTAGAACTACTTAAACCTAACTAACCTAAGGACATCACACACATCCATGCCCAAGGCAGGATTCGAACCTGCAGTCACGCACTCGTTCCTAATTTAGAGCTACAGTATGCCGTAGTAATCTGCCTTCATGCTTATGGAATAGTTAGATTTCTTTTTAATTACAATTAATTATCTTTATGTAAAGAAGGATCGAGAGGAATGCGACAAAAAACAGTAAGCTAAAAGGGCAGGAGGGGATTAAAAAAATGTTCGCAAATCTTACTCCGCCACACAGAAATGTCGACAAAAAATAGTAAGCTAAAAGGGCAGGAGAGGATTTAAAAAAAAGTTCGCAAATCTTACTCCGCCACACAGAAATGTTTCAATTTAAAGAAAATCAGAAAATGTAATCTACGTATACTGACTAGCAGCAAATGTGCCCAGTGCCTATGGGTTTGCTGCATATAAAATAACTTTTGCTGCTGGGTGCATGATTATCGATTTATTTATTTCTTACACGATGTGAGAAAGAATATCGTGACTGGCAACAGAAAACGCGTCTTACAACAAATTAAAGGTAACAATCAATGCAACATCATGTAATAGAAAACATCATACATAAATGTCGTAATTTACGAAAATTATATTGGAAAATGAAAATCATTTCCCGAAAAGCATCGTGCAAGAAATAAATGAAAAGAATGTAGTGACTGCTTACAGAAAACGGTGTTAACTTACCCACTATTTTTTTGTAGTCACAGGCATTCGCCCATCACTTTTAACAGGTAAAATAGAAAAAAGTATCCAGGATCATTTGTCGTTATATTAATAAACTACTTCACCGGTTCGCTGCTATTCTCTTTGCAACCGAAAGCGGGAAACGGCTCTTAAATTGAATTGAAATGTTACCATCCAGTGAACGACTTCTATGAAAGAATTCACATTTGTTTAAACGTTCCTGCCTGGCAACAACTTATGCACAAGTCTCAAACAAACTGTAGTCTCTCAGTTAAGTATTTGAAGTTATATACTTCAAAATGGTAGCTTTACTACTCTCCATAATTAGTCCTGTTGGCACAATTCTAAGTTTTATTGTTTACAAAATAGTGCCTCCTTTCCTCCACATGAACGTAACAGCATCAGTACTTGGCCTTGTATATTTGGAAAACGAAAGTTTCTTTATTAAAATGCAAACAGCATTTGCTATTATTGCTGTTATCATCTAGTTCATAGGTAGGTACTGTAATAATAGACATATCAAATCCCAAAGTGAGGCTAATAGGCGGCTTATTTAAATACACACAGAATTTAGTCATAGCGTTTTAACTATCATTGCCAGTATGTCAGATTTCTTAGTCACCCAGTGTTGTACTCGCTTATGATCCCTAACCAGAATGCAAATTCCTTCTGAAATTTTTTCTTCCATAGCGAAACAGATTAGGATATTTTTCTGTTCTCGTTTAACTGAAGAAAATAAAATTGATTAGTGTGTTTTTTCTTTTTGCCTTATTATATGTTGCCCCTGACATAACACGTGTAGCCATTCACCTTGTGTTTTAGCCAAGTGTGATAAAAGAGAAACATGGCATAATTACATACAAAATTACTATATTATCTGCAGAAGAGGTATCTTAACATTCAGATTTCTAATCGATGTTGAAAATTTCTCTTTTACAGAAATGATTTTCTTGCTATTGTAAGTCTGCATTTTGTATCTTCTCTACTTAAGTGATGTTTCTACTTTCACTGTCTCATTTCCTAATCTAATTCCTTCAGCATCGCTTGATTTGATTCGACTACATTCCATCACCATTGTTTTACTTCATTTACGTCCATGTTATAACCTCTTTTCAAGATACCATCCATTCCGTGGAACTGTTTTATCAAGTCATTTGCTTCCTCAGACAGAATTACAGTTCATCAGCAAAGCACAGAGTTTCATTTCTTTTCCCTGAACTGTGGTCTCCTATACTGAGTGAATAACATTGAGGTGGGGTTACGCCTCTCTCTCACTCTCTTTCGCCTCTTCGACTTTTATAGCTACAGTCTGGTTACGGTACGAATTATTAATAACTCTGGCTATCCGTCCTTTAGTGTTCCTGTTCTCAAAATTTCAAAAGATTATTGCATTCAAAATTACCAAAAACTTTCTGTAAACTTACAAATGCTATAAATGCACGTTTCTCTTTCTTCAGTCTCTCTGCGTCGTAGTGACAGTATTACATCTCTTGTTCACATCTCCGGAACCCAAACTGACCTTTCCCTAGGTCGGCTTGTACCACCACTTTTCCATTCTTCTGTAAATAATCTGTATCAGTATTTAAGGTCCGCAGCTCGTGGCCTTGAGGTAGCGCTCTCGCTTCCCGCGCATGGGGTCCCGGGGTCGATTCCCGGCGGGGTCAGGGATTTTCTCTGCCTCGTGATGACTGGTTATGGTGTGTTCTTCATCATCAACTAAAAAGAACTTGCAATACGGCGGCCGAACTTCCCCGCATGGGGCCTCCCCGCCAACAATGCCATAGGATCATTTCATTTCATTTTCATCAGTATTTAAGCATTTCTGAATTATTAAACCAGTGCTTTGGTAACATTCACACTGGTATTACTACAATCTCCTCGAAATAACTAACGACTTTCTTCTTCGTTCCTTGAGGTAGATTAATGCCGGAATGAGTACTCAACCCAAGACAGAATTTTGCAAACTGGAACTGCGCACAGAATGAACTTTCAACATCGCTTGAGTGAAGTTGCGTTCAACTGGAGGGTACCAGGAACGCTTAGCCCTGTATAACTTCAGCAGAGTGCGGGAGGTCGCCACCGGAATTCTCTGACAAGCGGAAATGACTTAATTCGGGCGCGGCCGGTGAGCGGATAGCCGAGGCTCAGATGTTTACATTCTCCGGGGCGGCGGTTCGCCTTTGTTCGCCAATTAAGCGCCCGGGGCCGAGGACATAGTGGGCGCTGTGTCCCACGGCGAAACCGGATAGCGGCCGGACGGAGCAAGTAGCAGAGGGAAAGTTCTCCGTCCGTACCGTACACGGCTAGAGGCTGGTTCGTGGGGAACTAATTATGCAGTAGCTCCACACACTTGCGATACGCGTTACCCATCTGTGGAGAGAACTGGCTGTGCAACGTCTCTCATAGGCACGCGGTATCGGATAAAAAGCATCAATATTTTGACTTACTGATACTTTGAATTATCAATACTGTTGACTTATCGTTACTTTTATTTACCGAAACGTCGTCTTTTCGATGCATCTACTTACCGATTGTACTGTTTCTCCTGGGTGGACTTGGCTTTTAAAAAATGTAAACTAAATATTACGATAAACTTCATAATAATCGATAAGTACGCCACAGGAGAAGAGATAAAACAACAATGGACATGTTATTCCATGGAGTCTTGCGCTTATATGCATGAACTATCTTTCCTTTGTCTTTCACTTATCTTATCTGCTTGGATTCGGACCTCAGAGGACGTTCTTGTGTATAGCTCATATTACTGTGTAAGTAGGCTGTTTAGGTTTTTTTTATTGGTAACGCCGCCGCCACGTAGCGCTCTGTATAAAAATCACTGGCTGTGCCGTGTGCAGTCTGTGGCTGGTTTGCATTGTTGTCTGCCATTGTAGTGTTGGGCAGCGGCAGTTGGATGCTAACAGCGCGTAGCGTTGCGCAGTTGGAGGTGAGCTGCCAGCAGTGGTGGACGTGGGGAGAGAGATGGCAGAGTTTTGAAATTTGTAAGAATTGGTGTCATGAACTGCTATATATATTATGACTAGTGAGGTAAATACATTGTTTGTTCTCTATTAAAATCTTTCATTTGCTAACTGTGCCTATCAGCAGTTAGTGACTTCCGTAGTTTGAATCTTTTATTTAGCTGGCAGTAGTGGCGCTCGCTGTATTGCAGTAGTTCGAGTAACGAAGATTTTTGTGAGGTAAGTGATTTGTGAAACGTATAGGTTAATGTTAGTAAGGGCCATTCTCTTGTAGGGATTTTTGGAAGTCAGATTGCGTTGCGCTAAAAAAATATTGTGTCTCAGTTTAAGCACAGTCTTGTATAATTTTTCTAAGGGGACGTTTCAACTGTACCAGGTGATAATGTAAGTTGTACTTAAAACCCGAAAAATATAATGGTTATTTTGTCAAAAGAATTTGTGTATGTGGTCAGTCAATTGCTAGTCTGATAACCTGGATTGCCTTAAGCAGATATGGGCCTTAACAAATAATTTTCATTGTTAGGCTCCATCTTATAAAAATCTTTAATATCTTTCTTTTAGCTCATCTACGAGACGTGCCATCGGTTAGGACAATTAACCTTATTTCAGATCTCACGAGATCGAAGGCAGCTACTAAAAATTTAACAGTTTTACTTACAGATTTTCGTATATAACGAGATAACATCCGAGGCAGAAAAGGTCTGGTCACAGGATTCCAGTTCCATTATAGGATTTCATTTGTAGATGCTACTCTTGTTATCTTATAATGCGGAATCGAGACGAAACCACAATGTTAAGTTACATATTGCAGTAGTGCACATCGAACAGACTTGGCAAATATTCTCTGGTACAATAAGCACACGACTTCTCACGAGCCTGGAATAATATCCGTAGTGTTGGATAAATAAGAAAAGGACAATTAATTATCGACTATTACGTAACTACCCTGGGAACTGAGCTAGTTTACTGAGTGCTTATTTACGTCGGGCTAAATCAAATAAAAATTACACTGTTAATAATGTTCCTACATTAGTTATTTCTCTTTTATGCTGAGCCATTGTATTAATTTGTGTTTATTTTTTATATAAGTCACGGCTCAAAATTCATTATATTACATTACACTGATAGCAAAGAAAAAGAGTCACAAATAATTTTTACTTTATTACATTACACGGTACTCCCTCTTATCGACTCTCCTACTCGATACACCGAGTTACAGATACTGCAATTATCGGCACCGACTCATCGACACTCCAGTTTATCGATACTGTGCCTTATCAGATCTTAGACTTAGACATGCTTCTACTCGTTGACACTTCTATTCGTCGTCGCTTTTATTTGTCGTCGTTTATACCTGCCGACGCTTTTCTACTTGCCGACGCTTCTAACTGTCGATACTTTAATAAACGATCCGCCAGGGTAAAGCAGCTATAAGAGATGCAGCCCTAGACACGACAGGCATCAATAAGTGGATCAAACCCCCAAAAAAAGCAGGTTTTATTCAGAATTACAGTACACAATATTACCGCCCCCCTTCTCTTTATTACTCCCCAATCTTTTGCCTACAAAACGTTATTTTTCAACATAATTGCGACGGCCTTACGCCACGTTATGGGAGGGACTGTATGAATGCACGATACCGCTCTACTGATCGACGTCGGAGCCAACGTCTTCCATGTACTGCTTCCCATGGAGTGCATCCTTCACTGGGCCAAACAGGTCGAAGTTGGAAGGTGCGAGATCCGGGCTACAGGGTGAATAAGGAAGATAGGCTCAACGAAATTTTGTGACTTCCTCCCTGGTGCGAAGACAATGTGAGGCCTTGCGTTGTCATCGAGAAGCATAAATTCGTTAGCATTTTTGTGGCGACGTACGCGCTGAAGTCGTTACTTCAGTTTCCCGAGTGTAGCACAGTACACTTGAGAGTTGATTGTTACACCATTAGGAAGAACATCAAACATAATAGCCCGTTCCGAGTCCTATAAGACGGTCGCCATCACTTTGCTCGCTGGGGGTGCAGCTTCGAACTTTCGTTCGCAGCCTCGTAACGTGCAACATGATCCTTCGTTGCCCTTTGCGCTCTTCTGCTAGCTGGCGAGGAACCCAGGGAGTACACAGCTTTGAGTAACCAACTGGTGAACAAGTGTGTCAGAGCTACACTACCAACAGAGACATCCAGTTGAGCAGCTAGGTGTTTGATTCTGATCCGTCGATCGCCACGAATGTGTTCGCACCTTCCAAGAATGCAGGTCATAGCTGTGTACTACTGGCCGGCACGCAGGAGATCGGACAAGTTTACGCGGTCTTGTTGCGGTCATGACAGGTGCCTCGCCCAACGACTCGCCGTGGTTCTGTTGACTGCAAGGTCCCCATAGACTTTGGTTCAAATGGCTCTGAGCACTATTGAACTTAACATCTGTGGTGATCAGACCCCTAGAACTTACAACTACTTAAACCTAGCTAACCTAAGGACATCACACACATCCATGCCCGAGGCAAGATTCGAACCTGCGAACGTAGCGGTCACGCAGTTCCAGACTGAAGCGCCTAGAACCGCACGGCCACAGTGGCTGGCCCCCGTAGACTTTCTGCAAGTGCCTACGAATATCTGCAATATTCTTTTTTTAGCCAAAAGAAACTCAATGACCACTCTCTGCTTGGAACGCATTGTCTTACAGACGTGTTTTTCATTTCGACATTTGACGAACAGCAGTGTTAATAACAAATTCAGTCATGTATGAGAAAGTGATATTCCAAGACGCATTTGTCAGAAACAAGGTAGAAATATCTGCGCATTACTGTAGGCGTGACCGATATATGTCCACCTCAGTGCCAGTTGTTGTGTTGGGTTGTTCTAAATGGATGTTCTACGTATATTGTTCGATATGTTTACATTTTTTTAATTTTAGCTATCAGAAAATGGTTCAAATGGCTCTAAGCACTATGGCACTTAACATCTGAGGTCATCAATCCCCTAGACTTGGAACTACTTAAAGCTATCTACCCTACGGACATCACACACATCCATGCCCGAGGCAGGATTCGAACCTGCGATCGTAGCAGCAGCGCGGTTCCGGACTGAAGCGCCTAAAACCGCTTGGCCACAGCGGCCGGCTTTAGTTATCTTTGAATCTTGTGTTATATTTGTGTTTTGTTTTCACTTTTACCGTGTTTTATCCAAGATTTAATTATTTTATATTCGAAATTATTTCTACATTATTTTTGTAATGCTGTTGCAAATCTATACAGTAATAAAGAAGCGCATAATCGTTCGAGTCAAAGAAATGCTGAATATACTTTGATTTTGTGCATCAATGAACGATGTTTTCTAGGAAATGACGTTTTCGACAGACCTTGACGCACCGTCCTAACGTACATTAAAAACGGTACAAATTTTATGTTTAGTTTTTATTGTATCGATTATCGTTTCAATAGTATTTGTTCAGAAATATTAAACTCACTTTGTGGAAGGGGGTGTTTCACCCCCATTAAAGAGCGTATGGGGAAGTACAGAACAATAAGTCTCTTATTTTGCTCTGCACTACAGTATGTTGAAAGCCTATCAAGAATCGAAGTGTATCCCCTGGGTAGCTTTATTTGTGAGTCTCTACAACAGATCGCATCTCCAACACCTCACTTTAGTCTTCAGAGTTTAGAATGTGTAGCAATGCAGTGCAGCAAAGTGATCTGGCTCTTTCAATAAACGTTTCCTACTATTCATCATTTTGTTTTGCAGCTCCTTCTATTGGCCGTGTTTGCAGTTAAAATTGTTGGATGTGAGGTTCGCCAGTTATGCAAAACACCGTTTTTTCTCAGTACCCAAACATGTTTCGGCATCACTGTGCCATCATCAGTGGGTTTTCGTTTTTATTTATTCGTTACATATGGTGTGCATGAATTTTAGGGATCACTTGCGTGTTAATTACTACGGGTGGCTTGTCATGTTTTCACACAAGTGATCCAGAAAATACATACACGCGAAATGTTAAGAATATATAAAAACGAAAACCCACTGATGATGGCACAGTGGTGCCTAAACATGTTTGAGTACTGAGAAAAAACGGTGTTTTGCATAACTGGCGGACCTCACATTCAACAAGTTTCCTACTATGTTTATAATGTAGATAAGTAATCTTAGGAGCCACACCTCCGATACGAAGTGCGTACGTTCTTCGGTCGCTGCTGCGACCTTCGACTTCGAGCCACTCCGCCGAAGAGACAACGGGAAGTTCCATCATCCATGCAGTGTTGACAGCGCTGGCCCTTGACGCTATACATCAAGCAAATGGGCTAAGTAGGGGAGCAAGAAAGATCTATTTGTGATTTATGAATAATGGTCGTACGTCGCAAATCGTTCTTTCGCTGCGACACTCAGCCCGCTTAGTCGTTTTTGCCGTTCGATAATCGATGCGGAACCGATCTCTTTTCTGACGCGTCGCCTGTAACACGCGCGCACAGCGTGTGCTCGTGCCACTCGAGCCAAAGTGCTGACTCAGCAACAGCCGGCCGTTGTGTACATCTGTGTGTGTGTGTGTGTGTGTGTGTGTGTGTGTGTGTGGAGGAACGCGAGTTCCCTCGCGCAGCTGGCCCCTGCTTTGCCCGCTAAATATAGCAGACGTTACGAGCGACGGCCCGCTAGAAAATATTCGCACATTCCGCACTTTGCACTCCTGTGAGTCGCGACGCGAAGAATAGCACCTTCTGCTGTTGTCTCGTATGGCAAAAAGGTGATCCTTCTGTGCCGCACTCCCTTCCTCACTCCCTCCCCCCCCCCTCTCTCTCTCTCTCTCTCTCTCTCTCTCTCTGTGCCTACACTACTCGTAACACACTCTGGCAGCGGGTGGTCCCCTTGACAGGTTCGTCCTGGCTTGTGCGTTCGCTCTCAGCGCCACCTACTGTAATATTCTGACATGCTGCTTCACCACATTTATAAAATCTTCTTCCAGGAAGAGGTTGATAACATTATGATCAGCCAGAGCGGAGAAGATAAACTGCGGAAGTAAATGTTTATTTTAGACGAATTCTACGCGAAACAATAGGCCGCGTCTAAATGGTCCACAAGTGTGTTAATCAAAATTATGACGCCTTACCTTGATCTTCTGCTGCGTCACCCCCTCCACGTAATCTCCTTCGGAGCGAATACATCGACGCCGACGTTCCTACTGTTGTGATGATGCAAAATTACTTTCGTCTGGTCACAACTGTGGGTTCTTTGATCGCTCTGGGAGAAAGCTCATCAAACTAAAATACATGAAATATTAAATCACTTTATTACATTAACGAGTATAAGATTTTACTTATCTTTGACACACTCCTTTGCCATAGGAATATTGGAAAATTTACAACTGTCATGGACTAGCAGAGCGTCACTTGATGCACTCAGAAACAAACTGTTGTCTTGAGGTACGAAATGCAATCTTTACCAAGTACATTTAATCTGAAACTGCCCTATTCGATGATGTTGACTGCTGTAGCTGTGGTCTCGAAATGGGCAGAGCCTTGTTAGCTCCATACTATCCAAACGTCAGGAAGAGGCGCTACTATGCTAAATGGCTCTCAGCACTGTGGGACAACGTCTGAGCTCATCAGTCCCCTAGACTTAGAACTACTTAAACCTGACTATCCTGAGATCGTCACACACATCCATGCCTGAGGCAGGATTCGAACCTGCGACCGCAGCAGTCGCGCGGTTCCGGACTGAAGCGCCTAGAACCGCTCGGTCACAGGGGCCGGTGCTACTGTTCTAAGAGAGGCATAGACTACAGGAGCGCTTCCTATGTGTCGTTGCGGTATGCGGTTTTTAGCAGAAATTACCTAAATAATGTTAAGTCGAAAGAGGACGTGAATTATCCCGGTGGTGTACTCAGTCGTTCGTAAGTCACTTCTGTATACTTTTCTTCTCAGTTCCTTCCCTCGAACACCTCAAAACATCGCTACAGAACTCTCTATTGGCCGTCTGTCCAGAAGGGGGGAACTCTTTATGAACAAAGCTGTCAACACATTAAAAAACATCCACCATCATTTATATTATTCTTGACTTCTCGAGCCATTTTTTTGACCGAGGCGAAGAAGGACTCTTCCATTGAGACGAAAACTGCTTAATTTCAGAGTAATAACCAAGAATCCAACTTTCGTCACCAGTGACATCCTTTGAAAGTAATCCTGGGTTATCTTGAAGCGCCGGCCTGTGTGGCCGAGATGTTCTAGGAGCTTCAGCCTGGAACCGCGCAACCTCTACGGTCGCAAGTTCGAATCCTGCCTCGGGCATGGATGTGTGTGATGTCCTTAGATTAGTTAGGCTTATGTAGTTCTAAGTTCTAGGGGACTGATAACCTCAGATGTTAAGTCCCATAGTGCTCAGAGCTATTTGAAACATTTTTTTTGTCTTGAAGCAGTTGCTTAAGTTCCCAGCAGACCCGACACGATGTTGCTTCTGATCGTCACGAAGCAGTCGTGACGAAAAAACTTTTTCGCAGTCCTCTCACGTTCAGTTATTTTGACACAATACGGTCACATCTAACAACTCATTCCCAAGGTGTTGCAGAAGTGTTGGTGGACTCTTTACGATCTTGCAGAATCACATTTTGCAGCGTGATGCATTTAACTAGAACACTGATCACTTGTCGTTATTCGCCCACTTTCGAAACTTATACCAGTCGTATATCTGCGTCTGACGCAAAGCGGTTGTCTTCAAAAGTCTGCTTCCCCCATTAGATGCGATTCGGAATGGTTTTGCTAGGTTGGAAAGTCACATGATATTGATGTAATGATACCGATTCGAATCGCTAGTTGTCACTACGTCAACTACGTTTTCAAAGAATCCAGCGAAATGTTCGGCAGGTTTCAGTACAACTCCCATATTATTATTTACTATCATTATGATAAAACAGAAAATACGTGTGTTCTTCGTTGACGGGCAAAAATATTTTAACAAACTTAGCTGTTTTTGTAATGTTCTGGGGACTGATGTCCTTCAGATGTTAAGCCCCATAGTGCTTAGAACCATTTGAGCCATTTGTAATGTTCTCGTCAACCACTGTAAATGTGAGGATGAATTTCAGAGTTCGTTAGTGTAAGGAAGTTATCTTGGAAAGGAATGTATGGACGAGAAAAGGTGGCCCATAATGATAGGTGCGACAGAAGGCCAGCATTCTCAAGGATTTTTATGAACGCACGCAGCATGTTTCAACTGGAAGAAGTTATACGAGGTGCGACAATAAAGTAATGAGATTGATGTGAAAAAAGATGTTGCTTACCATTTTAGTCAAGTTTAGTGTTGTCTCCTTCAAATTAGCTCCTTTCTAATTGCACACGCTTTTTCCAGCGTTTCTGCCATTGGTGGTAACATTTCTGGAACTCATCTTCTGTAATATCCCCCGAGACCCTCGTCACAGGTTTGGGGCATTTGTATTGTTTGAAAATGGTGTCCCTTGACAACCGTTTTGACTCTCGGAAATAGAAAAATCTCGCACAGAGCGATATCTGGTGAGCAAGATGGCTGTGGGAGTACTGAAATTTGTTTTGAGGTTAAAAATTGCTGTACTGACAAAGCAGTATGGGATGGCGCATTATCGCGATGCAAAATCTAGTTATCAGCAATGTTGGCACAGACATCAAGAACTTTACGAAGTCTTTCTAAAATTTATTTGTAGTAATATTGGTTAACTGTTTGTCCAGGAGGCACTCACTCTCTGTGAACAATTCCCTTGGGTTCAAAGAAGTACACAAGTATGCATTTCACTTTTGACTTTGACATGCGAGCTTTTTTTGGTCTGGGTGATCCCTTTGAGCCACATTGCGAACTTTTCGTTTTGTCTCTGGATCATACTAAAAAAACCAACTTTCATCACCAGTGATAACACGGCTTAACAATTCTGAATTTATTTCCGTTTGCTCTAACAGATCGGCTGCCACATTTTTCCGTGTTTCTCGCTGTTCTGGTGAGAGATTTTTGGGGACCATTTTTGCACAAATATTTCTCATACCAAGATCTTCAGTTATTATTAGACAAATCGTTTCTAGATTGATGTTCAGTTCTTCTGCATGCATTTTCACGGATAATCTGCGATCAGATCGTACGAGATCACGCACCCTGGCCAAGTTGACATCCGTTTGTGAGACTGATGGTCGTCCACTGCGGTCTTCATCTTCAACATCCGTTTTGCCTTCACTAAACATTTTATGCCAAAGAAAAACTTGAGCTCTTGACATAACCTCCTCTCCAAAAGCCTTCTGAAGCTTACCGTAAGTTGTCGTCGCGTTTTCACCCAATTTAACGCAAAAAGAAATGACATACCTTTGCGCAATATTATACGGTTCCATTTCAGTGACGAGAGACACAAACATGTGTTAACTTACTACAGCACAACTCAAGACTGGGCAGTTGCATCGATGTGCTGCTTGGACTAGAAGAAGCTTGTAGACCAAGGTCAAAGATATTGTGCCAACGCAAGCCAGCAGGGTTGCCACATTTTGCAAAGAAAACCAGTCTCATTACTTTATTGTCGCACATCTTACATGCAAGACACGGGGTACTTTCACAAATATAGCCGACAGTAGTTCTCTTTGTGGCCGAGAGTGATACTGTAAAAATGCCGATCCATAAAAGGAAAAACATAATTTGGTACTCAGCTGTGATGCTCCAACAGATGACATCGGTTTCCCAGAGCACAGAGAAATAGATAATTTCTCGGTTCTCGGATTTTGCACTGTTACTCTAATCTCCCATCTAGCACTGCACTGTCATGTTTGCCGCGTTGCATTAATTCGTACCAAAGAACGCCGAGCTCAAGGCGAACAGCGCGTGTCTACAATGGCCGTCTTCTTCCAGCTATATATGTCTCCCTTGGAATGAGGGAGAAGCATATCAAGAACAGCCACCGGATTAGTATTCCGAGGTGGGGCGGTTATCCGAGAGTTACTGCTAAATAAATGGCGGTGACGTCACGCGGAATCGTAAACTTGTGCGGAGCTGCGAGGAGCATCTGGGAACAAGGTACACTAGTAGTTACTGTGCAGGCCACGAGTTGGCGCTGGCGCATCAGCGGCGCTTTATGTCCGCTCGCGTGGCAGGCGCGCTCATGAAGTTCACTCCATCGAGAAAATTTTAACCAAAGGGGCGACTAGCTGCAACGCCGAAGAGGAGAAGTTTCTCATGAAGCTCATTCCTCTGCACCATCTGCGGCAGTGGAGTATCATCACTGAACGTAAACGGCACAAGCTGCCGTAAGGTGCATGGCAGAGACTATCTTGTAGCGCTGCTAGTGGTTTCTTTTTCTCTAGCAAATGGGACGAAGTTTAAACGACCTCTTATATGAAGGCTAAAATTTTCTAGGATGTTAGTCTGCGTCATGTTACACATTAATTTCTTCTACTGTACATGATCTACATGGTGATCAAAAAGTCAGTATAAATTTGAAAACTTAATACACCACGGTAGAGAGGAAAAATTGACACACATGCTTGGAATGACACGGGGTTTTATTAGAACAAAAAAAAAAAAAACAAAGTTCAGAAAATGTCCGACAGGTGGCGCTGGACAGCAAAACGTCAGTGACTGCACATGATAATCGTATATAAAAGCAGCTGTGACGAGAGAATCAGATGCGTCAGCAGTCGCAGCATGTTGACGTTACCTGAAAAGGCGCTTTTAGTGATCCTGTGTTAACAGACGTGTGAAAGATCTCTTGCGCGCGTCGTTTGTTGATGATCGTGTGCTCAACCGCCACTTTCGTCATGCTTGGCCTCCCAGGTGCCCAGACCTCAGTCCGTGCGATTATTGGCTTTGAGGTTACCTGAAGTTGCATGTGTATCGTGATCGACCGACATCTCTAGGAGTGCTGAAAGACAACACCCGAAGCCAATGCCTCACCATAACTCCAGACATGCTTTATAGTGCTGTTCACAACATTATTCCTCGACTGCAGCTATTGTTGAGTAATGATGGTGGACATATTGAGCATTTCCTGTAAAGAACATCATCTTTGCTTTGTCTTACTTTGTTGTGCTAATTATTGCTATTCTGATCAGATGAAGCGCCATCAGTCGGACATTTTTTGAACTTTTTTTGTTCTAATAAAACCCCATGTCAATCCAAGTATGTGTGTCAATTTGTACCTCTCTATCTACTTTATTCCATGATTTATGCAGTTTTCAAATTTACACTGACTTTTTGATCACTCGGTATGTTCCGACCCCTCAGCTGGGATCTTCTCCAGGGTCTTCTGGTCAGCGAACTGTGTGCGCCAGAAAACCGTGCTGAAGATCCCAGCAGAGGGGTCGAAACGTCGATCATGTAGCAGGAACTGAAAGGTAACATGACGTTACCTAAAATCCTAGAAGATTTTACCTTCAGTGGCAACTGCTATGGAAGCCTGCACACTTTACAGAAGACTCCCTACATGCTTTTATTCTGTTTCGCAGTCCTTCTACAATATAATATATTGCTGGCAGGATTCATGGTGTCAGCTACCTCCAGCACTACTCCAGACATTAGTCGAGACCATGCAACGTCGTGTTGAAGCACTTCTGAATGCTCGCGGGGGCATGTGGAAGGTGTACCAGTTTCTTTGGCTCTTTGGTATATAACACTCATATCGTCTGCAAAACTGTGGTGTGCATGCTGTAAGACCTTCAGTACATACACCATCAGATTATTTGACTTGTCGCTCTAACGAAGTGTCAGCAATATGTCTCGTGGTCTTATTGTGGCGTGTTTATCTACTGCCGTTAGGTCAGACGATAGAAATGCCACTTCCACGCTTAGAGCAGCAGATTGATGGTGACCAACTTTAAACAGAACTTGATTAATTTTCACACACATTTATTAAAATAATAACAAGCATATAAATTACTTAACTTGGTTCTGGATGCTATTTACAATTGACAAGCTGAAGTTCCTTTGGTATTGGTACGTTAATCTTATTCTCACATATATCTCTGATACTTGACAAAAGTGTCTATACATTTGTCTTCATGGCTATGTACAGGAATATGGTAATCTTATTAGGTGAGGAACTTGGTTATAGACTGGTACAGACAAATGCAGACTGACTAATCGGAGGTCTGTACACTTGTTATTATACCTCGCTTGTTGATGTATCACTGCGCAAGTGTGATCCACGAGGAGAAAAGCTTTTACGTTAGCAGCAATCTCATTGGATGCGTTACATATTAATACGCGGATCGGCGGAAGCAGAATTTGGTCCGTCTCTATGGCAGCGCCATCTCGTAGTGCAGAGACGGACGAGCGCTGCGCCTGCGCTGTTGTGCTTAGCGGGGCATGCCCTAGTGGGAAACTTGTGTACGCACTGACTACGCGGAACTATGTACACAACAAAAACGTACCACCTTTGCTTGTCAAATGGAAAGAATAGTAGAGGGCTCAAAATTGATCCCTGTGCGACTCCCTTCCTGACTTCTTTCCCCCCCCCCCCCCCCCCCCCCCCCACACTGAACAGTGAGACGGCCTTGGCTAATCGCGGAGCACAGGGCGCTTTCCTGCTACCGGCCCCTCAAGGCTCTGGCGGCAGACAGCTCCTGGTGCAGCCCTGTTAGGACGAAAAATTTACTAGAAAGGAAAGGAGGGGGGAGGGAGGAGGGAGAGGGCGGCGAGGCAGATGTCACGAGGCAGATTCACCGCCAAGCTTAGAGTGAAACTTTACTGCAAGGCTGGTGCTGGGAAAAAAAAGCGACGGTATAAAAATAGACGGTCCGGTCGGCGCAACAGTAAAAGTCGCGCTGTCACACCTGCGGCCGGCGACGCGACGTCATAGCGGGCGAGAGCTCGTAAAAAGGGCGGCGAGGCAGATGGCTGGCTGGCTAGAAGTGTGCAGAAAAATGAAGCGCAAGGGGGGCGAGGCGGCCGTCGCTGTGAGTCAGACGCAGACGCCGCCGCAGACACTGCTACGGCTAGCCGAGTATTTCCGTCTGCCGCAGCCAAGGCGGCCGTTCGTGACCGAGGCACAGCCGGCGTGCGAGACCAGCTGCCGCTATCCTCGCATCAGCCACGTTAATGTGTGGCTCCCGATACTGTTACCGTAACGCGATTTCCCAGGACCATTTCTGGTCGGGCATGGCCGGCCGGGGTGGCCGAGCGGTTCTAGGCGCTTCAATCTGGAAGCGCGCGACTGCTACGGTCACAGGTTCGAATCCTGCCTCGGGCATGGATGTGTGTGATGTCATTAGATTAGTTAGGTTTAAGTAGTTATATGTTCTAGGGCACTTATGACCTCAGATGTTAAGTCCAATAGTGCTCAGAGCCATTTGAACCATTTGAAGACTGTATTATTGGCGAGCATTTGCCAGAATTGTAAGCACCGTAAAATAACTGGGAGTGTGCGCCTGAAGCTATTTAAAGCAGAACGACCATATCAGGGCTGTTCTAGGAAAAGAAGACGACAGATTGAGAGTCATTGGAAAAATCCGTAAGAATATAATTCATTTACGAAAGACTAACTTACAATTCATTAGAGCTATTGTGAAGTTTTGCTCATCAGCCTGGGATCATCGCCAGGCAAGGGGGCTGAATTATGGGATGAAAATATAATAATTTTAATAGCTGTGTATCTGGCTACGAAGTCTCGTAACCGGTTGGCCCTGAGTAGTGTTAGTATGCAATCTGACTGCATAAAACAACAATAAAGAATGAAGGGAAATTTCCGTTAACACAATTGATTAATTAAGTCCCTAGCAACTATAAAAGCTACGAAACAACAAAGCACAAGTGTAACTGTTCTGTGTGTGGTAGTGTGACTCAACGTACACGTATCTGGCACGTTTCTTCCTCAGTACGACGAGATATTAAACACAATTTACAATGAACTAATTGAAAAACAGAAATACTATAATAACACATAGAAACCAGAGTTACAAGTCTAATACATGAAAACGAGCCAGATGCTTTGTTGACTGAACCTGTGACCAAGAGGCATTGTTATTTAGGAAATTTGGAATAAAAAATTCTTTGTTACCTCCATATATATTGACGAAAAAGACACTGTGATCTCAGTAGTGAGACAGTGTGTGTTTCGGAAGTTAACAGAAGCCACGAACCCCCTTGAAGATGTCCTCCGCAGATGGGGACGAAACGTTGGGTTACAATGCGAAATCCATCAGACCACGGCATAATAGCCCGGAAAAGAATTTTATTAATCATCTTCCATATATACATTATACCAACCGAACAGCATCTACTCTCCCGCCCAACAGAACAATAACTGCACACGACATCCTCTCAACAAGCACTGCCCACGGCAACCTGTGCAGTACAACTGCTCTCGACTTATCTGAACAACTACTGCGCAAGTGGAGGCGGCGGAATAATACTCTTTGGCGCAATCTCTCGCGCTGTGGCTCAGTGTAGCCACCTTTCAAAGGCATAACAAGATCGAAAGAGGACCGGCGTTAATCTTCAAGGAGATGCTCTTCGAACTCCAGCTGTTCGTCATGGAGAGGTTTACAGTTTAAAATCCGAGAGTTTACATTCCAAGGAAAGTCAAATCCTCTCTCATCAATTCTCGTCACTGGACTTGTCGAACTATTCTATTCGTCGTTGTTGTAGAAGAGGTGCCTCTCCAGCGTAGCAGCTATCTTTAGTTTAAGAGTCCATGACTGTAATTTATCCCAGAATGGCAACTAAAACAGCTACATGTACAAATACAAGACGCTGTGTGCATCAGAAATATATTCACTGTCCCATACTGGACGTGGCTATTTTAATATTCATAGCGACGGAGGTGACGGAGATACATAGTCGCTCGTGACTCGCATGGTGGGGGTAGCTCCCTGTTTTATGGATGATAAAACTGCCGTTCTCTCTTGGAGGACTTCCTCATTTTTACTGTGTATAGCGTAGACACGTAAGGTAGATGTAGGTATTCCGTCTAACTTAAATACCGAGAGGATTTATAGCTTTCAAGAGTAGGTGTCGCCCGTTAATCTTATTTTATGTCATTTGCTTACTGTCGTTTCATTGAAACCTAATTGTATGCTTCTTGTTTCGTGCATATCTTCTTCGATTTAATAGGTAGCGACTACGCTTCATATGACGCGAAACCTCTCAGAATTCATCGTATCGGTGTATTACAGCGCCAACGGTTTATTGTAGTTCGCTGGAGCAACGAGGGTAGTTAGCGGTTGGAAGAAAGTGCAGGTCATTTCCGTTTTTATGAAGGGTCACAGGACGGATGCACATCATTAAGCCGATATCGTTTATTATCAGTACGTTCTAGAATTATTGAACATGTTTTATGTTCAGGATTTATGATTTTTTGGGGAACGAAATCCCCTGTACAATAATCAACCTGGATTCAACAGAGATGCTACGAAACTCAGCTCGTTCTGTTCCTCCACAGGATCCGTAGCTTTGCGCATGTTGATACCGTGTTCCTAGACTTCAGGAACGTATTTGACGCCGACCCTCACTGCCGTTTAATGAAAAAAAAAAACCATGAGCCTACCGAGCATCGGACAATATTTGCGATTCAATTGCAGACAGAAGTGAACACGGCGCTCTTGCAAAACAAAATCTACGTATGCAAAGATTTTTGCGGTGAATCCGAAGGAAGGGTGACAGAGAACGTTTCTGTTTGCAATGTATATAAATAATATAGTTGAAAGCTTCGGAAGCTCTTTATGACTGTTCGCAGATGATGCGGTTGTCCATAAGAAAGTAGCTACGCCAGAAGAATGTATCGATTTGCAGAAAGACCTACAGAGGACTGATGATACTTGCAGATTCTGGCGGTTGGCTGAACAGAAATAAATGTATCTTATTGCGCATATTGTACAACTACAGTACTGATGGCAAATTGCTAAAATATCTAGCAATAACTATCGAGAGCGACCGTAAGTGGAATGACCACATAAAACAAATTGTGGGAAAAGCAGATACCGGACTGAGGTTCATAGGAAGAATCTTACGAAAATGGAACTCATCCAGAAGGAAATGGTTCACAAGGCGCTTGTTCGACCGATTCTTGAGTACTGTTCATCAGTCTGGGACCCATAGTAGGTAACAGTAATAGAAGAGACACAGAAGGCCCAACGAAGAGCGGCGCATTTCGTCACGCGAGTGGGACAGGGAAGCAGGTAGCAGTTAGTCGTGTCAGAAGTACCCACCGCCGCACATTGTCAGGTGGCTTCCGGAGTATTGATGTAGATGTAGACTCCTCGGATTCATCACCATCCTTAGAAGACCTTGGATGTGTTTTACTCTCTTTCAGTAGGTTCCTACGTCATATTGTCAAGTTTCCGATATTATTAAAGTGGTGGTCATAATACTGTTGTACTCTTCACAGTTACCTTTCTTTTTCTAGTTGATTCACCCCCAACTGCCGGTGGGGGAGTACACTACTACCGCTTACATTTAGATGAGAAAAACCTCGTCTGGTGGTTTGGGTTGTACAGGGTTCAGTTTAGTCAAGTATTTGGCTAAAGTTTTATGCCTCGTCGCATACTGCCACCAACCCCACATGAGGCGTGAGTGTTGGTTGTCTTACAAGCCTGTTGGATGTAGGTGACTGTGATGAGCTTGTGTTTTGTGAATTACCAATGTGTTCAGAAGCCACTTCTAGCCGAAATATTTGTATTTTACTTGTTTTTTTTTATTAATGTTCCACCTTTTGCGGTGTGTATCGCCACAATTGGCAGATAATGAGATTTTTCATCTCGGATAATGCGGCATTCAAAAAAATCGTAAGCCAGATGGCAATAAATTTCGCCTGGTAACTGTTAATGAAAGCATGTTTATTTAGCTGTTCAGTCGAATAATAGCCAGGACGGCTATAGATTGCGCAAATTATCTCGGAGATAAATTATAACAGTTCCAATTCCTAAATCCGACCAAGGTTTTCGAGAGGTCCCTTTTGCTCATTAGGCGAATGCAGGAACTGGAAATCCCCTTATAAATATTCCGAATTGGGATTCCCTTTTCTCCAGTCTCAGTCAGCTGGGATGTTGGATTGAAAACAACAAAGCTCTTCATTATCCCGCAGTGCTCTCAAGGGAAAAAAAAGTACCTTGAACCATTTGGAAATACTTGGCGCACCATATGTATTTCTTTATTTTACCCCATTGTATTACGTGTAAAATGAATTTGTCACATTGTTTCTTTAAATTGAACAATGTTGTGTTAGCTTGAATGCATCAGCTGTGGTACGTAATGAGAAGTTAAAAGTAATGTGGTTTGTTTTCATTGCACAACCCGTATTCTCGTGTTACCTGGGGTAGCTTCCGGCGCGAAGAAAATTAAGTCTGTCGCCCTCCTCCTTCCACACTCCACTAGAGCGTGTAATTGCATTACATGACAATTTTCTGCGCCGCGAGACAATTTAGCCCGCTGGGAGAGGGGAAAAAATGGCGCACGACGACGTGCCGCGAATTGAGCAGCAGTGTTAAGTAGCACAGCGAAGAAGGTCCACTTCCCCCCGCGTCTGCTTAAGTGAGGAGGTCGACAAATGAAGGCGCGGGCGGCAGTGGAGGGGGTAGACACTGGGACTGGTAAAATGGGGCGCGTTGTGCAACTGTCCGCCTACTGAGGCGAGAGCTCGCGGGCGTGTTCCTTTTAAAGGGAAGCTGCCGCTTCGCCCAGCAGCGTGGAGCAGCCGGTGACCCAGTTTCTGGGTCAGGTTCAAAGAGCATCGTGGTTGTGAACGGCGCTTAGCGCCTCCGCAATGCGGCCTGCCGAGAATTCCTCCCAGTGTGTGACGTCACAGGTCACGAGTGCGAAGTCTTCCCTCTCCGCTGTTCTCACTGCTAGCCGCGCGCGCCATTTCAAGGGGCAGTCTTTGAACGTTTGCACTGCAAAGGCGAGCAAAAAAAAGGAAAGAGAGAGGACTTATTTTTAGGTTTTCTGCGAATTCCTATGTCACTTCACGTAACTGCAGTTACTTATCACGTCCGAGCCCGACCACCTGTCCTGATTAAACCCATGTGCAAATTCATATGTGTGTACACAGACAGGGTGAACCAAATTCGCGATTCCTTGCCTCTGTTGTTGTTGCGGTCTTCAGTCTGAAGATTGGTTTGATACAACTCTCCATGCTAATCATCCTGTACAAGCCTCTACATTTCAGAATAACTACTACTGCCTACACGCTTCTGAATGTGTTTACTCACTCCTTGGTCTCCCTCTACGATTATTATCTCCCACAATTTCCTCTAGTACTAAATTGGTGATCCATTGATGTCTCAGAATGTGTCCTGTCGACCGATTCCTTCTTCTAGTCAGGTTCCGCCACAAATTTCTTGACTCCCCAATTCTGTTAAGCATCTCCTCTTTATTTACGTGATGTACCCATCTAATTTTCAGCATTATTCTGTGGCATCACATTTGAGAGCGTATTCTGTCTTTGTGTAAATGGTTTATCATCCATGTTTCACTTCCATACATGGCTACACTCCAAACAAATACCTTCAGAAAAGACTTGCTAACACTTAAGTCTATAATTGACGTTAACAAATTGCTCTTCTTCAGAAATGCTTTTCTTGCAATTGCTAGTCTAAATTTTATTTCCTCTCTGCTTCTGCCATCATCATTATTTTGTTGCCCGAATACCAAAACTCATCTCCTACTTTCAGAGCCTCGTTTTCTAATCCAATTCCCTCAGCACCACATGATTTAATTAGACTGCATTACATTATCCTTAGTTTGCTTTTGTTGATGTTCACCTTCATGTTCAAATGTGGGTGAATTCTTCAAGTGACCAAATTGCTGAGGTCATCGGTCCCTAAGCCTACACACTACTTAACCTAACTTAAACTAACTTACGCTAAGGACAACACACACGCCCATGCCAGAGGGAGGACTCGAACCTTCGACGGGGGAAGCCGCCCGGATCGTGACAACACGCCTTAGACCGCGCGGAATGTTCACCTTATATGCTCCTTTCAAGACACTGTCCATTCCGTTCAGCTGCTCTTCCAAGTAATGCTGTCGCTGAGATTTGGCGACATTGAATTCGGTCAAAGTTTTCATTTCTTCTCCCTGATTCCGTACTCCTAATTTTTCTTTCGTTTACCGCTTGCTGAATGTACAGATTGAACAACATCGCGGATAGGCTACAAATCTGCCTCACTCCTCTCTCAACAACTGCTTCCCTTTCGTGCCCCTTTACTCTTGTAACTGCCGCCTGGATTCTGTACAAGTTGTAAACAGCCTTTAGCTCCCTCTGTTTTACCCCTGCTACCCTCAGAATTTCAAAGAAAATATTGTAGACAACATGGCTAAGATTCACGACTATCACGCTATCGTCACATGTTCGAATCGAGCCTGATATATATTTTTTTCTTTCTTCATTTTCATCGTACAACACATCAGTAAATAATAACTTATACGTATTCAAAAAAAAATAAAAAATAGTCATTTTCGCTGTAGTAATTTCATAAATATATCAATCATTACAAGAAACTTCAAATTTGTGGTTCGTATTTAACGTACGAAATATTTGGTTAACTTTAGCTTGATTACTGGGGAGAGCACATTGATCCTACACTTTCCGATCAAATCTTTGTAGATGAAAGAAAAGTAAATCCTCGGTGGTTAAAGAATTTTAGTATTTGTTTCTTTCCGTATTATAACTTGTATGGTATGAAAGTGAGCTATTACAAGACGACAGCACGCTGAAGATTTATAAAACAGGCGTCTTTCTAGGTACGATTTGTTATAATTAAACGTCAGTTAACAATTATTCGGTGATTAAAGACTTCAGGAAATCGAAACATAAAACCCGTGATGCAAAAATGCTATGAAAGGTCATCATTGAAGGTGTGAATCTACGAAGTCGACTGCAGATAGTTCGTTTTCTGCTGTATCCAAACATCTTTTTGCTGGAGTTTATGCTTTCGAAGAGTTTCTGGGACTTTCTCCTCAATTTAACAGAAGTACCTTCTGTAACATTCGATGTTATGTAAATATAAGAGCACTCTCCTTCAGGAGTGAGTTTGTTAGCTTTTGTAAACTTGCCAGCGAACGCGGACCACCGAATAGCAAGATGGCTTTCTACATTCCTATCTGTGTCAGTCGCAATACAATATCTACATCTACATCTATCTACATCTACATGACTACTCTGCAATTCACATTTAAGTGCTTGGCAGAGGGTTCATCGAACCACAATCATACTATCTCTCTACTATTCCACTCCCGAACAGCGAGCGGGAAAAACGAACACCTAAACCTTTCTGTTCGAGCTCTGATTTCTCTTATTTTATTTTGATGATCATTCCTACCTATGTAGGTTGGGCTCAACAAAATATTTTCGCATTCGGAAGAGAAAGTTAGTGACTGAAATTTCGTAAAAAGGTCTCGCCGCGACGAAAAACGTCTATGCTGTAATGACTTCCATCCCAACTCGTGTATCATATCTGCCACACTCTCTCCCCTATAACGCGATAATACAAAACGAGCTGCCCTTCTTTGCACCCTCTCGATGTCCTCCGTCAATCCTACCTGGTAAGGATCCCACACCGCGCAGCAATATTCTAACAGAGGACGAACGAGTGTAGTGTAAGCTGTCTCTTTAGTGGACTTGTTGCATCTTCTAAGTGTCCTGCCAATGAAACGCAACCTTTGGCTCGCCTTCCCGACAATATTATCTATGTGGTCCTTCCAACTGAAGTTGTTTGTAATTTTAACACAATATTTATTCATTCACAAAAAAGTTCTGCATTTTGAGATATATAACTTCTCTGTAAACATTTTTTAATATTTTGTGCACTCTCTCTCTCTCTCTCTCTCTCTCTCTCTCTCTCTCTCTCTCTCTCACACACACACACACACACACGCGCGCGCGCCCGCGCGGGACGGGGTGACCGAGCGGTTCGAGGCGCTACAGTCTGGAACCGTGCGACCGCCACGGTCGCAGGTTCGAATCCTGCCTCGGGCATGGATGTGTGTGATTTCCTTAGGTTAGTTAGGTTTAAGTAGTTCTAAGTTCTAGGGGACTGATGACCTCAGAAGTTAGGTCCCATAGTGCTCAGAGCCATTTGAACACACACACATTTACATGAAGTACAGAAAATTGCAGCAAATAAATGTTTTTTGGCTTTGTCTACATGAGAGCATGCACTAATGCACTACTTTTTCCAAGTGTTGTTTCACAAATCCTAAAACTTCTGCTGCGCAAGAGAAGCAGTTATCTAGTCAGAATGGGAACTTGCTTTAAATGTTCAGGAATGTAAAATTGTGATCTTCAAAAAACGAAAAAAACATAGTATCCTATGATTATCAATGAGTCGCTGTTTGAATCGGCCAACTCGTGGAAGTACGTGGGTGTAATACTATGTAGGTATGTGAAGTGGAATGATTCCATAGGACCAATCGTTGGTAGAGCAGATGGTAGAATACTAGTGAAGTACAGTCAGTCAACAAAGGAGATTGCTTACAAATCACTCGCTTGATCCATTCTAGAATACTGTTCAAGGGTGTGAAATCCGTACCAAATAGTACTAACAGGGGATATTGAACGTATACAGAGAAGGGCAGCACGAATGGTTACAGGTCTGTCTGACTAGTGGGATGCTGAAGAAACTGAAATGGCATACTCTTTAAGACAGAGGTAACCTATCCCGACAGAACCTACTTACAAAGTTTCAAAAACCGGCTTTACATGACGACACTAGAAATATACTACTATCCCATACGTATCACTCATATAGTGATCGTTAAGAGAAGACGAGATTAATTACAGCACGCACAGAGGCACTTAAACAATCACGTTTTCCGCGCTCCGTACGTGAATGGAAGGGGGTGAAACCCTAATAGATGATACGAGGGGAAGTACCCTCTGCCATGCACTTCACAATGGTTTGCGTTTTCAGAGAATAGATGTAGATGGAGAACAACATGAGGGTTTTACTAAAAAGTGAAATCATTTTGTCTTATGTGGAAGACTATTGTAATTTTGTTTTATACCGTTTGTTATGGAACTGTTATGAGCTGATGTCCCTACAGACAGGATATGGAACTTTTCTTTTTGGCCTCATAACATGATCTGGTTACTGAAGTTTTTATTTATGCATGCTACTGAAAGAACAACATGACTAAAATATGAAAAAGGGTAGAAACGAGTGTTTTAATAGAGCTAACATAGGAATTTTACGCCAGTCCATTTTCGTACACAAACTGTGACCTGCGCGCCAGATACAACCTACAAATACCGCTGGCGGGCGGTGTAGTCTCGAAACATGATGAGGAACACGTTGCATGTGATGTTCCAGCTCGTAACCACGACGTAAACCGTGTCTGGCTTGCTTAACGATGAGAAACACATCCTGTGTGAGGATTACTTTACCTGCTGCAAATCTTTAGGGGGATGGTGACAAAGAAGCTAGTCAGTCACATTATGAAGGGACAAGCAATAGCCGGCCGGAGTGGCCGTGCGGTTCTAGGCGCTACATTCTGGAACCGAGCGACCGCTACGGTCGCAGGTTCGAATCCTGCCTCGGGCATGGATGTGTGTGATGTCCTTAGGTTAGTTAGGTTTAATTAGTTCTAAGTTCTAGGCGACTGATGACCTCAGAAGTTAAGTCCCATAGTGCTCAGAGCCATTTTTGACAAGCAACACTGGAAATTTGCATAGAGTAGTACCGGAGGTACTCAATAGGCAGACGTAATCGTTAACTCCCGTATGCCACGAAAAACATTCGTAATTGACAAGTAGCAAATGGAAGTGGCAACTCAGTCGGAGCCAGCTCCTATTAATGCAGTGCTGGCGAGAGCGATGCAGCCCACTTGAAATCAAATGTCAACGAATTGAAATAGAACTAGGGTCGAAGTTAAGCATGCTATCATCACTCCACTATCGTATGAGGCAGAACCAGGAATGATTCAAAGAACTGCAGACGCACTAGCTAACTACTGACCCCAAAAATCATTTAAGCTGGTTCTACTCAGAAGACAGGACGAACATCTGCCTCAAGAAAGAACAATACCACAGGAAAATTTGGATTCCGTGAAGAGCATTCAACATCACAATTGCTCACAGCCTTTGAAGAGGCCACCCTGGATTTTAACTACAAAGCACTGCTGCAAAAAGTAGCAGGAGCATCCGATAGCGACTGGAACAGTGGGGTGATCAAACCCTATACTAATGGGCTGCCAGACTCACGGGTGAAACTTTTCGCTATGAAATGAAAATGAAAACAAGTTTATTTTGACGGGACAACTGTTACCATCGTCAGTGATGAAATCGGCTACAGTTGTAAAAAATTTTATTTCCTAGAAGCAAAGCACAGTCCGGTTTCGGGACCAGTGTCCCATCTTCAGGTGCATCTCGAAAGGTTGTTACCATTAAAAGAGTAAAAGGACTTAAACTAAAATTCGTAAAAAGAACCGTGCATCTGCATAAAATGGGAATTCCAAAATGTCGAATAACAGAGGTTAAGTTATGTTAAAACAGTGTCTTTCTCGTGCATGGTATAAAACAGGGAGACCCTCTCAATTCCTGGGCCTGCCGGAAATCCTCTCGCAAAAGACGACCTACATAAAGAGACAGATACTGACATTAGAAAAGCGGAATCATCATAAGTATAATGAAATTATATACCACCCAGCTTCCCACAATCCCCATTCCGAAACTTAAGGGCATGCGAATCATGGATGTGCATGATGTTAAACGGGGTATCTTTCGGCTTTTGAAACGAATAAAACAGCGTATACGAGTATATAGTGTGTGCACTTAGAGGCATGTGTGAATATACGATGTGACCCCTGAGTAAAGGTTGTGAGTTGCCCGTGCTGCATACACACTTTATGTGACAGACTCATTGGCGAAACTTATGACTGTGAAATGAAGAAGCACAGAAACTCAGTTACCTAAAGAATTCCGAGCACACACCATTGGTGAAATGCTAGCAGAAGGGGCCATACAGTCGGTGGACCAACGAAGGTCGGCTAAACCAAAGACTACGGATACCAGTTATTTAATATTGGCTCCTGTTATGACTACACGAGAGAGGGGCCTGCAGATGGTGCAACGGAACACTCAAGCTGGTTGCGCAAATAAATTAAACGCAAAGGAGATGGCTGCACGCGTTTTAATTTGCGTTTAAACGTACTCCATGCTTATAATGGTCAGTGAGAATTTCACTTATCAGTGAAAATTTAAGTTTATCAATTGAATGTGGGCTGAGAATATATAGATCTTCTAGAGGACCTTCTCTGGATTAAGCCCACGCAGTATGGAACCTGGCCTCGACGACGTACTTTGACAGACCCCAGAAGCAAAGAGTGTAGCGCTACGGAGAGTATTCCTCGCGCCAAGGAACTTCCCGTGTCAATGTCTTCAAGGGACTGCAGATGAAAAATCAGTATAATATTCAGAAGTGGGACTATTTACTCATACTGTGGAGAAGGAATAAAAACTTTGAGGTTCGCCGATGACATTGTAATTCTGTCAGAGACAGCAAAGGACTTGGAAGAGCAGTTGAACGGAATGGACAGTGTCTTGAAAGGAGCGTATAAGATGAACATCAACAAAAGCAAAACGAGGATAATGGAATGTAGTCGAATTAAGTCAGGTGATGGTGAGGGAATTAGATTAGGAACTGAGACATTTAAAGTAGTAAAGGAGTTTTGCTATTTGGGGAGCAAAATAACTGATGATAGTCGAAGTAGAGAGGATAGAAAATGTAGATTGCCTATGGCAAGGAAAGCGTTCCTGAAGAAGAGAAATTTGCTAACATCGAGTATTGATTTAAGTGTCAGGAAGTCGTTTCTGAAAGTATTTGTATGGTGTGTAGCCATGCGTGGAAGTGAAACATGGACGATAAATAGTTTGGACAAGAAGAGAATAGAAGCTTTCGAAATGTGGTGCTACAGAAGAATGCTTAAGATTAGATGGGTAGATCACATAACTAATGAGGAGGTATTGAATAGAATTGGGGAGAAGAGAATTTTGTGGCACAACTTGACTAGAAGAAGGGAGCGGTTGGTAGGACATATTCTGAGGCATTGAGGGATCACCAATTTGGTACTGGAGGGCAGTGTGGAGGGTAAAAATCGTAGAGGGAGACCAAGAGATGAATACACTAAGCAAATTCAGAAGGATGTAGGTTACAGTAGGTGCTGGGATGAAGAAGCTTGCACAGGATAGAGCAGCATGGAGAGCTGCATCAAACCAGTCTCAGGACTGAAGACCGCAACAACAACAACAACTGCGTCCTGGGCGCCGCGATGAAGAAACGGATCACTACCTGTGACCACCACTAACAAAGCGATGGAGGCACACAATTAAGTCCTAAATAAAAATAGCTCGGTTGATGATACGCTTTCAGTCAAGAAGTACACAGACTCTCTTACCCAGAGAATGGGAGTCAATACAGTCGGTAAAGTCACAGGGACGAGGAAGGGGAGATTAGTGTTTAACGTACAGTTGACAGCGAGGTTACAAGTAAGGAGTACAAGCTCGGATTAAGTAAGGATCTCTGCCATGACCTACCAAGGGAACCTCCCGGTATTTTGCTGAAGCGATTTAACAAAATCACGGAAAATCTAAAGCTGGATGGCCGAAAGCGGGTTTGAACCGTCATCCTCCCGAATGAGAGTCCAGTATGCTAACCGCCACAGAGACGATCACCTCCTGTCAGGACTGAGCCTGCCTATCTGTCTTGACAGTGCCTGAATGCTGATGCGTGAACATCTCATGAGACGCCGCCATCACTGCACAGGCACTAAGCAGGGCGTCGGTGGGAAACCGCACTGCACCAACACCGACTCGGCGCTTGTTGGTGACGTCACGTCAGCTAGGCACGGCGAACGCCAGGTCTGTTGCAGGCAGAAACGCCTGGGCGTGCTTATCACTATAAATCTCTTATTTATGGACAAAATGTTTGGTTTTTTTTTTGATTCTGCTGTTTTATTTAGATGAAAGATTTTTTTACTGTCGTAAAGCTACAAATGAAGATCATAGTTCTGTATTACTGAATCCTGTCGAAACAAACGTAGATCATTATGAGAAGATGCTTTGCCCCATTGCAAGCTTCGGAAATTTTACTTTCAAGTAACTATATTTACTTGATCCGTTTTGTTATCGAAACTTACCCCAACCCCCTTACAATTAACTCGTTTCTTTTATTTATTTATTGATTTTCATTTTACATCGTCACTGGACATGTGAACTAATTTACATGTGTAAATTTCTAACTGTTGCCAGTCATTAGATTACAGTCGTTTTCAACGAAAGGAATTCTAAACAGGACACAAAATAGCTTCATACATCGAAAATACTGCTGAGCTTAAACTTTTTTAAACATGCACATTAGAAAAGATAAATATTCCCCTTTTGCAACTGAAAGGAGAACCTTCATAAGACAAAAAAAATTTATTTGATAAAACAAATGTCTCTCTTTTGCCTCTTCTTCCGTTCCTCACCCCATCCCCAAACGTGGACAATCGCAAGATGTTTCATTAACATTCTGTGTTCCTCACTCCATAGTCAACCGAGATACCTAAAGAAGAGCACCAATATGTTCACAGTTTCTTGTAAAAGCAACCCAGTACAAACGTAACTTCCTCAGATGAACAAATAAGGTAAAGAAGCACGAATTCTGTTGCAGCTGGACCATGAAGTTGTTTTTGTATGTCAGTCCTTAAAACAGGTTGAAATTTAAGTTCAGGAGTACACTATTTGTTAAGAAGTGTAATGAATTGCACAATTAATTGATTGCAGAAATCTCTTAGAACAACGTGTCTTGGTCAACCAGCGCCAATAGTTTCACATTTTCGTGTGTCAGAGAGGGAGACACCACCATTATGAGTATGCCTGCAACAGACCTGGCGTTGGCCGTGCCTAGCTGACGAGACGTCAAGCGCCGAGGCCTTCCTTTGAGTCGGTGTTGACTGCACACGGATACCCAACTCGATATTCCGTCCCTCACGTGCGCAGTTGAAGCGGAACCAGGAAGCCCGCCGGAAAGATGCACGGCGGGGTGTCGTGGTTGGACAGGGCGGCGAAGCGCCCGGATTGGCAACGCCGGAAGCGAGGCGTCTCGTGCGCTGGCGTGGTGCACATGTGTAGGCAGCGGCTTCCGCTGGGGAAGTCGTAAAGACTGGCCGGGGTTGGCCGCCCCACCCCTCGCCGGCGCTACGGCTGTCGTGTCTCACCTCACACACACCCGGTAACGGTAGCTGCTTAGCGACACGTTACGTGGAAGCACAGTGCCCGTCGAGTTCGTTACACCTGGGACGGGGTGGTGGTTCAGTAAAGCTGTCCTCACACGGAACGTCCTCGTGGATCTGAGCGAGATGTGACACGTTGTAAAGCGGAATCACATCGTTTCAAGAGACTTCCCAATCGTGAAGCACACAATAATTCATTTTGGATCTTGACATTGTGTCTCGAAAAGTAGAGTAGAGCGATGTACGAACTGTTTCTGCCTCACAGGCTCAGCCAAGAAGACGCCCTATTGCGATTCAGCTTTCTACATATGCATCTGTTGTCTGTAAGCCACCTTATAGCGTGTGACAGACTACTTTGAAATTACAATGAAATGAACACCCTTAGCTGCTTACAGGCGTTGACATGCGTCAACGGGGACAGATGAAAACGTGTGCCCCGACCTGGACTCGAACCCGGGATCTCCTGCTTACATGGCAGACGCTCTATCCATCTGAGACACCGAGGACACAGAGGATAGCGCGGCTGCAGGGATTTATCTCTCTCACGCCTCCCGCGAACCCAACATTGTCAACGTATTGTCACGCACTACATTCGTAGTGCCCCGCCCATTATACTCATTACTCGCGACTCATTGCCGATTCCCGTAAGAGTTCAGGCACTGTTTGTGCATTCGCACAGAAGAAGAAGATGGTCAAGTGGCCGCTGAGCCTTAACTATATGTATACTAAGATGGTATCTGTTCTTTCGGACACGTCCAAAAGAACAGATACCACCTTAGTATTTATACAGACTACTCTGTTTACCGTTTTCACTTCCCTCCCTCCCTCTATCCCGTTTCGAGCCCCAGCGGCGTTGACATCACTGTGTTTTGGAATTATGGAACATGTTTCATCCCCAAGAAAACGAAAATCTCCTCTATAAAAGTCAACACAGGCCCCGCAAATCCTTCATGAGATCCATGGCGCCTTAGGCAACAGCGCTCAAGTTCATGCCGTGTTCCTTGACTAGTATCGCACCAGCGACTGGATTCAAGTCTTCCTAGCACAAAGAACTAAACATGGCTCTCTTAGGAAAATTCGACAAATGTTCAGGTAGTTTACAGAGTACGCCAAGGAAGTGTGATAGGACTGTCACCGTTTACAATACATACAAATGGTCTAGTACAACTGTCGGAAGCTCTTTAAAACTGTTCGGAGATGATGCAGTTCTCTACAAGAAAGCATGATTTGGAATGTGTTACAACAGCGAAATCGGTATTCGCGGGTGGAAATATCATTTTTCATCTGTTTGTTTCTAGTTACTCAGTGGTCTAGAGCACGCTCCACCCTAGAGTTTCGGGTCTGTAGAGAAATAATTTCCAGTCTATATCTTCGGGCCGAGCAGTCCTAGGCGCTACAGTCTGGAACCGCGCGACCGCTACGGTCGCAGGTTCGAATCCTGCCTCTGGCATGGATGTGTGTCATGTCCTTAGGTTAGTTAGGTTTAACTACTTCTAAGTTCTAGGAGACTGATGACCTCAGAAGTTAAGTCCCACAGTGCTCAGAGCCATTTGAACCATTTTGAACCTATATCTTCGGAATTATGTTGCGTGAGCGATCGGGAGGCAGTATCGATTCACAGAATGACGAACAAAGTGTTGATGGATGGTTAGAAGTGGACCCTCAACATTAATAAATGTAACATACTGCGCATACACAGGAAAACAGATTCACACTATACACCTACACAAATTGCTGCGAATACTATCTACCGTAAAATATCTCGGTATAACTATCCAGAGTGACCGTGAGTGAAACGACCACATAAAGCAAATAGTAGGAAAAGCAGATGTTCCTACGAATGTGAGTCTGCCAATCTTAAGGATATGTAAGTCATCCACAAAGGAAATGGCGTACGAGGCGATTGTTCGACTGATTGTTGAGGATTGTGCACTAGTCTGGGACCCTTACCTTGTGGAACAGATAAACGGGATGGAAAGGTCGAACGAACATCGGCCCGTACTGTCGCGGGATAGTTTAGTTGACGTTACAGATATGCTCAATTAACTACAGTGTCAGACTCTACAGGTGAGGTGGTTTGCATCACGGAGAGGCTTTCTACTGAAATTTCGAGAGCACTGTCCGGGAAGAATCGGAAAACGTATTATTTCCTCCTGCAGACATGTCTCGACATGGCGACGCCGAGAGAATTCGCGAAATTAGAGCAATACAGAGGCTTACCGACAGTCACTTTTTCCATGCGCGTGAGTCGTGCTTGGGTAGTTCACTTGGTAGAGCACACTTGCCCGCGAAAGGCAAAGGTCCCGAGTTCGAGTCTCGGTCCGGCACACAGTTTTAATCTGCCAGGAAGTTTCATATCAGCGCACACTCCGCTGCAGAGTGAAAATCAGATTCTAGAAAAAAAAAAAACTTTATTTTAACTCACAGTTTCCCAAACCATCCACAGCTTTGAAACGCTTTCACTGTAAGCTCGTCCTCCCCTTCTTTGCTTGCTTTGTTGTCTGGAGTCCCACCACCGAAGCAGCCAACATTCTACATACTCTGAGATATCAAAATGGTTCTCAGGAATGATCAGACTCATTTGGGAAAGCCCTCTTTCGCATTCACCAGATGTCGTTCGTATTATCTTGTTAGTAATTGTCAACGGAAACAGATTTGTTGGATACTTTGTTTTGTTTTCACAATTTACACCAAATTTCTCACAATTCTCAAAAATATACTCACAACGTCTTTAATCGTATCTCGTTTGTTGAACTGGAAGCGCACTGCAAGTGAACCAAGATCTTATTCCACAAAAGCATTGTCTGTGATGTCTTTGGGTCAAGTACTTGTGCCAAGTATCCGGACTGAATTGGCCAAAGCTGCATCATCTCCACTCAACAATCCCATTTCAATCGCTTGTGAAAAGTCTTAAAAGTCAGCCAGATTAACGGGCAATTCTTTAGGTCGTCTACATAAAGTAGAATCTGGTCTCGCATCAGCTAGATATAGTTTTACACGGCTCGAACCACAACGAAACTTCTGTCTTGCCACGTCTTAAAGTCTGCGGATCTACTTTTTTTGTTTTTTTGTTTACGGTAGAAGTACCGGTATGGGGTACCGGCTAGGAATGTTGATATACTTTTAAAATGTCGACATATTGGATTCCCGATACTTTCAAAAATATCGTTATCGGACGTTGATATTTCGAAAAAAATTATCGACATAGCGATATATCGACGGAAAATATGACGACGAAACACAAAAAAAAAAAAAATCGACTGAACATTGTAAATCTAGTGCCAGTTTTAGAGATTTATATTTAAGTATTTATATATTATTAGATAATCTGAACATGAACAAGCTAGCAGCCTGGTTATCCCCTCAGAGGAAGAATGGAAACGAAACCAATGCACGTTCACTCTTGGCGATAACCACCTTGGTAACAATGGTACCTGCAGGTAAGTGGCACAATAAAAGGTGTCCGATGGTCCGTCGTTCGGTTTCGTCACATATCTTATTTCCCCGGAACTCTTAATGTCGACTTCCGTATTTCATTTCTGCAAATGCCAACGACATAGCAGCTGTAGCGTGAAAATTGCATGGTGAAGTTAAACATTTCGGTTTTTGTTGGTAGCGCCGAGTGCTGATTACGTCAGCATTACCCCTCACACGTATCCGCCCACCGCTAAGACCAATCTTGTGATTTAGATTTTTGTTCATCAGTTTCAGCATCTGTTTTTGAAGAACGCCGATGTGAAGAAATGGCACACTGGTCACGTTATAAATTGTTCAACGGAACTAGTCTGCTGTTTTTTTCAGATTGGATATCCTGTTATTCAATTCACCCCACCCCCACCCCTCCCCCCTACGGTGCAATCGCACTCCTTTTTTGTGCCATCTAGACTTACTTGTGTCACACACTTAAAGAGAGAGATTGTACTTAATGGAAGTTCCAAATGCAGGAAGTCTCCTTCACACGGTGAAAGTAAAATTATATTCATTTACAATTTCGAAGGAATTTATCGAAAATTGCAAAGAAATATATTATAAAATGAAATAATTGGCCCTCGATATTGGTATTTCGATTTCAATATATCGATATAACAATGAAGTATGTGTGCCCTCTATACACCAGTGTATTTGGACAAATCTATACATCGATATTTTTTCAAGAGCTCCAGTACCGGCGCGTACAGTCACAAACGAAGCACTGATTACAACAAAGTATTTTTACAGATACATGTACCGGGTAATCAGAAAGTCAGTATAAATTTGAAAACTGAATAAATCACGAAATAATTTAGATAGAGAGGTACAAATTGACACACATACTTGGAATGACATGGGGTTTTATTAGAACCAAAAAAATAAAAAAGTTCAAAAGTGTTCGGCTGATGGCGCTTCATCTGATCAGAATAGCAATAATCAGATTAACAAAGTAACAGAGAGCAATGATGATGTTCTTTACAGGAAAAGCTCAAATGTCCACCATCTTTCCTCAACAGTAGCTGAGTCGAGGAATAATGTTGTGAACAGCACTGTAAAGCATCTCTTGGGGTTATGGTGAGGCATTGGCGTTGGATGTTGGTTGTCTTTCAGCATCCCTAGAGATGTCGGTCGATCGCGATACACTTGCGACTTCAGGTAACCCCAAAGCCAATAATCGGACGGACTGAGGTCTGGGGACCTGGGAGGCCAAGCATGACGGAAGTGGCAGCTGAGCATACGATCACCACCAAACGACGCGCGCAAGAGATCTTTCACGCGTCTAGCAATATAGGGTGGAGCGCCATCCTGCATAAACATCGTACGTTCCAGCAGGTGTTTATCAGCCAGGCTGGGGATGACGCGATTCTGTAACATATCGGCGTACCTCTCACCCGTCACGGTAGCAGTTACTGACGTTTTGCTGTCTAGCGCTACACATTTTGTTAACTTCGCTTTTTTATTTATTGGTTCAAATAAAACCCTATGTCATTCCAAGCACGTGTGTCAATTTTTATCTCTCTATCTACATTATTCCGTGGTTTATTAAGTTTTCAAATTTATACTGACTTTTTGATCACCCTGTAGTTCACGGGCAACTGTTGTTACTGCAACTGCATTGTTGCTCAAGTGGGCAATTTCAGAATTGAAGTGCCACAAGTTGTTATTCCGACCGGTGAGGGATAGGCCGCCACCAGATCAGTGGCCGCGGTCACGTGCATCCCAGCTTTGACAGCTCCAGCAGTGGTAGACGTGCCTCGGACACATACGAAGGGCTGATCGGCAGTATGGCGCCTGCCGATTGTTTAGGTCGCGATGCAGCGGCGATAGGAAGCGACGTCACAAAGGCGCGAGGCGCCTGCGTCGGCGGCCGAGGCGGAGCGTCACATCCGCATTCCGACGCCGACGGCGGCGCCGGCGCCCCGTCTGGCCGCTGCTGGCACGCGCCCAGCCACTGCGGCCCAGACTACGGTGTACTGTAGAGCAGACACAGGCACTTGCAGCCGAGCTACCTCGCGCCGCCTGTGCCGATTGCATCGTCTGGGCGCCGCGCCGCTGCTCGCTTTCACTTTCGCACGGGGCGTCACACTCCGGCGGTCGCGACTAGAGTCCTGCATGACCGAGTAAGCGAGCACAAAATACGGGATGAGGCGAGCACACCCTAACTGGGTAGGCTCCCCGCACTAGTTCTAGTGACAGAGCACAGAAGCCGTGACCGAATACGTAGCACGCAACTTCAAACACATTGCCCGTGTCACTATCCGTGTGAGACTGCACTCAGTACGGGCTTCTCATTTGTGGCGTATCTCTCTTATACATTGAAGAAACGGAATGGTCTAAAAAGCCAAGTATGGAGCACATTTTTCTTGGTTGTAGACGAAAACAGTGCGTCTACTGGGTACGTATCGTGCATAAACTGCTCCACATTACTGTGTTTCTAATCGGGAACCACTCATTTAAAGAAACACAGTTGCAAGGAACCTCAGAAAGATACAGCTCCTTCATGGATACAGGCAGTAATAAAAAACAGTATTACAGCAAAGTGTGTTGCAGTGTGTGCGAAAGATTTGAGACCTTTTAATGCTGTTTGCGGTGAAGGTTTCAGAGAACTAGGCCAAGCATTAAAACATACAGGTGCGCATTATGGAGAAGTTAACGTGGCAGATGTCATGCCACATCCCTCTACTTTAAGCAGACATGTCAAAGAACAAGCTGATGTAATACGAAACAGCATACTGCCTTCTGTTATTGCGGAAGCTATTAATAAAACATGTGCTGCGACAGTTGATATGTGGACTGATTCGCATAATCAGGTGCACTATTTGACGCTTACAACACATTACATTAACACAGATTGATCTCTTGTGATCAACGTTTTATTTACAACAAAATTCCCGGACGGTAGGAAGACGGGAGTAAATATTATAATAGAAAGTGTGCTCTATGAATTTAGCTGTGTTACGCACTCGCTCTTGGAAACGTTACTTTTGTATTAAAAGAGAGAGAGAGAGATAAATACATTGTGTGTGTGTGTGTGTGTGTGTGTGTCTGTGTGTGTGTGTGTGTGTGTGTGTGAGAGAGAGAGAGAGAGAGAGAGAGAGAGAGAGGGAGAGAGAGAGAGAGGGGGAGAGAGAGAGACAGACAGAGAGGCGTTGGATTTGTACTGTACAGTGCAGCGAGCCGGGGCGCGGCGAGCTGAGACGTCCGCGGTGACAGGTCATGCTCGGTTATCCGCGAGTCCGGAATACGGACAAGAGACATGGGGCGAGTACGTGGCCGAGCCGAATCGTATGGGGCAGCACACTAGCGGCTCGGTCCCCCCGTCAACGGGCGAGCTGTGACCTGTCAAACATTGAGCGTTGCGGCACCCTAGTCGGGACACAGGTGGCGCGTGACCGCGGCGAACGGGCGCGCTACCACGTTTCATCCTGAAGGTAGTAAACAGGGGCCCCCAGACAGGCGACTGCGGCTCAAAAATGGTTCAAATGGCTCAGAGCACTATAGTACTTATCTGCTGTGGTCATCAGTCCTCTAGAACTTAGAATTACTTAAACCTAACTAACCTAAGGACATCACACACATCCATCCCCGAGACAGGATTCGAACCTGCGACCGTAACGGTCACACGGCTGCAGACTGTAGCACATAGAACCGTACGGCCACTCCAGCCGGCAGGCGACTGCGGAATGTAGCGCAGATACAGAGTTCTAACAATAGCCAAACACGACGATGATGATGGTGATGACATTTTCTGAGCAAAAGTATCCGGACGCAAGACCCGCCCGGTTAGCCGATCAGTCTAACGCACGGCTTCCCAGAGCGGGAAGAAGCGCCTGGTGCCCGGCGGACTTGTGTTGAGGTCCGGGAAGCCGGCCAGTCGGTGGATGGTTTCTGGGCGGTATTCCATCTCCCTCGGCGAAAGCGGTCTGGTTCCCCTTATTCCGCCTCAGCTACACTATGTCGTCGATTGCTGCGCAAACAAATTCTCCACGTACGCGTACACCACCATGACTCTACCATGAAAACATAGGGGCTACACTCGTCTGGTGCGAGACTTATCCTACTGGGGGGGGAGGGGGGGGAGGGGGCGGTGGACACCGGGGGCCGAACCGCACAGTAACCCCGGGTTCGGTGTGGGCCGGCGGAGGGGTGAAGTGGACTCCGGTAGTAGTCGTGTGGTTGTGGACCACTGCAGCTGTGGCGGAGACGGAATCTCTCCGTCGTTTCTAGGTCCCCGGTTAACATACAACATCCGGACGCATCGGTGTAATGTGGAATTCACCACTAGATGTAGCGAGAGGGCCGGCTGGAGTGGCCGAGCGGTTCTAGGAACCGCACGACCCGCTACAGTCGCAGGTTCGAATCCTGCCTCGGGCGTGTCATGTCCTTAGGTTGGTTAGGTTTAAGTAGTTCTAAGTTCTAGGGGACTGATGACCTCAGAAGTTAAGTCCCATAGTGCTCAGAGCCATGTTTTGTAGCGAGTAGTGGACCCGCCAAGGAGTATTGTTTTGTTAGCAAAGAATGAGTATCAGCAGAATCGGTCGGTAAAGAGAAAGCAGCGAACTCGGACGTGGACGAGTCATTGGATGTCACCTGACTGACAAATCCATTACACACATTTCAACCCTTCTAAAGCTACTATTTTAGCGACGTCACTCTCTACAGCTGTCAGATACGAAACTGCGGTTTTAACCAACAGCTGAAAAAGAAAGAACTCTACCGGTTTCAGCCTCGCAGTCCATCATCATAGAAAAGGAAAAACATCAGTTGCAAAAGGAAATCATCTTTCTCTTAGAGCCGGCTGCAGTGGCCGAGCGTTTCTAGGCGCTGCAGTCTGGAACCGGGCGACCGCTACGGTCGCTGGTTCGAATCCTGCCTCGGGCTTGGATGTGTGTGATGTCCTTAGGTTAGTTAGGTTTAAGTAGTTCTAAGTTCTAGGGGACTGATGACCTCAGCAAAATGGCTCTGAGCACTATGGGACTTAACATCTATGGTCATCAGTCCCCTAGAACTCAGAACTACTTAAACCTAACTAACCTAAGGACATCACACAACACCCAGTCATCACGAGGCAGAGAGAATCTCTGACCCCGCTGGGAATAAAACCCGGGAACCCGGGCGTGGGAAGCGAGCCATTTTCTCTTAGATTTTTTTTCGAAAGTCCGAACGTTACGGTAAGTATACGTTTCCATCTATCATGAAGATGGTTTTCTCTGTTTGTATTATTGTAAGAATAATCTGATGCTGAAACTTCCTGACAGATTAAAACTGTGTGCCGGACCGAGAATCGAACCCGGCACCTAATCTGATGCTGTTTGTTTTGGTATGCGATATATATATATATATATATATATATATATATATATATATATATATATATATATATATTCGCTTCGAAACTGATAGTGGATGAGCGACAATAATTGTCGATTCGTCTGGATCCTGTGCAGCAGAAATTAACGAGGGAGAATGTTGTTAGAAGAAAAGCAATTACTTCTTTCTAGAAGCTTTCAGCTACTCCCCATCCCACTGATGAATCGAAGTCTGGCGAAAAGCTATAATTTTGATAGGTAAACATCGCCACTGCCAGCACCGCTTGTTTTCGCAATTTCAATGACACGATTCTGTCCGTTGTGGTGTGAACGCAGAGTTTTTATGTTCTTTTCTTTCTTCGGCGGTTATCTGCGACCTGCACTGTATTAACATTAAGGGTATTTCATTTATTGCAGCATCATGTTTTTTCCCGTCTGATAATCCTTGTTTCCCACGTCAGAAAGACTCGGCTCTAGTTCATATTGTTAACACATTCATGTTCTTTGCGCTCGGTTTCCATGTTCTAACTTCTTTAATCTCGAAATCATTTGTTCAGAGCGCCTTGGGAACTGTGAAGTGCACGGCTGCAGGCCTCTTCACCCACTGCAAGCACACTTGTGAGTGAGCGCCATGGCTTCTATCGGCAGCATTCGTCCATCGTTGTATGCGCCGTCACGCACGGATATAGACTTCCGTTTCGATCCGTGGAACATGCAGGAGCAGGGTGACGTTAGTCACTCTGTACAACTCTACGGATCCCTGGGGTACGTTGAAAGGTAGGCGCAAATACACTCCTGGAAATTTAAATAAGAACACCGTGAATTCATTGTCCCAGGAAGGGGAAACTTTATTGACACATTCCTGGGGTCAGATACATCACATGATCACACTGACAGAACCACAGGCACATAGACACAGGCAACAGAGCATGCACAATGTCGGCACTAGTACAGTGTATATCCACCTTTCGCAACAATGCAGGCTGCTATTCTCCCATGGAGACGATCGTAGAGATGCTGGATGTAGTCCTGTGGAACGGCTTGCCATGCCATTTCCACCTGGCGCCTCAGTTGGAGCAGCGTTCGTGCTGGACGTGCAGACCGCGTGAGACGACGCTTCATCCAGTCCCAAACATGCTCAATGGGGGACAGATCCGGAGATCTTGCTGGCCAGGGTAGTTGACTTACACCTTCTAGAGCACGTTGGGTGGCACGGGATACATGCGGACGTGCATTGTCCTGTTGGAACAGCAACTTCCCTTGCCGGTCAAGGAATGGTAGAACGATGGGTTCGATGACGGTTTGGATGTACCGTGCACTATTCAGTGTCCCCTCGACGATCACCAGAGGTGTACGGCCAGTGTAGGAGATCGCTCCCCACACCATGATGCCGGGTGTTGGCCCTGTGTGCCTCGGTCGTATGCAGTCCTGATTGTGGCGCTCACCTGCACGGCGCCAAACACGCATACGACCATCATTGGCACCAAGGCAAAAGCGACTCTCATCGCTGAAGATTACACGTCTCCATTCGTCCCTCCATTCACGCCTGTCGCTACACCACTGGAGGCGGGCTGCACGATGTTGGGGCGTGAGCGGAAGACGGCCTAACGGTGTGCGGGACCGTAGCCCAGCTTCATGGAGACGGTTGCGAATCGTCCTCGCCGATACCCCAGGAGCAACAGTGTCCCTAATTTGCTGGGAAGTGGCGGTGCGGTTCCCTACGGCACTGCGTAGGATCCTACGGTCTTGGCGTGCATCCGTGCGTCGCTGCGGTCCGGTCCCAGGTCGACGGGCACGTGCACCTTCCGCCGACCACTGGCGACAACATCGATGTACTGTGGAGACCTCACGCCCCACGTGTTGAGCAATTCGGCGGTACGTCCATCCGGCCTCCCGTATGCCCACTATACGCCCTCGCTCAAAGTCCGTCATCTGCACATACGGTTCACGTCCACGCTGTCGCGGCATGCTACCAGTGTTAAAGACTGCGATGGAGCTCCGTATGCCACGGCAAACTGGCTGACACTGACGGCGGCGGTGCACAAATGCTGCGCAGCTAGCGCCATTCGACGGCCAACACCGCGGTTCCTGGTGTGTCCGCTGTGCCGTGCGTGTGATCATTGCTTGTACAGCCCTCTCGCAGTGTCCGGAGCAATTATGGTGGGTCTGACACACCGGTGTCAATGTGTTCTTTTTTCCATTTCCAGTAGTGTAGGTACTTAGGTGTATAGGGTGTTTAGCGACTTCACCAACTTATTTTAGACGAGTGTGCTTACAAGAAATCGATAAAAGTTTCAAAATGAATGAGATCACTATAAAAAAACACAGAAAGTCAGTCTCTCTTTCTCTCTCTCTCTCTCTCCTTCTCTCTCACTTTCTCTCTCTCTCTCTCTCTCTCTCTCTCTCTCTCTCTCTCTCTCTCTCTCTCTCTCTCTCTCTCACACACACACACACACACACACACACGCACACAAAGAGAAAGGGCATAATGAAAGTTGTGCAACACTACAGCAGAATAATAAAAACAGAGCCAACGAGTATGCAACACTCCAAAAACTCCAACCTTCGAGTTTAGGCTGGAGTGTGGACAACTCACCATATATCTAGACCAGAATCACACTCTTCTCGTTATCCGCTAAAATAGCGGGCAGATGGACACTTATATCTACTGCTGTCCTTTCGTCGGAATAGAAAACGTAGTCGGTTAAAATAAATATGGCGCACCGAAATGTGTACGCTACAGGCATCATAAACGGGCGTGGGTCCCCCACCTCCTCCCCCCCCCCCCCCGTCCCACTGCCAAGGGTAAGAAAGTCCTATACGGAGACGAGTAAGTAGGACTTCATTACCTGTGTGATCGGAAGGAGGAATTCCACTGACGTTCAGTGGGTTTCGTAGCTCACATTTGTCTCTCAATTGCATCCACTCTTCCCCTCACTGATGCATGACTCGGCTCAGCAGCAAGTACACAGCCTCAAGGGGAGTGGCACAATGTCGAGCTCTCTCACCAAAAGCCTCTTTAGCTGCTTTGTCATCTTGCTCGTTTCCTTTAATTTCCGCCGTCCCATATATCTAGTAGAATATCAGCACGTTTCCTGACCATTGCAGCAAGAGAAAAGAATGTTCTGTATGTTGCACAAATTTTTCTGCTGAGTACATTTGTTAAATGGCCTGCAGAGCATTAAGAGAATCGGAGCAGATGAGAAACATGTTCCCTTGTTCTCATCTCATCTACTCCACTGCCTTAAGAATTGCGTACAGCTCAATATGGTAAACGGTGAACGCATGTGTTGGGCAGATCCCGAAGACATGATGATAAAATACTCTAAGGCAGGGTAAAAATACGGGGAGCTGAAGAGGGTGCAAAATATCTACAGAAACCAGACTCCAGTTTTAAGTGCCGAAGACCATGAAAGGGGAGAGGTAGTTGAGAAGGCGGTGACACAGGGTTGAACCATGTCTCCAAATCTGTAGATTCAGCAGGCAGTAAGGAAAGCCACGTTGTAATACGGAAAGGGATTTAAAGTTCTTAGAGAGAATAAAAAACTTTAAAGTTTTCCGACAACATTGTCATTCTGGCAGAGACATCAAGGGACTCCAAAGATGATTTCATCGGATCGTCTTGAAAGTTGATTTACGATGAAAGCAACAAAAGCAAAACAAAGCTAACGGAATGTAGTCGAGTTAAATCAAGAGATCCTAAGGAAATTAGCTTAGGAAATTAGACACAAATATCAGTCGATTAGTTTCGCTACTGAGGCAGCAAAATAACAGACGACACCCGAAGTAGAGACCACAAAAATACAGGTTAACAACTGCAAGAAAATCGTTTCTGAAAAAAATCGAATACTAATTTACATGTTCGGAAGTCTTTTCTGAAGGTATTTGTCTGGAGTGTAATCTTGCAAGGAAGTGGAACATGGACGATAAGCAGTTTAGACAAAAAGAGAATAGAAGCTTTTGAAAAGTGGTACTACAAAAAAATGCTGAAGTTCAGCTGGGTAGACTGAGTAACTTCTGTTGAGGTACACCACCGAGCTGCGGAAATTTAGGTCACAACATGACTAAAAGAAGGGCTCGGTTGATCGGTCACATCTTGAGGCATCAAGAAAGAGTCGATTTGGTAGTGGAGTGAAATGTGGGGTTAATATCTGCAGGGGAACGTCAAGCTTATATTTGTGCTCAAGTGCGTCTTTCCATATTCTTACGTGGCTTACGTAGCCTGTGTAATCTTGCTTCCTAGATAGGCGAGCACTTAAACATCGTCTGTCGTGTTTCCTCAATTTCTTTAGTGTCTACCAAGTAGCGAGTCTCTTCTTTGCTAGTCTACATATTTTAGTCATTTTAGTATACTCTACCTGAATTCTATACTGAATAACCTTTGCAGTTTCGTAAGAAGGCTAAAGTCTCCTGAGAATTTTAGCTTAAATGTGTGTTTCCTTTGCAGCTTTAAATATGTTCTATTATTTTCTTACACTCATTTTCTAACGAGACAACTCTAACAACTGGGTTGATAAGAAACATTCTATTCGCCTATCTTAACTAGACCTTGTCTGTCTTTGTTTCAAGTCCTATTAGTTGTTCCTGGCTATTGTCGATATTGTGGCTTCCAAAGATAACTATTTTAGCTCTGCAAGTTACAACATAATGTCTCCAAGATGCATGGTAATTTTGTTCGAGTAGTTTTGTTTGTATCTAGAACAAATTTGGTACCAAAGATAATTAAAAGAGTTATTAAATTGCAGCTGGCACTGGCATCGCTCCACATCAAATGCAGTATCTTCTATTACGCGTGCTGTAATGGACGAACCGTCTCTTGCTCTGTGTACAAAGCATAAATTTATCATAATGGCGCTTCTGCTAACAGATTCTGAATGCGATGACGCCGAGATTACGTGCAACACTCTGTTTGTGAATTGGCGAGATGAAATGGGGGTATCAGCGAACTAACGCTGGACAATAAATAATAGGACATAAAGGGCAAACGCGAAAGCGCACACACACACACACACACACACACAGCATTTCGCTGTTCTCTACATCCGTTCCAACATCATAATACACTGTCTGAGAAAAAAAAGTGTATGCCCAGACGAGAAGAACAAAACTAAATGAAACTTCCCGGGCTGTACTGGTGTATGATGTTAATTCAATTATTGCAAAATCGAGCCAAATTTACAGAGACTTTGGCAGTGTGATTGCACTCATCTGTATGACGTTGCACCTCGTCTGCCCTGCACAGATGTGCTACTTCGGTTGGGAAAGGTGTCCTAAAGCTGTCGTGTCCTCTCTTGAGGCAAACTGGCCCACAACTGTTGTAACTAGTCCTTGATATCCTGAATATTGACACTGGGACAGAGAAAGCGTCCAATCTGGTGCCAGATCTGGGAATGTTGCTGGCCTCGGGGGTACCCATCATGCAGTTTGCAGGGACGCGTACCGTGTGTGGACGCGCGTTATCTAGTTGAAAAATGGCACTACAGTACTGTTGCATGCGTGGTGACCCGTGACGACAAGGGATGTCCGTGATGTACCGTCCTGCCACCGGAGTTACCCCTACCACTACCAGCCGTGACCTTGTAATACAAATACGGTGAAAAATAGCGAAGTGAAAAAAGCAGTGGGAAGTGATGAGCACTGCAGATTATGAAGCCTTTTTGTCACCTAAACGGTGGTCTTCAAGGCATGTGCTTAATGCCTGCTAGATACTGCCGGAAACTGGTATGCAGACTTGCCCATCCACACATTACACCAACCGGGACTGAATTTTATCGTTCTGGTTGCACGAAGATACCACGGCCGCTGTGAAATTAAAGTCCGTGAACACTACATCTTCACTGCTTAGCTCAGCTGGCGTCTTCTAGAGACGTGTCGTGGATGCCCATTTTCAGATATCGATGTCCCCTCTGAATTCTTCTCAGCAGGTCGCAAGTTGATTGCTCCTAAATTGAACACATTATGACTCGGGCGAAATAAAGGAACAGACAGTGACGTTGGATGCCACAACTGCCTCTCCAAATTAAAGTCAAATTTTGCCGTGAACAGCCTGCAGACGCACAGAGTCTGTAAACGAAATTTTGAAACTTGAAATATTTCCCGAACACCATGAATAAGTCTTACTGCACGCAGTAAGCTTTAACATTTAGTTTACATATCCTTTGGTAATATCACACGACAGATTTCAATGTCCTATCACTTACAACAGACGTCTTTACACCTTTCAGTCCCGATCGCGACTCCTGCAGACGCTTAACCACTGTTTCCCGCCTGTCTCCTTCTGCTCGCTTCTTATTGGCCCATCTCAACATCTAAGAAAAGTTCACCTTAGTTACAACACCTAACTTTTCTCATTAAAATTATAAAAAAATGTCGTGTGACTATGGCCTCTCGTCAGGTAGACCGTTCGCCGGGTGCAAGTCTTTAGATCTGACGCCACTTCGGCGACTTGCGCTTCGATGGGGATGAAATGATGATGATGATGATGAGGAGGAGGACAACACAACACCCAGTCTCTGAACGGAGAAAATCTCCGACCCAGCCGGGAATCGAACCCTGGCCCTTAGGATTAACATTCTGTCGCGGTGACCACTCAACTACCGAGGGAGTACATTAAAATTATGAAAGTTGTTGAAATTATTAAATGATTGTTCTCAGTACAAGCAAGACCGCCGGTACGGTTGGAAGCTATAATTTAATGGTAATCTGCGAAAGCCAGCTGTGAGCTATATGCGGCTTGGCGTCCCGTCCGAACGGTTACTCGCCACTGCTCCAACGTACGAAGCCTCTCTACGTGACCATGTGGCGTCGTGTGGTGTGAGATCAGCTACCAGCTTCGCTCTACACACTCCAGCCTATAGTGTAATGTAGGAATAAAAGCGGGGCTCAGTGTGGCATACATGGCGCAATCTGATGTCGTATGCTTCGGCTCCGTACACAGTGGCGCCGCCAGTAACGCCACTGTGCTTCACCAAATCATGGGAAGAACGGGACATCTTACCCGGTCACCACCAAACCCGCCGGCGATGATCTTCCGCGGTAGTTCAGAACCGCGATTCATCGCTGAACACACTGCGACGGCATTCATCAGCAGCAGATGCTTTCCAGTCAAGGGACCACTTTTGTGTTGCGACGTTAACGGCAATCTGCGCATGGGACAGTAATTCCCAACTCCGGTCGCATATTAGAATCGAGCCTCGGGCCTGGATGTGTGTGAGGTCCTTAGGTTAGTTAGGTTTAAGTAGTTCTAAGTTCTAGGGGACTGATGACCTCAGATGTTAAGCCCCATCGTGCTCAGAGCCATTTGAACCATAAATTGCAGAATGTGGTGCCACACAACGTGGCACTACACAAAACTGGCGCTAATAGCATAGGCACATAGGGAACACACACGGCACAGATCTGTAAGTCCACGGTGTTGGTGATAAGTTGAGAAAACCGACCCGAAACACATGTGCTACAAAACGCCACTGTTTACTGCGCATGTACCCCGACATCAATATGGGATATGATCACCAAGTACACGTACACAGGCCGCACAACGGGTTGGCATACTCTGGATCAGGTGGTCGAGCAGCTGCTGGGGTATAGCCTCCCATTCTTGCACCAGTGCCTGTCGGAGCTCCTGAAGTGTCGTAGGGGTTTGAAGACGTGCAGCGATACGTCGACCGAGAGCATCCCAGACGTTCTCGATGGGGTTTAGGTCTGGACAACATGCAGGCCACTCCATTCGCCTGATATCTTCTGTTTCAAGGTACTCCTCCACGGTGGCAGCTTGGTGGGGCCATGCGTTATCATCCATCAGGAGGAAGGTGGGACCCACTGCACCCCTGAAAAAGCGGACATACTGTTGCAAAACGACGTCCCAATACACCTGATCTTCTTCAGTTCCTCTGTCAAAGACATGCAGGGGTGTACATGCACCAATCATAATCCCACCCCACACCATCAAACCACGACCTCCATATAGGTCGCCGGCCGCGGTGGCCATGCGGTTCTGGCGCTGCAGTCCGGAACCGCAGGGCTGCTACGGTCGCAGGTTCGAATCCTGCCTCGGGCATGGGTGTGTGTGATGTCCTTAGGTTAGTTAGGTTTAAGTAGTTCTAAGTTCTAGGGGACTTATGACCTAAGACGTTGAGTCCCATAGTGCTCAGAGCCAAGTCTCTCCATAAAGGTCCCTTTCAAAGACATTACGGGGTTCGTATCTGGTTCCTGGTTCACGCCAGATGAAAACCCGGTGAGAATCACTCTTCAGACTATACTTGGACTCGTCCATAAATAAAACCTGGGACCACTTTTCCAATGACCATGTACTGTGTTCTTGACATCAGGCTTTACGGGCTCTCGTGTGACCGGGCCTCAGTGGAATGCACCTTGCAGGTCTCCGGGCGAATAAACCATGTCTGTTCAGTCGTCTGTAGACTGTGTGTCTGGAGACAACCGTTCCAGTGGCTGCGGCAAAGTCCCGAGCAAGGCTACCTGCAGTACTCCGTCGCCGTCTGCGGGCACTGGTGGTGAGATATTGGTCTTCTTGTGGTGTTGTACACTGTGGACGTCCGGTACTGCAGCGCCTGGACACGTTTCCTGTCTCCTGGAATCGTTACCATAATCTTGAGATGACATTTTGTGGCACACGGAGGGCACGTGCTACGACCTGCTGTGTTTGACCAGCCTCCAGTCGCCCAAGTATTCTATCCCTCATATAGTCATCAATATGTGTTGTTTGAGCCATTTTCAACACACAGTCATCATTAGCACGTCTGAAAACGTCTGCACACTTACTCGATGCACCGTACTCAGACATGCACCAGCCGGCCGCGGTGATCTCGAGGTTCTAGGCGCTCAGTCCGGAACCGCGCGACTGCTACGGTCGCAGGTTCGAATCCTGCCTCGGGCATGGATGTGTGTGATGTCCTTAGGTTAGTTAGGTTTAATTAGTTCTAAGTTCTAGGCGACTGATGACCACAGATATTAAGTCGCATAGTGCTCAGAGCCATTTGAACCATTTGACATGCACCAACACACCTCTGCGTATGTGGACTGCTGTCAGCGCCACCGTGCGACGACCGCAGGTCAAATGCACCGCATGGTCATACCCCGAGGTGATTTAAACCTGCAAACCGCCCACCATGTATCAGCCTTATCCTTAATTTATGAGCATGAGTGTATCTCGTTCTTAAGTTTTGGAGAGTAGTGGTGTATCCTGACTTTTTATTTTATGTGATTTCTCGTAACCTCACGTTCACCGTTCAGCACTGGGCTACGCAAAGTGACGTCACATAGTGTGAACATACCGCCATTTGAGTGTGACGTTGTCATTCACTCAGTTTAATCCCTATACACTGCAAGTCGACCTTTACCGGTCGGTAATTTGGGTCCGACGAATAGCTCTAGTTTAACATAGATTACACGGCGCTGCGAACCCAAAGATACATTCTGTTTAATCTTTTGTTTCTGCCAACTCGCACCCTTCTGTACCGATTCAAATAATGTACGTGGTGATCGAGCACTAAATGTTAACAAGAAAAAAAAAAGTGAAAGGAAGATTCGAAACGCGATGATTACAGGATAAAGGGACGGCCACAGCAATAAACAGAAAATGTGCGCGAAAACGCAGAACTAAGTCGTTTTTGCTCTGCGCTGTATTTGCAAAGGAGGGGAAGCGGTTTATCACGATGCTCTGCGACGCCGCTTCATTAGTTAATGAGGCTCAAGGCGACCTCCACGTCGACTTCGCCTTCCTCCATAGCTCTCTCTCTCTCTCTCTCTCTCTCTCTCTTCGTCCCTGCGAGGATGAAAAATGCGTCAATAGCGGCAGAGCTCCGCGGAACAGAAATAATTTTGCGAGGTGCTCGCTCCACTGTAAACTCACGGGCTCTATAGTCAGACAAAAACAGCGCGCTATTTTCCCAAAGTTTGCGTACAGCAGCTGCGTCTTTCGTTTACTCGCGCTGCTTGTTGATGGCTTTTGTTGCAGAGCTACTGCGGCACGTTTCCTGACAGTTACAGGTTATTGTTTCCCAGACTGACCTATTGAGACAACTGTTTGAACCGTTACTGTTTGGAAACGCCTTGACGTTTTGTATCTTTTGGTAAGACATCTCCGACAGGCAAGCTTACTAGACGAGACTGTTTCCCGTTAGCGAGTTTGCATAATACCATACCACAGACAATATGTTTGTCATTGAAGGTATGGGTTATTTGCGCAAATACCGAAGGAGGCTATGAAAAAAAAGGACAATCGTTCATTTGGAGAAACAGAGTGAAAAGAATGTCGCACTGTGCAGTGTGGTATTCTTGCCACCACACTGTAACCCTTGTCTCTGAGAAAATATTGAGTTTATAATGACAAACAATTGAAGGATCTGATAGATGACGACAGGTGTGGCTTTTGGAAAGGTAAATGCGCCAGAGAGGCAGTTCGAACGTTGCTATTGGTAATGAAAGCAAGACTGAAAAAAAAGTCATGACATGTTCATAAGATTCATCGACCTGGAGAAAGCGTTAGACAATGTGAAATGGTGCATGATGTCCGGGATTCTGGGGAAAATAGGGAGAGACGGGTAATATACAACATGTACAAGAGCCAAAGTGAATAATAAGGGTGCTCGGTTTAAAAAGGGTGTATGACAGGGATGCAGTCTTTCACCCTACTGTACAATCTGTACAACAAAGAAGCAATGACGGAAATAAAAGAAAGTTTTGAGAGTGGGATTAAAATTCAAGGTGAAAGAATATCAATGATAAGATTCGTAAGATTCGCTGATGACATTACTATCCTCAGTAAAACTCAAGAAGAGTTAAAAGACTACTTGAATCGAATGAACAGTCTAACTAATACAGAATGTCGATTAAGTTGAAGGAGGATGAAAGTAGCGAGAAGTAGCAGAAACTTAACCTCAGAGCTGCGGACAAAGGAGCATACGAAGGAATTTCGATACCTAGGCGTGCGGTTCTAGGAGCTATAGTCTGGAGCCGAGCGACCGCTACGGTCGCAGGTTCGAATCCTGCCTCGGGTATGGATGTGTGTGATGTCCTTCGGTTAGTTAAGTTTAATTAGTTCTAAGTTGTATGCGACTGATGACCTCAGTAGTTAAGTCGCATAGTGCTCAGAGTCATTTGAACCGTTTTTTGGATATCTAGGCAGTAGAATAACCTTTGATGCATGGAGCACGGAGGACATAAAAAGTAGATTAGCACAGGCGAAAAGGGCATTCGTGGCCAAAAAATGTCTACTAGTATCAAACATAGGCCTTAATCTGGGGAAGAAATTTCTGAGAATCTACGTTTGGAGCACAGCCTTGTATGGCGAAACATGGACTGTGGGAAAACCGGAACAGAAAAGAATGGGTGCGTATGACATGTGGTGGTGCAGAAGAATGCTGAAAATTAGGTGGACTGATAAGGTAAGAAATATGGAGGTTCCCCGCAGAATTGGCGCGGACATTAGAAATACTGACAATAACAAGGGGCAGGATGGTAAGACGTCTGCTAAGACATCAGGAAATAACTTCTATGGTACTAGAGGGAGCTGTGCAGGGTGGAAACTGTAGATGAAGACAGAGATTGGAATTATCCACAAATAATTAAGAACGAAGGTTGCAAGCGTTACTCTGAGATGAATAGATTGGCACAGGCTATACATTGTGATTGCGTGATGACACCAAGTGTCAAGGATGATAGAGAAGAGTAAATGCATAATCTGAGGTAAGGAAAGCTGGTCGGGAAGCGACGAGGTCGGAAGTTACACGTGAAAATCGATCTGATACCTCTGACAGTGGAATACACGTACCGGTACTGTTGTTACTAAACCTGTACGGTAGCAACTTTCAGACGTGGCAATATGGACGAAAATACTAAAAGAAAGGTCAAGTAAGCTTTCGACTCCGCCGTTTCTGGACCAAGGTTCCTTACCTCAAACTGATACTTATACCCTTCTCCATCACCGATGAAGGGCATACCTTAAGAGCTATGACCACTTCGCTTTTGTAAAACACATCTCATCTACCGAAGAAGTAGCCATAGCTCTTAAAGTATGCGTTTTAGAGCTCATGTTTACTGTACATTTTTTCCTTGTTTTGGTCCGTTCTCTCGCGCGCAAACATATGGAAACCAAAGAGCTTGCAGTAGAAGACCTGTGTTTCATAGTACCGAAGATGAACAATTTCTCACAACTCTTAAGGTATGTACTTCAGAGCCAATATTTGTTAGACCACCACGATGAAAGGGAAATCAGAGCTCGTATTGAAAGATATAGGTGTTCGTTCATTCCGCGCGCTGTACGAGATTGGAATAATAGAGAATTGTGAAGGTGGTTCGATGAACCCTCTCTCAGGCACACGAATGTGATTTGAATAGTATCCATGTATATGTAGATGTAGTGTGGCATTCGTCTCTTTCCGATATTCGTGCGTTAGATGCGGAAACGTGAAATATGGCGACGTTATTACCATTGTGCAGTGATTCTTTCCTCGGCTGCCGAAGGACACACACCGGTAGACATCCGTCGGGGAATAAAGGCTCTCTGTGGGGCAATATGTCTGTCGAAAACCACCATTGTGCAACGGGGCGCCAAGTCCTGTGCTTGTAGCGATTCGGCCGGCCACGGTGGCCGAGCGGTTCTAGACGCTTCAGTCCGGAACCGCGCGATTGCTACGGTCGCAGGTTCGAATCCTGCCTCGGGCATGGATGTGTGTGATGTCCTTAGCTTAGTTAGGTTTAAGTAGTTCTAAGTTCTAGAGGACTGATGACCTCAGATGTTAAGCCCCATAGTGCTCAGAGCCATTTGAACGATTTGTAGCGATTCGACACAAGACGCAAGTGTCGTAACGCAGAAGTTGTGCTGACTCAAGTGGGAGACAGTCGAGCACTTGCCCTATAGTCCTGATCTCTCCCCATGGGATTACCACTCCTTCAGCCCCTTAAAAAGTCCTTGAAGGGACGACGACACCTGTTGGACGAGGACGTGCAGCAGGCATTTACGGACTTCTTCACGCAACAGGACACAGGGTTGTACCAAACGGTTATCTTTAATCTGATTCTTCGGTGGTATGATACTCACGATTATTATTGGCGTACCGATTCTGGGCTCAACAGTCTTACAGTGGCAGTGTTGCCTATGAAGCAGATACTGCCCGTGTATCTTATCTCCAATTCGATAAGACACTTCGGAATTCACACTGGTATGCAGTACGACAGTAGTGAACTCTTCATCACCATCAGTAAACTTCCGATTGTCGGCAATATAGTGGCGTTGGCATTACCTCCTTCCACGGATATTCGAACCGGCTCAGTCTGTGTTAGCGATCAAGGCTAAGAGGCCGGGTGTCACTGAAGAAGTACGGGATGGAGTGGATACATTAATGTACGATTTTCGAGTAGGAGGAACCGCCGTACGGAGGGAAATGTGAGCGTAGCCGAGAGCTATCTGGAGCGCAAAACGCGCAGGCATCGGCGCAAAGTAAAAGCCGGCCCCGTGCAGAGCGCCGCGCCGGCGCGTCTCCGCCGGAGCAGATAAAGCCTTTTGTGGCCGTGCAGTCGCAGAATCGCTTTGAACAGCCAAGCGCGGCGGCGCGGTCGGCCGCTGCACGAAATGTCAGTTCTGTGCGTCGCGAACGCACGCGTGGTGCTGCTTGTCCCAGGGAGGGGACTAAGGGGGGGTAGGGACCACGCAAATGGTGGAAATGAATAACTTGTGTGGCAGTGTCTGCCTGGCACGCTGTAAAAGTCAACAAACAGCACTTCATAAGTTAAAATTGCAAGACAACAAGAAAGCAAGAAATCGCAGGAAATCAATGAGCATTCGGCCACGTGTAGGGTCTAGAGACAGACAAATCTTCGGAACGCATAACACTATTACGGTAAACTGTGTGCTTTCGGATATTCAGACGACTCTATGGCTTCATTTTTCAGCTTCGACGGCCGATTCACTAGTCTTCTTCATGTGCTGCAAACTGTGCTGTTATGCGTATTCGCAACTCGTTGCAGAACTCGAAACCATAACCTTAATGCCGGCCACAGTGGCCGAGCGGTTCTGGGCGCTTCAGCCCGGAACGGCGCGGCTGCTACGGCCGCAGGTTCGAATCCTGCCTCGGGCATGGGTGCGTGTGATGTCAAAAAGTGGTTCAAATGGCTCTGAGCACTATGGGACACAAATGCTGTGGTCATCAGTCCCCTAGAACTTAGAACTACTTAAACCTAACTAACCTAAGGACATCACACACATCCATGCCCGAGGCAGGATTCGAACCTGCGACCGTAGCAGTCGCACGGTTCCGGACTGCGCGCCTAGAACCGCGAGACCACCGCGGCCGGTTGTGTGATGTCCTTAGGTTAGTTAGATTTATGTAGTTCTAAGTTCAAGGGGACTGATGACCTCAGATGTTAAGTCCCATAGTGCTCAGAGCCATAACCTTAATGAAAACCTTGTTATTGTTGTTTTCTTCAGTCCGAAGACTGGTCTGATGCAGTCTTCTATGCTAATCCAGCCTGTGCAAGCGTCTTCATCTCTGAATGACAACACCACTGGCCATTAAAATTGCTACACCAAGAAGAAATGTAGATGATAAACAGGCATTCATTGGACAAATATATTATACTAGAACTGACATGTGATTACATTTTCACGCAATTTGGGTGCATAGATACTGACAAATCAGCACCCAGAACAACCAGCTCTGGCCGTAATAACGGCCTTGATACTCCTGGGCATTGAGTCAAACAGAGCTTGGATGGTAGTACAGGTACAGCTGCCCATGCAGCTTCAACACGATACCACAGTTCATCAAGAGTAGTGACTGGCTTATTGTGAAAAACCAGTTGCTCGGCCACCATTGACCAGACGTTTTCAGTTTGTGAGATATCTGCAGAATGTGCTGGCCACGGCAGCAGTCGAACATTTTCTGTATCTAGAAAGAACCGTACAGGACTTGTAACATGCGGTTGTGCATTATCCTGCTGGATTGTAGAGTTTCGCATGGATCTAATCAAGGGTAGAGCCACGGGTCGTAATACATCTGAAATGTAACTCCCACTGTTCAAAGTGCCGTCAATGCGAACTAGAGGTGACCTAGATGTGTAAACAATGGTACCCCATACCATCACGCCTGGTGATACGCCAGTATGGCGATGACGAATACACACTTCCAATGTGTGATCACCGCGATGCCGCCAAACACGGATGCGACCATCATGATGCTGTAAACAGAACCTGGATTCATCCGAAAAAATTACGTTTTGCCATTCGTGCAGCAAGGTTCGTCGTTGAGTACACCATCGCAGGCGCTCCTGTCTGTGATGCAGCGTCAAGGGTAACCGCACCCATGGTCTCCAAGCTGATAGTCTGTGCTGCTGTAAACGTCGTCGAACTGTTCGTGCAAATAGTTGTTGTTTTGCAAACTTCCCCATCTGTTGATGATCCGTTACATTCATGCGGTAAGGTGCCTGTCATCTCGACTGCTAGTGATAGGAGGCGGTTGGGATCCAGCACGGCGTTCCGTATTACCGTCCTCAACCCACCGATTCCATATTCTGCTAACAGTCATTGGATCACGACCAACGCGAGCAGCAATGTCGCGATACGATAAACCGCAATCGCTATAGGCTACAATCCGACCTTTATCAAAGTCGGAAACGTGATGGTATGCGTTTCTCCTCCTTACACGAGGCATCGCAACAACGTTTCACCAGGCAACGCTGGTCAACTGCTGTTTGTGTATGAGAGATCGGTTGGGAACTTTCCTCATGTCAGCATCTTCTTCCTGTCTGTTAAATTTCGCGTCAGTAGCACGTTATATTCGCGGTGTAGTATTTTTAATGGCCAGTAGTGTACTTCATTGCAGGACAGAGCATGAAGCCAACCGTATGAAAGGTAACGCGCTCTAGACATTGCCGTTGAAATTTGTAGCGCTGCAAGCGTGCTTGACGTCACTGAAATCCAAATCGATGCGACACACCGGGATACACGATTTGTTGCCAATCAGCGCTCTGTTATTCCTGTTGACGACTCCATTAATCCTAGACGTGTATTTGTATAGTCCTTTCTGCATACTGGCATTCACGTTCATGACCACCAGCTAAGTAATATACTGCTGGACAAATGCCTTCTCCAGACTTCTCCAGGCCTTTGCATCCACGTCGCACCTGCATGATTTCTAAATTCATCTTCCCACCGCCCAATGCGTCGTCGCCTTGGACATTTTTTTTTTATCTCTTGGAGTCTAGCAAGGAACGTCCTCGCTCTATATAGTAGCCTTTTCCGCCAGGCTTCGATTTCTCACCATTTACATTGCATTTTCATTACAATCCGAATAATTACATGTTCTGCTCTTGTCCAGTTCGCTGATCCACTTGTTTGTCTTCCTGTCTCTAGTAATAATTAACACTCGTTTCTTTACTGCCCACTGAAATACTTCTTTTTAGAATTATTTACGCACTAAACGTTTGTCTCATTACCATTGCCAAAGCTGTTTTTAAACACTAATCACGTACTGTTATTTTCACATACAGCGGAAGTTTATTATGGAAAATCTGTTTCGTTTACGAAAACCTTTACAAGCCAGATTAACTGTCCTGTTTATTTCTACTGCTGTTAATCCAGTCGCTGTCTTCAAGTCCCTTTTTACAAAACCTCGTCACGTGCTCAATGAGTACTCAAAGAACTGTCACTGACGCCCGAACAAAGGGAACTAACATGCATTGATACTAGAAAATAGTGCATTGATAATGACTAGGCACTAGCCGAAATCTGGATTTGCCACGTAAAGCCTGAAAAAAAGGACGACTGTTTGCTGTGCTTTACATTTATAAATAACATCAAAGTCGCTGAGTGCACCCGCGTTCTTAGTGGAAGGTAAGTTGATGAACTACTGATATTTTTAAAAATATCGGGAGTCTGATATATCGATATTTTAAAAATGTCATTGTCTCATTGGCTCCTCCCGATAGATCTAAAATTAGTATCGATATATCGACGGAGAATATAGGGAGAGAGAGAGAGAGCTGTATATTTAAGTATTGATTTATTATTAGATATTATGTATAACAACAAGCTAGCAGCCTTCCTTTCCCGGTTAGAGCCAGAACTGAAAGTAAAACGATTCACTTTCACACCTGGTGATAACCACTTTGCTGACAATGGTGAGTGTATGTTAGTGACTCAATAAATGATGTCCGATGGACCTGTCGTTCGGTTTCGTCACATATTGGATTTGTTCCGTACACTTCGTGTCCACTTTTTTTTTTCATTTCCGCCAATGCCAGCAACCCAGCAGTCGTACGGTTAAAATTGCTTGGTAAAACTGAACTCTGATTTTTCTGTCGGTGGCGCCGAGTGCCGATTACGTCAGCATTTCCTCTCATCAGCATTTCCTCTCACACACCTCCGCCCACCCTAAAGACCAATCTTGTTATTTGTTTTTTTTTTTTTTTTCATCTTCAGCAACTGCGTTACTACAAAGATGATCATCGCCGGCGAGTATGGTAGCAACCTGGGGAGGAATTCCATTCTTCCATTGTTTCGGAGAGGCACAGCGGTGAGAGCAACCACAGGATACGACTTGATGTGACAGCTGGTACTGAATGAGGAAACTCCGAATGCGCAACAGAGCGTCGTGGGCATTCTGCGTCCTGGTGTGTTACCTCTCATATGAGTGCATAATGGTACCATTTTTCCCGTCCACACGTGTCTCTGTGAAATGTCCTCGTGATATTGTGAGACTCCCGTGGCCATCAAGACCCCCACAGACCTGCCGCTGAGAGAACGCGTGTGGGGACGTAAACTCTGTCCTACATATACAGAAAATCAAGGACCAGTTACAACAGGTAGTGGTCTTCCTCGAGAGAAGGTACGGCTTCGTGATCCTTCCCAACCGAACCAGTGCACATATGCAGACTAGGGGGAGTGGGGGGGGGGGGGGAGGTGTGCAACGTCATATTGGTCAATGACCTCAAACTGTCACATTTGTAGTATATTTGACTCGATTTTTTATCAATTAAATGACATTACGTACCATCTCAGCCCGTAAAGTCTCATTTCGTTCCCATGTCCCTTTGTAAGTCTGTTGCATGTTTCTGCCAGGCAGTGTATTTAATGTTGACGAAGTGAATTTCTATGGGGTAAAGTAGTACTGGACCGTCCAGAACATTCTTCATTTAATTTATTTATTTCGGAGAACATTTTATCCTTACTAGGCGCAGAGATACATAATTATTGTGTATTTGCTGCATTAAAAAACTAAAGAACTTGACATGAACATTATGATCCTGTGTAACAGACTAATCTGTGAACTGCTGCACCCAATCGCTCGAATCCTGCCATTCGAAGTCTCCACAGTGTTGGAGTGACCGGTTCACACTACTCTTCACAACTCGCCCGACCTAGTAGGTGTAATAACAACCTCAGGTGCATCGATTGCCACGGTCAAGATATTTAAATACCTTGAACAATGCCCCTCACTGTCTCACTGTTTCACCGATATCCATACGGAATTTGTACGCTCTCCTCATTAGAATTACAAAGGTACTATTTCCTCTTTATTAAAGTACTAGCTGACAAACCCAGCATTGCAGGGGTACACATTTTGCCAATTTTCTATTCGAAACGAAACCTCATATATATACTCCTGCTGTAGATTCGGTGTGAGATGATCCCGGGCACTTCCTGTACGCTGGGCGCAGCTGCTTTGCGTGTCTGCAACGTGATTTTGTAAACGCCTACAGCCGTTTGCGCTTCGCAGTTGAAAGCTGTCAAATCGCTGCCAGATGTCAGAGACTTCCTTGACTCGACTGTAGAAGTGTCTTAGTAGTAAAAATTTTTCCCCATAAATTTGTAATTATGTTATAGACCACTTTAGGCAACGGCCTTGCCGCAGTGGATACACCGGTTCCCGTGAGATCACCGAAGTTAAGCGCGGTCGGCCGTGGCCGGCACTTGGATGGGTAACTATCCAGGCCGCCATTCGCTGTTGCCGTTTTCCGGGGTGCACTCAGTCTCGTGATGCCACTTGAGAAGCTACTCGACCGAATCGTAGCGGCTCCGGTCAAAGAAAACCATCATAACGACTGGGAGAGCGGTGTGCTGACCACACGCCCCTCCTGTTCACATTCTCACCTGAGGATAACACGGCGGTCGGATGGTCCCGATAGGCCACTTGTGGCCTGAAGACGTTTTTTTGCTTTATATACCACTTTAAATGTCTAAATTCCGATGAAGGCACTCTTAGAAATGTTGAAACCTGGTTAGTAAGACTAAAAAATTGTGACCGAGGGCTTATTTATTTCAATTTTAATTTATAAAAGGGCACTGAACCAAACAGCCATGTTCAAAACTTTAGTAGTAAAGTATAAACGTATTAAAAGTTCGTGCATCACACGGCGTTTTTTTCACGCTTCTGAATGGTTATAACGTATATTTGTTTAATTACGTACCGTACAACGGTTTATTTTTGTAGATACATTCAGTAGCCTATGTGGATACTGTCTGCGAAATTTGCTGGTAGTGGACTTAGTAGCAAAGAAGTAATAAAATTAAACGTCATGCATGTTGCAGCAACTTTTCTCGCGTCTCATTGTTATGACAGTCATATCTTCTCCACTAAGGTAGGTGGTTCTCAGCCCCACAGCGGTTGTTGTGTGTGTGTGTGTGTGTGTGTTTGAGGTTTACGCACAGCGGTTGTTGCCCGACAATAAGGGGTATGTATACCAAGTTCGGTTACAAACTGTCCATTGTGTTGAAAGATGTGGAACATACGCACATACTCGTACATGCACGCATACATTCATCAATTTTTATAATACGCATGCATTACAAAAGTATGTAACCTCCGTTCACCGAACTCGGAACCGCCGATTTAGACACATTCGCGTAAAAGAAATGAAACTCGGAAGACCGAAATCTGATTTGACTATCCATATCGATTTAGGCGTAAAACGCAAACACGATAGCGAAAATCGGTTCGCGCAATTAGATTTTCGTCTCTCGCAAGCTGTGTCGTGTCAACGTGGTCTCTCCCACTTTCCCGAGCCGCTCCCAGTTGTTGCATTTCGCTAAGGGGTCACTCCCCCGCTGAGCGGAGGGTTTCACAGCCCCCGTCCTTGGTGCCTTCTCGTGTTCAAGGCCGCAGCCGCTGCCACCACCACCAATCCATTTTTATTGAGGACACTCTCCAGCTGGGCGTGGCCGCTCCAGCCCTCTCCCCTCTGTCTCCACCCCCCCCCCCCCCACCCCCCCGTCGGGTCATTGTAGTTACTTCGAGAGCGCAGCTGCTCCAGTCCCACCACGCCATCTTTAGACCCCAGCAGTTTCTCCATTTACTTTATGCCCTCAGTCTCTCATTTACGGTCCTCCTCTATTTCTCTCATTTTTCTACCGATTCGTAGGTTGTCGCTTTCATGTTACAATAAATAAATTTTGAATAACCACCGTAAACTAAGCAGATTCAGAAGGATGTAGGTTGCAGTAGGTACTGGGAGATGAAGAAGCTTGCACAGGATAGAGTAGCATGGAGAACTGCATCAAACCAGTCTCAGGACTGAAGACCACGACAACAACAAACATATACACACGACAGCCTACGAACCATGGATAGAGATAGACAGGCAGATACCTTATTCCTAGAATTCTGGAAAGCTCTCAGCACTGCACCACAGTGTAGGCTGTAACGATAGGTCCGACCGAACAGAATAGCTTCTCAAACGGGTGACTTCAACGTAGACTTTTTTAGCGATACTTAGGCCAGGACTGCGAGTCTTCGTCAGAGACAAAGGTAATCTTGAGCACACCAGTAAGTACTTAGTGGTAACACAAAGAAGCGGTAACTAACGGGGCAGTCACGTAAAATCTACATCTACATCCATACTCCGCAAGCCACCTGACGGTGTGTGGCGGAGGGTACTTTGAGTACCTCTATCAGTTCTCCCTTCTATTCCAGACTCGTATTGTTCGTGGAAAGAAAGACTGTCGGTATGTCTCTGTGTGGGCTGATGGTCTCTTCGCGAGATATATGTAGGAGGGAGCGATATACTGCTTGACTCTTCGGTGAAGGTATGTTCTCGAAACTTTAACAAAAGCCCGTACCGAGCTTCTGAGCGTCTATCCTGCAGAGTCTTCCACTGGAGTTTATTTTATCATCTTAGTAACGCTTTCGCGATTACTAAATGATCCTGTAACGAAGCGCGCTGCTCTCCGTTGGATCTTCTCTATCTTTTCTATCAACCCGATCTGGTACGGGTCCCACACCGGTGAGCAGTATTCAAGTAGTCGGCGAACAATTGTACTGTAACCTACTTTCTTTGTTTTCGGATTGCATTTCCTTAGGATTCTTCCAATGAATCTCAGTCCGGCTTCTGCTTTACCGACGATCAACTTTATATGGTCATTCCATTTTAAATCATTCCTAATGCGTACTTCCAGATAATTTATGGACTTAACTGCTTCTAGTTCCTGACCGCTATATTGTAGCTAAATGATAAAGGATCTTTCTTTCTATGTATTCGCAGCACATTACACTTGTCTACGTTGAGATTCAATTGTCATTCCCTGCACCATGCGTCAATTCGCTGCAGATCCTCCTGCATTTCAGTATAATTTTCCGTTGTTACAACCTCTCGATATACTACACCATCATCCGCAAAAAGTCTCAGTGAACTTCCGATATTATCCACAAGGTCATTTATGTATATTGTGAATAGCAACGGTCTTACGACACACCCCTGCGGCACATCTGAAGTCACTGTTACTTCGGAAGACTTCTCTCCACTTAGAATGACGTGCTGCGTTCTCTTATCTAGGAACTCTTCAATCCAATGACACAGTTGGTCTGATAGTCCATATGCTCTTACTTTGTTCATTATACGTCTGTGGGGAACTGTATCAAACGCCTTGCGGAAGTCGAGAAACATGGCATCTACCTGGGAACCCGTGTCTATGGCTCACTGAGTGTAGCGGAAGAATAGCGCCAGATGGGTTTCACACGATCGTCAATCAGTAATCGTCAAATCAGTATATCGGAAGAGAAATGGAGGACTTAGGTATTTGGGGGGGTTTCTGGGAGGGTGCAGTTCATTTCTAAAGGCGCCAGTGCGCCCAATTCTGGAGTATTGTTCCAGCGTTTGGAACCATTATCCAGTAGGTATGATATCACGCATAGCACAAACTGAGAGACGCACTGAAACGAACACAAGCGAACATGCGACTCTCTCTCTGGTGTAAATGCTAGGCGCGCGTGAGCGAGCGGCTTTCGGTCGTGTTCGATCCGCATCCGCTTGTGTTTGCTCTTCTTGCGATAGTTGTCTTTTAGCGGCCAGTCAAAGGAAGTTCACGTCATCTCGCTTCGACGCTAGCAGTACGGAAAGGTTTCGTTTGCGGTTTTGTCTACTTTCGTTGTTGCTGACATGAGTTGCGCCAGCGATAGAGTCGTCCGGAGAGAATGCAGTGTGATTCTCGGATCCAAGAATTGCGCAGTACAGATGATGATGGGGAAAAAAATGACTGGCAGTAAAATGCTGAAGCACCCAAAGTTTCTACTGGGGGACGTGAGAAAGACGATAAAATCGTTAGACGCTGGCATCAGGTGGGAAAGAAGTGAATAAGGACAATATTTGTAATTATTTTATTAAAAACGAAAAGAACCTAAATTTCCCGGAAAGTAAACAAATGCGAATATTTAGCTACAATTTTTACGGATGTGTAGCTGTGTTACATAAGCTGATGCAAAATCTGGTTCACTTCTGCATGATATTTTGTTTGGCAATATAGTCTCAGTCACTATGTTACCATAGACGGACTTGATGATGGCACAATGGAATACCGAAACGGGTTGCCTCTGGAATAAATCAGAGATAAAAATACGGATGTTGGTTTATTTATTGCTGGTCATATACAGGGCGAACATAAGTAAAACCGACAAATTGCAGGAATGGATTCCTGACTGGAAATGGAGGAAATAAGCTCCTTTGAACATGTGTCCGGAAATGCGTCGTTCCCACGGTAGATGACGCTGACGAATGACATTTCCTCTGATCACGGAACCTCGTTCCGTGTGTTCCCTACGTGTTGTAGGTTGTGTGACTGACGCAGCGTACTGTAAGCAGCAGGATGGTGCGCTATTCATGTCGGGAACAAGCCGAGATGGTATTTGTGTACGGCCACGCTGATGGAAACGGCCGAGAGACAGCACGACTATACTAGAACAAGCCCGCCCGGTTAGTCGTGCGGTCTAATACACGGCTTTCCAGACTGGGAAGGAGCGCCTGGTCCCCGGCACGAATGCGCCCAGCGGACACGTGTCGCGATCCGGTGAGTTGGCCTGGCTGTGGATGGTTTTTAGGCGGTTTTCCATCTGCCTCGGCGAATGTGGACTGGTTCCCCTTATTCCGCCTCAGCTACACTAAGTCGGCGATTGCTGCGCAAACTAGTTATCCATGTACGCGTACACCACCATCACCAACATTACTCTACCACGCAAACGTCTGGTATGAGACGTTCCCTGGCGGGGGCGGGGGAATAACCTTGAAAGACTGGTTCCGTGTTGGGCGGCGGAGCAGTGAAGTGGACTGCGGTAGTCGTCGTGGGGTTGTGGACCACTGCGGCTGCGGTGGGGACGGAGCCTCTCCGTCGTTTCTAGGCCCCCGGTAAACATACAATACTAGGACAATCACCCTCATAATAGACGCCAACCACATCACACAACATTTCGAGCCTTGTTTGGGCGTTTCTGTGATCATAGGTCCTTTCATACAGACGAAAGTGCAAGGAAGCGGCGGACTGTGTGTACACCAGATTTGGAGGTCCGGGTTCTGCACGATTTAAGACAAACTCCCCAGGCAAGCGGCTCACCAACATGGTGTGATGATGATGATGATGAGGTCCCATACTCCGAGGAGCATAGGGGACGATGCGGGAGACCCGCACCGCCGTACTAGGCAAGATCCTAGAGGAGGTGGTTTGTCATTGCCTTCCTCCGACCATAATAAGGATGAATGATGATGATGAAGACGACACAACACCACTCAGTCATCTCGAGGCAGGGAAAATAGCTGACCCCGCCGGGAATCGACCCCGGGACCCGTGCGCGCGAAGCGAGAATGCTACCGCAACACCACGAGCTGTGGAACTACATGGTGTAAGCAAAGTTCGAATATGTGGATCCTGCATGGCATCCACTGCTGTCCTTGTCACCTGCAATCCCATGGAGGCCACTTTGAACATTTGTTGTGACGTGGATGCGATGCAGCTCTGTAATGTGTTCCAGGACGATTTGTTCTCCATTTGATAGAAACTTCTTTCCTCCATTTTTCAGTCAGGAATCCGTCGTCCCTGCAGTTTGTCGTATTTTATTAATGTTCACCCTAGATTTACAGTGCGTCTCTTTTCTCTTGCTCACCCAAAGCTACTTTTCTCTGATGCGTTAAATGAAAAATTGTTTCAATCAATGTTTTTAACGTCATTGGATAGTTCTTGCTGAGGGTAAATGTTTTATGTATCCTTACAGATGTAAGAGACACAGGGTAGAGGTAAATTTTTTTAATGGAACCATGTACATTTTATTCAAGAATATACTAACCCCCTCCAAGAGCTATTCAAAAAAGTATCACACACAGCTATATTTGTGAATAAAACGTAGATACCCAAACGATAAAGAGTACACAGGTTGTGAAGGAACCGAACTGTTTACTCCATTGATTGTACACACTACGTACCTCAACACTTGTAGAGGTGTGTGTTTTGTTTAGAATTTCCGACTCACATAAAGACATGTACTCCCCCCTCCCCCTCCCGCGCACTTCATTTGTTGTTGCTTTAGCGTACAAGACAGTGCATACTAGTATATCGTGCTGCAGAGTAACTTAGTAGCTGCGTGTTGGTACTACACATTGTGAACAAAGTTTTCGTTTTGTAAAGGTGTATGATGTACACAAATGACAATAAACTAAAAATGCTGCTAATCTAAGCAGAAAGTACGTCGACAGGAAATAATTTAGTAACTTGCATTTTTATGTTCAGTACTATTAGAGAACATTATGATTATGTTATTACGTCTATCTAGTGCTCTACTGTACATACCCGTACTGTAATTTGTTGTAAGCGGGATAATTTGTTGTAGGTGGGCTAAATTACCTTCAGGCACTATTACAGTACAACAGACGATTCCCCGACAAGCCATCGCCTTCACGCTGGATGTCTACGTAAAGCGGGAAGTTTAAATGCAAGAACTCGAAATCGTCGTAGAACACGAACAGACGAGGCTTCTGAGGTCACTGTGTAGGTGGACGTAGCTGTGAATCCTCAAGTCAGCACACGACGAATTTAAAGTGTAGTTTACGTCTCCAAAACAAGTGCACATCGCATTCTGCAACGTCGTAAATTCCATCTTTACCATGTTCCTTTATACTTAATGGAAACTGCAAGGTTCAGTTTTGTCAATGGGCTCAGCAGCAACTTCTGACTAATTCTAGTTTCTTCTCAGATGTTCTTTATACCGGCGAGGCGTCATTCTCCAAAAGGAACTGTCAAGATGAGAAATATGCATCATTGGTCCAGCAACAATTCACGGTGGCTCGACAGGTAGAGCATCAACGTCCGTGGAACGTTGATGTTCGGTGCGGAATTATTGGATATACCATTACCTGACCTTCCTTTGTAAATAGCAACCAAAATGGCAGACAATATGTCCGATTTTGAAGATACTGTCTTCCTGTTGTCTTGGACCCTGTACTTCTGAATCAGAGGATGGTCCTGTGGTATCAACATGATAGATGCCCTGCGCATAACGCCTTACAAAAGCGACGAATTGTAGACCGTAAATACCCTGGTATGAGGATCGGACGTGGTGGGCCATTTAGTTAGCCTGTCCGATGTCCGGACCTTACACCGCTGCAACTTTTTCTGTGGGGAGCAGTCGTGGGGGCTGACTACCAAAATATTCCAACAACACCAGAGGACATGCAGCAACGCATTATTGATACTTGTACAGCCATCGCAGGTCGTCCTTCATCCATAGAGTGACTCCATGCATGGATGCAAATGGTCACCATTTTGAGCATGGCGATAAAAACGTTCGTTTTTCATGCAATGGTAGTAACACAGGAAAAGTTACTACAAAGGGCCGTATTACTTCTGCAAGTACTGTAATACGGTACTACGCAATAACAAGACCCACTTACTGTACAGTGCAACGTTAATTGGTATTTTGTAAAATGTTCAAACACACATTGCAGAGGTTAAATGATTTAGTTAATTAAATGCACATAAAAGGAACCTACACCCTCAACAAGAACTATCCAATGATTTTAAAAATGTCGCTTGAAACAATTTTTCATTTAAGGCATCAGAAAAGAATTTACTTCGAGTGAGCACAATAAATGGGACACCCCGTCCCGCCTAGCAAGGAGATGTTACGTATTACTTATCATTCCCATAGCTACTAGTTTTGTGTATAAAATAGTACAGTGCGGTACATTTTTGAATAGCTTTTGGAGAGGGTTTGTGTATTCTTGAACAAAATGTACATGATACCAGATGATTCAGATGGCTCTGAACACTATGGGACTTACTTCTGAGGTCATCAGTCCCCTAGAACTTAGACCTACTTAAACCTAACTAACCTAAGGACATCACACACATCCATGCCCGAGGCAGGATTCGAATCTGCGACCGTAGCGGTCGCGCGGTTCCAGACTGAAGCGCCTAGAACCGCTCGGTCACTCCAGCCGGCATACATAATACCATTTAAAGAATTTAACCTCTACCTCGTATCTCCTACATCTGTAGGGACACATAAAAGGTACCTACACCCTCAACAAGAACTATCCAATGATGTTAAAAAACATCGGCTGAAACAATTTTTCATTTAAGGCAACAGAAAAGAATTTACTTCGGGCGAGCACAATAAATGGGACACCCCGTCCCGCCTAGCAAGGACGGATGAAGTGAAATTCAAACACCAAGGCTACATCCTAAGCTACATACAACAAAACTACTGTAACACAAAATCACACTTCACAAAAGTCACAGACTAATAAATAGCATCTTCGCACCATTTCTTGTTAAGCGGCGCACCAAACTACACAACTCTATGGAGGCGGACTTCAAGACTACCAGTATGCGAAAAATACAGATTTCATCCTGGTATGGAGTTCACGTGAAACTTCAGGTTGCCCCGTGATTGACTGACTTTATAAGTCAAAGGTCAGTGAAAGGTAAGATCGTAACACTCCGATACAATCACGCTGAGTAGAGCACCGGCATTCTGACTGTGGATAGCTTTGCTTTACGTCGTACGAAGCACTGGCGGTAAGCGCCCTTAGGGTGATGGCGCCGGTCCTTCATGCATCTCGTCTCGCGTGTCGCATGTCGGGCACATATATGGCGTGTGTGTATCGATCAGCCGCGCACGGCTGCCGGCGGCTAGGCGGGTCCCGGCTTAACTAGAACAGAACAGCTCAGACTCACCGCTGTATTCCGCTCAGATAGGCCAGCCGCGGGGCGACCACCGGTTGCCTCTGACCGAGCACCACGTCCTCCCGCTGCATCCGCTGCTGGGCGGAAACACAGCGACGCAAATACGCCCCTCAACCACAGCGATTGTCTGAGAGCCTAGTCGCTCAAAACAAGCCTCTGCTACCTGTTTACGCTTTCGAGATTGATTTTAGCGTTTCCCGGCTACGAGTTCTGGCCATCGACGGACCATTCGGAGCCGCCAGGCCGCCGTGTCATCCTCTGCCCATAGTTGGCCACACACGAGTGAATTTTATCGACGGGTCACGGATATTTCCGACGGTTCCTGAAAAACACGCGGGTCCCGATTTATGACGAACGCTCCTTGTCAGAAAATGCGTTTTTCGTTGCGATTTGTCGCGGTTTAAAATCGCAGTTCACTAATTAAAAACTTGTATGCCTCCGCACTCTAGTGTCTGGACGTCTGTATTTCATATACACTTAAGAGACAAAGAATACCGCAACACGACGTGGCATGGAATCGACTAATGTCTGACGCAGTACTGGAGAGAATTGGCATCGGGGCTGACCATAGATCCATAAGAGTACGTGGGATGAGAAGTTCCGCCTTATGTAAGACACCTTTTTTCTTTTGTTTCACTCATACATGTTTCAGTACTTTTGTGCTATCGTCAGTGGGTTCTACTTTTTATTTTTAACGTGCATGATGTTATTGCCCATTTAATTTGGTAGCTGTTCTGATACACAATATACAACTTGTCGTAGTTTTGAAGTTGTGGTGCGTTCTCCCGTGTTGTTGGTGAAGTAAATAGGCTTACTTCTTTGCCTGTGTTCGAGTGGCAATGCACTTTTACCGAGTACTCAAAACATAGTTAAAAATAAAAATAGAACCCGCTGACGATAGCACAAAAGTACTGAAACACGTGTGAGTGAAACAAAAGAAAAAAGGTGTCTTGCGTAAGGCGGAATTTCTCATCCCATTTTCTTAACAATCACGGAGACAACAAGAAGAACTATACCACAATATGACCATAAGACTGCGATTGGGAGGAGGTCTCTTCTGAACAGCATGCTGCGAGGCATCCCAGATATTCTCAATTATGTTCATCTCTGGGGAGTTTGGTGGCCAGCAGTAGTGTTTAAACTCAGTAGAGTCTTCCTGGAGCCACTCTGTATCAATTCTAGACGTGTGGAGGTGTCGCATTGTCCTGCTGGAATTGCCCAAGTCCGTGGGAATGCACAGTGGACGTGAATGGTTGCAGGTGATCAGAAAGGATGCTTATGTACATGTCACCTGTCAGACTCGTATCTAGAAGTATCTTGGATCCAACATCACTCCAGCTGCACACGCCCCATACCATTATAGAACCTCTACCAGCTTGAACAGTCCCCTGCTGACATGCACGGTCCATGGATTCATGAGACCATCTTGATACCCGTACACGGTCCATCCACTAGATACAATTTGAAACAAGATTCGTCCGACCAGGCAACACGTTCCCAGTCATCAACAGTGTCGGTGTTCACGGGTCCAGATGAGGCGTAAACTTTGTGTCGTGCGGTGCTCAAGGGTACACGAGTGGGCCTTCGGCTCCGAATGCCCATATCGATGATGTGTCGTTGAATGGTTTGCACGTTGACACTTGTTGTGGCCCAGCACTGAAAACTTCAGCAATTTGCGGAAGTGTTGCACCTCTGTCATGTCGAGCGATTCTCTTCAATCATCATTGGTCCCATTCTTGCAGGATCTTTTTCCAGCCGCAGCGATGGGGAAAATCCCCACTTCATCGCTACCTCGGAGATGCTGCGTTCCATCTCTCGTGCGCCGACTATAACTCCACGTTCAAACGTTGTATGGTGGAGAAACATCGACTGTGTGAATTCCGGAACAGAAGAGAATCGAAGCATTTGAGATCTGATGCTACAGACGAATGTTGAAAATTAGGTGGACCGACAAGGTAAGTAATGAGGGGGTTCTGAGCCAAATCAGAGAGGAAAGGAATACGTGAAAAGCACTGACAACATTCTCAGAAACGTCTTCCTCAAATTACGGCCTATGTTTGATACTGTAGACTTCTCTTGGCTAGGAACGCCCGTTTTGCCAGTGCTAGTCTGCTTTTGATGTCCTCACTCCTTCGTCCGTCATTGGTTATTTTGTTGCCTACGTAATAGAATTCCTTAACTTCATCTACTTCGTGACCATCAATCCTGATGTTAAGTTTGTCGCTGTTCTCATTTCTGCCACTTCTCATTACTTTCGTCTTTCTTCGATTTACTGTCAGTCCATATTCTGTTCTCATTAGACTGTTCATTCCATTGAACAGATCCTGTAATTCTTCTTCACTTTCACTCAGGATAGCAATGTCATCAATGAATCGTACCATTGATATCCTTTGAATTCCATTCCTGAACCTTTATTTTATTTCCATCATTGCTTCCTCGATGTACAGACTGAACAGTAGGGGCGAAAGACAACAACCCTGCCTTACACCCTTCTTAGTCCGAGCACTTTATTCTTGATCTTCCACTCTTATTATTCCCTCTTGTCTCTTGTACATATTGTATGTTACCCGTCTATCCTTACAGCTTACCCCTATTTTCCTCAGAATTTCGAATGTCTTGCACCATTTTACATCGTCGAACGCTTTTTCCAGGTCGACAAATCCTGTGAACGTCTCTTGATTTTTTGTCTTGCTTCCAGTATCAGTCACAACGTTAGAATTGCCTCTCTGGCGGTTTCATCTTTTCTAAAGCCAAACTTATCATCGTCTAATACATCCTCAAATTTTCCTGTCCATTCTTCCGTATCTTATTCTTGTCAGCAACTGGGATGCCTGAGCAGTTAAGATGATTGTGCACTTGTCAGCTCTTGCAGTTTCGGAAATGTCTGGATGACATTTTCCCGTCAGATGGTGTGTAGCCAAACTCATACATTCTATATACCAACGTGACTAGTCCGTTTTGTTGTCACTTTCCCCAATGATCTTTGAAATTCTGTTGGAATGCATCAACAGGTACAAACGCATAACTGTAGGTAAGAGCCCAGTGCTGTAGGGCTCTGTCGTAAAACTTTTAAAATAAAACACACGTGCCATTGGATCCAGCTGACATTTGGCATCGCACATATGCTAGACATAAGTCAAGTGATATCTCCCAAATGGTGTCGGACTTCCTTTTACCCGGCGTATTGCAGCAACTTGACATGGAATGAATTCAACAAGTCGTTGGAAGTCCCCTGCAGAAACATTGACCCATGCTGCCTCTATAGCCGTCCATAATTGCAAAACTGTTGCCGGTGCAGGATGCTGTGCACAAACTGACGTCTCGATTACGTTCCGTAAGTGTTCGATTGAATTCACGTCGGGCGATCTGGGTGAGCGAATCATTCACTCGAAACGAACATAACTGTTTCCAGTCATTGAGCGGTCCAGTTGGGCCACAGAATCCGACCTTATAGGGATCCCAAACGTTCGAGCAGTACTCAAGAATAGGTCGTATCAGTGTTTTATAAGGGGTCTCCTTTACAGGCGAACCACATCTTCCCAAAATTCTACCAATGAACCGAAGACGAATTACATGCTTGTCCCACTTCATATCACTTTGCAATGTTACGCCCAAATATTTAATCGACGTGACTGTGTGAAGCGCTACACTACTAATGGAGTATTCAAACATTACGGGATTCTTATTCCTATTAATCTGCATTAATTTACATTTATCTATATTTAGAGTCAGCTGCCATTCTTTACACCAATCACAAATCCTGTCCAAGTCATCTTGTATCCTCCTACAGTCACTCAACGACGATACCTTCCCTTACACCACAGCATCATCAGCAAACAGCCGCACATTACTATCCACCCTATCCAAAAGATCATTTATGTAGATAGAAAACAACAACGGACCTACAACACTTCCCTGGGGCAAACCAGATGATAACCTCACACCCGATGAACACTCACCATCGAGGACAACGTACTGGGTTCTGTTACTTAAGAAGTCTTGTTGACGACTTGGGTGCATGGCTTCATGAGATCTGCGCAACACTGCGGCCCTACCATCGACTCTTACCAACTGAAATCGGGACTCATATGACTAGACCACGGTTTTCCAGTCGTCAGGGATTTAAATTTTTGGTTGCTGTTGTTTTTGTGGTCTTCGGTCCAAAGACTTCATGACGCTCTCCACAATCTATGTCTCCGAGTAACTACTGCAACCTACGTCCCTCTGAATCTGCTTGCTGTATTCATCTCTTGGTCTACCTCTACGAATTTTACTCTCCACGTTGTTGTTGTTGTGGTCTTCAGTCCTGAGACTGGTTTGATGCAGCTCTCCATGCTACTCTATCCTGTGCAAGCTTCTTCATCTCCCAGTACCTACTGCAACCTACATCCTTCTGAATCTGCTTAGTGTACTTATCTCTCGGTCTCCCTCTACGATTTTTACCCTCCACACTGCCCTCCAATGCTAAATTTGTGATCCCTTGATGCCTCAAAACATGTCCTACCAACCGATCCCTTCTTCTAGTCAAGTTGTGCCACAAACTTCTCTTCTCCCCAATCCTATTCAATACCTCCTCATTAGTTACGTGATCTATCCACCTTATCTTCAGTATTCTTCTGTAGCACCACATTTCGAAAGCTTCTATTCTCTTCTTGTCCAAACTAGTTATCGTCCATGTTTCACTTCCATACATGGCTACACTCCAAACAAATATTTTCAGAAATGACTTCCTGACACTTAAATCTATATTCGATGTTAACAAATTTCTCTTCTTCAGAAACGCTTTCCTTGCCATTGCCAGTCTACATTTTATATCCTCTCTACTTCGACCATCATCAGTTATTTTACTTCCTAAATAGCAAAACTCCTTTACTACTTTAAGTGTCTCATTTCCTAATCTAATTCCCTCAGCATCACCCGATTTAATTTGACTACATTCCATTATCCTCGTTTTGCTTTTGTTGATGTTCATCTTATATCCTCCTTTCAAGACACTGTCCATTCCGTTCAACTGCTCTTCTAAGTCCTTTGCCGTCTCTGACAGAATTACAATGTCATCGGCGAACCTCAAAGTTTTTACTTCGTCTCCATGAATTTTAATACCTACTCCAAATTTTTCTTTTGTTTCCTTTACTGCTTGCTCAATATACAGATTGAATAACGTCGGGGAGAGGCTACAACCCTGTCTCACTCCTTTCCCAACCACTGCTTCCCTTTCATGCCCCTCGACTCTTATGACTGCCATCTGGTTTCTGTACAAATTGTAAATAGCCTTTCGCTCCCTGTATTTTACACCTGCCACCTTTAGAATTTGAAAAAGAGTATTCCAGTCAACATTGTCAAAAGCTTTCTCTAAGTCTACAAATGCTAGAAACGTAGGTTTGCCTTTTCTTAATCTTTCTTCTAAGATAAGTCGTAAGGTCAGTATTGCCTCACGTGTTCCAACATTTCGACGGAATCCAAACTGATCCTCCCCGAGGTCCGCATCTACCAGTTTTTCCATTCGTCTGTAAAGAATTCGCGTTAGTATTTTGCAGCTGTGACTTATTAAACTGATAGTTCGGTAATTTTCACATCTGTCAGCACCTGCTTTCTTTGGGATTGGAATTATTATATTCTTCTTGAAGTCTGAGGGTATTTCGCCTGTCTCATACATCTTGCTCACCAGCTGGTACAGTTTTGTCATGACTGGCTCTCCCAAAGCCGTCAGTAGTTCTAATGGAATGTTGTCTACTCCGGGGGCCTTGTTTCGACTCAGGTCTTTCAGTGCTCTGTCAAACTCTTCACGCAGTATCGTATCACCCATTTCGTCTTCATCTACATCCTCTTCCATTTCCATAATATTGTCCTCAAGTACATCACCCTTGTATAAACCTTCTATATACTCCTTCCACCTTTCTGCCTTCCCTTCTTTGCTTAGAACTGGGCTGGCATCTGAGCTCTTGATATTCATACACTTGGTTCTCTTCTCTCCAAAGGTCTCTTTAATTTTCCTGTAGGCAGTATCTATCTTACCCCTAGTGAGATAAGCTTCTACATCCTTACATTTGTCCTCTAGCCATCCCTGTTTAGCCATTTTGCACTTCCTGTCGATCTCATTTTTGAGACGTTTGTATTCCTTTTTGCGTGCTTCATTTACTGCATTTTTATATTTTCTCCTTTCATCAATTAAATTCAGTATTTCTTCTGTTACCCAAGGATTTCTAGCAGCCCTCGTCTTTTTACCTACTTTATCCTCTGCTGCCTTCATTACTTCATCCCTCAGAGCTACCCATTCTTCTTCTACTGTATTTCTTTCCCCTATTCCTGTCAATTGTTTCCTAATACTCTCCCTGAAACTCTGTACAACCTCTGGTTCTTTCAGTTTATCCAGGTCCCATCTCCTTAATTTCCCACATTTTTGCAGTTTCTTCAGTTTTAATCTACAGGTCATAACCAATAGATTGTGGTCAGAGTCCACATCTGCCCCTGGAAATGTCTTACAACTTAAAACCTGGTTCCTAAATCTCTGTCTTACCATTATATAATCTATCTGATACCTTTTAGTATCTCCAGGGTTCTTCCACGTATACAACCTTCTTTCATGATTCTTAAACCAAGTGTTACCTATGACTAAGTTGTGCTCTGTACAAAATTCTACTAGGCGACTTCCTCTTTCATTTCTTAGCCCCAATCCATATTCACCTACTATGTTTCCTTCTCTCCCTTTTCCTACACTCGAATTCCAGTCACCCACTACTATTAAATTTTCGTCTCCCTTCACTATCTGAATAATTTCTTTTATTTCATCGTACATTTCTTCAATTTCTTCGTCATCTGCAGAGCTAGTTGGCATATAAACTTGTACTATTGTAGTAGGTGTGGGCTTCGTATCTATCTTGGCCACAATAATGCGTTCATTATGCTGTTTGTAGTAGCTTACCCGCATTCCTATTTTCCTATTCATTATTAAACCTACTCCTGCATTACCCCTATTTGATTTTGTGTTTATAACCCTGTAATCACCTGACCAGAAGTCTTGTTCCTCCTGCCACCGAACTTCACTAATTCCCACTATATCTAACTTTAACCTATCCATTTCCCTTTTTAAATTTTCTAACCTACCTGCCCGATTAAGGGATCTGACATTCCACGCTCCGATCCGTAGAACGCCAGTTTTCTTTCTCCTGATAACGACATCCTCCTGAGTAGTCCCCGCCCGGAGATCCGAATGGGGGACTATTTTACCTCCGGAATATTTTACCCAAGAGGATGCCATCATCATTTAATCATACAGTAAAGCTGCATGTCCTCGGGAAAAATTACGGCTGTAGTTTCCCCTTGCTTTCAGCCGTTCGCAGTACCAGCACAGCAACGCCATTTTGGTTAATGTTGCAAGGCCAGATCAGTCAATCATCCAGACTGTTGCCCCCGCAACTACTGAAAAGGCTGCTGCCCCTCTTCAGGAACCACACGTTTGTCTGGCCTCTCAACAGATACCCCTCCGTTGTGGTTGCACCTACGGTACGGCTATCTGTATCGTATCCCTCCAATACTAAATTGGTGATCCCTCTATGCTTGAGAACGTCTGGTGCCAACCGGTCCATTGTTTCAGTCAGGTTGGAGAACAAATTTCTATTCTCTCCAATTCTATTCAGCACCTCCTCGTTAGTTAAGTGATCTACCCACGGAACCTTCAGCATTCTTCTGTAACACCACATTTCGAAAACTTCTATTCTCTTCTTGTCTAAACTATTCATTGTCCATGTTTCACTTCCATACATAGCTACACTCCATACAAATACATTCAGAAAGGACTTTCTGATATTTAAATCGACACTCAATACTAAGAAATTTCTCTTTTTCAGAAACGGTTTCCTTGCCGTTGCCAGTCTACATTTTATATACCCTCTACTTCGACCATTATCAGTTATTTTGCTCCCAAAATAGCAAAACTCTTCTACTACTTTAAGTGTCTCATTTCATAATCTAATTCCGTCGGCATCACTTGATTTAATTCGACTGCATTCCGTTATACTCGTTTTGCTTTTGTCGATGTTCATCTTACATCCTCCTGTCAAAATACTGTCCACTCCGTTCAACTGTTCTTCCAAGTCCTTTGCTATCTCTGACAGAATTACAACGTCATCAGCAAACCTCAAAGTTTTTATTTCTTCTCCTTGGATTTTAATCCCTACTCCAATTGTTTCTTTTGTTTCCTTTACTGCTTGCTTAATATATAGATTGAATAACATCGGAGATAGGCTACAACTCTGCCTCACTCCCTTCTCAACCACTGCTTCCCTTTCGTGCCCTGACTCTTATAATAGCCATCTTGTTTCTTTACAAATTGTAAATAGCCTTTCGCTCCCTGTATTTTATCCCTGTCACCTTTAGAATTTGATAGAGAGTATTCCAGTTAACATTATCAAAAGCTTTTTCTAAGTCTACAAATGCTATAAACGTAGGTTTGCCTTTCCTTAACCTATCTCCTATGAGAAGTCGTTGTGCCATTGTTGTCTACATGTCTCCGGAATCCAAACTGATTTTCCCCGAGGTCGGCTTATGTAAGTTTTTCCATACTTCTGGAAACGATTCCTGTTGGTATTTTGCAGCCGTGACTTATTAAACGGATAGTTGATAGTTTTCACACCTGTCAGCATCTGGAATTGGGATCTTATATTCTTCTTGAAGTCTGAGGGTATTTCGGCTGTCTCTTCCTCTACTCCTATTCCATTGCCTGTCGATCTCATTTTTTAGACGTTTGTATTCCTTTTCGCCTGCTTCATTTATAGCATTTTTGTATTTTCTCCTTTCATCAATTAAATTCAATATCTCTTGTGTTAACCAGCGATTTCTACTAGCCCGCGAAAGGTAAAGGTCCCGAGTTCGAATGTCGGTCCCACACACAGTTTTAATCTGCCAGGAAGTTTCATACCAGCGTATTCTCCGCCGCAGAGTAAAAATCATTCTGATTCTTTCTGTTTATCCAGGTCCCATCTCCGTAAATTCCTGCCTTTTTGTAGTTTCTTCGGTTTTAATCTGCAGTTCAGAACCAATGAACTGTAGCCAGAGTCCACATCTGCTCCTGGAAATGTCTTAAAATTTAAAATCTGGTTCCTAAATTTCTGTTTAACCATTATAAAATCAATTTGAAGCCTTCCAGTGTCTCCAGGTGTCTTTCACGTATACAGCCTTCTTTCATTATTCTTAAACCAAGTGTTAGCTGTGATTAAGTTATGCTCTGTGCAAAATTCTACCAGGTGGCTTCGTCTTTCATTCCTTTCTCCCAGTCCTTATTCACCTACTACTTTTCCTGTCATCGAATTCCCGTCCCCCCATGACTATTAAATTTTCTGCTCCCTTAACTATTTTATCTCATCATACATTTCCTCAATCTACTCATCATGCCTAATTGGCAAATAGACTTGTACTATTGTGGTGGATGTGGGCTTCGTGTTTATCTTGGCTACAATAATGCGTTCACCATGCTGTTCATAGTAGCTTACCCACGTTCATATCTTTTCACTCATTATTAAACCTACTCCTCCATTGCCCTTATTTGATTTTGTATTTATAAACCTGTATTCGCCTAATCAGAAGTCCTGCTCTCCTGCTACCAAACTTCACTAATTCCCACTATTTCTAAATTCTGATTACAAAATGTAAAATTATGCCCTTCACAAAATGCAGAATATGATTACAATGTCAGTGAGACACGATTGGAAACATTGAAGTCATATAAATACCTAGGAGTAATAATTTCTGTCAATATTAAATGCAATGATCACATACGCACAGTCGAAGTTAAAGCGGGAGACGACGATTTCAGTGCATTGGTAAGATACTCGGAAAATTCACTCTACAAAAGAGACTTGCTTGCAAAACAGTGGTGCATTCCATCTTATAATATTGCTCAAGTGGATGGAACCCATAGCAAATATGACTACGGTGTCCGGTAGTACTGAAAGTACACACCACGAGTAGTCACAGGTTTGTTTGACTCGCGGAAGAGCGTCACCGAAACGTTGACAAACATGACTTGGTAGACTCGTGAATACAGACGCCAAAACTCTCACGAAAACCTACTTACGAAGTTTGAAGAACCAGTCTTAAAGTGAAGAAGCTAGGAATACATAATAGTCCCGACAAGGTAAAATATAGTGCGCAGAAAGGCATTTCAGCAAGCATTGTTACCGCGCTCCACACTATATTGGAACAGGGAGACAACCTACAATGAGCAGAATCGTGTCTCTGTACTTTACAGTTGTTTGCAGAGTGTGATTGTAGGTTTCTTTCTTTTTCGTCTCTCTGTGTGCATTCTGCCCAGTAGTATAATGTTCTTAAATAAGCCATTAATGTGGTCTCCAAACATAACAACGCAGATTGATTTCGTTATATGGCATTCGTATTGCTGTGTATCAGTCTTCTATTGTATTCTGGGTTCTGTGGTCTTTCCGTAGTAGTAGTAGTAGTTCCTGTTCAGCTGAGAAGTGATGTGTTGACGCATGGGAACCTCCTAGAATCTACGAGTATTTACATCATAATTGTGTGAGGGAAGCTGTGGCATGAAACTGAGGTCGCTTACTTCAGCTGAGCGCCGACTGCTATTTGGAAACTTCCGTGAGTGTTTCCGCACAAGTGCTCAAGATACATCTCGCTCTTGTGCCCGAGCTGCTGCGCTTTCGCCCGCGCTATCTAGCGGCTCCTCTCGGAACTACAAGCGCCTTGCGCGCTCTCTTGTAGCGTCGCGTTGAAGTATTTCCTTCCTCTGTATATCGTTGTGTGTCGCGTCTAATAAAGCTGAATTAGTTTGTAAAGGACCTCATGGACTACGTAATTTAAAAACTGCTGAGATTGTATTAAATTCTCAATTAAAGAAAGAAGTAAATATCTTGGCGTGTCTCTGCGCACAGAATTAGTACTTAATGAGAGTTTGTGTTTACTTGCTTAACACCAGATTGTGATGCGGCCATTACTTGCCCGGAAAAAATTAACAGGACATTTCATTGTGAAAAATTCTTAGACTGTGATGTCCTTAGGTTAGTTAGGTTTAAGTAGTTCTAAGTTCTAGGGGACTAATGACCATAGATGTTAAGTCCCATAGGGCTCAGAGCCAATTGAACCATTTTTGAAATTCTTAGACATATTTTTATTTGTTGCTTACAGTGCTGATCAATTACACTCTTCGAATACAGAACAGTGGTAATTAACCAGATGGTCTGCATCACATTAATGCAACGTAAATCAGCCTAATAAACATTTTTCTGACTCTCAATATTTTTCATTTTATTGATGGAATAATGTGGTATAGTGTGTAAGTTGAGGTTTATTGAGATTTCATAAGTTCATACAGGCTTTTAAATTATCGGTGTTCGTAGAAAAACGTGCTAGTACTCATTGTTCTGTACAGTCCTCCATGTGCTTTGGTCATCGTGCCGAGAAAGAGAACTTAATGTGAGGGAATATTCATTTCGTTTGTTAGCCTGCTGTTCACATAAAAAAAATCATAACTCGCCTTGTTTATATGAGGTGGCTGTCTTCGTGTGGTGTGTTCGGATACCTGCATTGCTATGGTTCCTTGAGTTTTTAAACGGAATTAAGTAAATCGACAAAATTTTGTGACTGATAGCGGTCTCTGAGAAACTTTCTTATATTTCTGGAATAGCCACCGTTGACTGACAGTCAATATAGCTTTAAACTCAAAATTACTTTCGTCCTCCGATCCCTTCAATTCCATCATTGTAAAAAGTGAACACCACTACATGAAATTACTATCCAGCTGTCGACACCGTGCTGCTGACGCCCTAGATTTACAAAAGTTGGCTGCTTTGCGCTCAGCTATAGTATTAAGCCATATTAATACGAAAGTTATATTTCATATAGAAACTTTGCTTCGCTAATAGTTCGGAAGCGTTTCGCAGCAAACACGACTGAACCAAAGAGAGCCAGTGGCTGTAACTTAAAACACACATTGACAAGCAAAGGAGTTTACAGAGAAACTAAGACAATAAGCAGCATTAACTAGAATTCAGCAAACGGGTTCCTGCTCATTACTTGTTTCTGTAACTCTTTTCTTGAGAAGTACGTGGGATACGTTGCTGTTGCGTTTTAGTGAAACGGTGTTACATTTCCAAACAACTAAGAACATAGCGTTCTGTGGTTCTTCTTCATTGAAAATACTTCAAGGAGGGAGGGAGGGAGTGAGCGAGTGTGTGTGTGTGTGTGTGTGTGTGTGTGTGTGTGTGTGTGTGTGTGTGTGTCTGTGTGTGAGAAAGAGAGAGAGAGAGAGAGAGAGAGAGAGAGAGAGAGAGAGAGAGAGGAGAAGAGAGAGAGAGGGGAGGGTGAAATCAACCTGAATGGGTTCTATAGAACCCGCAACACTACTTCGAAACATTAAGAGTTCATTAGCCCGACGAAACACTTCACTCTATTAAATGAGTTCCATGGAGCCTGTTATCGAGGACAGTAACAGAACGTACATAACGATTATTGTGCGTACTTTTCGTTGCTACAAACGATTCTTTCCAACAGACAGCCGAAGGGCAGTGGATATAAGGCCAAACGTCACGAGAAACGCGCTCAAAACGATCATCTCATGCGTCCGTGGACTCAATCCTGGGCAATAGTTTCACTGAAAGGAATTTCTTTGCGTCACAGTGAAACCGGTAACAGTTCCTTGGTATCACGGGTAGCACGCTGGCACTGGGACGGAATTGATGTGCCAGATTATCCCACACATGTTCCTTTTGGGAAAGTTATGGGGATCTTGCTGATCAAGGGAATACCTCAACATCAAGCAACCAATCCATAGAGACGTGCCATGTGTGGTCAAGCATTGCCTTACTGAAAAAATGACAACGCGATCCTGTCACAGAGGCAATATGTAAGGACGCATGCTGTCTGTCACTTACCGCTGTACCGTCCGAGATCCCACGTCACTACCAGACGTGATATGAAGTCGTACCCTACGGCTTTTGTGACTACTCTCGTTATCTTGATATTAGTTGAGTAATTAGTAATGGTTAGTCGTCGTCAGTGTTGTATGCTTTCTGATGTCATGGCGTGGTAATTGTTTATTTTCTTTGTGAGAAGACGCCACAAATTAATGTTTTTAAACTTTGTCGTAAGGCAGGGGTCTTAGCAGAGCTGAACATTTCGTTGTATCTTTCTCCCTTTCGCGTTGATGGGTTAAACAATGAATAAAGACAATAATCTTTAAGCAAGACCTGTCCAATTTAATTTTACACTCTTGTAAGTAAGTTAACATCACATGAAAAGTTATGCGGGTTATTATAAAGTCAATGTTCATTAATGCTGGCAGTCAAAGATCCCCTGCTAATTCTTCGTTCGATTTTTTAAAAAGAATTTGACGATGGCTGCTCTGGTCTGCGTAATATAGCGATCAAAAATGATTGAAGTTATCACAGTACGAGCTTTGAATGAGATCGAGGCGCTATTGTCTCTACTATTTATAGACTTATAAAAAGCATCAGCTGACGCAACTATAACTACGAGGGTAGCTCAGAAAGTAATGCACCACTTTTTTTTCTCAGCCGAAAACAATGCTACGAATGCGAAACGTTACTTAGGTATTATTTGGAGTCTCCTGATTGAGTGCGCCAAATTTCCTTCACGTCCAACAGATAGCGTAGCTGCAGGACAGTTCCAAAATGGCGTCTGTAGGTGATGTACGGTACAGGCAACGTGTTGTCAAATTTCTCACTGCAGAGGAAGAAACTGTGGGGAACATTCACAAACACTTGTGCAAAGTCTATGGAGCATCTGCTGTCGACGGAAGTACTGTTAGTCGCTGGGCACGGAGAGTGTCATCAGAAAGCGGTTCGGCGGAGCGCCAGGATTTGCAGCGGTCGGTGAGACCATCCACCGCTATCACACCTGACCTAGCCCCCTCACACTTGCGCCTGTCTGGGCCATTAAAGGATGGGACTTATGGAAAACAGTTTGAGGGTGATGAGGAGCTTACACAGTGAAGCACTGCCTCTGCCACCAGGACACGGACGGACGTGGCGTACACACCCTTGTTTCGCACTGAAGGAAGACCATAGAACAAAACCCTGAAAACATGTTGTTGTTGTTGTTGTGGTCTTCAGTCCTGAGACTGGTTTGATGCAGCTCTCCATGCTACTCTATCGTGTGCAAGCTTCTTCAGCTCCCAGTACCTACTGCAGCCTACATCCTTCTGAATCTGCTTAGTGTATTCATCTCTTGGTCTCCCTCTACGATTTCTACCCTCCACGCTGCCCTCCAATGCTAAATTTGTGATCCCTTGATGCCTCAAAACATGTCCTACTAACCGATCCCTTCTTCTAGTCTAGTTGTGCCACAAAGTTCTCTTCTCCCCAATCCTATTCAATACCTCCTCATTAGTTACGTGATCTACCCACCTTATCTTCAGCATTCTTCTGTAGCACCACATTTTGAAAGCTTCTATTCTCTTCTTGTCCGAACTAGTTATCGTCCATGTTTCACTTCCATACATAGCTACATTCCAAACAAATACTTTCAGAAACAACTTCCTGATACATAAATCTATATTCGATGTTAACAAATTTCTCTTCTTCAGAAACGCTTTCCTGGCCATTGCCAGTCTACATTTTATATCCTCTCTACTTCGACCATCATCAGTTATTTTACTTCCTAAAGAGCAAAACTCCTTTACTACTTTAAGTGTCTCATTTCCTAATCTAATTCCCTCAGCATCACCCGATTTAATTTGACTACATCCATTATCCTCGTTTTGCTTTTGTTGATGTTCAGCTTATATCCTCCTTCAAGACACTGTCCGTTCCGTTCAACTGCGCTTCCAAGTCCTTTGCCGTCTCTGACAAAATTACAATGTCATCTTCGAACCTCAAAGTTTTTACTTCTTCTCCATGAATTTTAATACCTACTCCAAATTTTTCTTTTGTTTCCTTTACTGCTTGCTCAATATACAGATTGAATAATATCGGGGAGAGGCTACAACCCTGTCTCACTCCTTTCCCAACCACTGCATCCCTTTCATGCCCCTCAACTCTAATAACAGCCATCTGGTTTCTGTACAAATGGTAAATAGCCTTTCGCTCCCTGTATTTTACCCCTACCACTTTCAGAATTTTAAAGAGAGTATCCCAGTCAACATTGTCAAAAGCTTTCTCTAAGTCTACAAATGCTAGAAACGTAGGTTTGCCTTTTCTTAATCTTTCTTCTAAGATAAGTCGTAAGGTCAGTATTGCCTCACGTGTTCCAACATTTCTACGGAATCCAAACTGATCCTCCCCGATCTCCGCATCTACCAGTTTTTCCATTCGTCTGTAAAGAATTCGCGTTAGTATTTTGCAGCTATGACTTATTAAACTGATAGCTCGGTAATTTTCACATCTGTCAGCACCTGCTTTCTTTGGGATTGGAATTATTATATTCTTCTTGAAGTCTGAGGGTATTTCGCCTGTCTCATACATCTTGCTTACCAGCTGGTAGAGTTTTGTCATGACTGGCTCTCCCAAGGCCATCAGTAGTTCTAATGGAATGTTGTCTACTCCGGGCGCCTTGTTTCGATTCAGGTCTTTCAGTGCTCTGTCAAACTCTTCACACAGTATCGTATCTCCCATATCGTCTTCATCTACATCCTCTTCCATTTCCATAATATTGTCCTCAAGTACATCGCCCTTGTATAAACCTTCTATATACTCCTTCCACCTTCCTGCTTTCCCTTCTTTGCTTAGAACTGGGTTGCCATCTGAGCTCTTGATATTCATACACGTGGTTCTCTTCTCTCCAAAGGTAGGCAGTATCTATCTTACCCCTAGTGAGATAAGCTTATACATCTTTACATTTGTCCTCTAGCCATCTCTGCTTAGCCATTTTGCACTTCCTGTCGATCTCATTTTTGAGACGTTTGTATTCCTTTTTGCCTGCTTCATTTACTGCATTTTTATATTTTCTCCTTTCATCAATTAAATTCAATATTTCTTCTGTTACCCATGGATTTCTAGCAGCCCTTGTCTTTTTACCTACTTTATCCTCTGCTGCCTTCACTACTTCATCCCTCAGGGCTACCCATTCTTCTTCTACTGTGTTTCTTTCCCCCATTCCTGTCAATTGTTCCCTTATTCTCTCCTTGAAACTCTGTACAACCTCTGGTTCTTTCAGCTTATCCAGATCCCATGTCCTTAAATTCTCACCTTTTTGCAGTTTCTTCAGTTTTAACCTACAGGTCATAACCAATAGATTGTGGTCAGAGTCCACTTCTGCCCCTGGAAATGTCCTACAATTTAAAACCTGATTCCTAAATCTCTGTCTTACCATTATATAATCTATCTGATACCTTTTAATATCTCCAGGATTCTTCCATGTATAAACCTTCTTTTATGATTCTTGAACCAAGTGTTAGCTAGTAAGTAGGCTGTTTAGGTTTTTTTTTTTTTATTGATAACGCCGCCGCCACGTAGCGCTCTTTATGAAAATCACTGGCTGTGCTGTGTGCAGTCTGTGGCTGGTTGGCATTGTTGTAATACTCGCCATTGTAGTGTTGGGCAGCTGGATGTTAGCGGCGCGTAGCATTGCGCAGTAGGAGGTGAGCCGCCAGCAGTGGTGGATGTGGGGAGAGAGATGGCGGAATTTTGAAATTTGTAAGAATTGGTGTCATGAACTGAAATATATATTATGACTATAAAGGTAAATACATTGTTTGTTCTCTATTAAATTCTTTCATTTGCTAACTGTGCCTATCAGTAGTTAGTGACTTCCGTAGTTTGAATCTTTTAGTTAGCTGGCGGTAGTGGCGCTCGCTGTATTGCAGTAGTTCGAGTAACGAAGATTTTTGTAAGGTAAGTGATTTGTGAAACGTATAGGTTAATGTTAGTCAGGGCCATTCTTTCGTAGGGATTTTTGGAAGTCAGATTGCGTTGCGCTAAAAATATTGTGTGTCAGTTTAAGCACAGTCGTGTATAATTTTTCTAAGGGGACGTTACAAGCTATGATTAAGTTATGCTCTGTGCAAAATTCTACCAGACGGCTTCCTCTTTCATTTCTTAGCCCCAATCCATAATCACCTACTACGTTTCCTACTCTCCCTTTTCCTACTGACGAATTCCAGTCACCCATGACTATTAAATTTTCGTCTCCCTTGACTAACTGAATAATTTCTTTTATCTCATCATACATTTCATCAATTTCTTCATCATCTGCAGAGCTAGTTGGCATATAAACTTGTACTACTGTAGTAGGCATGGGTTTTGTGTCTATCTTGGCCACAATAATGCGTTCACTATGCTGTTTGTAGTAGCTTACCCGCACTCCTATTTTTTTTTATTCATTATTAAACCTACTCCTGCATTACCCCTATTTGATTTTGTATTTAGCCGGCCGCGGTGGTCTCGCGGTTAAGGCGCTCAGTCCGGAACCGCGTGACTGCTACGGTCGCAGGTTCGAATCCTGCCTCGGGCATGGATGTGTGTGATGTCCTTAGGTTAGTTAGGTTTAAGTAGTTCTACGTTCTAGGGGACTGATGACCACAGATGTTAAGTCCCATAGTGCTCAGAGCCATTTTTTTGATTTTGTATTTATAACCCTCTATTCACCTGACCAAAAGTCTTGTTCCTCCTGCCACCGAACTTCACTAATTCCCACTATATCTAACTTTAACCTATCAATTTCCCTTTTTAAATTTTCTAACCTACCTGCCCGATTAAGGGATCTGACATTCCACGCTCCGATCCGTAGAACGCCAGTTTTCTTTCTCCTGATAACGACGTCCTCGTGAATAGTCCCCGCCCAGAGATCCGAATGGGGGACTATTTTACCTCCGGAATATTTTACCCAAGAGGACGTCATCATCATTTAATCATACAGTAAAGCTGCATGGCCTCGGGAAAAATTACGGCTGTAGTTTCCCCTTGCTTTCAGCCGTTCGCAGTACCAGCACAGCAAGGCCGTTTTGGTTAATGTTGCAAGGCCAGATCAGTCAATCATCCAGACTGTTGCCCCTGCAACTACTGAAAAGGCTGCTGCCCTCTTCAGGAACCACACGTTTGTCTGGCCTCTCAACAGATACCCCTCCGTTGTGGTTGCACCTACGGTACGGCCATCTGTATCGCTGAGGCACGCAAGCCTCCCTACCAACGGCAAGGTCCATGGTTCATGGGAGGCCTGAAAACATGAGCAACAACAAAAAATGTAAATTAAAGGTAGATTAAGTCCACATACGCAAAGCACACGCATGCAGTTAAAATTGTGTGACATATTTTACACGTGATGTGCTCATGTAAACATACCTATGCAGGTTTAATAGCAGGTACTATTTAGCAATAAGTATATCACAACCAAGAATTCTTGCTAAGAAGAAACCTCTAACTAATCAACTAGCCCTTTTATTTTTTTTGTGAAAGCTTTTTCTAAGATGCTCAACACGTTGCATACTTTAATTTGGTAAACCTCCCTATTTTGTAATAACGCATCATAAACGAAATATGCAAACAGCGAAAGATGATGCAGGTACAATGAGAGAACGAGATAAGAAAATCTCAGATGGAATTAGTCACCTATTTTGAGACGAGCCAGGGCTAGGGCGCGCACTTGCTTGTCTACAAACGCGCGTGGTTAGCGGTTTCCTATTCCCGCTGGCACGACAGTGAATTCACCTTCATGTTGATTCACAGTTCAGCCACGATATTTCCGTACAGTGCCTGGAATTTCGCTACACTGCGCGGGTGGAGGACGTGCTAAATAACGTTCCAAAGTTTCTAGCACACCTGCGTACAGTATGTCCTGCAAGTACATCATCCAAAGTACACACTTTTATATACATTAATTTACTAGTGGCCGTGCCAGACTGTTACTGCAATTAAAAGCCAGTACTTCATCTTGCAGTCACAATTTTTGCACGCGGTTGCACACTGTCGCGGCTGTGAATTTTGGCAATACTTTCCGCGGATGGTTTTCATGTTCTTCTCGTCAACGTGGTGGCATGATCCTCTCGTGTGGAGAAGAAACTCAAACTTTTCGTGTGTTTCATTCAATGCCGTTCATTTCAGCATTTCTTCTCCTCCCTCTTCCTATTTCTTCGCCATCTGCTCGTCCCCTTTTTTTCCCAGTCCTCACTCTTCGACTCGTCTTGCCGTCGACATAATTTTCTCAATGGCAGCAAGAGGCTTGGAAGAGAAGTTTTTTTATTTCTTTATTTTGACTTTGAGTTACAAGGATCATACAGGCAACGTCGGTTATAAAGAGCCAAAGAAACGTAACTGCAAAATAGGCAGAATAAGACAAAATTATGTTGTAATACAAACACACTCTTAAAGTAAAATAAAAGCACAATTAAAGAAACATCAGACAGCCAGCGACTGTGATAACGATGACGCTGGAGCAGAATAACAAACAGCACTACTCAAGAACAGTATGACAAACATGCATATGCTCTTACAGTAAAAGACAATACATGAAAGGGAAAACACCTTACATCATACAATAAGTACAATAATATGGAAGAACAGTTGAATGGAACAGTATACAATGTCTTCAGAAGAGGTTAAAAGATGATCGTGAACAAAAATAAAACAAAGGTGATCGAATTTAGTTAAGGCTGGTCCCGGCGGAGGTTCGAGTCCTCCCTCGGGCATGGGTGTGTGTGTTTGTCCGTAGGATAATTTAAGTTATGTAGTGTGTAAGCTTAGGGACTGATGACCTTAGCAGTTAAGTCCCATAAGATTTCACACACATTTGAACATCTTGAATGTAGTTGAATTAAATTAGGTGGTGCTGAGTGCCTAAAAGTAATATAAAAGTTTAGTTACTTGGACAGCAAAAAGGCTGATTACGTCTGTAGAAAGAAAAACATTTCTGAAAAAGAGGAATTTGTTAACGCTGAACATAAATCAAACTGTTAGGAAGTCGTTTTCTTGAGGTATTGGGGTGGAGTGTAGCCTTGTACGGAAGTGAAACGTGAACGATAGGCAGTTTAGACAAGAAAAGAGTAGGAGTTTTAGAAACGTGATGCAACAGAAGACTTCTGAAGAATATGTAGACAGAATAACTAATGAGTAGATAGTGAATCCAAGTGAGGAAAAAACAAATGTGTGGCACAACTTGACCAAAATAAGGGATCAGTATATAGGACACATCCCCAGGCACAAAGGAATCGCCAAATTCATAAAGGAGGGAAGTATGAGAGGTGAGATTTGTAGAGGGAGACCAGATCATGAATACAATAAGCAAGTTCAAATGGACGCAGGTTTGCAGTAGTCACTCACAGAACAGGCTAGTGTGCAGAGCTGCACCAAAGCAGACTTACGACTGACTACCACATAAGTAAGAACAACAGCTGAAACTGCGAGCCGGCTACAGTGGCCGAGCGGTTCTAGGCGCTTCAGTCCGGAACCGCGCTGCTGCTACGGTCGCAGGTTCGAATCCTGCCTCGGGCATGGATGTGTGTGAGGTCCCTAGGTTAGTTAGGTTTAATTAGTTCTAAGTTCTAGGGGACTGATGACCTCAGATGTTTAGTCCCATAGTGCTCAGAGCCATTTGGACCATTTGAAACTGCGAGCAGGGCACACGCCCCGGCTGCCGTACCCTAGTTACGTCACAGGACACGGCAGCATACACAGAAAGAATTCAGAGACGCGCTGCCTGCACCTTAACAGGCCAGTAAATTCAGTAAGAAAATGTCACAGGGGTGGTCTGGGCATACTGTGAAACAGTTCGACTGCCATCATCGTTTATCTCCCGTAGAAATCCTGATACTGACATAAGAGAGATTAGGGCGCGCAGCAAGGCATACGAACCCATGTTTAGGGTTGTTTATAAATAACTCATCTGATACAAATCACGATTTTCTTTATTTTATTTTTTTTCTTTATTTTATTTTTAGTTTCGAGAATTGATTCCCACTTTCAAGTGTGTTTTTTGTGTTTGTTATGCCATTTCCATGTGATGTTGTCGATATGTGAGAGTCTGCTTCATTTCGTTGACTATTGCAATATATAAGAAAACACGCGATTTTTAGTTGGTTGTCGATCTTTTTGTGAAGTTAATGGCGAAATTTAGAAGAATTTGTACATATAGTTTTCTTATGGTCCATTCTATGGATCAAATCAGAATAAATGTTCCCCCCCCCCTCTCTCTCAAAATGCGCGAATGTAAAAGGGCAAAAATCACTAATATTGATAAGTACCTGCCATCAGACACTGACGTGCGGAGTACATACATGCAAAGGCAGATGCCGAGTAGATGCGTAGAATCTATCAGACTTTAGAAAGAATAGCAGGTACATAATTTTGAAGACGGCAAGAGCAGGTAAGTGCGAGAAGTCCGACAACCAGCTTAATGTCTCATGCATCCAACTCGGCCGGCATGGATGGCCGAACGTTTCTTGGCGCTACAGTCTGGAACCGCGCGACCGCTACGGTCGCAGGTTCGAATCCTGCCTCGGGCATGGATGTGTGTGATGTCCTTGGGCTAGTTAGGTTTAAGTAGTTCTAAGTTCTATGGGACTGGTGACCTTAGAAGTTGACTCCCATAACGCTCAGAGCCATTTGAACCATCCAACTTGCTGACTCAAAATGAAACTCTAGGAGCTGTTACATGACGATCCGTTTTTTATTCAAAAAGATACAGGCACCAGAAGGGCAGTTTTAATGTTGCAAGACGTAAGATAACTCAAGACACGTTCAAAGGCTATGTCGACGTGGGAAAAGTGTTCGACAATGTAAAATGGTGCTAGATTCTGATAAAAGTTGGAGTAAGCTCTAAGGTAAGGCGGCTAACATAGAATATGCACAAGAACCAAGAAGAAACAGTAAGAAGAGAAGAACAAGAACGAAGTTCTAGGATTAAAAAGGATATAAGACAAGGATGTAGTGTTTCGTTCCTGCTATCCATCGAGGAGCCAACGACAAAAAAAAATGTAGGTTCAAGAGTGAGATGAAAGTTAAGGGCGATAGGATGTCACTGAACACTTTTGCTGATGACGTTTTACAAGTCGACCACCGAAAGTGGATAAGAACTAAAGGAGGTGTAGAATGCAATAAGTTGTCTAATGAGTATAGAATATAGATTGGGAGTAAACCGAAGAACAGCGAAAGTAATCAATAGTAGAAACGAGACTAAATGTAAAGTTAACATAAAAATTCATGATGACGAAGTAGACGATGTTAAAGAATTTTGCTGTCTTGGAAGCAAAATAACAGATTAAAACGAAGTAAGGAGGGCATAAAAATTAGACTAACAGTGGCAAACATGGCATTTCTGGCCAAAAGAAGTACACCAGTATAAACACACAGACTTAATTTGCGAAAAAATTATGAGAATGTACGTACGGAGATGGAATGTGGGATGGCAGGAATCGAAGTGTCTGAGATGTATTGCGGAAGGATGTTGAAAATTATGTGAACTGTTAAATTAGAGAATGACGAGGTTCTCAAAAGTTCGGCAAGGAAAAGAACTTGTGGAAAACACTGACAAGAACACTGGGCAGCATGATAGTGCAACAACTCCCACTCGTACTAAACCTCCTGACATGTCTGTTTAGCCGGCGCGTCCGTAGATGGTGATATAAGGGGCATACAGTATAACTGGCCGCGCTTTCCCACCGGAGTTCTGCGATAATTAAGCCAGTCCGTCCTTGAACTTAGTGAGCTGCCGCGTAGGAATTCTTCCTACCTGTTATGTGGAGATGCTCTCGAAGTTTTATATCCCCTCGCAGAAACGTAGCAGCGCCGTCGGATTCTGAAAGTGCAGTACTACTGTCTATGTTTTATGCAATGAAGCGGGAAGTAGTTATTTTGTGCAAGTAATATTTACGCGGGAAGCCATTCTGGTACGTTCGTTTAAGAAACACCGTAAAATTAACTTGTTCACACTGACTATTAACGGTAAGAGAGCATGGTCTACCGCTTGACTAGATCGAAAGGCATCCTAGCGACGAGTGCCGGCTATTGCGCAACCAGCGAGGTGGCGCAGTGGCTAGCACACTGGACTTAAATTTTCCGTGAGTTCCCTAACTCGCTTCTGGCAAACGCCGGGACGATTCCATTGAAAGGGGACGGCCAGCTTCCTTCCCCATCCTTTCCTAATCCGATGGGACCGATGACCTCGCTGTTTGGTCCCCTTTCCCAAACCAACCAAACAACTATGGCGCACAGTCTGTAACTTGAGCGTACAATCGGTATGGTTCGTACAAGATCGTACATCTTCGGCTATGCCAAAGGTATTCATTTATTTATTAATATCAGCGTTTCCAGCCATTGTAAAACTACTGAAAGATAGTATTTAATGTCTCAGTGGGAAACGGCAACTTTTGTTAGCAAATATTTATTAATAATAAGTACTCGATTCGCCTCAGAATAAATCTACTTTCCCTACGCATCTCTTTGCTGTCGTCACGAGCAATTTCTGCATAGGCATCTCATCCCACTGGCTCCGAAAGGGCCAGATGGCCAACCACCTCTGCTCCCTTGCATCGGAACCTACCGCTCCCTCCTTATTCCGTACTTACTGTAGCGCCGATACATTGACTTCGATGTATGTGGAACAGCAAAAATGAAAGTAAAAAAAGGCTATTATCTGTAAATAAGGGGTACCTTACAATAGGACATGTGTTAAGACACCAGAGAATAACTTTCCTGGTAGTTCAAAATGGTTCAAATGGCTCTGAGCACTATGGGACTCAACTACTGAGGTCATCAGTCCCCCAGAACTTAGAACTACTAAAACCTAAGTAACCTAAGGACATCACACACATCCATGCCCGAGGCAGGATTCGAACCTGCGACCGCAGCGGTCGCGCGGTTCCAGACTGTAGCGCCTAGAACCGCTCGGCCAGCACGGTCGGCTCCTGGCAGTAAAGGCAGCTATAGAAGGTAAAAACTGCAGGGGAAGAGATAAATCCAATTATGATAATTAATCGATACCCTCAGCTGCTAACAGGTGTTGTTGATATACCAATGAAGACAGCAGAGTAAAGGGCGCCCCAAGATTTGGAAAGGTGATTCCATGCCACGGGACTGTGCGAGGAGAAAGAGGAAGAAGAATATTTTAGAAAGCTGGAATGATGCAGGCCCACCACAATGTCGCAGTTAGCTCCTTTTGCCAGCACGCGCCACAGGCGGGCAGAGGTAGCGCGCCGCCTGGAACAGGCCGTGAGCTCGGAGCGCCCACGCCCCCGCGGCAGCGGGTAACGAGTGCAGAACTGTAATATCCGCGCCGCGCCGCGCCGGCGGCCTCTCGCTGGGATGGAGGTCAGCCTTGATGGGCTGTCTAGCGCTCGCCCATTAGCGGCTTTCGTCGCTCTTTCCGAGCGCGCACCATTCTTCTCTCTCCTTTTTTTCCCCTCGCGAACTTCAGCCACTTTCTCACGCTTCTATGTTCAGTGAGATCTCAAGATCATCGCGGGCTAACAGCACAAACACATGGCAGCATGCGCACTCATTCATAAGCGCGCTGACGCACACTCTACTAAACTACTGTGCACAAAATTTTGCTTGTAGGGCATCAGCGACTGACAAGCACGATTAATTCACTACTGGCTATTACAATTGTTACACCGCGAAGAAATGCAGATGATAAACGGGTATTCATTGGACAAATATTATTACACTAGAACTGACATGTGATTACATTTTCACGTAATTTGGGCGCATAGATCCTGAGAAATCATTACCCAGAACAACCACCTGTGGCCACAATAACGGCCTTGATACGCCTGGGCATTGAGTCAAACAGAGCTTGGATGGCGTGTACAAGTACAGCTGCCCATGCAGCTTCAACACGATACCACAGTATTGTGACGAGCCAGTTGCTCGGCCACCATAGACCAGACGTTTTCAATTGGTGAGAGATCTGGAGAATCTGCTGGCCAGGGTCAGCAGTCGAACATTTTCTGTATCCAGAAAGAACCGTACAGGACCTGCAACATGCAGTCGTGCATTATCCTGATGAAATGTAGGATTTCGCTAGGATCAAATGAAGGGTAGAGCCACGAGTCGTAACACATCTGAAATGTAACGTCCACTGTCAAAGGGCCGCCAATGCGAACAAGAGGTGACCGAGACGTGTAACCAATGGCACCCCACACCATCACGCCGGGTGATACGCCAGTATGGCGATCACGAATACACGGTTCCAAAATGTGCGTTCACAGCGATGTCGCCAAAAACGGATGCCACCATCATGATGCTGTGAACAGAACCTGGATTCATACGACAAAATGACGTTTTGCCATTCGTGCACCCAGGCTCGTCGTTGAGTACACGGTTGCAGGCGCTGCTGTCTGTGATGCAGCGTCAAGGGTAACCGCAGCCACGGTCTCCGAGCTGATAGTCCATGCTGCTGCAAACGTCGTCGAACTGTTGGTGCAGATGGTTGTTGTCTTGCAAACGTCCCCATCTCTTGACTCAGGGATCGAGACGTTGCTGCACGATCCATTACAGCCATGAGGATAAGATGCCGTATTACCCTCCTAAACCCACCGATTCCATATTCTGCTAACAGTCATTGGATCTCGACCAGCGCGAGTAGCAATGTCGCGATACGATGATCGGCAATCGCGATAGGCTACAATCCGACCTTTATCAAAGTCGGAAACGTGATGGTACGCATTTCTGCTCCTTACACGAGGCATCACAACAACGTTTCACCAGGCAACGGCAGTCAACTGCTGTTTGTGTATGAGAAATCGGTTGGAAACTTTCCTCATGTCAGCACGTTGTAGGTGTCGCCACCGGCGCCAACCTTGTGTGAATGGTCTGCAAAGCTAATCATTTGCATATCACAGCATATTCTTCCTGTCGGTTAATTTTCTCGTCTGTAGCACGTCATCTTCGTGGTGTAGCAATTTTAATGGTCAGTAGTGTATATTTTGCAGCAAAGTCATATCCAACATACCGAGACAGTACTAAATCTCAAATCAGATGAAGAGACTTGTATTGAAGGAATCTTTCGAGCATTGTGTTATTTTTACATTCTATTACCGAAAACGGTGTATTTTATGTAGTTGTTGCCCTTCTCTACAGTGTGCACACTTTAAGGGTGTGTTTTGATTACTTGGAGGACGACATTAGCTCTACGGCGACGAATAAGGAACTTTTGACGACACACACAATTCCATTTTATGAAATGTGGCTTTGTAGGCACAGCATGTATTAACATATACTGTTGCAAGAAAAGTTTTGTTTTCTGCCAAATAATACTTCACTTACGAGTCTCGCAAAATGCACAACATACCTATTTGATAAACGGTATTGTCTCTACTGCAGATCTTCAGATTGTCAGCCGGCGTCTGTGGCCGAGCAGTTCTAGGCTCCTCAGTCCGGAACCGCACTGCTGCTGCGGTCGGAGGTTCGAATCCTGCCTCGGGTGTGGATGAGTGTGATGTCCTTAGGTTAGTTAGGTTTAAGTAGTTCTAAGTCTAGGGGACTGATGACCTCAGATGTTAAGTCCCATTGTGCTTAGAGCCATTTGAACCATTTTTTTGTAGATTGCCGCGCGGGGTAGCCGTGCTGTCTACGGCGTCTTGTCACGATTTGCGCGGCTCCCCCCGTCTGAGGTTCGAGTCCTCTCTCGGGCATGGGTGTGTGTGTTGTCCTTAGCGTAAGTAAGCCTAGGGACCGATGACCTCCGCAATTTGGTCCCATAGTCCATTCCATAAATTTTCAAAAATTTTTAGATTCATTAACGCTTAACCATCGATTGTATACAAATGCAGAGTGCTGCAGATAAACTATCTTGATGGGTGGTAGAACAGACGCAACCTCGTGTTTTAAAATAATTTTTATTCGGTTTTAACTCTCCGAACTGCTGCGGAGCTTTCCCTTTAAGGGGGGTAGGACGTCAAGCGGGCCTACTTGGAGCAGGAGAGGCACCACAGGACATTTTATTTTCTACTGTCTACACTTTTACAAATAAATTCATAAAACTTTGTCATCTTGACCAGGAAGGATTCAGGATTCACACCCATAACAGTGGAAGTGCAAAAACATAACAATTTTTTTTTTTTAGATATGAAATTTCATCATTTTTTCCACTTACTGTTGGCTGCATTTGTTGCCACAGGTACATTTTTCTTCACACGTAAGAGAGATTCTTTGATGAATTTTGCACAGCATACAAACCATACGTACTGGTGTATGAAACTCTAGAATTTTCCAAATCTATTAAAAACTGTGGTAAAAATTGAGATAATTAACTACAAAATTTGATTTATTTCTAAACATAAAGTTTAAAACGTAACAGCTCATTCATTTTTCCACAAATTAAATAGATTCTAGAGTTTCAGACACCTGTAAGTGTGGTTTGTATGCTGTGCAAAATTTATTGAACAGTCTCTCTTACTTATGAAGAAAAGTGTACCTATAGGAACAAATGCAGCCAATAGTAAGTGAAAAAATGATGAAATTTCACATATAAAAAAATTATTTTGTTATGTTTTTGAACTTCCGCTGCTGCGAGTGTGAATCCTGAATCCTTCCTGGTTATGCTGACAAAGTTTTATGAATTTAATTGTAAAAGTATCTTCTTCTTCACTAGCGCTACAGCCCTTTGTGAGCCTTGTCTTCTTCAACAATCTTCCTCCACACTTCTCGGTTATTTGCTGCTCTTTTCTACGCCCAGGCTCCCATTTGGTGATATCCATTATTACCTCGTTGATCCATCTTTTTCTAGGTCTCCCTTTTCGCCTGACTGAATGGATCATACCTTTCATCATTTTCTTTGGAATTCTATCCTGTGCCATTCTCTCCAAACGTCCTAGCCATGGTATTCACTCTGATTTCACAAATTTTACTATGTCCCTGCCTTATATTAACTATTTTAAAAGTATAGACAGTGGAAATTAAAATGTCCTCTGGTGCCTCTCCTGCTCCAAGTCCGTTTGACGTCCTCGCCCTCTTAAATGGCTTCGTTGCAGTCGCAAATGTAAACACCGCACCCCAAAACAGAGGGTCTGATATTCCGACGCAATGTTCCTCGTTAGCTACAGTGATTAATTGGTTCAAATGGCTCTGTGCACTATGGGACTGAACTTCTGAGATCATCAGCCGCTTAGAACTAAGAACTACTTAAACCTAACTAACCTAAGGACTTCACACACGTCCATGCCCGAGGCGGGATTCGAACCTGCGACCGTAGCGGTCGCGCGGTTCCAGACTGTAGCGCCTAGAACCGCACGGCCACTCCGGCCATCACTGTGATTAATTCCGGCGAAATAAATCTGCGAGCCCCGTCGGGCCGCGCAGTGTCAGATGGCCGACCGCGCCTCCTGTGTTTGAGAGCCAGCTAGCACGCTCTGTGCCCATCGCAGCGGGACCGGCCGGCGCAATGGAAGCGCTGGAGCCTCCTACGCCGGGCGACGGCACACCACGCGGCCTCGTTGGCCGCTCACTTAATCTTCGTCAGCCGGCCGCCGAGGCACGGGGGTCGCAAGCGAGCCGCCAGTACGTGGCGCCGTTTCTGGACCACCCACCAGTCAGCTCTTTCCGAGCCATGTTCACAAAACGCGATACGAATCCTGCCAAGGCCGCCTGCCGCATGTAGGTCAGAGTGATGACATACGGAGGCTATTCATAAAGTATGAATTAGCCTGTAATGTTGATGCATTAATTTCTTCTGAAAGCGGTGCTGATATTCAAGACGATAAAAGCGGGCTAAAAGCTGTGAACTATCTGGCGAAGTTAACCTTGCATTACTGAGCAACTGTTTCACCAGGTATCCAGTCTAGCTTACCAAATTCCCAAGCAGACTAACATTAATTATAATCTTTTAATAGTCATCTTACGACACCCGGTGAGATATATATAAAAAGAGAATTTAAATAAAAACAAATAAATCAGTTTATATTTGGACATTTATTTTAACATTGATTATTGTTATGTTAAAATTTCAGCATATTAAACTTGATTCATAACTAAACTGGTGCCTTATTTAGGATTGTAAAAATGTGAGTTTGTAATCTTACGGAACTCATCAAATATGGAGCCAAGCTTGGGAGACTGCATACAACACTGCATTCATAAAATAACACACGAAGAACGTTGAAACATATGCAAGAGGAAATTAACCACAACCACCCGATTCAATTTTCACCCAAAGAAGTTACGTTCGTAGCGCAATCCTGTCCGTCATGAAATTACCACACACTGGTATACTAAATTCATACTAACTCTCTGTGAAATCTTCCCGAAAAGAATAGCTGAGGGCTATTTTGATGATCACACTACATGCTTCACGTGGTCAACTTGGTTTACACAAAGAGTGTAACTCCACAATAATTTTGATAATTAAAATAAATTACATCGAAACACAAATTACAAAAGAAAAACCTCGAACTGGTTACTATCGTCCTACTATTAACCTGATGGGTCAAACAATTGTATAAGCACGTGGTACCTTTGCCTTTCGCGGGCAAGTGCTCTACCACCTGAGCTACCCAAGCATTTCTCATGCCCCGTCCTCACAGCTTTACTTCTGCCAGTACATCGTCTTCTACTTTGCAAACTTTACAGAAGCTCTCCTGCGAACCTTGCAGAACTAGCACTCCTGAAAGAAAGGATATTTGGGAGACATGGCTTAGCCACAGCCTGGGGGAAGTTGTGAGGACGGTGCGAGAGTCGTGCTTGGGTAGCTCAGATGGTAGAGCACTTGCCCGCGAAAGGCAAAGGTCCCGAGTTCGAGTCTCGGTCCGGCACACAGTTTTAATCTGCCAAGATGTTTCATATCAGCGCACACTCCGCTGCAGAGTGAAAATCTCATTTTGGAATTTTATATTTGTTTGGAGGTATATGTCTGAAGTGCTCCTACACACTGAAATGATCCCGCCTCACTAGCGTATGGAGAGGCTAAAACAAAGTTTTTGAAGCCCGTCTTCACGTTATCATTGTGACACGACACTGTGGCTCTGGGATATTAATGTGTACCAGGATATCAGACAAGCACTACCAAACAGAGAAAAACTTTGTTTTTTCGAGGTAATAATTACAACTTCGACTACCCTCGTATCACCGCTTCGACTACCCTCGTATAACCGCTTCGACTACCCTCGTATAACCGCTTCGACTACCCTCGTATAACCGCTTCGACTACCCTCGTATAACCGCTTCGACTACCCTCGTATAACCGCTTCGACTGCTCTCGTATAACCACTTCGTTAGTGATGACCTAAAACGTTGCTTTATTTTGTTTCCATTAGTGTATAGGTTGAACTCATTTAAAAATTTATGCAAAGATAGATTCCACCACAATGACCGTACTTGGATCACAGTCCACCAAAAACGTAATAATGTAATGGTAGGAGGTTAGGCACATTCTCGCAGTCAAAGGCATGACAACGAGTGCATCTGCACAGTAGCCGTCAACTACTTATGGACCATCTGATCAAAAGTTTCTAGACACTTATAAGGCGCAGTGATTAGCACACTGGACTCGCATTCGGCAGGACGACAGACCAAATCCACCTCCGGCCATCCTGCTTTAGGTTTTCCGTGATTTCCCTAAAACGCTTCCGGGATGGTTCCTTTGAAAGAGCACGGCCGATTTCCTTCCCCAATCCGTCAGCCCATGAGACCGATGACCTCGCTGTTTGGTTCCCTCCACCAAATCAACCAACGAATCAACGCCCATATGTATTCATCGACCACTAGACGTCGCGAGAGGCGCACCCTTCTGTATGAAAGGAGGCAGGGAGTATTTTGTCGACAGTAGGGAAGCAGTAACAGCAGAGTGGATGGGTCAGAAGATGGCAGTGGCTTTGGCTTTGAACATGGGCTTGTCACTGCATATGGCCTGAGTAACAAGTCCATCAGATATATTCCAACCTCTCAAAAGCTGCCCAAGTCAACTGTTGGTGATGTGATAGTGATCCTGTGCTAACATTTCAGCAGGATAATGCCCGCACGTATACGGCGAGAGTTTCTAATGTTTGTCTTTGTGCTTGTAAAACCTTACCTTGCCCACTTAGGTCGCCACATCTCTCCCCAACTGAGAACGTTTGGAGCGTTATAGACATTGGCCTCCAACCAGTTCAGTATTTTTATGATCTAATGCGCCAGATGGACGGAATTTAGCACGCTACCCCTCAGGAGGGCACCCAACAACTCTGTTAATCAGTGCCAAGGCGAATAAATGCTTTCATAAGGGTCAGAGATGGGTAACGCTTTTATTGACTTACACAGTTTGTGACGCTCTTTCTCTTGTATAAATCATCCGATTTTTCTGAACTTAATCACTTGTTTGTCTGTACATGTACATTACATCTACCAATTTTCGTCCTATTCGGGTAGTTTCTTCATGGTGAGGTTTTTTTTTTTTTTTTTCGCAGAGGAACTACACAAACGGTTAAGCCACGGTATTACGACGTGCTGACAGATCCGCCTCCTACAAAATATAACAGTCCGTCGACATATACTGAGCAGAATTGCACGATCATTAAAATGGGAATACTTCCAAATTCCAAATCTACACTCCGCTTGACACCTTTCGATGTTTGGTGGAGGTCTCCTCTGGTAGCCTTCCTGTTCCACTTGCGAATACTGCGCGGGAACAACTGTCGATAAACTTCCGTATAAGTTCCAACTTCTGTCATTTTCCCGTAGTGGTCATTTTGCGAGGCATATGTGAGAGGCCACAGCCTGACTCTTCTTCGAGCATACGCTCTCGAAATTTCAGTACAAACTTTCTCTGTGGGACACAACGCCTCTCGAGTAAAGACTGCCACGGGAGTTTGTTCAGCATCTGTGCAACGCTCTCACAGTTACTAAACGATACCGCGACAAAACGTGCCGTTTTTCCTTGGATTTTCTCTGTCTCTTATGTTAATCGCACTTGGTATGGCTGCCAGACTGATAAAGAATGCTTCGGAACCGTTCGGACTGTTTTTAACCTATTCGTGGATGAATTATATTTCCTTCAGATTCTTCTCATGAATTTGGGCGTCTCGTCTACTTTTCCTAAAATTTGTTTTTTATGGTCACACCACTTTAATTCGCTACGAACGATTAGCCCGGGATATCTTATGGTTTTTACTGTCTCCTGTGATTTTTCACCAATAGCGTGATCGAGCAGTAATCGATCTCCTAGTCTATTTACGCGCTATACTTCGCTTTCATTTACTTTCTGGGTCAACTGCCAATCTCAAGACCGATTATCGATCCTTATAGGTCTTTCTCCATTTCACTGCAGTCTTCTGGCTTGCAGTCTTCCTACAGACAACAGTATCGCCCGCTAGAAAGCTTTCTTTCTCCAGGAACGTGATTATGCGTGTGCACAGGACATGATCCAAATTTTACAAGAGATAGATGTCAGCGATAGAGGCCTGTAATTATTTCGTAACATTTCACTGTAATATGTTCTGTTTCCAAATATATACATTACAGCCGATCCCTTGAAGCCAGACGGTAAAAAAGTGCTAATTAGTGCATTTATTTATTTATTAAAACCGACCAGATTAAGGCCTTCTGGCCCTTTCTTACTGATGACCAGGAACAACACATACCAAAGACATTACAAAATTTCCCAATAATAATAATAAAAAAGAGCACATATATTAGCTTAGCACATCTGAAGACATGTTTAGCATTATCAGAAGCGGAAGGAATAAGGAAAAAGGAGAAGATTGAAATGACAGTGACAGTGGCTGTTAGAAAAGAACTGAATATAAATAGAGAAATCTGTTAACAAGGGGTAGGGGAAAATTCTGTGAGAAGGTGTCTGACAAGAATGCGTTGCACAGAATGTAGGAGTGATGGGTGTTGTGATGGAAGGTGGATCATTAGCGCTCTTTTGAAATTTCCAAAGAGTTTAATTTCTCTGACATTTTGATCCCAGGCTGGTTTCCTGATACAGAAAGTGATAGGGAAAACATGGCAGTGCTCCGTTCGAAGCTTTTGATTCAGATCAACACGATGGCTTCTAAATAAACTACGTTCCTGTGGAATATCTAACCAGGTTTGCGACTGAATCAAAATGTTTCTGGCCAGCAGGACACACCATCTACATCTACATGGATACTTCGCAAATCACACTCGGGTGCGTGGCAGCGGGTTCATCGAACCCCCTTAACAATAATTCTCTATTATTCCAATCTCGAACATCGCGCGGAAAAAACCGACACCTGTACCTTTCCGTACGAGCTCTGATTTCCAATATTTTATTAGATGATAGTTTCTCCCTATGTAGGTCGGCGTCAACAAAATATTTTCGCATTCGGAGGAGAAAGTTAGTAATCGAAAGTTCGTGAGAAGATCCCGCCGCAACGAAAAACGCCATTGTTTCAATGACATTCACCCCAAATCCTGTGTCATGTCCGTGACACTCCTTCCCCTATTTCGAGATAATACAACAAACTTGCTGCTCTTCTTCGTACTTTCTCGATGTACTCCTTTAATCTTGAAACTTCCTGGCAGATTAAAACTGTGTGCCGGACCGAGACTCGAACTCGGGACCTTTGCCTTTCGCGAGCAAGTGCTCTAACAACTTTTTTTTTAAATCTAATTTTGTTCGCTTTAGTTCGTTGCATCTGGTAGGTGCGGGCGTCGTAAGACATCCATTTATGTTCGTTGTTGATCGATTGACTCAGTTTTTTTTTTATTACAAAGGGCACGTAACCCTCTGGGCGAACACGCTGAGCTACCGTGTCGGCTATACCAACTGAGCTACCCAGGCACGACTCACGCCCCGTCCTCACAGCTTTACTTCCGCCAGTACCTCGTCTCCCACCTTTAATCTTATCTGGTAAGGATGCAGACCAAGCAGCAGTAATCAAAAAGGCGACGGACAAGTGTAGTGTAGGCAGTTCAAATGGCTCTGAGCACAATGGGACTTAACTGCTGAGGTCATCAGTCCCCTAGAACTTAAACCTAACTAACCTAAGGACATCACACACATCCATGCCCGGGGTAGGATCCGAACCTGCGACGGTAGCGGTCACGCGGTTCCAGACTGTAGCGCCTAGAACAGCTTGGCCACACCGGATGGCAGTGTAGGCAGTCTCTTTACTAGATCTGTTACAGTTTCTAAGTGTTCATCTAATAAAACGCCGTCTTTGGTTTGCATCTCCCCAACGTTTTCTGTGTGTTCTTTCCAATTTAAGTTATTCGTAACTGTAATTCCTGGGTATTAAGTTGAATTTACGGCCTGTAGATTTGACTGATTTATCGTGTAATCGAAATTTAACGGATTGCTTTATCACTCATGTGGATGACCTGTCACTTTTCATTATTAGGGTCAACTGCCAATTTTCGCATCGTACAGGTATTTTTTCTAAATTATTTTGATCTTCTGATGACTTAATTGCGCGATAATCGGCAGGATCATCTGCAAACAACCTTAGGCGAATGCTCAGATTGCCTCCTAAATCGTTCATATAGATAAGGGATAGCAGAGGGCCTGTAACACTACGTTGGGGAACGCTAGAAATCAATTTTGTTGTACTCGATGACTTTCCGTCAATTACTACCAACTGTGACCTTTCTGACAGGAAGTCACATAACTAAGACGATATTTCATAATCACACAATTTCACTACAAGCCTCTTGTGCGGTATAGTCTCAAGAGCCTTCTGTAAATCTAGATATATGGAATCAATTTGAAATCCCTTGTCAGTAGCACTCAACACTTTGTGTGAATAAAGAGCTAGTTGTGTTTCACAAGAACGACGTTGTCTAAGTCCGTGTTGACTGTGTGTCAATAGACCATTCTCTTAAAGGTAATGTTCCACAGTACTGCTGCATATCAACGTTAATGATGAATTTAGTGGATTACTCCTAATACCTTTTGTTAACATTGGTGTGACCTACGCTACTTTACAGTCTTTGTGTACGGATCTTTCGTCTGGACCGGAAGACAGCACGCCATCTTGAATGGGAACTTACCTGCAGACACTGACCTCAGCGACAAAAGTAAAACAGTGGGAGAGAAAAACAGATCGGGATTTGGGTAGCAAGTCTGTGCACAGTCTTCTTCCGGATGACGTCACTTCCTTTTTTTTTTCTCGCCTCTTCCCGAGGGGTAACATCCGGCGAGGTCCATGGTAGGCGGAAGGAACGGAGCTGAGAAAGATAAGCAACGAGCGGACCGGAAATTCCGTGGATAACTGGAAGAAACCGGGATAATTGGCCTCTGCGTTTTAAATGAGGCTGTAAATTGCAGAAGGACTCCCTGGCACAACGTTTAACCGCCCGAAAAGCAGACTGCAATCTTTCGAGGGTCCGTCGAATTTCAAATAACACGTATCACGTTCGGGACAGTTACATCGAATTCTGTCATTAGCCAAACCTTATTATCGAAGATTTATTATCTACCGGAGAAATCGCGTTCTCATCTGTTCAAAACTGATACCCGCTAATGTTGGAGACACAGCTACAAATCCGAGAATAAAATGTTGGTAGAAGTGTTGTTCCAGCCCGCCGGAAATGATCCGAAACATGTGTGAAGCCGTCATCATGGAGAATTACAATGCCTCTCGGCACGCTGTTTCAGCAATACCGACCTAATGCTATATTTGGTGGGCACTATAAAGACACTCGCAGTTATATTAACGGTGCAAAAGGAGATAGGTCTGACAGTACCAAACAATTCTGAGTAGGTAACTGTTAAGTAAATAATATCGAAATAGCAAGGATTGTTAGACTTTACTGTGAATATTCTGTAATTATACTAAAACGGTACTGGACTTGGGAAGTAATCATAGATGGTTTTTACCTACATACGTGTCACAGATTTAACTGAAGCTAACGAAGAATCATTTACATCGTGCGCATTTCTCTTGACAAAAGCAGAAAACCAATTCTAATGCAACGTAGCCTGGTATTGGATTGGATTGGTGCATAAGTATGTACCGTTTTTCCATAAGGTTAATAAACACTACAGATACACATAACGGAGACTTTAGTCATCAATAATATATTCTCCTTCACTATTTGCAACAGTCTGGGGTAACTTTTCCATTTCGCGACTTTCAAAATCACGTGGTTTTGAGACGCAGAACTCGTCGAGCCATACTCAGAGCGCAGTTTCATCTGGGAAGAAAGTTTCTTGGAGGTTGTTCAATAAAAAGCGGAGAAGGTGAAAATATAAGAGCGCAAGATCAGGAGAATAAGGTGGGTTACTATTAACACAACTGCAATCGAGTGTTTATCGTAAATACAGTAATGGCAGCATTTAAGACAAATGGTATGTGTATTTGCCAGTATCACATAAAGGGTTAAGGAAACTATTCAATTTCAACTGTTCTAGAAGTCAATCGGTAGAAACGGAACCCTTAGTAAGATTACTTTGTAGTAAGATCACTTTGTTGTCTGTCTGTCGGAGTGTTAAGAACAATTTCTCTCAGGAACGGGTACACGTATTAAGTTTATATTTGTGTCACTTACTATGCTCTATTCTCCCTTGACCATGTAAAAATTTAAAGTGTCTGCGTCAGTACAATGAAAAGATACAGTCATTTATATCACATACTTTGAACTCGCAAATTCACGCAGCAAAACCTATAGGGCACTTCCCGCTTACCTAGAATCATGAAATTTAGCAGCAAGGGGAGGTTTCATAGTAAAAGTAAAGGGAAACATCCGAAATACACTATTGGCCATTAAAATTGCTACACCTAGAAGAAATGCAGATGATAAACAGGTATTCATTGGACAAATATATTATACTAGAACTGACATGTGATACATTTTCACACAGTTTGGGCGCATAGATCCTGAGAAATCAGTACCCAGAACAACCACTTCTGGCCGTAATAACGGCCTTGATACGCCTGGGCATTGAGTCAAACAGAGCTTGGATGGCGTGTACAGGTACAGCTAGCCATGTAGCTTAAACACGATACCACAGTTCATCAAGAGTAGTGACTGGCGTATTGCGACGAGCCAGTTGCTCGGCCACCATTGACCAGACGTTTTCAATTGGTGAGAGATCTGGAGAATATGCTGGTCAGGGCAACAGTCGAGCGTTTACTGTATCCAGAAAGGCCCGTACAGGACCTGCAACATGCGGTCGTGCATTATCCTGCTGAAATGTACGGTTTCGAAGGGATCGAATGAAGGGTAGAGCCACGGGTCGTAACACATCTGAAATGTAACGTCCACTGTTCAAAGTGTCGTCATCTCGACTGCTAGTGATACGAGGCCGTTGGGATCCAGCACGGCGTTCCGTATTACCCTCCTGAACCCACCGATTCCATATTCCGCTAACAGTCATTGGATCTCGACCAACGCGAGCAGCAATGTCGCGATCCAATAAATCGCAATCGCGATAGGCTACAATCCGACCTTTATCAAATTCGGAAACGAGATGGTACGCATTTCTCTTCCTTACACGAGGCATCACAATAACGTTTCACCAGGCAACGCCGGTCAACTGCTGTTTGTGTATGAGAAATCGGTTGGCAACTTTCCTCAGTCAGCAAGTTGTAGGTGTCGCCACCAGCGCCAAGCTTGTGTGAATACTCCGGAAAGATATTCATTTGGGTATCACAGCATCTTCTTCCTGTTGGTTAAATTTCTCGTCTGTAGCACGTCATCTTCGTGGCCCAGGCGTATCACGGCCGTTATTACGGCCAGAGCTGGTTGTTCTGGGTACTGATTTCTCAGGATCTATGCACCCAAATTGCGTGAAAATGTAATCACATGTCAGTTATAGTATAATATATTTGTCCAATGAATACCTGTTTATCATCTGCATTTCTTCTTGGTGTAGCAATTTTAATGGCCTATAGGAACCATCGGTGCACGAGTCATTCCCTCACTTATCGGGATGTTTTAAAATCCGTTTTTCTTCTTTTCTTCTTTTATCTTACGCCATTTAAACCACACTCATCTCATTATATTTTAGTACGAGCGTTAAAGCGAGCGCCCAACAATCCCGTCATCATCATCGTCATCGTCATAGTACACCTGGTGCTTTCTGAGCGAACGGCTCGAGCAGATTGACCCTGCGCAAACAGGCGCCGTAATTCCCACGCGGCAAACCGCCCCGAAGGGCGGGGAGGCGACAATCTAATCAGGACGGCAGGTCAACAGCCACGGCCTGGCGGGCACTTGTTGTTGACAGCACTGGGACTGGACGTCTGTGTGGGCCCGCTCTGTTGGGACGGGCTCATCAGCGCCCGCGGTAAACGCTCCGCGTGGGAGGCGGCCGTCCGCTGCGCCGACCTGAGGAGGCGCGCGGAATGACGAAGCGCTCCGCTGACGCGCAACTGCCTTCTCGCCAGGCCTTGAGCCTTCTCACTAAGGTGCCTCGCACCGCGAGCGATTCACTGTAACAGACGTCACGCTCCTCTCTATTGCACTACCTCTTTTCCTGTCAGTGTGTCTGTATCTGACGAGACTATAATGAGTTCCGCCAGTCTCTACTGTACTTTATTTCACTTCCTTACTAATGTTATAGCACTCCGTCTTCATGCCACGAGTGGCCTACCGGGACCATCCGACCGCCGTTTCATCCTCAGTGGAAGATGTGGATAGGAGGGGCGTGGGGTCAGCACACCACTCTCCCGGTCGTTTTGATGGTTTTCTTTGACCGGAGCCGCTACTGTTTGGTCGAGTAGCTCCTCAGTTGGCATCACGAGGCTGAGTGCACCCCGAAAAATGGCAACGCCAGACAGCGCTTAACTTCCATGATCTCACAGGAACCGGTGTATCCACTGCGGCAGGCCGTTGCCCCTTACTAATGTTATCCCGCTACATATCTTTACTGCGTTAACAACACACATATAAACATTCTAATACACAACATTCCCAGCCGCAGAATTTTCATAATTTTGAACAGTTTCTGGTAATCGAATTAATATACTAAATGACGTAAATTAATTTACTGCTATCTAGAAATATTTTTTCTCCGCAGCTTGGCCAACTGCCGCGCGGGATTTGCCGAGCGGTGTAAAGCGCTGCAGTCATGGACTGTGCGACTGGTCCCGGAGGAGGTTCGAATCATCCGTCGGGCATGGGTGTGTGTGTTTGTTCTTAGGATGATTTAGGTTAAGCAGTTTGTAAGCTTAGGGACTGATACCCTTAGCAGTTAAGTCCCATAAGATTTCACACACATTTGAACATTTCTGAACATGCCCAACTAAGGACCATGTTCCAATTTCCTTCTTTGTTGTCATTTATTTTTTCGGACTCTTTCATCTATTCACTGGATTCTGATCACTTCGGATCAGGTTTTGTTTCACTCTCCTACCTTCGAATCTTTTCTTATTCAATATATTTTCCCTAACCATTTCTGTGTCATTTATTTCTTCAGCTTATACATTATTTTTTTTCCAAATTCTAGATTTCTAGTTGGATTCATTTTGTTGACTCACATATATCTGAAGATCTTTTGGTTAACCTGCTGTCTTGCATTAGATACAAATGTCAAAAAAAAAAACCTGTTTTCGCTTCCCCACCACTTTCTTCACGTTTTCTGTAAAATTTTACGTTTTCGACAAATTTTCCCTGTCATTTCGTAACTTCTAACCTTCCACAGACTTTCGTTGTCTTAGCATTCTCCTACAGATTCGCCTTTTTAGCATTTCTAATTTATCAAAATTACAAAAATGGTACAAGTGGCTCTGAGCACTATGCGACTTAACTTCTGAGGTCATCAGTCGCCTAGAACTTAGAACTACTTAAACCTAACTAACCTAAGGACATCACACACATCCATGACCGAGGCAGGATTCGAGCCTGCGACCGTAGTGGTCGCTCGGCTCCAGACTGTAGCGCCTAGAACCGCACAGCCACTCCGGCCGGCTCAAAATTACACTTTAATGCGTGACATGCCTTATTTTTGCGGTTTTAGACAGGCCTTTTCTCATTCTATATGCCATTTTCATTAAGTGTATTCTTACTTTTATAGCAGCTTATTCCGAAGTATTTTCTTGGATAATCTCACAAAGATATTCTAGTTAACATTCTCTATTTGGCCAACATCTGTTTTTTCAGAAAGTACTGTATATCAAAGTCATCTACAATTGCGGTACAGTTTATTGCAATATATTTGTTTGTTCTTCTCAACCTTGTCGATGAAATCTGATACTCGTTCAGTTTTTCAACCCAGATTCTCGCTGTTTTTTAGAGCAAAATGAAAAATAACTGGGGATAGGCTGTCACGTCGTCATACACCTGTGTTCGTTTCATAAGACATGATTTGTGATGTCATATTTCTCACATAGTTTCACTTAAATAGATACTGTCAAGAACAAGAATACCAACAATTTTTGCCCACTTTGAACTGTTACTTTTTTAAATACACGCAGTACTGAAGCACTACGTAAATGTAAAAATTGTTCAAATACTTTCACGAGGACAACCCTTCCTAAACGATTTGGCTTTAAAAATGGGAGAGAGGTCTGTGTCTGTTCTGTATATAGTTGCAGCTCACCGGCCATTGACCATCTTCTTCTGTGCCGATGCACAAACAGTGCCCGAATTCTCACGGGAATCGGCAGTGAAGCCGCGAGTAATGAGTGTAATGGGCAGGGGCACTATGAATATGAGATAGAGAAGATCCAAAGAAGAGCGCCGCGTTTCGTCACAGGGTTATTTGGTAAGCGTGATAGCGTTACGGAGATGTTAGGAAACCCAAGTGGCAGACTCTGCAAGAGAGGCGCTCTGCATCGCGGTGTAGCTTGCTGTCCAGGTTTCGAGAGGCTGCGTGTCTGGATAAGGTATCGAATATAGTTGCTTCCCCTTACTTACACCTCCCGAGGAGATCACGAATGTAAAATTAGAGAAATTCGAACGCGCACGGAGACTTTCTGGCAGTCGTTCTTCCCTCGAACCATACGCGACTGGAACAGGAAAGAGAGGTAATAACAGTGGCACGTAAAGTGCCCTCCGCCACACACCGTTGGGTGGCTTGCGGAGTATAAATGTACATGTAGATGTAGAATATAGTGCGGGAAAATAAGTTGCGAATGTGGTTCTTACGGGAGGCGTGCCAGATATAAGTCCCTGCAGTCGCACTATCCTCTGTGTCCTCGGTGACAGATGGATGCCGGCACGGTAGCTCAGCGTGTTCGGTCAGAGAGCTGGCTACCCTCTGTAATAAAAAAACTTAGTGGAACTATCAACAAACGAACTTGAACGGATGTCATGTGACGTCCACAACGATCAACAATGAAAAAAAAAAGATGGATAGAGCGTCTGCCATGTAAGCAGGAGATCCCAGGTTCGAGTTCCGGTCGGGGCACACATTTTCAACTGTCCCCGTTCACTTATATCACCGCCTGTTTGCAGCTAGGGGTGTTAATTTCATTGTAATTTCAATTTATTTCTGGTTCGCTTCTACTGTTTGTTTTCTGTGGTCGAAGATGTATGACAGTAAGAGACGAATGAAGACGACGAGCGATTCTGCGATATGTGAAGCTGTGTCAAGTTTGGCGATTCCTTTCTCTTGGATATTACGTAATCCGTCATTATAATGACTGATGAAGCTAAGAGACTGATGGGCCGCTGTGTTTAGGAGTGTCTGGAAATCTAATATTTGTGGTACAGATTATGGTGGTATTATAAACTACTTTGTGGTTGCCTTTCAATCTAGTAGCTCTACGCTGATATCGCTGCTTATGTACTGAAACGATTTGTACTACCGTGAGCACGCGCAAGTGTTACTCTCTCACCTGCGTCGAGTTATGAATTCAAGTATTATAACCGGATACTGTTCGATTCTCAGTGTTAGGAATGAAGGGAAGTGAACACACGACGTAACCGAACTAGTAAGGAGGGAGATTAGAGAACCGGACAGCAACCAGTATCGGCGGGCGTGAGCATTCGTAGTATAATGATCGTGTAAGTCGTAAATATGGAGGCGAAACGTGGACGCCGTTATCTCTCGTGTCAGTAGGATTCTTGTTAAGAAATCGTGACTGTTGCTAAGAAATGATATAGAATATCAGAAGATGTGGTTTATACCAAGTCACAATAAGTTTATTGACGACGTGATACTGTATTTATGATTAATCTGTCGTGTTCCAGAAGGAATGAGAAGATGGACAGCCCACAATAAATATAGGTATGGCGACTGTGTTTCTGAATTATTTCTGCTTACGTAAATATGCCCAACATTTCGGCAATCTCACGCTTCAGACTCAATGTTTATAAAGTCACCTTGCGAACTGAAGGTGGAAAACCAATGAAAATAAGAGTTTCGGGAAGAGCTGGAGGTATGCTCCGAACCAGTGGATGAAGTTGAGGTAGGAAGCCCTAAAGAAAATAACAAAAAAGCTTAACGCGACTGCCTGAGAAGAGCGGGAAAACTAGGTTCGAGAACCGGTCTGTCACAAATTTTGTACTGTCGCTACTTATATAAAAAAGTACCTGTAAGGTGGCTATAATTTCTCACTTTACAAGCACTCACCTACATACTTTGCCGCGATTTACAATCGGAGTTAGGTATCATTTCATAGGCTGTAGATCGCATATTTAAAGAAAACTGACATTGACGCGTACACCTTGTAAATAGTTGTTAAACTTATTGCATGAAAGGTGATGGGTTGTCTTTATTATCAAAACGGAGTAATGAATGATTGTCTATACCAGCAAAGATTGGAACGCCAATGGAAATTAAACGGCAGGCGTAACTAACTGATGCCCTGGGTGGAAGTAGCCCAAGACGGACGGTCGGGGCACATGAGCGCTGAAGCACAATAGAGTGGCGGCTGGCCGGTTTGTAGCGAGGCCGAAAGGATAACCTGATAATACTTCTGAAACTCTGAAAATTTGGACGCAGCAGAGAGGAACAGGGAAGCGTTACCTCGGAAATCACGCAGGCTGGGTTATTTTCGAGGATTTTTGTTCTGAGAAGCGTATCATTGTACGAATTCCTAATTAACGGCGATTATTTCCTCGTAAACTTTCCGCGCTGTACGACAAAAGACTAAAATACGGTTGGTCTGCGTTCGGAAGAATCTGTAGACAGGAAGAATATTCCGTGGTTTCGAGAACACGATTTGCCTTCTGCAGTTACGAGGGAGGGGGGCCGAACTTTGCTGAGAAGCCAGTGACTGGGAGAAAGGTCTTCCGGTTTGAGCTCCCATTTTTGATGGTCGCTCAGTATCAGCTTTTGTTGGTACAGACGGACTTGCCATCTTTGCTCTCAGCAGATTTTATAGTCAGAACGTTTGGGCACTGTACTGTTGCGAACTTATACGAATCTGGACTTCGCCTCAGGGTAGGGAGTCGTCGTTGAACACGCAGCGTTCAGTGATTGAGAGTACTTCTTCTGTCCATACTCACGTTGAGACGTTATCTGAATTCTGTCCTTGTGCTTCGCGTTTCTTGTCTGTAGAACACAAAGAGGAGAAAGTATTAGATTATACTCGTCAGAGGACCACCTTCTGCCATCCTAGTGTTTGAATGAGTTTTTTATTTTGTGGCTGGAGTTCTTTCATCGTCGCAGGCGTGTACGATAACCATCACTCAGACGCACCGGACGCAGTACATACGGCGATATTGCTAATTCCTTCGACTTATTAGTGCTACAAACGTAAACAGCTGCGAGCACGTAACTTTTATTTCCACTAAGGTTACACACCACTGTAGACCATCTTTGAAAGTAGTGTCTTCTAGTGTTTGGTACGTAGATGATGCCAGTCAACTCGGAGTATTTATACATACATCAAAAAAACTTTTGCAACACCTGGGTTCCGAGAGTTTCGGAACCTGTACAGAAAATTAGAATAGAAATCAACATAAACATAATTTCCATCCTTTTTATTGCCCATGAAAAATACACATTGCGTATTGTACCACCATACAACGAGACTTTCGGAGGTGGTGATCCAGATTGCCGTACACACCGATACCTCTAATACCCAGTAGCACGTCCTTTTACATTGATGCATGCCTGTATTCATCGTGGCATACTATCCACAAGTTCATCAAGGCATTGTTGGTCGAGATTGTTCCACTTCTCAACGGAGATTCGGCGTAGATCCCTCAGAGTGGTTGGTGCGTCAAGTCGTCCATAAACAGCCCCTTTCGATCTATCCCAGGAATGTTCAATAGGGTTCATGTCTGGGGAACATGTTGGCCACTCTAGTCGACCGATGTCGGTATCCTGAAGGAAGTCATTCACAAGATGTGCACGATGGGGGAGCGAATTGTCGTCCATGAAGACGAATGCCTCGCTAATATGCTGCCGATGTGGTTCCACTGTCGGTCGGAGGATGGTATTCAGGTATCTTTCAGCCGTTACGGCGCCTTCCATGAGTATGTGCGGCGTACGTCGGCCCCACACAATGCCACCCCAAAACAGCAGGGAACCTCCACCTTGCTGCCCTCCCTGGACAGTGTGTCTAAGGCGTTCAGGCTGGGCGAGTTGCTTCCAAACACGTCTCCAGCGACTGTTTGATTAAAGGTATGCGCGACACTCATAGGTGAAGAGAACGTGATGCCAATCCTGATCGGTCCATTCGGCATGTTGTTGGGCCCATCTGTACCGCGCTGCATGGTGTCGTGGTTGCAAAGATGGACCTCGCCATGGACGTCGGCAGTGAAGCTGTGGATCATGCAGCCTTCTGCACACAGTTTGAGTCGTAATATGACGTCCTGTGGCTGTACGTAAAGCATTACTCAACATGGTGGCGTTGCTGTCAGGGTTCCTCCGACCCATAATCCGTAGGTAGTGGTCATCCACTGTAGTAGTAGGCCTGAGCGAGGCATGTCATCGACAGTTCCTGTCTCTCTGTATCTCCTCCGTGTCCGAACAACATCCCTTTAGTTCACTCCGAGACGCCTGGACACTTCCCTATTGAGGGCTCTTCCTAGCACAAAGTAAGAATACGGACTTGATCGAACCGCGGTATTGACCGTCTAGGCATTATTGAACTACAGACATCACGAGACGTGTACCTCCTTTGTCGTGGAATGACTGGAAATGATTGGCTGTCGGATCCACTCCGTCTAATAGGCGCTGCTCATGCATGATTATTTACATCTTTGTGCGGTTTTAGTGACATCTCTGAACAGTCAAAGGATACAAAATCCACAGTGAATGTGCCTGCCTTGCCCCCCCCCCCCCCCCCCACACTCCCCTAGAAGCCCAGAAATTACGCCACTTCATTTTTTTTCTGTAGCTGTTTATCAAGAATCAAGTGTACTAGAAACCAGTTTATGATGTAAGAGATATGCGCCATCGCATTCGTGCAGCTATCGCAATGCAATATCAATTCTGTAAAACTCTTGGAAAGAAGCGGACTACAGATAAGATGTCTGTCGCGCTCCTATTGGTGAGCATATCGAGATGTATTAGTCGTGTAAACAAGTTTTGAGATACCCTATTTGTAGAAATAGACCCTCAATAGATATCTCTACTAGTTCTGAAGTTACTACGTTTTACATCATTACCTTGTCTATAGTATTATGTACAATAATGGTCTTATAATACACTCTCGGGGTACGCCCGGAGTTACTTTTACGTCTGAAGTAAAAGACTCTCAGGTTGTCTAGGCTCGACATGCGACCTGTGCCCACAGCTGCACCTACGAAAGTGGTCCTCGCAAAACTGAAGCTTTGGGGGCGTGTCGTGATTCTTGTCTGGACAAGTTTCAAACATATACCGTATGTAAAGGCCACCACGAGCGGAGAGGAGAGAGGAAGTGAACGGCAGCTTGGAGCGGCGCTTGGAAGGGACCACAGCAGCGTAGACGCACGAGTTTCTCCGTGTCTCCGCGTGACTGGATGCACAGCTGGTGCGGCACAGTGGAAAGCTGCAGCGCTGTCATGCAGCTGCTCCTCTAAACGCCGGCCCCATTAGATTCCTTGACTCGATACCCGCGCACTCGCCTCTGGCAATCCGAGCCACCGAACAACGATCGCAACTGACCAGGCTCACAAGAGGACGGCGCCTACCCGTCAACACCGAGTTTGTTCTAATTTATTGTCCAACGCAAGGTTTGGCCAGAAATGAAATTGACAGATGTGAGAGTTCCAGGTGTCCAAGCGGTTAGATATGAAAACCGAGTAGGGCTCACATTCTGCGGTTTCGTACAAATTTAGTCACTGTATGTATATAAATATTGTTGTTTTGTATAGGTCAATGGTCGGTTGCAACTTCGGTGACTTGCTTGTCCCTCACCTACTGCAGTTACCCAACTGAGGAAAGATTACCTACAGTTTAACATGGGAGGTGAAGGCTAGGTTAAAACAGTGACTGACATTCTCGTTATCCGTCCCAGATTCGATCCCAGATCTTCTCGGTTTCTAGGCATGAGCTTTGATGCTTCGTCGTGTATACAGATAGTTCGCCAGTCGGTTTTAATCAATGAGTTTGCGAGTATCTAAAAATGTGACATATATGGCTGTATCTTTTAATTGCAGTGATTTAGAAGCTTAAATTTTTTTACACCCCCAAGGATCCGCAGACCTTAGTGTTTGACGTCAATTTCAACTTGATATTTCCAACCGTTCCTGAGAAAAGGGGTCTTAAAAAACGGTCACAAAAACAGACAATAAAAGGCAAAAAACACTTTTTTATCTGATAAAACTATATTTTCGATGCTTTTTCTCTACTCTTACTGTAGAACCCTGCGAAATTTCATTATTCTAGATCAACGCCTAGTACGCTAAGGTTTTGATGAGAGCTTGCGAGTATCCAAATATGTTATGTAAATGGCTGTTTATTTTGACTAAATTTACTTAGAAGCTTAAATTTTTTACACCGCCAATGGATCGTAGACGTCAGAACGTGACATAAATTTCAATTTGATATCTCTACCCGGTCTCAGAAAAAAGGGTCTCAACAGTGAGACCGAGAGACGGACAACAAAGTGATCTTACAAGGGTTCCATTTTTCACGACTAGGGTAAGGAATCCTCAAAAATAGCATTTTTGGGGCGGGTCGGCTGAGATATGAACCATTTATATTAATCGCAGTTTCTAGGCGGCAGTTGGCCCAGAGGAGGGCGTACAGAACGATAATCCAAGGGTCGCGCCGTCGAGTCTCTATACGCGAACATTTTTATTTTCTATTTTAAAGTTACTTTCACTATAAATAAACCGAAAATCAACAAAGTAACTCACCTGTATACAGCGCAAGGTACTATAACCCTTTCTGGAAAATTATAACCAACTGTCTACGTACGCCTAAGAAACAGTACTAGCTCTTTTCGAACGAGGATTAAAAACAACGGTGGATGAATGCGTGGCAAAATATAGGAATTTCATTACGTCGTCAAATTTTGAGAAACTTACAGCAGCCTTACAACAAAAAAAAGTCCGTTATTTATTACTTCCTCGCATATTCCCATATTTCTCTCGAAACCAAACTGAGGTCCTTCGATTTCGGCTTCTATGACTCTTTCTGCTCGTCTGTAAATAATTCGTGTATGTAGCTATTATTAAATCACGACTTATTAAATCGAATCACTTTCGGGGTTTACTTTATGGAAGTAATAATTGACAAGAGAGTAATACTTGGTTGTAGCCTATCCCCGACGTTATTCAATCCGTATATTGAGCAAGCAGGAAAGCAAATAAACGAGATACAGTAATTAACTTAGAAAGGGAATAAAAGTTCAGGGGGAAGAAATAAAAGCTTTGGAATTTGCTGATGACACTAATTCCATCGGAGGAAGTAACGGATTTGGGAAGAGCAGTTAAACAGAAACGATAGTGTATGGAAAAAGAGGTTATAAGACGAACACCAACAAAAGTAAAAATTGGCTAACGGAATACAGTCGAATTAAACCAGGCGGAGCGGAGGAAATTAGAAGCTGAAGCAGAGGAAACGAGACAATAAAAGGAGTAGGTGAGATTTGCAATTTGGGCAGGAAAACAACTGGTGACGACTAAAGTAGAACGCATGTAAAATACAGACTGACAAAAGCAAGAAAAGCATTTGAGCAAGAGGAATTTGTTAACATGTAATATAAATGTAAGTTTTGAAAAGTCTTCTCTGAAGGTATTTGTATGGAAAGTAGCCCTGTACGGTAGTGAAACGTGAGCGATAAATCGTTTAGACAAGAAGAGAATAGAAGGTATTGGCATATGATGCTACAGAAGAATGCTGAAGGTTAGGTGGGTAGGTAGTGTAACTAATGAATTGAAACATCCCCTTAGAAAAAATTTATAAATGACAGTGCTGGAAAACCTCTACGTTATTTGATTTTCAAACAGCTGAGCAAAACTGAACGTACTGAGACTTTTCTCTCTTTATTTATTCTGATCAACACGAAACTGACACACAATATTTGTAGCGCAACGCAATCTGACTTTCGATAATCCCTACAAAAGAATGGCCCTGACTAACAATAACCTATACCTTTCATGAATCACTTACGTCGCAAAAATCTTTGTTGCTAGAACTACTGCAATACAGCGAGCGCCAATACTGCCAACTAAATGAAAGATTCTAACTACTGAAAGCACTAACTACTGATAGACATTGTTAGCAAATGAAAGATGTTGATTGAGAACAAACAAAAACGTGCGTCCGTCTTAAAAATTTCCTTTTTCTGTATAGAAAGTCTTACAAATTTCCTTTCTCAGTTGTGCGACTGGATTCGTGATTTCCTGTCAGGAAGGTCGCAGTTCGTAGTAATAGACGGCAAATCATCGAGTAAAACTGAAGTGATATCAGGTGTTCCCCAGGGAAGCGTCCTGGGACCTCTACTGTTCCTGATCTATATAAATGACCTGGGTGACAATCTGAGCAGTTCTCTTAGACTGTTCGCAGATGATGCTGTAATTTACCGTCTAGTAAGGTCATCCGAAGACCAGTATCAGTTGCAAAGCGATTTAGAAAAGATTGCTGTATGGTGTGTCAGGTGGCAGTTGACGCTAAATAATGAAAAGTGTGAGATGATCCACATGAGTTCCAAAAGAAATCCGTTGGAATTCAATTACTCGATAAATAGTACAATTCTCAAGGCTGTCAATTCAACTAAGTACCTGGGTGTTAAAATTACGAACAACTTCAGTTGGAAGGACCACATAGATAATATTGTCGGGAAGGCGAGCCAAAGGTTGCGTTTCATTGGCAGGACACTTAGAAGATGCAACAAGTCCACTAAAGAGACAGCTTACACTACACTCGTTCGTCCTCTGTTAGAATATTGCTGCGCAGTGTGGGATCCTTACCAGGTGGGATTGACAGAGGACATCGAAAGGGTGCAAAAAAGGGCAGCTCGTTTTGTATTATCACGTTATAGGGGAGAGAGTGTGACAGATATGATACACGATTTGGGATGGAAGTCATTAAAGCATAGACGTTTTTCGTCGCGGCGACACCTTTTTACGAAATTTCAGTCACCAACTTTCTCTTCCGAATGCGAAAATATTTTGTTGAGCCCAACCTACATAGGTAGGAATGATCATCAAAATAAAATAAGAGAAATCAGAGCTCGAACAGAAAGGTTTAGGTGTTCGTTTTACCCGCTCGCTGTTCGGGAGTGGAATAGTAGAGAGATAGTATGATTGTGGTTCGATGAACCCTCTGCCAAGCACTTAAATGTGAATTGCAGAGTAGTCATGTAGATGTAGATGTAGATGTAGATGACGGACACACGTCTAGATCGATCATTCTCAAAATTCTGCCATCTCTCTCCCCACATCCACCACTGCTGACGGCTCACCTCCAACTGCGCAACGCTACGCGCTGTTCACATCCATCTGCCCAACACAACAGCAAATATTCCAACAATGCCAACCAGCCACAGATTGCACACAGCAAAGGCAGTGATTTTCATGCAGAGCGCTACTTGGCGTTACCAACATAAAAACCTAAACAGCCTACTTACAGAGGTACTGACTCGAGTTGGGGAGAAAAGAAATTTGTGGTACAACCTGACTAATAGAAGGGATCTTTTGATACAATACTTCCCGTGGCAGCAAGAAACCGTCAGGCAGGTGGGGAATAAGGGGGGTGGGGTGGAGATAATAGAGGGAGACCAAGGACTGAACAGCGGAACAAACACTGGCAGCAGTTACTTCTGTAAAATATCTGGGAGTATGCGTACGGAACGATTTGATGTGGAATGATCATATAAAATTAATTGTTGGTAATCCGGGTACCAGGTTGAGATTCATTGGGAGAGTCCTTAGAAAATGTAGTCCATCAACAAAGGAGGTGACTTACAAAACACTCGTTCGACCTATACTTCAGTATTGCTCATCAGTGTGGGATCCGTACCAGATCCGGTTGACGGAGGAGATAGAGAAGATCCAAAGAATAGCGGCGCGTTTCGTCACAGGGTTATATGGTAGCCGTGATAGCGTTACGGAGATGTTTAGCAAACTCAAGTGGCAGACTCTGCAAGAGAGGTGCTCTGCATCACGGTGTAGCTTGCTCGCCAGGTTTCGAGAGGGTGCGTTTCTGGATGATGTATCGAATATACTGCTTCCCCTTACTTCATGCCTCCCGAGGAGATCATGAATATAAAATTATAAAATTAGAGAGATTCGAGCGCGCACGGAGGCTTTCCGACAGTCCTTCTTCCCGCGAACCATACGCGACTGGAACAGAAAAGGGAGGTAATGACAGTGGCACGTAAAGTGCCCTCCGCCACACACCGCTGGGTGCCTTTGCGGAGTGCAAATGTAGAATGTAGATGTAGATGAATACAGTAAGGAGGTTGAAATGGATGTACATTGCAGTAGTTGTGGTAGTTACGCAAAGATGAAGAATGTGTTAGAGGATAAACAAGCATATAAAGGTGCATGAACCAGTCTTCGAATTGAAGAACACAGCAATGCAGCTTTGTTTACACTCACAAGCGAAGAGCTGCCTTCTAGCTTTGCTAGAGTTCTCTGTCTGCGCTACCGGATGTGGCCGACTATTTGAATTTATTGACGCGAACGATATCTCGCTGTACGTAGTCGGGAAGTTCTCGAAAAGCAACGGTAAGCGCGCGGGTTCGTTTGTCGGCAGCGCGGTGCGGCTAGTGATTACGTCAGAGGTGCCGCAGCCGTAGCAGCAGACTTGTTGACCAGAGGACAGATAGTAGGGGCCTGTGGCTGCAGTGGAGGAAGCGAGCGCCGGCTGCCTTGCGGGACGCGAAGTGCTTGGCGCCAAGACGCAGCAGTGCCAAGTCTGGACCGACTGCTGACGAACTGGCCGGAAGGGCTCGTTACAGGCGAGGCTAGTGAACCGTGCCGCACAGCAGTGCGTGCTCGTGTCAACACACTGGGCCCGGGGGCGTGGGTGCGCGCGCACCAGCAACCGGGGGCCCAACAGCATCAGGCTCAAAGGTGTCGTACCACTGCGCCCGTACTCCATAAGGTGCCAAGGTCAATTTCAGGATGTAACACAAGTACGAGCAGTACGTGGCGGAGGGTACTTTGCCCCAATATTTATACATTACTGGCCATAAAATTGCTACACCAAGAAGAAATGCGGATCATAAACAGGTGTTCATTGGACATGTATATTATACTAGAACTCACATGTGATTACATTTTCACGCAATTTGGGTGAATAGATCCCGAGAAATCAGTACACAGAGCAACCACCTCTGGCCGTAATAACGGCCTTCATACGCCTGGGGACTGAATCAAACAGAGCTTGGATGGCGTGTACAGGTACAGCTGTCCGAGCTTCAACACGATACCACAGTTCATCAAGAGTAGTGACTGGCGTATTGTGACGAGCCAGTTGTTCGGCCACCATCGACCAAACGTTTTCAATCGGTGAGAGATCTGGAGAATGTGCTGGCCAGGACAGCAGTCGAACATTTTCTGTATCCAGAAAGGCCCGTACAGGACCTGCAACATGCGTTCGTGCATTATCCTGCTGAAATGTAGGGTTTCGCAGGGATCGAATGAAGGGTAGAGCCACAGGTCGTAACACATCTGAAATGTAGCGTCCACTGTTCAAAGTGCCGTCAATGCGAACAAGAGGTGACCGAGACGTGTAACCAATGGCACCCCATACCATCACGCCGGGTGATACGCCAGTATGGCGATGACGAATACACGCTTCCAGTGTGCGTTCACCGCGATGTCGCTAAGCACGGATGCGACCATGATGATGCTGAAAACAGAACCCGGATTTATCTGCTAAAAATGACGTTTTGCCATTCGTGCACCCACGTTCGTCGTTGAGTACACCATCGCAGGCGCTCCTGTCTGTGATGCAGCGTCAAGGGCAACCGCAGCCATGGTCTCCGAGCTGATAGTTCTTGTTGCTGCAAACGTCGTCAAACTGTTCGTGCAGATGGTTGTTGTCTTGCAAACGTCCCCCTCCGTTGACTCAGGAATCGAGACGTGGCTGCACGATCCGTTACAGCCATGCGGATAAGATGCCTGTCATCTCGACTGCTAGTGATACGAGGCCGTTGGGATCCAGCACGGCGTTCCCGTACTACCCTCCTGAACCCACGGATTCCATATTCTGCTAACAGTCATTGGGTCTCGACCAACGCAGCAGCAATGTCACGATACGGTAAACCGCAATCGCGGTTTACTTTATCAAAGTCGGAAACGGGATGGTACGCATTTCTCCTCCTTATACGAGGCATCACAACAACGTTTCAGCAGGCAACGCCGGTCAACTGCTGTTTGTGTATGAGAAACCGCTTGGAAACTTTCCTCCTGTCAGTACGTTGTAGGTGTCGCCACCGGCGCCAACCTTGTGTGAATGCTCTGAAAAGATTATCATTTGCATATAACAGCATCTTCTTCCTGTCGGTTAAATTTCGCGTCTGTAGCACGTCATCTTCGTGGTGTAGCAATTTTAATGGCCAGTAGTGTATATGCTATTATTTCACCTATCACGTTTAAGGCCTTCACGTCCTATCACGCCACTAACCAGGCATGCTTAGCAAGGTAACATTGAATTATCTCTAGTACTGTTGATAAAATATCGATATATAATTGTATATTTACGTACAATATCGATATGCATCGTAAATTATTTCCACACAAATATCGATATCAAAACGGCAATATCGAATGTAGTTAGTTATATTTTATATAATTTTTCCCTATTTACAGTAAATATTTGAAGTTGTTCTTTTGTGACTGTAGTGGGACGTAACTATACTTTCACCATGTGAAGGAGACTTACTACCTTTTTAGCTTTTATCACGTCCAATCTTTTCTTTTGACCGTGTGAACCAAGTGGCACAAAAGAAGCAGTTCGATTGCACTGGACGGTGGTGGTGTGAATGGAATAACAAGAATTCCGATGTGAAGAAATAGTACACCAGTTGCGTAAAAAAAAAAAAAAAATGTTTTTACCGCGACAAGTGTGCTGTTTTTTCACATCGGTAGTCTTCGAAAACAGCTGCTGAAAACAATGAACAAAAATCTGAATGACAAGACTGGTCTTCACCGTGGGTGGAGACGCGTGAGGGGAAATGCTGACGTAATCGGCACTCGGCGCTGCCAACAGAAACTGCAGTGTTTAGCTTCACCGCGCAATTTTGTCACCAAAACTGCTATGTCGTTGGCGTTGACAGTAATAAAAAAACGGGGAAGTCGACATGAAGTGTTCCGGACAAATCCGTAATGCAACGGATTCGAACGACGGACCCATCGGACACCTATTATTGTGCCACTTACCTGCGATTGTTATCGTTAGCAAAGCGGTTATCGCCAAGCGTGAACGTGTATCGTTTCCCTTTCATTGCTTGCTGTGAAGGGGGATAGGCAGATATACAGAACATCTGATACTAAATCAATGCTTGAATTTACAGCTCTAAAACCGACAATATGTATCAGTGTACAGCAGACATTTTTATAGGCAGGTACTTCGATATCGTTTTCGTTGTTCATCTATAGATATCGATACCTTTTTTGGTTTATCGAGAGCAGAGAATGATTATTTTTGACATCGACATATCCGATTCCCGCTGTTTTTAAAATATCAACAGTCATATGTAGCACACGAGTAGAACATGATTATAACAATAATAATAATAATAATAACAAACAGAAGAGAATAGGATTAGAAAACGTGGCTCGAGAATATTTGCACCATTTATGCTGTAGTCATTTTTTATTAATATTTGTTCGCACGACATGTTTCAGCAGCATGCTACCGACATCAGGTGCATTAAAGACATGTACATAAATACGAAATTTTTCCTTGTTGTATGGAATTTATTGAGGTCACCGACTCTATGATAAATTTCTGTAGTAATTTCTACTGCTTCAGTCAATTTACACTAATATGTATTAGCACGACACAATACGGTAGGATGCTGTTATCATCAGGTGCGTAAGGAACATTAATCAGAAGTATGATGAGGATTATTTGCTGCACGTGACAGCGAGTTTGAATTGCGAAATTTAAACATGTACAGAAAGGTTCTTCATTCTATGGTACATCCTAAGGGTGTTGTACGTTTTAAACCATTTCATTAATGTCTTCACTTACATTTTTTTTTAAATTTATTTGTCTCGTGCACAGACCACAGTTACAAACACGTCGTCATCACTTAGCACTATCACATTCAGTTGTCTACTTCCCAAAGACTCTGAACTGCTAAGATGTTTAGAATGAAAACATCTGAATGTGAAAATGTTGATTGGTGATGTGTTTGTTACTGTGCTGTGTGTGCCGCCAGACCGAAGTGGAGGACAAAGGAGAGGAAGCTTACTCACAGCCAGAAAATGATACCCTTATGGGCTAACAAGGGAACCTCCCGATCGCACCCCCTCAGATGTAGTTATAAGTTGGCACCGTGGATAGTCCTTGAAAAACTGAACACAGATCAATCGAAAAAACAGGAAGAAGTTGTGTGGAACTATAAAAAAATGAGCAAAGTATATAAACTGAGTAGTCCATGCGGATGATAGGCAACATCAAGGATGTGAGCCGCTCCGGAACGAGAGGTCCTTGGTTCAAGTCTTCCCTCCAGTGAAAAGTTTAATTTTTTATTTTCAGTTTATGTGACAAACTATCATGTTTTCATCAGTTTTTTGGGAGTGATTATCACATGCACAAGAAAACCTAAATCGGGCAAGGTAGAAGAATCTTTTTACCCATTCGCCAAGTGTACAAGTTGGGTGGGTCGACAACATATTCCTGTCATGTGACGCACATCCCGTCACCAGTGTCGTGTAGAATATATCAGACGTGTTTTCCTGTGGAGGAATCGGTTGACCTATGACCTTGCGATCAAATGTTTTCGGTTTCCATTGGAGAGGCACGTCCTTTCGTCTACTAATCGCACTGTTTTGCGGTGCGGTCGCAAAACACAGACACTAAACTTATTACAGTGAACAGTGAAGTTAATGAAGGTACGGACAGATCATAACTTCGCGAAAATAAATTTTTCTCTCGAGGTAAGACTTGAACCAAGTACCTCTTGCTTCGTATCTACTCACGCTAGCCACGGTACCACGGCGATACTGCGATTACGTTCTCCTTGTGTTGCATATGTTGCACGTGGACTACTCAGTTTGTATATTTTGCTTATTTTTTCATAGTCCCATACAACTTCTTCCTGCTTTCTCGATTGATCTTTGTTCAGTTCTTCAAGGCCTGTCCATTGTGCCAACTTATAACTAAATCTGCGGGGGGTGCGATGGGGAGGTTGCCTTCTAAGAAGAAACAGAAGACTCGTCTAACTGGTCAAACGAGCACCGCGGTCCTAAGCAGACCCAGATGAAAATAATAATAATAATAATAATAACCATCTGCACGGAAAGTAACATAGCACTTGAAGCAGTATTTACATAACAACCATCCGTAACTGCCCATTTACATGTTTCTTTTAGTGCACAGATATCCGTGATAGCGAATACTACGTTGCAAGAATGCTGCCGATAGAAGCCGAAGCTTTCACTTCAAACAGTGAGGGCGTCTGCAGCTGCGCAGTTCACAGCCCAGGAGTGATCGGCTGGCGCACAGTGTGTTCAGACACCCTGTGCGCCGCCTGCTCAGCGTTAGTCTGATGTTAGTTCCGACACAGTTCGCCGCTTGTACTGTTTTACCAGTCTGCCCAGCCTACGACGTCCGACATCTGCAGGGAGGGGTGCGCGCCCAATTCCACGACGTCTGGAAGTGATTTCACCTTTGTTTTCATCACGTGTTGAAGACACTCACCACTGTACTCCCCTAACATACAAGTCGTATAGTCTCGTGGCCATCACAATCTGCCCTCGTTTAAACTCAGATACATCGCGCGATTTCCTCATTCTACACACGCACAACACGCTTACTGGTACTACACGCACCGAGCGTGTGTCTGACTACTGTCATTCCTCGCCAGGTGACGCTGCTAATCGCCTGGACGGGTTCATATCGATAGTAACTCGGCAGTAATAATGTGCTGGTTGATCACTGTATAATGCAGTCATCTGGGTTGAAACACAAAGTAAATATAAAGAACGATTAGGACAGAAACTTTTCTTAGGCTTGTGTAATTCTAGATGCAAGTTAAAGAATTTAAAGGCAAGTAAGCCGAAACTAGGCTGGCCAGACGAGAATTTGAATCCCGCTCTCTCTGCAGGAGAGACGCTCAGTAGCTCGGCACGAGCTTTTGTTGAAGTTTCGAGAACATACCTTCACCGAGGAGTCAAGCAGTATATTGCTCCCTCCTACGTATATCTCGCGAAGAGACCATGAGGATAAAATCAGAGAGATTAGATCCCACACAGAGGCATACCGACAATCTTACTTTCCACGAACAATACGAGACTGGAATAGAAGGGAGAACCGATACAGATACTAAAAGTACCCTCCGCCACACACCATCAGGTGGCTTGCGGAGTATGGATGTAGATGTAGATGTTGTGTGTGTTAGGTTCACAGAACGGGGGGGGGGGGGGGGGGGAGGAATATAAGGCTGTGTAGACGTTTTCTGGTGGTGGGAGCGGCAGAAGAAAGTGCGTGAGTGAAAGCGGAAGTGATCGCGTAACGTACACAGTCGAAAGCGGGAACGAGCAGACAATTATAAGTTGCAAGCTGCGCGCGACAGATTAACAAATAGAAGAACGATAATTGCAACTCCTCTCTTGTTGGTCGGGGCCCGCGAAAACAGTATGGGACCCTGGGTACGCCTGGATCAAAACACTTTTTTTTTATTTCCCCAAACTACTTTCCTTATTGTAAAACATGAAAATGAACTTAGTTGCCTACATTACGAAAACGGCATTAAATGTTTTACTGTTTGGTTCCAGACACACTTGCGTATAATCTTATGGTACATTTGACTGTATAGTCATTATACATTATGTTTTTGTGATTTTTCGCCACAGAGAATGTTATCTGAAAGGCTTGAAGGGTTGTCGTTCCAAAATATGAACTTAAATACGTCTGTATTATGAAAATGAAATTTACGGCAGTACTGTGAGACACTTTCTGTGATCACCGGGCTATAACGTATTCTGTCCTGTACTGACGTTGGTTGGTAGACTGCAATTGCTCCGAAAATCACAGAAAAAGCATAAGTTTTATTTTACCTGTAACTAAAATATTACTTCCTTACATACGTGCCGAGTTGCCTATGCTTCCAAAACGAAAGATACACATCTGTCAAAGTTACACCGGTATGAAAACATAAACTGTGACACACATTTTCGTACAAAAAAACTTACAAGTTGATGCGCTATTTCAAAATACGATTTTCGTTTGACACATACTTTAAATAAGAAACGAGCCTGTAAATTACCGATAATGCTGTAGAAATAATGAGCTCCACCGCCAAAATCGAAAGACGCTTAAGTTCGCAAAAAAGGCTACCATTAGAAATCGTTGTGAGAAGGGAATGAGCTGGTAGAGCCGAGTAGGTTGGGAAAAATGTACGAATGAGGATTATTTTTGATTAGTTTCATGCTGCCTGGTACTCATTGCGAGAGACTAAGAATATTCGTAAAGTCGGTCCCCAATATTACGGAAAGGATTTTCCCATTTGAAGATGCACTATAAGTGAGGCTCGAATTTTGTGTTTAGATGTGGCTTATGGTTCATGTCTGAGGAGTCTCTTACAGACACGTGCGTAGTGAACATGGCAGCGCGTCGTGAGTTAAGCATGTTTCTATGTGGGATGATGACTAAAACGCGCAGTCCTATCTTACTGGCCACACACAAGAATTTGAAATCCGAGGTCAAGAGTGTCCAGGTTGTGCACACCCAAAAAAAGTTTTGCATCACTCGGTTCCGAGAGTTCCGGAACCTATACAGAACATTGGAATAGAGATCAACATGAAAATTATTTCCGCCTTTGTTATTCCTCATGAAAACCATACATTGCAAGTTGTACAACCATACAGCGAGACCTTCAGAGGTGGTGGTCCAGACTGCTATGCACATCACTACCTCGAATACCCAGTAGCACATCCTCTTGCACTGATGCAAGCCTTTATTAGTCTTGGCATACTATCCACAAGTTCATCAGGGCATTGTTGGTCGAGATTGTTCCACTTCTCAACGGCGATTCGGCGTAGATCCCTCAGAGTGGTTGGTGCGTCAAGTCGTCCATAAACAGCCCCTTTCGATCTATCCCAGGAATGTTCAATAGGGTTCATGTCTGGGGAACATGTTGGCCACTCTAGTCGACCGATGTCGGTATCCTGAAGGAAGTCATTCACAAGATGTGTACGATGGGGGAGCGAATTGTCGTCCATGAAGACGAATGCCTCGCCAATATGCTGCCGATGTGGTTGCACTGTCGGACGGAGGATGGTATACAGGTATCTTTCAGCCGTTACGGCGTCTTCCATGACTACGTGCGGCGTACGTCGGCCCCACACAATGCCACCCCAAAACAGCAGGGAACCTCCACCTTGCTGCCCTCCCTGGACAGTCTGTCTAAGGCGTTCAGGCTGGCCGAGTTGCTCCAAAGAAGTCTTCAGCGACTGTCTGATTAAAGGCATCTGTGACACTCATAGGTGAAGAGAACGTGATGCCAATCCTGAGCGGTCCATTCGGCATATTGTTGGGCCCATCTGTACCGCGCTGCATGGTGTCGTGGTTGCAAAGATGGACCTCGCCATGGACGTCGGCAGTGAAGCTGTGGATCATGCAGCCTATTGTGCACAGTTCGAGTCGTAATACGACGTCCTGTGGCTGTACGAAAAGCATTATTCAACATGGTGGCGTTGCTGTCAGGGTTCCTCCGACCCATAATCCGTAGGTAGTGGTCATCCACTGTAGTAGTAGGCCTGAGCGAGGCATGTCATCGACAGTTCCTGTCTCTCTGTATCTCCTCCGTGTCCGAACAACATCCCTTTAGTTCACTCCGAGACGCCTGGACACTTCCCTATTGAGGGCTCTTCCTAGCACAAAGTAAGAATACGGACTTGATCGAACCGCGGTATTGACCGTCTAGGCATTATTGAACTACAGACAACACGAGACGTGTACCTCCTGCCTGGTGGAATAACTGGAACTGATCGGCTGTCGGACCCCTTCGTCTAATAGGCGCTGCTCATGCCTGGTTGTTTACATGTTTGGGCGTGTTTAGTGACATCTCTGAACAGTCAAAGGGACTGTGTCTGTGATACAATATCCACAGTGAACGTCTATCTTCAGAAGTTCTGGGAACCGGGGTGATGTAGAACTTTTTTTTATGTGTCTCTTATCCGTGCCAAAGAGACAATTTTCGACGAGCATAAACCGCCGCAGAGGACGGTCACACTTGCTTGAGGAACGGACCTCACTTCGCCTCAAAAGGGGCGACAGTCATCGCCGCCGTTGTGAATGTGGGGCGTCTGGGCTTCACGGGTGACACTTATTGTAAGCTGTGTGATACAGGTGCATGGAGATATAAATGATATAACTGGAATATGTTAGTTGTCTTCTTCCTTCAAAAGGAGGAAACAGGTGCAAAATATTGAGGCTAATAAATTGCGACGTCCTTCATCTCGGGAACTTGGAGCGGCGAAATCTCCACAGGGAAGTCGTAATTTGAGCCGCGTATCAAGTGCACGGTGGGGCTCATGTAGCGCCTTGGCACACCTCCATCATTCAGTACAAGCGCTTCAACAAAAACGTCCAAACAAAAATACGGACCTTCAAGGTTCCCGTTCAGAAACAATAAAACCGGAAGAAGTAGTGCAATACCGTGCTGAAATGTAATGCCTTCGAACTTTTCTATGTGGAAACTCTCGAAGCTTTTTAAATAACACGTTATTAACATTATACATATTTATTCTTCACTTGCATCCCTCTACCGCTAGAAAGCTCCTAATTGTCGCATGTATCGAGGCGCTACGTAACGTAACTATGTCATTGGGTGAGAAATGGCGTGCTGTAATCGAGTTTCGAATTCGAAGAGGCCGGAAAGTGTGACCGAAAGGTTGTAGGCGCTTCAGTCGGGAACCGCGCTGCTGCTACAGTCGCAGGTTCGAATCCTGCCTCGGGCATGGTTGTGTGTGATGTCCTTAAGTTAGTTAGGCTTAAGTAGTTCTAAGTTCTAGGGGACTGATGACCTCATAGCGCTAAGAGCCATTTGAACCTTTTTTTTCCGAAAGTCCCAACTTGGCCCTTTCCGATTTTCATCGGTTTCCAAAACTTAGATCGCGCCTTCCAGGACTTTGCTTTGACAGTCATGAAGCGATGCACGCAGAGGCGAGGTTGTGGCTCTGTCAACAGACTCAGACATTCTACAGAGACTGTGTCAACAAATTGTTCTCTCTTTGGAAGAAATGTTTTCGTCGCCACGGTGATTATGTTGAGAAATACGAGGGTTGGAACTTAAATAATAGCAACTATTTATTCACAACCGATACAAAAGAGTTACATGTTTGCCCCTGTTACTGCCCTTCAAAGTAGTCATTTGAGTTATGTAGAACACGTTGCCAGCGATGTGCAAGGCGCAGTATACCGTTAGCAGAGCCTGTTCTGTTGATGGTGCGAATGGAGCGGTCTACTGCCTGTCGAATCTCTGAAACAGTTCTGGAGCGAATGCCACGAAGTGGTTCCTTCATCTTCGGAATCAAATCAGTCACAAGGTCTTAAGTCCGGGGAGCATGGTGGATGGTACAGTACTTCCCAGTCCCATCGACCGAACACAGCCGCCACAGCTTGCGCTGTATGCGCCCGCGCATTGTCGTGCAAAACGATGGGTGGATTGCGCAGAAAGTGTCGCCGCTTCTTTCGCAAAGCAGGTGCATTGACGGTCTGCCGTAGAGGAACGTAATGCATTAGGGTAACACCACCATAGTCGCACACTAGAATCATCATAACTTTAGACCGCTCCATTCGCACCATCAACAGAACAGGCTCTGCTAACGGTATACTACGCCTTCCACATCGCTGGCAACGGGTTCTACGCAACGCTGGTGACTACAGAAACAGGTGCAAATATCAACCTCTTTTGTATCGGTTGTCAACAAATAGTTGCCACTATTTAAGTTCCATCCCTCGTAAATACAAGAGATGAAGAAAGAAGATGTAGAATATTAATAATTTTCCTTTATTTAAAAAGATTTAAGAGTTTTCACATCAAAATTGGGAGAGACTTTTCAGCACGCCCTCGTTCTTTCGCTTGCGTGGACGACCACTCCCCGTCTTATTTCATGTAAATGAGTACATCCGTAGGGCCACATACAGGAGCCGATCTCCATGATCATGGAACGAGTCGGCACATGAAATTACATCAAGGAAGATAACAATAAATAAAATAAAGTTTACACTTCTGTGGAGAGAGATTTCTGCAGACTCTGGGGCTCTTGCTATGATAAGTGGCTTTTCCCAGTCAGCATACAGGCACACTAAGGTTTTGTTTCCTGTCTGGCAGTGTGGCAGCCTATTCTACGGAATTCTACGGTACGTGTTACTAGGAACTGGTTTTCGTATATGCTGAAAGGCTGAAAAAATTGCGACCTGTCACTTTCTTATGATTATTTTGCCTTTTCCAGTTTCAGGCTGGTTCGCCTATCTTCAGCCGAGGTTTAGGCTAGGATGGCATGTGACACTTTAGCTGTAAGTTCGCTATGCGTAAGTATGGGAAAGCAAGTAACCTGTTGGTGGTGACAGAGTGATCTGTAGCTTAGGCCGAGGTCTGGATTAGGTTGGACTGCGGCAGTTTGGTTGTGAGGTGGCGGGGCCAATGAATGTGTAAGCAAAAAAAAGTACCTGATGTGTCTTGGGTTCCGCAGAAATGCCGATACACTCCTCCGCACAAATACCACAAACTAATATGAGAAACGTTATTTTTTCTGCGGAGTTATATTTGTCATTATTTTTATACATACATTAACTAGCAGCTGGCCGGAGTGGCCTAGCGGTTCTAGGCGCTTCAGTCTGGAACCGCGCGACCGCTACGGTCGCAGGTTCGAATCCTGCCTTGGGCATGGCTGTGTGTGATGTCCTAAGGTTGGTTAGGTTTAAGTAGTTCTAAGTTCTAGGGGACTGATGACCTCTGATGTTAAGTGCCATAATGCTCAGACCCATTTGAACCTTTTTTTTTTTTTTTTTTTTTTTTTCAAATAATAATTTAAACCATTTGAGTGCTGTCCTATTCATACCATAGTACTTGAGTTTATCTAGAAGTTTTCCATGATTTGAGGCTATAAGGCAATCCAGTCTCAGGAAATCTAATCTACAGTCATAGAAGTAAACTACGTACATTACACCGTAACGTTTAGTAATGAACGTATCTGTTAAACGTAGGTCAGTTGAGGCTAGTGAACGAACCGATAATGGAGAGTTTAACATTTCTTAGCCATTGTGGAGGTAGTGTCTCACATACAGCTTACAGCATTACTCGCTTACTATGCTGCAAGGAGCATGGCCACCCAGTAAGGCAGTAGGTTCAAACTGACCTTCGGAGTGATAGCTTCTTTGTTTTCACAGTGAGCACACATGGAGGTTCACGCCCTCTACGATTCGCTCACGCAATACGCGTCGCAACGGGCGCCAAGCCACTCAACGTAACGTCGCTTCTGACCCTGGCACCACGCGGGCTCCAAGGACGAATTTTCGCTGGGACGCAGTTTGCTCCGTCTTTCGTGCCACCTCACCGTTGATAAGGCTTTACGGTCGCATTAATCGGGGAACGCGATAGTCCAAGGGGAGCGGAGAACACGAGAAGAACGCGAGGTATGTTGGAATAACACTCTCATCCCGGACGGCAAAAAAAAGGGGAGGGGGGGGGGGGGGGGGGGAAGCGGTGCCGGCAGAACCGCAGCAGCGGTGGCTATGGCGGTGTTTCTCAGAGGAGAGCCGTGTTTACATGTTGCAGGGGGCTGTCGGGGCTACTGCCTGGAAAACTGGCCTGCTGTGTCTGTTTTTTACAAGCCACAAATCTTTCCGTTGGTTCACTCCATCTGTCCCTTCATTGCGCTAATCCTTTTCATTTTTACGTCACCAACACACATCGTCTATAACTGTTTCGCATGGTCTAATCTCCATTATTATTCTTTCTGTGTTCCGTTTATAGTTCCAAATAGCAACAAATTGCCTGTTAGCGCATACTGTAGTTTGCTTCAACGTCCACACCAGCGTACATACTCTGCAGACCGCCATATGGTGCGTGGCGGAGGGTATATTCCACCACTCTTCGCCATTCCCTTTCCTGTTCCACTCGCAAATGAAGCGGGGGAAAAATCACTACCTGTATACCTCCACACGACTCCTAATTTATCTTGTCTCGACTTCGCTTTGTAAGTAGGCTGTTTAGGTTCTTATATTGGTAACGCCACCGCCACGTAGCGCTCTGTATATCAAAATCACTAACTGTGCTGTGTGCAGTCTCTGGCTGGTTTGCATTGTTGTTATTGTAGTGCTGGGCAAGTGGCTGTTGACAGCGCGTAGCGTTGCGCAGTTGGAGGTGAGCCGCCAGCAGTGGTGGATGCGGGGAGAGAGATGGCGGAGTTTTGAGAGCGGATGATCTGGACGTGTGTCCATCAGACGCAGTAAATTTGTAAGACTGGATGTCATGAACTGATATATATATATATATATATTATGAGTTTTGAACACTATTAAGGTGAATACATTGTTTGTTCTCTATCAAAACCTTTCGTTTGCTAACTGTGCCTATCAGTAGTTAGTGCCTTCAGTAGTTTGAATCTTGTATTTAGCTGGAAGTAGTGGCGCTCGCTGTATTGCAGTAGTTCGAGTAACGAAGATTTTTATGAGGTAAGTGATTTGTGAAACGTATAGGTTAATGTTAGTCAGGGCCGTTCTTTTGTAGGGATTATTGAAAGTCAGATTGCGTTGCGCTAAAAACATTGTGTGTCAGTTTAGTGTTGATCAGAATAGGTAAAGAGCGACATGTCTGAAGTTCAGTTTTGCTCACCTGTTTGAAAACCAAATAACGTAAGGGATTTACCAGCATAGTAATTCACTAATTTTTCTAAGGGGACGTTTCACCTTTCCTTACGTGAAATGTACCTGGGCGGCAATAAATCCTTTTGCAGGCAGCCGCATTCTCTGAATTTTCTTAGTAGTGTTTCGCGAAAAGTACGTTGCCATTTCTCGACGGATTTGGGTTCATGAACCATCACCGTAACACTCGTGTGTTGATTGAAGTTGTCGCTAATAAATGTAGCAGCAATGCTGTGAATTGCGTCGATGTCTTCCTTCGATCCGACTCGGAGGGGCCGGCCGCTGTGGCCGAGCGGTTCTAGGCGCTTCAGTCCGGAACCGCGCTGGTGCTATGGTCGCAGGTTCGAATCCTGCCTCGGGCATGGATGTGTGTGATGTCCTGAGGTTAGTCAGGTTTAAGTAGTTTTAATTCTAGGGGACTGATTACCTCAGATGTTCAGTCCCATAGTGCTTATAGCCATTTTGGAATCGGAGGGGATCCGAAACACTCAAGCAGTTCTCAAGAATGGGTCGCACTACTGTAGTCTGCTTTATAGATGAGATACGCTTTCCTACAATTCTCCCAGTGAACAGAAGACGACTCAACACACTGGTCGAACATTAGAGAATTGGTTTCCTGTTAAAATGTGGTTCAAGTGGCTCTGAGCACTATGGAACTCAACATCTGTGGTCATCAGTCCCCTAGAACTTAGAACTACTTAAACCTAACTAACCTAAGGACATCACACACATCCATGCCCGAGGCAGGATTCGAACCTGCGACCGTAGCAGTCTCGCGGTTCTGGACTGAGCGCCTAGAACCGCTAGACCACCGCGGCCGGCTGTTAAAATGTGTTCAAATGTGTGCGAATTCCCAATGGACAAAACTGCTGAGTTCATCGGTCCCTAGACCTAAAGCACTCAGTCTTCAGGCCACAAGTGGCCCATCGGGACCATCCGACTGCCGTATCGTCCTCAGCTGAGGATGCGGATAGGATGGGCATGTGGTCAGCACACCGCTCTCCTGGTCGTTATGAAGGTTTTCTTTGACCGGAGACGCTACTGCTCGGTCGAGTGGCTGAGTGCACCACGATGAAATGGCAAGAGCACATGGCGGCTCGGATGGCCACCCATCCAAGTGCCGGCCACGCCAGATAGCGCTTAACTTCGGTGATCTGACCGGAACCGGTGTAGCACTGCGGTAAGGCCGTTACCTCCCTAGACTTCCACACTACTTAAACTAACTTATGCTAAGAACAACACACACACACACACCCATGCCCGAGGGAGGATTCGAACCTCCGACAGGAAGGGCCGTGCAATCCAAGACATGGCGCCTTAAACCGCGCGGCAATTTTTTTTCTACTCATCTGCATTAACCCTCAAATCACGAGGTGGGGTCTCTGCGACCCCTATGTTTAAACAGAGATTTAAGGAAAAAATCTTTTGAAATTTTTAATTTTTGCAAAATAACATTTACTTTTACAATTATTTAAGTATTGTTTAAATGCTTCCAGTTATTTTTATTGCACTAAACAAAGACTGCAGCATTTTACTATTAACACACAAAACCACATAATTTTGTGTAGTTCTTTTAAATAGTACACATAAATAGACTATTAATAGTCCGAAAAATTATGCAATCCTTGTAGCAAATAAATTTCCAAATAAAACTAAATTCCAGGGTTTAAATTTGCGCATTAAAATTCCGCACGATAGGTACAAAAAGGAAGTCTGCCAAATTGACACTCAATGCTGGGAACTACATTTTTATCACCACTCAGAACACATTACATTTTAACAGACATTTTAAGTATTTCATTAAAGAAACGGACAGATCCCCATCACAACTTTACTAAAGTACTTCCTCTCAATGATACTCTTGATCAATAGCAGAACTGTGATCACTGGCTAATGCAAAATCGTCGTTTATTTCTTGATCTATGTCTCTGAAACCTTCTTCCATAGACCGACTAACAATTTCATCAAACTCGGGAAAGTTAAAAATATCACATTTGTGCCAACACATTTTGAGCTATACGGTACCGTACTGAAGAAAACAGGTACCAGGCGCGGTCTAGGGGACTCCAACACCTATCAATAACACGTGTCAACAATAAACACACAAGGCGATAACACAACCGACACAAAAACATCGTAGGTATGAGTGCATGGTTTCGCGGCGATATGAATTAATAAAATTTACTCGGGCTTCCAACCGCGTCAGGTTGTTAAAATCCCACGACCTTTCGACCGAGCTATCCCCGGTCATTGTCAAATGGTAAGACTGACTGCAGGCTGTGACGTCACTAGTGCTCCCTTCCTCTCCATATATGGTAATGTTTTCATCTAGCGTTCGTCGCGCCCGTTTTAACACCGCTGTTCTGAGCTGCAAACCGCCGTCCTTGTTGATGGCGTTTTCAGAGGTTTTTATTTCAATAGCTTCTTTTATGACGCTATCTCAAAATTCCTTCGTCTTTAAAACGACAGATGTTTCGTCGAATAGAATTCGGTGTCCATTTTCTAAGGCGTGTTCTGCCACGGCTGATTTTTCTGGATACCGTAGGCGTAAGCACCTCCAATGTTCCGTCCGGCGTTGCTCCAAGTGCGTACTGTTTGGCCGACGTAGTAACAGCCACACTGACATGGTATCTTGTACACTCCAGGCGTTCTGTGCCCTAGATCGTCCATCACAGGTCTCATGAGCTGTCGAATTTTTGCTGGGGGCCTGAACACCGATGAAATGTTAAAGCTCTTCAGGAGCCGGCCAATCTTTCCCGACACTGTACCGCAGAAAGGCAAAAACACAACTTTCTTGCTTTCTTCTTCGGTGGCGTTCTCTTCTCTGTTGGTGTGTTTCTCGCGTGTCACACCAGCTATAGCCTATGACACCTGTCCGTGGCTGTACCCTTTTTCCCGGAAGGTGGCTCAGTTCTAGTGGCAGACTTTCTGCGTCTGAGACTAAAAGTTTTCCGGGAAAACGGGTACACACTCTGGATGTAGCAGTCTAAAGAGCGCATCAACTGTTTCGTACTCTACATTAATTCTGTAGTTTTTGGAACACTAATTCTATAAATTAAATTGTTCAGAAATAAAAACAGTTCTTATTGCCCATATAGTGTATTTACCTTCAGAAATTCCCCCTTCAGTGCTTAATAAATCGCTTCGCACGTTTCTGGAATTATTTTTGGTTATTGTGCCTTGTCGTATCCGAGTGCTACAACTGCACGTATAGCATTTATCAAGTGAGAATTCTGCTTTGTATTATTAGAAGCCTCGTAACTAAACATATACTGAAATTCACTCTCATCCGTTCGTAAGCAATTTGTATAAAACTTGACGTCCTCCACTTCCAGCTCTCGTAACAAATTTTCCTGAATGTTTCTGGTATCTCGAAGTAACACCCATGGCTTCATTCAAGTATGTTTCCTTTTATTCCTACGCTTTTATTCCAAATGCACACACAATGAAATCGTGGTACAAGCAGCTGTAGCGCATTACAATAAGTAGTTGTAAGCCATCTTGAAATTTGACGAAAATATGACGATAGTCTAGCACCCGTTTTAAGAGCCCCGCCAAAGATTTACATCTACATCTACATTTATACTACGCAAGCCACCCAACGGTATGTGGCGGAGGGCACTTCACGTGCTACTGTCATTACCTCCCTTTCCTGTTGCAGTCGCGTATGGCTCGCGGTAAGAACGACTGCCGGAAAGCGTCCGTGAGCGCTCGAATCTCTCTAATTTTACATTCGTCATCTCCTTGGGAGGTATAAGTAGGGGGAAGCAATATATTCGATACCTCATCCAGGAACGCACCCGCTCGAAACCTTGACAGCAAGCTACACCGCGATGAAAAGCGCCTCTCTTGCAGAGTCTGCCACTTGAGTTTGCTAAACATCTCCGTAACGCTATCACGCTTACCAAATAACCGTGAAGAAACGCGCCGCTCTTCTTTGGATCTCCTCTGTCGCCGGCCATGGTGGCCGAGCGGTTCTAGCCGCTCAGTCCGGAACCGCGCGACTGCTACGGTCGCAGCTTCGAATCCTGCTCCAAGCATGGATGTGTGTGATGTCGTTAGGTTGGTTAGGTTTAAGTAGTTCTAAGTTCTAGGGCACTGATGACCACAGATGTTGAGTCCCGTAGGCCATAGTGCTCAGAGCCATTTGAACAATTTATGTCCTCTGTCAACCCGACCTGGTACGGATCCCACACTGATGAGCAGTACTCAAGGATAGGTCGAACGAGTGTTTTGTAAGCCACCTCCTTTGTTGATGGACTACATTTTCTAAGGACTCTTCCAATGAATCTCTACATGGCACCAGCCTTACCAACAATTAATTTTATATGATCATTCCACTTGACATTGTTCCGTACGCATACTCCCAGATATTTTACAGAAGTAACTGCTACCAGTGTTTGTTCCGCTATCATATAATCATACAATAAAGGATCCTTTTTTTCTTTTTAAGGGTCAGTTGCCACTCCCTGCACCAAGTGCCTATCCGCTGCAGATCTTCCTGCATTTGGCTGCAGTTTTCTAATGCTGCAACTTCTCTGTATTCTACAGCATCATCCGCGAAAAGCCGCATGGAACCTCCGACACTAGGTCATTTATGTACCGCGTGATCAAAAGGTCAGTATAAATTTGAAAACTGAATAAATCACGGAATAACGTAGATAGAGAGGTACAAATTGACATACATCGTTGGTATGACATGGAGTTTTATTAGAACCAAAAAAATTCAAACGTTCAAAAAATGTCCGACAGATGGCGCTGCATCTGATAAGAAAAGCAATAATTAGCATACCAAATTAAGACAAAGCAAAGATGATGTTCAATGCTCAATATGTCCACCATCATTCCTCAACAATAGCTGTAGTCGAGGAATAATGTTTTGAACAGCACTGTAAAGCATGTCCGGAGTTATGGTGAGGCATTGGCGTCGGATGTTGTCTTTCAGGTTCCCTAGAGATGTCGGTCGATCACGATACACTTGTAGTTCAGGTAACCCCAAAGCCAATAATCGCACGAACTGAGGTCTGGGGCCCTGGGAGGCCAAGCATGAGGAAAGTGGCGGCTGAGCACACGATCATCACCAAACGACGCGCGCAAGAGATCTTTCACGCGTCTAGTAATATAGGGTGGGACGCCATCGTCCATAAACATCGTACGTTCCAGCAGGTGTTTATTAGCCAGGCTGGGGATGATGCGATTCTGTAACATATCAGCGTACTTCTCACCCGTCACGGTAGCAGTTACAAAACCAGAATCACGCATTTTCTCGAAGAAAAAATGTCCCGATAACGGTAGACGTGGTAAATCCAACCCATACCGTGACTGTCTCGTCGTGCAATGGAGTTTCCACGACAGTTCTAGGATTTTCGGTAGCCCAAATGCTGCAGTTGTGGGCGTTGACAGACCCTCGGAGCGTGAAATGAGCTTCGTCGGTCCACAACACGTCACTCAATCAATCGTCATCTTCCGCCATCTTTTGAAACGCCCACACCGCAAATGCCCTCCGCTTCACTAAATCGCCAGGTAACAGTTCATGATGCCGCTGGATTTTGTACGGATAGCATCGGAGGGTACGCCTAAGTGCCAACCAAACAGTAGTGTATGGAATGCCGGTGCGACGTGCGACTTCCCCGTGCATAGAGGAACCCGCTACAGACTCCGTTTCTTTCTGAACTGTCTCAGCAGCATTACGCCTTGTGCTCGGTCGGCCACTACAGGGTCTATCGTCTAATCAACCCGTGGCTTCGAACGTCGAAATCATTCTCGCCACAGCTGCATTTGTCAACGGACCTTTACCCGTTCGAATCCCCTTCCTATGGCGATAGGATCGTAACGCTGAACTAGCACATTCCCCTTTCTGATAATACAGCTTCACTGAAAGCGCCTTTTGAGGTAACGTCAACATGCTGCAGCTGATGGCGCATCTGATTCTGTCTCTCATTACAGCTCCTTTTATACACGATTGTCATGCACAGTCACTGACGTTTTGCTGTCCAGCGCCATCTGTCGGTCATTCTGTGAAGTTTTTTGGTTCTAATAAACCCCCATGTCATTCCAAGCATGTGTGTTAATTTTTACCTCTCTGTCTACATTATTCCGTGGTTTACTAAGTTTTCAAATTTATACTAACTTTTTGATCACCCTGTATATTGTGAAAAGCAATGGTCCCATAACACTCCCCTGTGGCACGCCAGAGGTTACTTTAACGTCTGTAGACGTCTCTCCGTTGAGAACAACATGAAGTGTTCTGTTTGCTAAAAACTCTTCAATCCAGCCACACAGATGGTCTGATATTCCGTAGGCTCTTACTTTGTTTATCAGGCGACAGTGCCGAACTGTATCGAACGCCTTCCGGAAGTCAAGGAAAATGGAATCTACCTGGGAGCCTGTATCTAATATTTTCTGGGTCTCATGAACAAAGATCTTTGTCGAAGAAACTTGACGAATATTTGATCTTATTTCTTCGTCAAGGAAATGTGATAGTTTAATATCGCATAAGGAAAGGAACGAACTTAGTAAGTCTATGGGAACGAAGCGAGCAGAAGAATGGGTGGTACTATTCGCGCAGCCTGAGAGGCCAGCGGGCAGAGAATTCCGCAGCGCCGGCGCGCGCTGCGGTGTAGGCAGGAAGCCGCATTGCGTCAACAGCGGCGGCAGCTGACAAACAAGGAACGAGTCGGCGCGGCCGGATGAGCAGTGGGAAGGCGTCAGCGGCCGGCCGCCGCGTCTTGTGATGTGTGAGGGTTGCGGCTGCTGGGGAGGAGGGCGGCGTTATCAGGGGTCGCCGCTTCCGGCCGCGTCTCCTCCACTGCCGTGCCGCCCAGTAGCGTCCCAGCCGCCGTCTAGCCACCACCCTTTCTGGCACCGCCTGTCGCCGATGCTATCATAGCGAGAGCGCCGGTGTCTGAATCGAGCGCGCTAGCAGCGGCTTCGCCTCTGCCAGCATCCACCTGTTGCTGTCGCGGCAGTCGGCGGCGGAAAACGCCCCCCTGGTGGCTGTGTCGTGCTGTGGCGGCCATGTGTCTGCGTTGTTTACGTCATCGAGGCACTGGCCGGCGCGAGTGTTGTTTCCCCGTGCGTCGCGACCTGCTCGGTTCGCGTGTGCCGCGCACTGAGTCACCACCGCACTGACAAGTGAACGCTGGTCTACTCCGCGAGAAGGCGCATCGTGGCACCCCGACCCGAGGTGAGTCACGCACGTGAATCAACAAAGCTGTGTGCTTCACTTCGCTCACGGTCAGTTGTAGCCTTGCGCATAATAGTTCGCGACTGGGAACGTTCAGTTTAGTTCGCGGTTCCGTCGCGAACTACGTCGCTCTTTTAGTTCGTTAGCTCCCATCTCGATTTCCAGAAAGACAGTTCGCTCGCTTTGCTACCGCTACTGCACCCGCTCTTTTATTCGTTACGCTAGTCTTTTAAATGATGACCAGTGTTGACTGTGCCTGTATTATTACAGTAATTAGACTTCGAAACGGCAAATAAACCAGTTATTTACACAAATGAGTAAAATGGGGTAATCAACTACTTTACGTACAGTGCAGTCGTAGTACTTTAATCTTAAAATATATTTATTTATTAGTTCATTGTAGGAATATTACTTACAGAATATGCTAAATGCGTTTTTTGTGAATAAAAATACACTTTCATAAATAATCGACTTTTTTTAAGTTTTAGAAATAACCAACAAAAAATATTTCTGTTTTAAGTGCAGGTTAAGTACTATATGGCACAAACAATAGTACCTTTATCAGTAACTGAAGAAACACTTATAATTTGTTACCAAACAATTAGACATAGAAAAAATAACTATGACCCCTGAGTGAGATCGTATTCTAAAGCATACTTTTTGTGCTTTGTATTATCACTCTTTATATAATGTCTTCTAATTTTCAAGTGAAATATTATAAAAGTTTACATATTATTATGTAAAACCATTAACTTGGAAACTTTGTTCGTTGATAACAGTGTTCTTCGTTCATTAAGGATTTGTCCCGTCGCCGAAAAAACGCGGTCGCAGGGCACTGATCTCGCTACTATGCAACATCTCTTTAACACATATGCATATACATGAGGATATAACTAACGACGCTCGTGCCACCACTTAAGCGAATCTTTTTTTTTTTCTATTTAAATACTCTTCGTTGAGGTATTTATCGAGTTCGCGAATACCAGCAGCAAGTTGGTTATCTGGTCTAGTGATTGTTCTTATTTATTGGTCATACTCGTCCCATATAGAGTCGTTTTTTTTTATTTTCATTACTGCTGCTACTAGAACAAGACGCCGAAGGGTCCCTAGCAGTAGGATCAGCCACTAAAATATCTCGATCCTCCCTCTGAAGTAACTGCACTCTGCCAACTTTATTTTTGAGGCGTTCCATTGCAGCTTCACAAGCTTTTTGATTTCTAAATCCTCTGTCTAAATCGGGGGTCCAGAATAGTACACTCAGCGTATAGAATGTTATTCTCTAAATCTTTAAAACGGTCTTCCATGCCTTTCTTGAGCCCTGATTGCACAGCGATGATTTTTTTTATTGTTAGAAGCATGCTTCTGCAGAAAGCTGTTGAGCAGGATACAATACACAATAACCTTTGACAAAGTCACATTTCTTTCGGCACTTACTTCTACCGTGATTTTTTTAAAGCCTACTGCGGTCTCTCGCTCCGTCTCGTTGTTTTCCGTTGGTCTTCCGAAAAGAGCGAACGAACTAAGCAGCGAGGTTATCCGTGAACTAGTTCGCCTGTGGGAGTGCTCTTCAGAACTAGTTCGTTCGCGAACTACGCAAGAATAGTCAGTTGCAGTTTACATATCACCTACTCCGCAAACCACTGTCAAGTGCAGACACACAGATAGACAGGATAGAAATGTATTGACACATCGAGGTTTGGAGTCAGTTCATGAACCATGCACTATGTTTACGTGGAGCTCCCAAAACCGGATTTCGTAAATCGATTCCAGTTGCTCCATTAAGCATTTCAGTATTGATTCTGAAAATGCGGAACTATACACTCCTGGAAATGGAAAAAAGAACACATTGACACCGGTGTGTCAGACCCACCATACATGCTCCGGTCACTGCGAGAGGGCTGTACAAGCAATGATCACATGCACGGCACAGCGGACACACCAGGAACCGCGGTGTTGGCCGTCGAATGGCGCTAGCTGCGCAGCATTTGTGCACCGCCGCCGTCAGTGTCAGCCAGTTAGCCGTGGCATACGGAGCTCTATCGCAGTCTTTAACACTGGTAGCATGCCGCGACAGCGTGGACGTGAACCATATGTGCAGTTGACGGACTTTGAGCGAGGGCGTATAGAGGGCATGCGGGAGGCCGGGTGGACGTACCGCCGAATTGCTCAACACGTGGGGCGTGAGGTCTCCACAGTACATCGATGTTTTCGCCAGTGGTCGGCGGAAGGTGCACGTGCCCGTCGACCTGGGACCGGACCGCAGCGACGCACGGATGCACGCCAAGGCCGTAGGATCCTACGCAGTGCCGTAGGGGACCGCACCGCCACTTCCCAGCAAATTAGGGACACTGTTGCTCCTGGGGTATCGGCGAGGACCATTCGCAGCCGTCTCCATGAAGCTGGGCTACGGTCCCGCACACCGTTAGGCCGTCTTCCGCTCACGCCCCAACATCGTGCAGCCCGCCTCCAGTGGTGTCGCGACAGTCGTAAATGGACGGACCAATGGAGACGTGTCGTCTTCAGCGATGAGAGTCGCTTCTGCCTTGGTGCCAATGATGGTCGTATGCGTGTTTGGCGCCGTGCAGGTGAGCGCCACAATCAGGACTGCATACGACCGAGGCACACAGGGCCAACACCCGGCATCATGGTGTGGGGAGCGATCTCCTACACTGGCCGTACACCTCTGGTGATCGTCGAGGGGACTCTGAATAGTGCACGGTACATCCAAACCGTCATCGAACCCATCGTTCTACCATTCCTAGACCGGCAAGGGAACTTGCTGTTCCAACAGGACAATGCACGTTCGCATGTATCCTGTGCCACCCAACGTGCTCTAGAAGGTGTAAGTCAACTACCCTGGCCTGCAAGATCTGCGGATCTGTCCCCCATTGAGCATGTTTGGGACTGGATGAAGCGTCGTCTCACGCGGTCTGCACGTCCAGCACGAACGCTGGTCCAACTGGGGCGCCAGGTGGAAATGGCATGGCAAGCAGTTCCACAGGACTACATCCAGCATCTCTACGATCGTCTCCATGGGAGAATAGCAGCCTGCATTGCTGGGAAAGGTGGATATACACTGTACTAGTGCCGACATTGTGCATGCTCTGTTGCCTGTGTCTATGTGCCTGTGGTTCTTTCAGTGTGATCATGTGATGTATCTGACCCCAGGAATGTGTCAATAAAGTTTCCCCTTCCTGGGACAATGAATTCACGGTGTTCTTATTTCAATTTCCAGGAGTGTATCTGGCACTTCAACAGTCGATATTCGCTCCAAAGCAAATGTGTAACTTTTTTTTGAAACTTGAGTGTGTTGTCAGGTACCCATTTTAAGGCGAGCGAGGGGTGGTAAGCGCACTTGCTTGTCTACAAAACGCGTGTAGTTAGCGGTTTCCTATCCCCGGTCCTCCGGCAGTGAATTCACCTTTATGTTGATTCACAGTTCAGCCACGAGGCACGATATTTCCGTCCAGCACCTCGAATTTCGCTACACTTAGCGGGTGGAGGACGTGCTAAATAACGTTCCAAAGTTTCTAGCACACCTGCGTATAGTTTATTCTGCAAGTGCATCATCCAAAGTACACACACTTAACACACTTCTGTACAGTAGCGCGGAGTGGCCGCTTCGTTCGAGGCGCCATGTCACGGATTGCGCGGCCCCTCCCACCGGAGGTTTCGAGTCCTCCCTCGGGCATGGCTGTATGTTTTGTTCCTAACGTAAGTTAGTTTACGTTAGTTTAAGTAGTGTGTAAGTCTAGGGACTGATGACCTCAGTAGTTTCATCCCTTAGGAATTCATGCATGCTTAAACATTTGTATTGTCAGGCTATGTCTTATTTCTTTTTTTCTTTTTTTTTTATAGAAACAAATGTTTCAGCTAATATGGACTAAATGATTATTTGTTCAGTAGCGGAGAAGCAGAAACATTAGATTGACCATAAGTTCTCTACCTGTAATATTTACTTTGACAGCAACAGCCACCCAAGTGCTCACTGAATCAGTTAGTGGAACGCCACACGTGTGTGACAAAAATACACACACACACACACACACACACACACACACACACACACACACACCAGAATCGCAAAAGCGATATTTGGCCAGTCTAGCAGACCAGGTTCTGGACTTAACATGTAAACACGACAGCGATAAATGGTTTTCGTAATTCGGTTTTCACCTTCCGGAAGTCGTGTCGCGTGTAAACGAAGTAACGTTTATGTACCTGGTTCGGTAAACAGAGGATGGTCAGTATCGATATATCGATAGTTGCATGAACTGCGTTAGTGCTATCGATACAGAAGATGTGTCGTATTCAGTCTGTCTAATTTTTGAAACATGAAAAAATAGATTTTTTTAAAAAAAAGTAGTTAGGTTCAAACAGAAAACTTTTATGATTAAAATTTTTCGTTTGAGAGATCTGTCACTGATTTTGAAAGACGTACGCATGAAGTTTGATTGAATGAAAAACATATCAATTATTTCGTTGCTTTTGACTCACAGAAAATTTACTGACTTGGTAACTACAACGAACTATCACTACTAAGGTATTAGACAGAAAATAGACATTGACAGGACAGAACCTGAGGAATAAAGGATCATTAATTTGATGATGGTGATAATGGAGAATTGTGTGGGAATGAAATTTGTAGAGACCAAGGCTTGAATCCGGTATATACAGGTTCAAATTGTCGTAAGTTGTAATGGTTGTGCCGAGACGAAGAGAGATGAGCACAATTGAGAAGCGTGGAGAATTGCACCAAAACAGTCTCCAGATACGATATATTAGTGTTTCTTCCGGTTCCAATACCGCATGGAGCGACTGAAGAATGCTTAAATGCGCTACAATTTCTCTAACTTGTTTTCACTGTCAGTACGGAAGCGATATATAGGTGGCTGAAATATATACCTCGTTTCTTCCTATTGTAAGCAGGCTTCTGTGGAGTAATTGGCGACTATCTTCATGCAGCGCTACCCTGTGGATCAAAAGAACCTGTCGCCATTCGCACTGCCCTCCTTTGTATGCATTCAGTAAAGACTTATTTCGTAGGGGCAGAGCCGGTTTAAGGCCCAAGCGACACGTAACACAACTAATACCGAAAACTGGCCCTGGGTGTGGGTGCCGTACAGTTGTGTGACTCACCTCACAATACTTAACGAGTATTTTGCTGCCAATCTCCTTTGTAGACAAACTCAATTTTCCAACTATTCCACCACTAAACGCAAGTCCGCCCACCTTACGTATGATGCAGTGTGAGAATTCTATATCATATAACCAGAAACAGTTGCCTCCAGGTATTTGTATGAGCTGATTTATTCCAGTAATGACTCAGTAATATATTTTCTACGTTCGTCAAGAACAATTTTAGTTTCAACGTGAGGGAGTGTGGGTCCTGAAAAGGGCATGCTGAACGTAATTATTAGCTATCGACTAAAACATTCAGCCAGATAAGCCCATACAAAGTAATTAAATCAACATCTTTTACGATTACATAGCACTAATACACGGATCTTTTTTTTGTTATGTTGCGTGTCCATAGGTAATCGCCTAAACAACCTGCGCATAAATGCGGCCCAGGCAAAGAGAATGTTTTGTTCCTACACACAGCAAACCGTCAAGTCGCCGCCTCAAACATTTAGAAATTTGTGGTAAGGGCTGTGGGACCAAACTGCTGAGGTCATCGGTCCCTAGGCTTACACCCTAATTAATCTAACTTAACCCTACTTACGCTAAGGACAACACACACACACACACACACTCAAACCTCCAACGGGTGGAGCGCACAATCTGTGACAAGGCGCCTGAGACCTCGTGGCTACCCCGCGCGGTTTGGCGCCTCAGGCCCAAGCGATAGCCACCTAGTTGAATAGGGGGGAGGGGAGCGTGGGCGGGCGTGAATTACTCATTTCTACCGGGACTGTGTAGACACGCATGCACCGCATAGGCTGACTACCGGCTCTGTGTCCCGTATGAGATTTGGCCACCCTGTGTAAATCTGGATGGTCGGATGGGGATTCGAACCGTGGTCCTCCCGAATGTGAGTCCAGAGTCCAGTTCGCCTGGTCCAAGGATAATTTGAGCAGACATGTGAAAGAGAAACAGGCACATGCGTCGAAGATGAAGACAATAGCTTCGAACTTATCGCATTGAGAAAACACAGCTCCAGTTTTGTACTGTCAGTTATACCACCTCCCCTTTGTTGCAACTAACGAAGTTCTAAGTTCCTAGGAGCGTGTTTGATGAAAACTTAAGTTAGAAAAACCCTATCGTAAACCTCCTGAAACGTCTACCTTCAGCTACTTATCCCATAAGAATAATACTGCCAAATTTGCAGGTTTGAAAATTAGGAAGTTAACTGATTTGCGTAGTTCCGTTCACTGATGTCGTACGGGGTAACTCCTCATTTAGTCAAAAAGTATTCAATGCACAAACATGTAATAAAGTAATTTGAATTGTGTGTCTTCACACATTACGTCTTGGCAGGCTCTCTTTAAGCAGCTGGGAATATTATCCACTGCCTCACAGCACATTTATCCACTTTTGAAATTTATTCTCAAGAATCTGTCAGTGTTTGAGAGAGAGAGCAGTTCACTAGTACAACACAAGAAGAAAAAAAGATATGCATTACCCCACAACTAATAATAAAGGGGTGCAATACGCAGCTATCAAATTTTTTGACACACTACCAACGTAAGTAAAGTGTCTGGCAGACAGCAGAAGTGTTTTGCGGATGTTGATTAAATATGTCTCTCCTTAAAAACAACTTCAATACCAGTAAGACATTAATGAATGGTAATAGTCATTTATACCGAAGATGGAAGTGGCAACGTGTAGCAATGTAAATAAATATTTAGCGTCTTTTGTATCTTTTCAGCTGACATGTTCCATATCAGAACGTTTATCGTGAATATGGTCTATGGAACAGGTAACTAAGTAACCAACAATGTACTTCGATTAACAGAGCAGTTTTGTGCCAGCGCTGTATACAGTCTCTATAATAAAGCTTCCGAAGAAAACAGCGACTGTCGTATAACAGGTGTAAAACGTTACATAGGGTTATAGACGGAGAGACGCTGAATGAAACGCCTCGAGCATCAAAGAGAGAATACGCTAAGCCTTCAACAACTACCGCAGCAGAAAGTTACTGTAAGACGTGTCACGAAATCCAAAGAAACTCAGGTCATTTATGGCGTCAGAGTGAGCGCCCAGAAATTCATAGACGACGTCCAAATGTTGTGCAGAAAATGGAAACAACCACTCTGCTTGAAACCTCCCCTTCGAAAAATTTATGAATTACTGTGCTGGTAGACCCCTTACGTTATTTGATTTTCAAACAGCTGAGCAAAACTGAACGTACTCGGACATTTCTCTCTTTACTTATTCTGATCATCACTAAACTAACACACAATATTTTTTGCGCAACGCAATCTGACTTTCAATAATCTCTACAAAAGATTGGCCCTCACTAACAATAACCTGTACCTTTCATGAATCACTTACCTCACAAAAATCTTCCGTTACTCGAATTACTGCAATACAGCGATCGCCAACTCTGCCAGCTAAATAAAGGATTCTAACTGCTGAAGGCACTAACTACTGATAGTAATAGTTAGCAAATGAAAGATTTTGATAGAGAACAAACAATATATTTACCTTAATAGTGTTCAAAAGTCATTATATATATGCAGTCTTCCAAATTTCGTTTTTCTGACAGACACACGTCTAGATCGTACGCTCTCAAAACTCTGCCATCTCTCTTCCCACTTCCACCACTGCTGGCGGCTCACCTCCAACTGCGCAACGCTACAATAGCGAATATTCCAACAATGCCAACCAGCCACAGACAGCACACAGCACAGCGCCACGTGACGTTACCAACATAAAAACCTAAACAGTCTACTTACATAAAAACCTAAACACCGGACTTACATAAAAACCTAAACAGCCTACTTACATGCTGAATACGCGGAAGCACATCATTAATCAATGAAGTTAACAAAACCTGAGAGATCGTATTACTCCCGCAGCTGGCCAGCCGTCAATATTCGCACCGAAAAGTGACGCGTGCAGACGTGCTCTGGTTCGTGAACTGCTGCTCAGGATTCGACTTCCCTCTCTCTTACCTAACGCTCGACCACATACGAGACATCGCTGTTGATTTCCATTCATCTGCCAATGGGGCCTCGCGGCCAACAATGCCATACGATCATTTCCATTTCCAGCAGACTGCACTACCGCTTCGTTTCCTACGGTGACGCGTATTAAATTACTTCTTTTCCTTAAATCTTTGTCACTTTCCGTCGTGTTGGTGTTGCGTCGGTTCTTCGGAATGCCGAGTTCACGGCTTCTTTCGGCTGTGGCCTTAAATGTCGGTTTTGAAAACGCCGTTCCAGGAAGTGATCAATAATACGACATCGTTTATATTGAGCGTCTCACATCTTCATGGTAGAAAGTATATGAATGATCGGACATTTAAACCTGAGTAATTTTCGATAAGGAATGTACGAGGGGTGCTGAAAAGATAATGCCTCCGCATTTTTTTATGTTGAGACTCTCAGAGGTTTTTAAAGTAATAACAAACGCTATTAACTTTCTGCGTCTTCATTCTTCATGTCTACGTTATTATTTCTCACCATAGACACGCTGGCGATGAACATATTTCTCCCAATGAGAGACCAGATTTTTTGATACCCTTAGCCGGCCGTGTGGCAGTGCGGTTCTAGGCGCTTCAGTCTGGAACCGCGCGACCGCTACGGTCGCAGGTTCGAATCCTGCCTCGGGCATGGATGTGTGTGATGTCCTTAGGTTAGTTAGGTTTAAGTAGTTCTAAGTTCTAGGGGACTGGTGACCTCAGCTGTTAATCCCATAGTGCTCAGAGCCGTTTGAACCATTTCACACCGAAACTTCAGGTACACTTCAACAACGCCACGAATAGTTAAACTGAACATAATAGCCAAATTTGTGCCGTTCGATCCCAATTATATCGAAACACGCACACCTAAACTCGTCCGCATACCAAGAACGCTGCTGAACAACTGATTAAAAATACTGCCTCATCAAAAGTATCCGGATATATATTAGTAACAATTATTACGGCGTGCCTCCACCTTATACTACATGGTGGCTTGAGCTTTTCAGAATACACTTTCAGTGAGGTGGCTCAATGTCTGTCGAGGAATGACAGTCCATTCATCGCCAGGACCTGATACCAGAGAAGTTAATCATGTTGGGTGCTGCGGTCTAGAGCTAAGTAGACATGTTGACTCATCCCAAAGGTGTTGCCCTGGGTTCATGTCGGGACTCGGCTCACGGCAGTTCAGTTCCAGGAGTATTATTGTGCACAAACTATTAAGGCCAATAAGAGGCTTAGGTGGAAGGTGCGACAAGCAACACACTACTGTTTACCTGAGGGTCGAACGTCATTCATCTCTGGTCCATATGTATTTTAAACTAGTTTGTGGAGTAGATAATGCAAAAGACACGAAGCACATGGCGGCGATGCTGTCCACTGTTTTCTAACCCAGTTGCAGTTGGACAACACAACGTGTTATTAAGAAGGATTTTTAAGTACCAGAAGACAGTGTTACTGTATCACAGTTAGTATGCCGAACGGATTCTTCACCGTCTATCTATGGCATATGACGTACTAATTATTGAATTTTATTATTATAAAGAACACACGTCTGACAGTTTTGACTTTACTTCCGGTGTACCCAGCAACTTGGAGGGTAGGGCATCTGCCATCACACTCCTCCCTCCCTTCTTACTTAGAAACAAGTTTTCTGCGTAGATTCAGCACCAATTTGAAGAAAGGCAGAACATTAATGGATACTTTATAGTAGCAAGTGCAGCCAGAAACTTTTGTCGTTGAATCTAAAAACTATTTCGCCATTCGTTGCGAAACTACTCTGAGTTCTCCCCCCCCCCCCCCCCCCCCCCCGCGATTCCCCTCTTTATATCCTGGGTATGGTTTTGGAATGTAGTCGAATTAAGTCGGATGATGCTGAGGGAATTAGATTAGGAAATGAGACACTTAGAGTAGTAAAGGAGTTTTTCTATTTGGGGAGCAAAATAACTGATGATGGTCGAAGTAGAGAGGATATAAAATGTAGACTGGGTAGACTGGCAATGGCAAGGAAAGCGTTTCTGAAGAAGAAAAATTTGTTAACATCGAGTATAGATTTGAATGTCAGGAAGACATTTCTGAAAGTATTTGTATGGAGTGTAGCCATGTATGGAAGTGAAACGTGGACGATAAATAGTTTAGACAAGAAGAGAATAGAAGCTTTCGAAATGTGGTGCTACAGAAGAATGCTGAAGATTAGATGGGTAGATCACATAACTAATGAGGAGGTATTGGATAGAATTGGGGAGAAGAGGAGCTTGTGGCACAACTTGACTAGAAGAAGGGACCGATTGGTAGGACACGTTCTGAGACATCAAGGGATCACTAATTTAGTATTGGAGGGCAGCGCGGAGGGTAAAAATCGTAGAGGGAGACCAAGAGATGAATACACTTAGCAGATTCAGAAGGATGTAGGCTGCAGTAGGTACTGGGAGATGAAGAAGCTTGCACAGGATAGAGTAGCATGCAGAGCTGCATCAAACCAGTCTCACGACTTAAGGCCACCACCACAACAACAACAACATCTACATCTACATCTACATCCGTACTCCGCAAGCCACCTGACGGTGTGTGGCGGAGGGTACCCTGAGTACCTCTATCGGTTCTCCCTTCTATTCCAGTCTCGTATTGTACGTGGAAAGAAGGATTGTCGGTATGCTTCTGTGTGGGCTCTAATCTCTCTGATTTTATCCTCATGGTCTCTTCGCGAGATATACGTAGGAGGGAGCAATATACTGCTTGACTCTTCGGTGAAGGTATGTTCTCGAAACTTCAACAAAAGCCCGTACCGAGCTACTGAGCGTCTCTCCTGCAGAGTCTTCCACTGGAGTTTATCTATCATCTCCGTAACGCTTTCGCAATTACTGAATGATCCTGTAACGAAGCGCGCTGCTCTCCGTTGGATCTTCTCTATCTCTTCTATCAACCCTACCTGGTGCGGATCCCACACTGCTGAGCAGTATTCAAGCATTGGGCGAACAAGCGTACTGTAACCTACTTCCTTTGTTGTCGGATTGCATTTCCTTAGGATTCTAACAACAACGGTTTTGTCTTGCAGTTTTCATTGTAACTTTGGCGACGAAATCGCAAAAGGAGTCTGGGTTGGAATTGCTCAGGTAAGTTTCCTGACTTGCCTCATTACGTGTTTCGAGCGTGGACGATACACTTCCTCAGGTTCCAGAATTGTTACGGTGCAACAAGTTGGCGAGAAGGAGCGCGCAGCGGGGCTCTATTGGCCGCTACAATAGCAGGAAGCTGGCCGACCCGAAGGCGCGCGCGGACTTCCTGTCTCGCGCGCCAGCCAGTGCCAAAGATATTATGACAGAGAGCGCTGCCCGCCACGCCACGCGACGCGGCGCCGCGCCGTTTGCTCTGGCCAGTGCAGTCTGCTTGGGGAGTGCGCCGCGGTCGGACGTACGTCGTAGCGAGCGCTTCAGAGAGAGCGCCAGTGCGCCGTCCTTACCGCGCAGGCTCGCGCCGGTTCAGGAAGTTGGTGCGCAGGCGCGCGATGCGGTCGCCGCAGCAACACGCCGCTGCCGACCAAGGTGAGTCGCGGGCCTCTTCGTAAGTTCCACGGCCTTAGCAGGCGCGCAGAGGTCTCGGCCAGAGTGAAAGTGGCTGTCAGATGGACCGGTACGAGTCGAGAAAAAAACGGAGAAAGCTGCTCTCGAGTGGAGCGTTGCGTCGCGTCGTGTTGGCCGTGCAAACGAGAGAACACCGACGCGCACAGGTTTCCCTCTTTAGAACCTGCTTGGCGAATGTCGTTAACTAAAGCACAAGCAGTAATTAATTTGGGCCATATATGTCTGTGTTCACCCAGTTATGGTTAACCAACGTCATTAGGGAAACTGTTATGAGTTTGATTTTCTGCTTTATTGGTACATTTTCCCCATGACTTGTAAAATATCTTTGGATCCGACTTAGTACACTCGTGTGTAACATGTCTTCATGTGTACCTAGAAATTGTTGCGTGGTGAAACTCAGTAGCAGCTCTGTATTATGCCATATATAACGTTCTGGCCGCGCGGGATTAGCCGAGCGGTCAAAGGCGCAGCAGTCATAGACTGTGCGGCTGGTCCCGGCGGAGGTTCGAGTCCTCCCTCAGGCATGGGTGTGTGTGTGTTCGTCCTTAGGATAATTTATGTTAAGTAGTGTGTAAGCTTAGGGACTGATGACCATAGCAGTCAAGTTCAACTGGCTCTGAGCACTATGGGACTCAACTGCTGTGGTCATCAGTCCCCTAGAACTTAGAACTACTTAAACCTAACTAACCTACGGACATCACACACATCCATGCCCGAGGCAGGATTCGAACCTGCGACCGTAGCAGTCGCACGGTTCCGGACTGCGCGCCTAGAACCGCGAGACCACCGCGGCCGGCAGCAGTCAAGTCCCATAAGATTTCACACACATTTGAACTTTTTTATAACGTTCCGTTTTCATCGAGTCGTTAGGAACTGAATATAGGCAAGCATTATTCAGTTCAGAATGAGATTTTCACTCTGCAGCGGAGTGTGCTCCAAGTGTCATTGTAGCATACAGCTATCGAAATTTGATCTAGATAAACTGAATAGTGAAACTTCCTGGCAGATTAAAACTGTGTGCCGGGCCGAGACTCGAACTCGGAACCTTTGCCTTTCGCAGGCAAGTGCTCTGCCAACTGAGCTACCCAAGCACGACTCACGCCCCGCCCCCACAGCTTTACTTTTGTCAGTACCTCGCCTTCTACCTTCCAAACTTTACAGAATGTCACTTGCGAACCTTGTAGCTCAATTGGCAGAGCACTTGCCCGCGAAAGGCAAAGGTCCTGAGTTCGAGTCTCGGCCCGACAGACAGTTTTAATCTGCCAGGAAGTTTCACTATTCAGTTTATCTAGATCAAATTTCGATAGCTGTATGCTACAATGACACTTGGAGACCTCCTTTTCTTTCAGTATCACATTTTAAATTTTGTAGCGAGAGAAACAGTCGTCTATGACGAAGTTGTAGTACCATTTGGCTTACCCATTGACAGTGGCCATCTGACTAACTGCACGTGCACACGAAGAAACTCCTGAGTTATATATGTGTCTAGCAGGGCACGTGCCTATTTGAGACATAAAGGGAAGGGCAAATGACTTTTTGTACATATCGATCCTTCTGGAGGACCGACACAGTTCAGTTTCATTCAAAAAAATTATCCGACGCTTCTGTTGTAATATTTGATGAAACCTGGACTTACAGCTTATTGGGAGTGTCAAAGATCAACCTAGACACCCAGTAAACAGTGGATTTGTCAATACTTAGGCCCGTTTTAGTTTATGTTTACAAATTACTGTCTTGCCACGCCCACCCTGTCAAGTGTGGCCGTCAGGGTGGCCGTGCGGTTCTAGGCGCTTCAGTCTGGAACTGCGTGACCGCTATGGTCGCAGGTTCGAATCCTGCCTCGGGCGCATGGAAGTGTGTGATGTCCTTAGGTTAGTTAGGTTTAAGCAGTTCTAAGTTCTAGGGGACTGATGACCTCAGAAGTTAAGTCCCATAGTGCTGAGAGCCATTTTTGAACCTTCCAAGTGTAGCTGACACACACACACACACACACACACACACACATACACACAAATATGAACACATATATGAATGTTGCAAGACATTAGAATATATAAAGGTTAACAAAAAAATGGTTCAAATGACTCTGAGCACTATGGGACTTAACATCTGAGGTCATCAGTCCCCTAGAACTTAGAACTAAGTAAAGCTAACTAACCTAAGGACATTACACATATCCATGCCCGAAGCAGGGTTCAAACCTGCGACCGTAGCGGTCACGCGGTTCCTGACTGAAGCGCCTAGAACCGCTCGGCCACACCGGCCGGCAAAGGTTAACACACCATATACTGTGTAGCAATTTAGACTGAACTTTAAGATATACGGTTATTTCGGGCTGATATTACAAACTTTAGTAAGACCCACCAGGTTAGCCGAGAGCGCTAATGCTCTGCTTCTTGGACTCAGGTAGGCACACCGCCCCCGGATCGAATCCGCCTGGCGGATTAACGACGACGGCCGGTGTGCCGGCCAGCCTGGATGTGGTTTTTAGGCGGTTTTCCACATCCTCGAAGGTGAATACCGGGCTGGTTCCCACATCCCGCCTCAGTTACACGGCTCGCAGACATTTGAACACTTTCGTACTATTCCATGGATTACACTACTCGCAGACAGTTAGGGTACACTAATTCCGTCCCGGGGGGTACAGGGTGGCGACAGAAAGGGCATCCGGCCAGCCCTTTCACTAACAGTGCCAAATCCGACTAACCATGCCGACCCTGCCTAACTGTGGGAAAAGGGAAAACCGAAAGAAAGAATTACAAACTTTGCTAAAGTTGTAGGGTAGACGGCTTTCAGAGGTGGTACAAGAACGAAAACAAGGAAAAAGTCTTGCAAACATGGGTTCTAAAATGCATACCTTATGAGGTACAGGCACTTTTTCAGTAGAAGCGACATTTCACAGTAGCGAAGATGAAAAATTGCTCATAGTTCTTAAAGGTATGAATAGTAGATCTCATGTTTACTGCACTTTTTTCCTTTTTATGGTCCGTACCACAGCACCTGGAAGCTACCTACCCCACAATCTCAACGACGACAGCGCCAGTACATTTATTCCATTGGTATCGGAACAATTTTCGCTTACAATTTTAGACTCGGTCGTTTCTGGACCAAGGTCTCTTGAATTGATACAGTTACCTTTCTCCATCATCCCTGAAAGTCTGTATCATCACGGAATTACCCTGTGTATACATTTTTTAGGAAAACTAACAAAAAAGCATTAAAACAGGTTAAGTACCTTATTTTTGTTTCGTATACAGAAAAACAGGAATAATCCGTTTTTGAATTTATAGGTCTCTTGAGGTACATAAGCGAATTTTAGTACACAGAGCTGCCACTAGAGTCATCAGCAATGGCTGTAACCTGGCAAGGCATGAAGTTGAACTGAGAATGGATAACATTTATACGTTACTTCATGCTGTGTCAACTCTATACCACGGCTTAGTGGGTGGAGTTAGGTGCAGGTCTCTCGAGAACGGGTGACCTGGGCGACAGTCGAACACCGTCTTAGCGAGGTGAGTGGGGTCAACACAGGCAACATGCGGTCATGCGTTATCTCGTCGAAGTCACGGAGACCTCGAAGACATGGGACAGCCACCGCCACAAGTTTGCTGCGGTCCACATTACCGTCAATACGACCATGCCTAGTACATTCTAGTGGTGTTCAAATCAAAATTCGGTTTAGGAACAGGTTTATCTATTTTACAAGCATTCTTGTTCTTAAATCACAGTCAAGAGATTGTATAGCAGAAGTTCTTCTTCATTGCTGCAAAGCAAGATGTACCCACAGGATCTCTTGTGGAGCAGTTTCCCTCAGGTCTTCCCCATCTCATACCTTCGACAATGCTAGGTCGTCCGCCTTAGGAGCAGTTTCCCCATTTCGAGTACAAGGGAGTATCCGCTCGTTAGTCCTGCTAGGAGGCAGTTGCCTTGCTAAAGGAGCGTCCCCTTACCTCCGGCCACTCGTTTCTTGCATTCGTCAACCACTTCCTCCACCACTGAGAAGTGGATGTCACGATTTCCCTTGCTCTGGCTTAGGAAGCTCAACGGCATTTCGTAGAATCTCCGGTAAATTTGGAGAGGGTTTACAGACATAGGAGGAACAGGTTTAAGTAGTAGATATGAATTTTTGAGCGGCAAGCCCGACCCGCTCCTTGGAAGCTCATTGAGCTAAATGGTGATCTCAGCACTGTTCCCATTATCCAAGTGCTTCCGTGCACTGTACGTCACTACATAACATCCAACTAAGTAGCAGCTCTCGCGTGAACCTCCACATAACACAGTGCGTGGCTGTCTTCTGTGTTTCTTAAACAGACTAGCTAGCTTAAAAAGCTGATACAGCCCATTCTTTGTTCTTTTATCGGAAACTGTTATCTGCACTGATGCAAGTGAGCCGTCTGTTTGCTGTGGAACAGCTCTGTATTTACTGAACGTCATTACGAGAACACTCTAAACTCTGGTGTTACGTTGCCGCCGTCATACTGGTTTCCTTGTGTAGCAGAAGGCTGGAAATGGTATCATCTATGCCACTTGGGATTATTCCTCTTCAGAAAAGTAGCGGATTGTTCTGCTCGCTCAACAAGTCACAACTGTCAAAGTGGAGGTGGAGGGGAAGGAGGATGCGGAGGAGGAAGAGGAAGAAGAAGCTGTTGCCGCGATGAAAATGACTCGTAGCCAGGCGGAAGGATGGCGCCAGCCAAATGAAGGAAGATCGGTAGATGGACTGAGGAAGCTCTTTGCTGGATTCCAAGGGAGAAGAAAAGACGGAGGCTATGTCATAACGCAAGGCACCCAACTTTCATCACATTACCAAAGATCCAGGAAGATATGGATGAGTACAGGTTAACTTTTTAATGTGTAGAAACAAAAAGCACTGGATGTCAAATAGGTGGTGATGTGAGTAGCTGTAATGCCGCCTCTCCACACCCTCTCCCTCTTTCTACACCAACTCAGATTCCTCATTGTAACGTCACTGTCGCTGCATCTCGATCGATGCGAGAACAAATACGGCGTCTGTGAGGAGCGACAATGTGCAGCTAAGCATCTCTGGGCTCAACAATTAGTTTTACGTCGGCTTGATTTAGAGCGCGCTCCAGCGCAGCAGTGGTTGATGATCGGTCGTGAACTGTCGATCAGAGGAAGTAGTCGGAAGGTAGCCAAGTGGTGTACTAAATACTACAGTCGTATTTTGGACAAAGTGTAAATTACAGTAATAACAATAACAACAGTAATGGGCAAAAATTCGTAATGTTGAAATTTTGTTCGAATCGTCTAACATAGCTTTAGTACTATAATTTAACATTTGGGTAGAACAGAGGAGTGACAACCCAGTCTTTTGTGCTTAGTGAAGTCTGCACAAATTATACTCGTATAGTGCTAGTTAAGAAAGAAGATTAGATGGGTAGATCACATAAGTAATGAGGAGGTGTTGAATAGAATTGGGGAGGAGTTTCTGGCACAACTTGACTAACTAGAAGGGATCGGTTGGTAGGACATGTTCTGAGGCACCAAGGGATCACCAGTTTAGTATTGGAGGACAGTGTGAAGGGTGGGAGACCAAGAGACGAATACACTAAGCAGATTCAGAAGGATGTAGGTTGCAATAGGTACTGTGAGATGAAGAAGCTTGCACAGGATAGAGTAGCATGGAGAGCTGCATCAAACCAGTCTCAAGACCGAAGACCACAACAACAACAACAAGAAACAATCAATAATCGATAAAGAGAGGTAAGTTATCAACAAAGTAAGCAAGCAAGCACAGGAGTTCACAATTTCAAAACTGGCGACCGTGCCGGGACAAAGTGAGATCCTCTGATGACTGCTGGTAACTGGACTGACACGCGCTCACACAAGCAACCATAATCGTCATTGTTGAGCCTAGAGGTGGTTAACCGCGCGTTGTTGCACCTCATAGAGGTTATATTTGTTGTCTCCTCGATGGAGACAGAACATCACTCAACGTTAGAAAGTATTTATTAATGTCAACGACAGGAACTCTTGTTTATATAAACAGTAACAATTGCTGAAATAATATGAAAAATAAAGAATTGACGTAACATGTTCACAGGAAGGTGTTCGCTTAAGTAAATTGATAATCAAGCATGTATTTTTGTGACAAATTATCAGTTTCACATACACACTGATGAAAGAATAAATCCCTGTTTGCCACATCTAATTGTACACAATAAGTTTTCATTTTAGGAAGAACAACTTTTCCACATTAACTGTTATTAAATGTATTTATTCACGAAGATCACGATTTCGGCCACTTATGTCATTTTCTCTTGGTATCTCTCCATGATGTGCAACAATACACGTTTCTTTTAGGACACTTTCCTTATAGGAGGCTACTGTGCTCATCTCAACCCTGTTTATGTATCTCATATGTATGGAGTCGCGTCGTTTTTGTAAAAGAGCTTAGCACTCCATTTAATAATTGCCATCGAAGCCATGTTATATGCACAAATAATTTCCACCTTGCATCCATCTGTCTCACCTGCGGAAATTCCGTATGCTGATATCGTTTCGACAGCAGTTATTTCATAAGTGTTACATTTTTCTATACATGTGAGGAAGACTTCTGCGTTATTGTACAGATGTCATATTTAATCATAGTTGACAAGAGGACAGCGTTTTCTTCAAAGGAACGATGTACCGACGCACTTCATAGAGAGACGTCACTTGAAATTTTGCAGTAGGCCGTGCCGCCTTTTCTAAAATATTGCCTGACTTAGAACGTGAGAAAACAGTAAGTAATTCCTAGCTGTTAACTAGGAAATCATATGCGTGGCCCTCCGCTATATTTACTTTGTCACATTAGCAGTCGCAGCGGGGAACACTTGTCACTACCACTGTTTGCCCAACTCTTCCCCCCTATGTGTCCTTTGATGTCTCTAATTTTATCCCTGAGGTGTTTGTTGTAGTTACTTGTAGGAAAGAGCAATGTTTTCTGGGAATTGACTGTGACTGTATGTTCTCCGAATTTTGAAAGCAGTCCTTCGTGTGTGTGTGTGTGTGTGTGTGTGTGTGTGTGTTGTGTGGATTCCTAAGGGACCAAACTGCTGAGGTCATCGGTCCCTAGACTTACATACTACTTAAACTAACTTATGCTAAGAACAACACACACACCAATGCCCGAGGGAGGGCTCGAACTTCTGGCAGGGGGAGCCGTGCAATCCGTGGCGCGGCTGTGCTTCGTGTAACGCTGTACGCTGTCGTTGAAACGATTCTCAGTGAGTTATTTAGCCACTCTGTGACGGCCTCGTGGTTTTTGCCGGGTATTTCTTCTCTGAAACTGTTGAATTTTTCCGGTCAGTGACAGATGATAAAGATGCCAAACAGCCGACCTTATTCAAGAGGTGAAAGACATGAAACGTATTCGCAGTTGCAAATACGAAACACCTCCAGCTATATAATTGAATGACGATCGCGAAAATTTTTGTGCACCGGGACTCGTAGCCGGAATTTCCGCTATACGCAAGCAATTGCCTTAACTGCTTCCGCTATCCGAGCACAACTCACGGCCAAACGCAGACGCCCATATCTTGTCCTTCGTGTATCGTACCTGCACTCGTACATCCCATAAACACTATTCCCGTACAGGGGAGACATTGTGTCTCTTAGTGGCAGATCCGACATCGGGCGATAAATAGGAAACTGCAGTGCCAGTGTTATTCAGCAGTACAACGAAATGTTCGTTCGGACGTGCGACACGTATGCCTGTCCGTAGGAACATTGCATCATACTGCTTCGCAACACAGGCTCTGCAATTAAGTGTTCGTCGTATCATTATTAACGGAGAGTGGCTGTGCGTATGGCTGTGCCATTTGTACGACGGCATTAACATAAACATCCACATAATCCTGCATGGTGAACCAATTTCAGGCATTTTTTTTTCTCATGTCGAGAAAGAAAAACATAAATTCGTCAACATTGAGGTCATTAGAGACAGAGCATCCGTTGAATTACTGAAGGAGGGACTAAGAGCTAGTCGTGCAGTACAATTCGTGCACTGTAAGAAGACTGTCACATCCTGAGGCATCAAGGAAGTGTCTGGTAACAGAAAGAAGTGTGTGGGAGGGGTAAAAATTGTAGAAGCAGCCAAGGCTTGAATACATTTCTTTTTTCTTGGCCTCCACCCCCTACCCTCACGTGGTCGGCATGTTAACTTCCATTTGGCAGCGTTAGTGGTTGCGGTAGCCGCATGCTCTTGCTGTCGCCAGCACTTCCACCCCATGTGCTCCGTCACAGATCTACACTGGCGTCCAAAATTAAAGCAACAAAAGGAAATTTTGCAAGGTTGCGTTAATTTTGCCACCAAACAGTGTAAACAGATGGCAGTAAAGTAGAAACAATGTAAGGAATACAGAACCTAAACAAACGCAACGTGCGTAACGGTAGACAAAAATGTTCTTCGTTTTTTCCAGATTAGCGAATTTGCGCACACATTCAGATAACTGGTTGATGTGCTCAGTATGGGCTGTGACCATTTCTGAGAGCACTACAGGCCGGATATCGACAGGAAATGCTGTCAATCTCATGCCAAGGCAAAAACGCCCAGTCTTCCTGCAGAGCTGCTCGCAATTCTTGAAGAATGGTTGGTAGCTGCTGACGTCATGCATCCCCTCTCCCTAGTGCATCTCACACATCCCCTATGGGATTCAAATCGGCATAAAGAGCAGACCACGCCATGCATGCAATATCTTCAGTTTCCAAGAAAGCATCAGCCACATGTGCTCTGTGAGGTCGAGCATTATCGTCCATCAGTATGAAGTCTGCGTCCACAGCATCTCGCAACAGCTGCACGTGATATCCCAAGATCTCGTCACGATGTTCAATTTCACGAAGAGGAATTTGAGTGATCAACAAAATCCCTGCCTACAACATTAGGGATCCCCTGAATACCGGTCTCTGTCAGTACTAGGGCAAGGAAAGCATCACTCCAAGTACCGTTATGCATGATGGTGACCGTGACGCAAGTACGTGACCTCACCTGATGACTCAAGTACCGTTATCCAAAAATGGCGGTAAGCTAGGGCAGTTGGACTACCTCCACTAACGTAAGTCACTCCATCCTAGGAACAGGCGGGAAGTTAGAATTTTGGTGGGAAGGTAGGCCAATTGGGGTACATCTACTAACCTAACTCACCTCTTTTTAGGAAATAGTCATGAGTCTTAATTTAAACAATTGCAAACATTACCACCATCAATTGTCTTCGCCATCCTCTTAGGAAAATGGGCTTAAATATTGTTGAGGGGGGTTAGTATGATGCTACTGTGCAATTTGAATATAATTTCTATAAATTTGTGTAAATTTCTATAAATTTCTTTAAATTTATTATCTACCTCCAGTAATAGTTTCGTGTTACCATCACAAGAGGCTGAGATATGTGTATTTTAATAGGAAAAGCAATCCGAAAACAAAGGAAGTAGGTTACAGTACGCTTGTTCGCCTACTGCTTGAATATTGCTCACCAGTGTGGGAACCGTACCAGATAGGGTTGATAGAATAGATAGAGAAGATCCAACGGAGAGCAGCGCGCTTCGTTACAGGATCATTTAGTAATCGCGAAAGCGTTATGGAAATGATAGATAAACTCAAGTGGAAGACTCTGCAGCAGAAACGCTCAGTCGCTTGGCACAGGCTTTTGTTGAAGTTTCGAGAACATATCTTCACCGAGAAGTCAAACAGTATATTGCTCCCTCCTACGTATATCTCGCGAAGAGACCATGAGGATAAAATCAGAGCGATTAGAGCCCACGCAGAGGCATACCGACAATCTTTCTTTCGACGAACGATACGAGACTGGAATAGAAGGGAGAACCGATAGAGGTACTCAGGGTACCCTCCGGAGTATGGATATAGATGTACTACATGCACTGGACATAACTCCTTATTAAAACAATTACATACAGTACCACCATCAATTGTGGTAACCATCCTTGTGTAAAATGTGATCGAATTTTGCTGGCAGGTGGTTAGTATTGTGTCGCCTCCCACTAGAGACTGCTCATTAAATTAGAATATAATTTACACAAATTTGTTAAAATTTAAGGAAATTTCTGTTTGTCCTTGCAGCCAAAAACGGTCCCCCCTTTCTGATGTCACACGTGGCCGGCCCTGTTCTGGTCTTCGGGATTCAATTCTGGTCTTTATAAACTGTCGCCACATCCGAGAAACAACAGAACGAAGTCGTCGGGGCGCATCAGTTTGTGTGTGCCCTGTTTCCATCCTTCCTGTGGCCCTCCACCGCAGACTGTCTGGTAGGCGTCTTCTCTGTGCCATATTACACCGTCTGTGACTGCGTACACAGCGACTGTGGATGTAACACTACCAGATAAACAGTACACCGTTTGATAGTGACCTAACGGTGTAGCTGGCGTGGCTGTCCGTGGCCGGAATGCCGTCTTTTGTGAAGAGCGCGATCGTACTGACATCTGTTGACAGTTTGTAAGATCGTATCGTGAATTAGACACAGGACGGGGAAACAGCGGTTTGTTGCTTTATTTTTGGACACCAGTGTATATCTGCTCCTGGTTTATAGTTGAATTAACGTGTTGGTTTATTACTTGATGCTGATTAATACTTATGGTTGGTCATAGATCTAATTTTGATATCACCTGAGTACCGTCCGCTTATGACTGAACCACTGAAGTGACAATGCGGTTATGTACAGACCATAAATTTCCACAAATTTACAAAAGCTTTAAACCAGGTATGGGCAACCTTTGGTGATCCCCGACGGGATACACATACTTAAGCTCGCAAACCGCTTCAGCGCGACGCGACACCGACACTCCCGCCGCTCAAGGTCAAGGTACAGCGTCCGTGAGTTTAACGTTTAGGAGTAACACGCCGACATGAATGGTACCGCCTGCCTGACACGCTACGCCAACATACAATGCCACAAAACAAGTGTTTATGAGAGTACAATCATTTTATGTTCGCGCGGAATTTCTCCCGCCGTCCGGATTCAAACCAATTGCTGGCCGGATGCGGCCGCCGGGCCTCCGGTTGCCCAACCGTGCTGTAAACCATCACCTCCTCGAAATAGTCTCAATTTATCTTTCTTCTCTGTGTCATGCTAATCAAAGCCCTTTCGTCTTTATTTAGTATTTGTTCATTACATTTTCCTTCAGTCTAGGATGCTTTTGAGGTTTTCCCCCTTACCCCCATCACAATTGCCTTGAATTTTTGCATTTCTTGCTTCCCCAGAGTCTGTCCTTCGCAATCCTAGCTTAAAATGCTTCGAATAAGTGTCTTGGTCAATTACTTTCGTGTTGGTATATTAATGTTGTTGTTTGTTAGTAAGTTACTCTTATTTGTGAAGGCTCGTTTAGTCATTACAGTTCTTTTAATATTCATATATTTCTGCTGTCGCCAGTTACTGTACTTCCCAAGTAGCAAAATTAATTTATTTTTTTGCATTAGTATCGTATTTCATATCTCACCGTTTGTCCTTCCTTGTCTATTCGACTTATCTGTCACCATTATTTTAGTCAGGTTTGTGTCTATTTTCAGTTTGTGGTTGTGCAGAACATCTGACATAATTTTGGAAAGTCTCTGATATCTACAGCAGATAAAGTTCAGTGTATTTGTTTGCCATTAATTTTAAGGCCTTGGGTACTACGCTTAATCATTCATGTTCTATCTCCTATAAATGAATCAAATGAATGTGTTGGACACATCTTATTCTAGTCCCCTTTTTTTTTTAAGACCATTGATGTTTATTTGTGTCCTCTGGTTTTTGTGTACAATGAGATTAAATCTTTTGTCTCTCCAATCTGTTCCTGTTTTATTCATTTTCCAAACGGTATCTCGCAATCCACTCGTAACAAACGCCTTCTCTATGTCAATGAATGAAGGATACATTTTCCTCATCATCTCGATTCTCGAATAGAAGATCATTCGCAGTGCCATTACGGGATCCCTATAGCCAGAATGAACAGAAAGGGGGGTCGCTAGAGGGGGGCGGGGGTTGTAAAGATCACTGTTACACGACGTACTTTAGAGCGCGCAGCATGCGGTGGCTAGCAGGTACAGATGCAGATGTAGGTTGTGGATTCCGTTTTGAGTGTCTATCGTGCTTCCTACGTTTGTCCACCGCGTGCTTGACGTGAAGATGGTCTGGTAACAAAGCATTAGCCGGCCGTTGTGTCCGAGCGGTTCTAGGCGCTTCAGTCCGGAACCGCGCTGCTGCTACGGTCACAGGTTCGAGTCCTGCCTCGGGCATGGATGTGTCTCATGTCCGGAACCGCGCTGCTGCTACAGTCGCAGGTCCGAATCCTGCCTCGGGCATGGATGTGTCTGATGTCCTTAGGTTTAAGTAGTTCTAAGTCTAGGGGACTGATGACCTCTGATGTTAAGTCCCATAGTGCTCAGAGCGGTTTGAACCATTTGAACCAAGGACTACAATTTGCTAGGCATTTGCTTCGTAGCAGCGAATCCACTGTTTTCCTCGTTACAAATCGTGTCAGTAGAGCCTCCGGTGCAGTATCGATGTAAAAGATACCCCTGAGCGCCGCGCGGCTACAGGCGCTACGTCACGGAATGCACGGCCACTTCCGCCGGAGGTCCGAGTCCTCCCTCGGGCATGGGTGTGTGTGTTGTTCTTAGCATAAGTTAGTTAAGTAGTGTGTAAGTCTGGGGACCGATGACCTCAGCAGTTTGGTCCCTTAGGAATTCACACACATCTGACCATACCCCTGAGCGAGTTCAGCCCTCCTTACTTTTCACTTTTCCGAAATGAGGATACAGCTTTTAGCGTACATCAGCGCCAAACGACGTCTGGATTGTCGGAAGCACCACGACGGCTTCCGGATGCAGCCGACGGGAAGCTGTTTCGCAGATAGTCGCTGCAACTTTATCTGAGGAAATGCGCGCGAGCAGTGGTCGACTTTCTGCCGCTGGCAGGCTGTTGGCAAGTCAGCTGGAGCCGATGCTGAAACGAGAACTGCCGACACTTGCCTGCTTGCGATGAGACGGCTGACGTTCTGCTCTAGGCCATCGACACTCGTGTGGCGCGAGCGAAGAAGGTTCTGTACTCTTATCTACCCTGGACTCGTTCCCATGTGATCATACAGTCATGCTCATAAATTAAGGATAATGATGATACATGGCTAAACAACGCTCTGGTGGGCGGTTTGCGGGTTTAAATCACCTCGGGGTATGACCATGCGGTGCATTCGACCCGTGGTCGTCGCAAGGTGGCGCTGGCAGCAGTCCACATACGCAGAGGTGTGTTCGTGCATGTCAGAGTACGATGCAGCGAGTAAGTGTGCAGACGTTTTCAGACGTCCTAATGCTGACTGTGTGTTGAAAATGGCTGAAAGAACACATATTGATGCCGTTTTGAGGGGTAGAATACTAGGGCGACTGGAGGCTGATCAAACACAGCAGGTCGTAGCACGTGTCCTCCGTGTGCCACAAAGTGTGATCTCAAGATTATGGCAACGGTTCCAGCAGACAGGCGCTACAGTACGGGACGTCCACAGTGTAAAACACCACATGAAGACCGATATCTCACCATCAGTGCCCGCAGACGGCCACGGAGTACTGCAGGTAGCCTTGCTCGGGACCTTACTGCAGCCACTGGAACAGTTGTCTCCAGACACCCAGTCTACAGACGACTGAACAGACATGGTTTATTCGCCCGAAGACCTGCAAGGTGCATTCCACTGACCCCTGGTCACAGGGAGAGCCCTATAGCCTGGTGTCAAGACCACAGTACATGGTCATTGGAATAGTGGTCCCAGGTTGTGTTCACGGACGAGTCCAGGTATAGTCTGAACAGTGATTCTCCCCGGGGTTTCATCTGCCGTGAACCAGGAGCCAGATACCAACCCTTAATGTCCTTGATAGAGACCCATAAGGAGACTGTGGTTGGATGGTGTGGGTGGGATTATGATTGGTGCGCGTACACCACTGCATGTCATTGACAGAGGAACTGTTGACAGACCAGGTGTATCGGGACGTCATTTTGCACCAGAATGTGTCCGCCCTTTCAGGGGTGTAGTGGGTCGCATCTTCCTCCCGATGGATGATAACGCACGGCCCCACCGAGCTGCCATCGTGGAGGAATACCTTGAAACAGAAGATATCAGGCGAATGGAGTGGTCTGATTGTTCTCCAGACCTAAATCCCATCGAGTATGTCTGAGATGCTCTCGGTCAATATATCGCTGCACTTCTTCAAACCGCCTTGAACACTTAAGGAGCTCCGACAGGCAGTGGTGTAAGAATGGGAGGCTATACCCCAGCAGCAGCTCGACCACCTGATCCAGTGTACGCCAACCCGTTGTGCCGCCTTTGTACGTGTGCATGGTGATCATATCCCACACTGATGCCGGGGTACATGCGCACGAAACAGTGGCGTTTTTAGCACAAGTGTTTCGGGACGGCTTCCTCAACTTATCACCAATACCGTGGACTTACTGATCTGTGTCGTGTGAGTTCCCTATGTGACTATGTTAATAGCGCCAGTTTTGGGTAGCGATACGTTGTGTGGCACCACATTCTGCAATTATTAATTTATGAACATGAGTGTAGATTCACAGGAACTCGTGTTTCCTCTGCGGTGCTGTTTCTGTAAAATGCATATACTTCACATTCAGAAAACGTATATTGTGAAGGTTATTTACGCCTCGTCAGAATTTAAACATCTCGATGTACATTGCCAGACAACACACGGGAAGCATCCAGAAGACATGGTCAGATGCTAAAGTACATACACACCATTGGTGGGTGTGTAAATGGTAAGAAATGCAATTCTTTGTGACAGATAGAACGGCCAACATAGTACGTTATGTTGTTGGCGTTTATAACGGAAGTGAACAAGGTGAGCGATCACTGTGTAAGACGCAAAGATGCCGCATTCTCACATGAAGGAGCGTTATCAGCAACTGATACAGTTTAGGACTAGTCTGGTTCTGTTTATCCATTTGGCTGGCTAGTTGAATCGTACAGTATTCGGAGTTGGTAGGCACTCCGAAGTGGCAGTGCTCCGGTGTTGGGCTGCACCGGAACATGAAGCTGTGCGACTTGTCCTCAAGTTTCCGATTTCTTCTTCAACGCCACAAGGGAGGATCGGTGATTTGCACATCCACGCCTGACGTCCGAACATAATTAATGGAGCCCCTACAACATTCCGTGCCGTGCCGCACAATTGGTCGGAGGCTATCAGTGCATCCCGCTCCACTGGTCGGATACAGGAGCAGGTGGACCAGAGAGCGCCCCATGCGTAGGTTGCCGTTAATACCATAACAGAAACGGCTGTGTTAGACGCGGTGCCGCGACCGGGAAGCACCGACTGCTGATGAATAGAGTCGCATTGTGTTCGGAAATCAATCGTGGCTCTGCACTACGCCGGATGATCAGAGTTGGCGTTTATGGCGCCGATCTGGTGAGAGGTAGTATTCTTTCAATGTTTTGGAGAGGCACACCGATGTTACATCTGGCGACGTGCTCTCGGGAGCCACCGAGTATGACTGCAAGTCACTACCACTTCGCTGGTAGAGACTGAGGTAACACTTACGGCACAACAACATGTCACGAATACTCTGCCCATTCATATCTTACCTCTCACAGTATCGTAGTGTCAGTTATGCTCGCGCATAAAGGGCACTTCTATGCAATGCCTGCGTCATATTGAGGTACTTCACTGCGAGTAATGTTCTCAGCCCTGTCCCTGATACATGTGGGACCAGCTTGGACGTCAACTCCATCGCAGGATATGAAGTTCAAACTGCGACGGTTGTGGGTTAGCTTGCCTCAGGAGAGAATGCTAAATTGTTCCAAAAGAATTAAGTGATACTTTTACACGAGAGGTCTCAGGAAACTTGATAAAACTAAAACTACTGACCGTTCAAATTGCTACACCACGAAGATGACGTGCTACAGACGCGAAATTTAACCGACAGGAAGAAGATGCTGTGATATGCAAATCATTAGCTTTTCAGAGCATTCATACAAGGTTGGCGCCGGTGGTGACACCTACAACGTGCTCACATGCGGAAAGTTTCCAACCTATTTGTCATACACAAACACCAGTTGACCGGAGTTGCCAGGTGAATCGTTGTTGTGATGCCTCGTGTAAGCAGGACAAATGCCACAAGGGCCTTCATCAAGCCTCGTGTAAGCAGGACAAATGCCACAAGGGCCTTCATCAAGTTTGCGACTTTGATAAAGGTCGGATTCTAGCCTATCGCGATTGCGATTTATCGTCTCGCGACATTGCTGCTCGCGTTGGTCGCGATCCAATGACTGTTAGCAGAATATGGAATCGGTGGGTTCAGGAGGGTAATACGGGAACGCCGTGCTGGATCCCAACGGCCTCGTATCACTAGCAGTCGAGATGACAGGCATATCCGCATGGCTGTAACGGATCATGCAGCCACATCTCGATCCCTGAGTCAACAGATGGGGGCGTTTGCAAGACAACAGCCATCTGCACGAACAGTTCGGCGACGTTTGCAACAGAATGGGCTATCAGCTCGGAGACCATGGCTGCAGTTACCCTTGACGCTGCACCACAGACATGAGCGCCTGAGATGGTGTACTCAACGACGAACCTGGATACACGAATGGCAAAACGTCATTTTTTCGGATGATTCCAGGCTCGGTTTACAGCATCATGATGGTCGCATCCGTGTTTGGCGACATCGCGGTGAACGCACATTCGAAGCGTGTATTCGTCATCGCCATACTGGAGTATCACCCGGCGTAATGGTATGGGGTGCCATTGGTTACACGTCTCGGTCACCTCTTGTTCGCATTGACGGGACTTTGAACAGTGGACGTTACATTTCAGATGTGTTACGACCCGTGGCTCTATCCTTCACTCGATCCCTGCGAAACCCTACATTTCAGCAGGATAATGCACCACCAGATGTTGGAGATCCTGTATGGGCCTTTCTGGATGCAGAAAATGTTCGACTGCTGGCCTGGCCAGCACATTCTCCAGATCTGTCACTAATTGAAAACGTCCAGTCAATGGTGGCCGACCAACTGGCTCATCACAATTCGCCAGTCACTACTCTTGATGAACTGTGGTATAGTGTTGGAGTTGCATGGGCAGCTGTACCTGTACACGCCATCCAAGCCATGTTTGACTCAATGCCCAGGCGTATCAAGGCCTTTATTACGGCCAGAGATGATTGTTCTGGGTACTGATTTCTCAGGATCTATGAACCCAAATTGCGTGAAAATGTAATCACATGTCAGTTGTAGTATAATATATTTGTCCAGTGAATACCCGTTTATGATCTGCATTTCTTCTTTGTGTGGCGATTTTAATGGCCAGTAGTGTATTAAGTCACCATGTTTGCTCCTTAACGTCAGCTCCCTCCCAGCTGAGGTATCGATAAGGGCACTAGCACTGCGTCCTCCTCCTTACAGAGGAACCTGTCTATGGTCACATCCATCTTGGTGAAAATTTGTAATTGTAAATTAAAAGCAGTTAAATGGGAATCGAAATTACCTAGAAACTCATCCACAGCTAACTAGGAACAGTATCCAATTTCCATCTGTCTCTCATCTCGTGAATGCACATAAAATCCCCATGAATTTTGGAACTTATTTTTAAAAATGTATTCGCTAAATAAAATATCACATTTTAATTAAATATCTCTCTATTTTGACCATATGATTATACTATAATCTTTGTAACTTTGGAAGCTACAAGCTTATCCCTGTAGGTACATTTGTACTCCACAAGACATTACTATGTCTGACACTGCGTACTTCTGCTATTTCTGTAACTGCCCCCCCCCCCCCTCCCCTTCCTAGATCCAGTCGGGAATGCTGAATGGGGAGGGCGAATGTTGGTACAATGGAAGGCTCCTTCCTCAATTTTTTTAAAATTTCTTTATTGAAATCAGTATAATTATACATATCATCCCACTATCTAAGTACAGTAGCGGGTACTAATTTCATATTATTTTACATTTCTGCAGCTTAAATTCTAGCAATTTAGACGACACCGAGACTCTCATTTTTCCTACGAAATGTCGAACTGCGTAAACATAGGACTTAAGCGTCGGAGCGATTTAGAGAAATGGCGGTTTGAACTGTAGCCTACATAAGCTGCACCCATTATTTCTAAACGAGCACAGTAGTATATTCTGTCAGCGACTCGGGGTCGTATTCTGTGCCCACGAAATTTTCGACGACTTGCTGCTTCTGGGCGCGATACAGAAGATGCCACAACGATCTGCACAAGTAAAAAGCTCGCAGCAGGAGTCCTTTGCTAGAACGTTCTCACGCGTGAATCACGGCTGTTTTGACGTTCCGTGCCCCGCGGCGGTGATTCAGCGAGTGACGTGCCGGAGGAGTTGCAGCCCACGTGGCGAACGTGCGCCTTTGTTGTTTTGCGGAAACTCCCGCGAGTGCTGTACTTCCCCTCCATACGAGTAAAACACTGTCTTGTGTGTCGCCTCGGCTACGTCTACCGTACGCGCGCCACTCTCCGTCATTCTGTTATTTCGTCTGGTTCCATCCCATGTTCATCCACGACCTACAGATTCCATCAGTAATGATCAAAAGCATCCAGACGTCTATTAAAAAACTAGCACTCCGACCGAACGGGCCATGAAGGCTCAACGGTGTCGACTGGCCGCCGTGTCATCCTCAGCCCACAGGTGTCACTGGATGCGGATATGGAGGGGTATGTGGTCAGCACACCGCTCTCCCGGACGTACGTCAGTTTACGAGACCGAAGCCACTGCTTCTAAATCAAGTAGTTCCTCACAAGGGCTGAGTGCACCCCATTTGCCAACCCATACAAGTGCCAGCCCAGCCCGACAGCGCTTAACTTCGGTGATCTGACGAGCACCAGTGTTATCACCGTTGGCCGGCCACCTGTTACCGGATATTAATATTTCATGTGTCCACCCTTCGCCTTTATGGCGGCTTGAACACTGCTGGGGCAGTTTCAATAAGGTGTCTGAATGTCCGTGGAGGAATGGCAGCCCAGTCCTCCTCAAGAACCAAAACCAGGGAAAGTAAATAGTGATCAGCGCTGGTATCTGAAATGAAGTCGACGTTCTAAGTCACCCCAAGCTATCTATTGGTTTCATGAATGTTGTTATCCACAAAGCATTTCCTCACAGATGCTGCCTTATGACAGGGTAGATTGTCATGCTGATACAATCACCGTTTCCGAACTGTTCCTCTCTGTGCGCAGTACACAATGCTTGTAAAATTTGTTAATATTCTTCCGCTATACGCGTTTTCTTAAATCCAATAAGGCGACACTAACAACGAAAAACACCCCGTTACCCGAACACCACCTCCTCCGTACTTCACTGCTGACACACGCCTGATGACACGTAACGTTCTCAGGTCGCAAACCCAAATCCTTCCAGCGGATTGCCACAGACCATCACGATGGTTCTTCACTCAAAATCACTCATAATCTAGTGGCGTAGACCTTTGCACCAGCTCAAGTGTAACTAGCAGTTGGATGCAGAAATAGCTAAATTCATACGCACAGTAATTGGGTTACATGGTCTCTTGGTAGCACTTTGGAAATCTCGAGCAGATTTGTGGTCTTTTTGAAAACTATCTCCGTATTCCTCCACGGTCTCTGCCCGTCAAGAGATGAGATCTATATACATGTAAGAGCGCTAATAACCTCGCCGTTGAGCGCCCGTAAGCTGCAAACAATACGTGAGATCTGCTTTGTCTTTATCAGCTGTAGGTCTTAGTTCCGTGTCCACTTCAGTCAGGTCAGCAACAGTTAGTTTGGCCAACCTCAGAAGGGTTGAAATGACCCTGATTGATTTCTTATTGAGGTAACATCCAACGACCAGTCCACAGTGGAAGTCACTGACCTCACATATTCGATCCATTCGTACTGAGAACACAGTTGTCCCCGCCTCCTTTTAAACTGGCGGGTCCGCCTCTCGTGACATCTAGCGGTCAATTCCGTATTACAATGGGCAGTCTTTACTTATTTCGACCGAGAAGATCGCGCACCACAAAAATGGAAGAAGCTGTCACCAGTACTAACTCAAGATCGAAGTCGCCGTGAAGTGCATTGCCGTAGAAGTGCAAACAAAATCTGGTTACGGGATTGGCTTTGGTAGATTTGGGAAACATCCGCGCAGAACATCCTTAATTTGTCACATGTGTTTTAACTCGACAAACTATAATGCAGTAGCTTCTCTCGCACCAGCTTTGCTTCGTTGGCAGGAATAAATAATTGCGAAAGCACCTGACCCTATTAATTATTAAAAATTACAGTTGTGTTTGGAACAGTCTAGGTACTTAGAAGAGTTAAAACTGAACAAAAGTGTTTGAATTTATGAATGTGTGCGATCCCGCTTCATTTTTTTTTTTAAGCAGATCTGTGTCTATATGTGCAACTAATTTTGAAAGTTACGTAATCTGGAGCTCTAGAAGCACAAGGGCTAGTACATCAAACAGCTCAGGGCCACGATGTGGACAATGCGATCACTGTGACCTCTGGTAATAGACAACTGTAGTACAGACAACAAAAATAATGTAGTATGTCCACATTTGCGCTCTGATGACTATTAACAACATAGTGACTTCAATCAAGGAGATGTTGTGTTCACATGTGTAGTTTTAAGAAGTACCTCATTTATTTTGTGGTTTTGCTAGTCATTATTGTCTGCTACATTGTATTGTTTTTCGTTAACTTGGGTTGGGTTAAACGTCGATTGTACACAAATGCAAAGATTAACTCCCGCACAATAATACAGTAATATAACAGTGCTGAAGATTAAATTGTTAGGTCGGATAACTACGGAAGAATTGCTGAATCGAAATGAAGAGAAAAGAAATTTAGTGCAAACCTTGATTATAAGATAGGGCAGGTTGATAAGACATATTCTGAGACACTAAGGACTAATAAATTTGTTAGTGGAGGGTAGTGTTGCGGATTAAAATTTGTAGAAAGAGGTTCAAATGGCTCTGAGCACTATGGGACTCAACTGCTGTGGTCATTAGTCCCCTAGAACTTAGAACTACTTAAACCTAACTAACCTAAGGACATCACACACATCCATGCCCGAGGTGTAGAAAGAGGCCACAGTTTGAGTAGAGTAAGCAGGTTCAAGCGGTTGTAGGTTGCAACAGTTAAACAGAGTTAAAGAGGCCTGGACAGGATGGACTCCACTACATCAAACCAGTCTTCCGACGGAAGATCAGGACAACAACAACGGTTCTCATTTTACTGTATCGTTCTGGTGCATTCTTTAGAAGCTGGTATCTGCGTGCAATCTTGTTACTGTAACTAGGTGTATATAAAAATGAAATAAAAATGTGAATTCACTTGCAGAATAGAGATGGGCTAATTAGCTTGTTGGTGTATCAGTTGTCGCAGCTTAGTTCCAGTACTGAGATAGCCAGTCAGGCCGTTACGCGCGTAAATTCAAGTACTTGCACGCGCTAAAATGTGGGTCCGTCTGTCACCAATTGCTAAAATGCTCATTACCAGTGAAAATGTGCCATTTTTAAAAGTGATAAATTCAAGCAAGACAAGAAAAAGTTAAGTTTGTTCGATTTGAGGAAACCAAACCAAGAACAAGTTTGACGACACTCTCTCTGGCAGGCAGCTGGAATTTATGCGCGCGACGGCGCGACTGGCTAACTTCAACGTTAGAAAGCTCGGGAACGGCGCAACGTATCGAATTTTCTCTCAACAGTTATTGCTCAGCACATCCTCCTCCTCTCCAACACCCTTACAAGCTCTGTTTCTTGCCACATTGTACGAGGTGCATTCAAGTTCTAAGGCATCCGATTTTTTTTTCTAATTAACCACTCACTCGAAATCGATGAAACTGGCGTTACTTCTCGACGCAATCGCCCTGCAGACGTACACAACTTCACAACGCTGACGCCATGATTCCATGGCAGCGGCGAAGGCTTCTTTAGGAGTCTGTTTTGATCACTGGAAAATCGCTGAGGCAATAGCAGCACGGCTGGTGAATGTGCGGCCACGGAGAGTGCCTTTCATTGTTGGAAAAAGCCAAAAGTCACTAGGAGCCAGGTCAGGTGAGTAGGGAGCATGAGGAATCACTTCAAAGTTGTTATCACGAAGAAACTGTTGCGTAAAGTTAGCTCGATGTGCGGGTGCGTTGTCTTGGTGAAACAGCACACATGCAGCCCTTCCCGGACGTTTCTGTTGCAGTGCAGGAAGGCATTTGTTCTTCAAAACATTTTCGTAGGATGCACCTGTTACCGTAGTGCCCTTTGGAATGCAATGGGTAAGGATTACGCTCTTGCTGTCCCAGAACATGGACACCATCATTTTTTCAGCACTGGCGGTTACCCGAAATTTTTTTGGTGGCGGTGAATCTGTGTGCTTCCATTGAACTGACTGGCGCTTTGTTTATGGATTGAAAAATGTCATCCACGTCTCATCCATTGTCACAACCGACGAAAAGAAAGTCCCATTCATGCTGTCGTTGCGCGTCAACATTGCTTGGCAACATGCCACACGGGCAGCCATGTGGTCGTCTGTCATCATTCGTGGAACCCATCTGGATGACACTTTCCGCATTTTCATGTCTTCATGCAGGATTGTGTGCACAGAACCCACAGAAATGCCAACTCTGGAGGCGATCTGTTCAACAGTCATTCGGCGGTCCCCCAAAACAATTCTCTCCACTTTCTCGATCATGTCGTCAGACCGGCTTGTGCGAGCCCGAGGTTGTTTCGGTTTGTTGTCACACGATGTTCTGCCTTCATTAAACTGTCGCACCCACGAACGCACTTTCGACACATCCGTAACTCCATCACCACATGTCTCCTTCAACTGTCGACGAATTTAAATTGATTTCACACCACACAAATTCAGAAAACGAATGATTGCACGCTGTTCAAGTAAGGAAAACGTCGCCATTTTAAGTATTTAAAACAGTTCTCATTCTCGCCGCTGGCGGTAAAATTCCATCTGCCGTACGGTGCTGCCATCTCTGGGACGTATTGACAATGAACGCAGCCTCATCTTAAAACAATGCGCATGTTTCTATCTCTTTCCAGTCCGGAGAAAAAAAAAAAAATTGGAGGCCTTAGAACTTGAATGCACCTCGTATATATCGATAGTAGTAACAGCCCTGCAACACTCCTTGCGGTACCCCGGAATCCACCTACACATCTGACGATTTTTTCCCGTTAAGAACGCCGTGTTCAGTTCTGCTTGCTCGTTAGTATTCGGTCCTTTCGGAGGCTTGTCCAGCATTCCACAGTTTCGTATTTTGTTCACTACATGACTCTCAGAATCTGTGTCGAACGCTTTTCAGAAGACTTGCATCAAGGCAGTCAATCTGAGCGTCATCGCCTGGCTACTACCCCGTAGAGTTCATGAACGAACAGAGCGACCTGAGTCTTAGAGGACGGTTTATTTGGCCATCCACGTCGATACCGCTGCAAAAACGTTATTCCCTAAGTGGCCAGAAGTCGTGGGAAGCCGCTGGTTGTGATGCTGAAATTTGTTTATGTTACAGTCCCGGTAAAAACGGGTTTCTGACGCCCCACATTCAACGTCATCATCTATATCACTCACAGTAGGTCGGCGATACCATCGTACAGCTGTGCAGAGGCGACGTGACATCCGTTCGTCAAACACTGGGTGCCTTGTGCGGCGGTTTACGCATATAGAAACATAGTCTGCGCGATGTTGAAGATCCGCACTACACACTGTTCACCTCACAAGGGAACCTCCCCATCGCACCCCCCTCAGATTTAGTTATAAGTTGGCACAGCGGATAGGCCTTGAAAACTGAACACAGATCAATCAAGAAAACAGGAAGAAGTTGGGTGGAACTATGAAAAAAATAAGCAAAATATACAAACTGAGTAGTCCATACGCAAGATAGGCAACATCAAGGATGGTGTGAGCTCAGGAGCGCCGTGGTCCCATGGTTAGCGTGAGCAGCTGCGGAACAAGAGGTCCTTGGTTCAAGTTTTCCCTCGAGTGAAATGTTTACTTTCTTTATTTTCGCAATGTTATGATCTGTCCGTTCGTTCATTGACGTCTCTCTGTTCACTGTAATAAGTTTAGTGTCTGTGTTTAGCGACCGCACCGCAAAATCGTGCGATTAGTAGACGAAAGGACGTGCCTCTCCAATGGGAACCGAAAACATTTGATCGCTAGGTCATAGGTCAACCGATTTCTCCACAGGAAAACACGTCTGATATATTCTATACGACACTGGTGACGGCATGTGCGTCACATGACAGTAATATGTTGTCGACCCACGTAACTTGTACACTTGGCGAAAGGGGAAAAAGATTCTTCTACCTTGCCCGATTTAGGTTTTCTTGTGGATGAGATTATCACTCCCAAAAAAAGTGATGGAAACATAAGAGGTTGTCACATAAACTGCAACGAATGAATGCAACAGTTTCACAGGCGCACAGTTGTCCCTGTGCTCTGTCAAAACATATGTTTTTAACGTTTTCAAATTTTTCCGTGTGTAGACCGTCAAATTCTGCACATGTCCAAGCAAATCCGAACATTTCCTGGAATTTTGGAGAGCGTAGTTGATTATGTGTGAGTGCCTGAACTTTGATAATTGTCTGAAAATAAAAAATTGAATTTTTCACTCGCGGGAAGACTTGAACCATGGGCCTTCGTTCCACAGGTGCTCACGCTAACCACGGGACCACGGCGCTCCTGAACTCACATTATCCTTGATGTTGCTTATCTTGCGCATGGACTACTCAGTTTGTATATTTTGCTTATTTTTTTCATAGTTCCGCACAACTTCTTCCTGTCTTCTCGATGGATCTGTGTTCAGTTTTTCAAGGCCTATCCACTGTGCCAACTTATAACTAAATCTGAGGGGGGTGCGATGGGGAGGTTCCCTTGTCAGAACCCTAATCCTTGTGTAATTTCCGACTTGCCATGACCCATGTCTCTTCTACAGGTTATCGTCCTACATTTAAAATCGGTAAGTTCGCGACATTCTACCGTGTTCACGATACCCCTCTCTGCAACAGATTGCTCACATACCGTGTCTACATTCGGGGAATAGGCCGCAGCATTCAGGTGTCATACATGACACGTCTTCTAATGGGACAACCCTCCCGTGACGTCATCAGTGTACAGCATCTTCCATAATTCTGCAACACATTCAAGTCACTGATTTAGGGGTACAGTCGTGTGTACCTGTTCGCCTACCCACATTTACATCAGTACTTGGCAAGCCACCTCACGGTATGTGGCGGGCGGGGGTGGGGGGGGGGGGGGTGTTTTATTTATTTTACACGTTGTGATGATACAGTGTTTGGAGCGGTGTACCATCGATTGTTCCCGCCATGTGACACAAGGAATGTAAGTAGTTGTAGGTTTATTCTAATATTTAGATATGGTAAAATGAAATATTTTGTTGTTACAGCTCTAGTACTGGACGAAATGTTTGTTTATTTCTGCTTCATGATACGAGCGGGGCAGTGGCGGAAGGAAACGTCTTTCTGTCGTCACATAGTCACATCAGAAACGTAACAACAAAGAAGACATCCCGAGGCGATACGCCCACCCTTGCCGTAATATTGGGAAAAAAAGAAGAATGTTACAACTGAAGAAGAATTTGTATTGAATTGATACTGTAAAGATCGAGAGAATTCATTTTAAACTTTAGTCACGAATGGGTGCAAACTCGCTCATGCACGTTGTTAATGTTTGACACGTGGCTATTTATAACTGTATGATTTCACTATAACAAAGTCGATAAAAAGTGAAGTTATTAATTTTGAAGTGTTCAGTCGAAGAGTTTATATAAAGATAATTATTACGAATTTAGTCTGAGTGGAATATATTGTGAGTTAAGTGAAGTTGATTTTCTAAAGTTGAAGTGAGCTTCATGAAACGGGAGATCAAATTATACGGGATAATCCTATCTTTGGAATACTGAATCCACGGACGTGGTATGTTATGAACTATACCTCAAGGCGATAGGGATGCTGAGATTTTCTTTAGCAGGAATACAAAACATAAATCTAAATTCATAACATTCCAGAAGCGAGGGTTTATCAGATTAGGGGCGAAGTAAGTTTTCAAGTGACAATTATAAATGACCAGACAAAGGTCATCTTTGTACTTGAATCGCAGCTACGGCGGACCACTATACTAAAGTCGCTGGATATTGTTACATCAAATGCAATTTTAAAGTGGAAAGACATAGTAATTATGGAAAAGAGTTAGTTGGAACTAGTCCAAAAGCCAATTATTCTTTAAAAGTAAAACTTCGTGAGTCTGTGATTTTTGTTAGTGAAAAATCATAAAATGTTATTAGGACCAAAGATCAATTGCTGTGGAAACGTGAGACAAAGTGAATATCTTTGGGTTTGCTACGTCGATAAAATAATAAACAAGACGGTGATAAGGAAATTTTTATAATCATGAATAATACTAAAGCTACTACTACCAATGCGCTTACGCCCGCGACGATCGACCGTTAAAACCTGCATATTGATTATATCTTCGGAACTATACAGTGTACGGCAGTTGCAGTATGTGCTTTGCTTTATTGCAGTAGCATGTCGTAACTGACAGGTAGCAGCTTTTTGTCACCTAGCAAGATAATTTGCCGTGCCACTGTAACTTCTAGTTCCGTAGGACCCTCCAAGATTTTCGAATTATTGTGGTACCTTATGGAAAATGGACGTAGCCGTATACTATACACTGTTCTGGACAAGAGTCAAGGAAGTGTGATCCAAATGCAGATTAGATTTGTGCGTAGTATTAACTGAGTGAAAGCTGCCAATTCTGGTAAATAAACTGATATTGTTAACAAGAAACAACGGTAAAGAAGAGGCCAGTGTCAGAATTCGCAGACTAATGCACAGGAGTCGACAAGAGGTTCGTGAATTTGGACTACTTATTGCCCAAACCGCCCGTTTCTCAACCAAAAATACCCTTTGTGAATGGGAATGAATAATGCAGTTTACATCCTTCTGAATCCGCTTATTGCATTCATCTTGTCTTTCAAATTCTAAAGGTGGAAGCGGTAAAATACAGGTAGAGAAAGGCTATTTACAATTTTTACAGAAACCAGGTGGCAGTTATAAAAGTCGAGGGGCATGAAAGGGAAGCAGGGGTTGAGAACGGTGTGAGACGGGGTTGTAGCCTCTCCCCAATGCTATTCAATCTGTATGTTGAGCAAGCAGTAAAGGAAACAAAAGAAAAGTTCGGAGTAGGTATTAAAATCCATGGAGAAGAAATAAAAACTTTGAGGTTCGCCTATCACATTGTAATTCTGTCAGAGACAGCAAAGGTCTTGGAAGAGCAGTTGAACGGAATGGACAGTGTCTTGAAAGGAGGGTATAAGATGAACATCAAGAAAAGCAAAACGAGGATAATGAAATGTAGTCGAATTAAGTAGGGTGATGCTGAGGGAATTAGATTAGGAAATGATACGCTTAAAGTAGTAAAGGAGTTTTGCTATTTGGGGAGCAAAATAAGTGACGATGGTCGAAGTAGAGAGGATATAAAATGTAGACTAGCAATGGCAAGGAAAGCGTTTCTTAAGAAGAGAAATTTGTTAGCATCGAGTATAGATTTAAATGTCAGGAAGTCGTTTCTGAAAGTATTTATATGGAGTGTAGCCATGTATGGAACTGAAACATGGACGATAAATAGTTTGGACGAGAAGAGAATAGAAGCTTTCGAAATGTGTTGCTACAGAAGAACACTGAAGATTAGATGGGTAGATCACATAACTAATGAGAAAGTATTGAATAGGATTGGGAGAAGAGAAGTTTGTGGCACAACGTGACCAGAAGAAGGGATCGGTTGGTAGGACATGTTCTGAGGCATCAAGGGATCACTAATTTAGTACTGGAGGGCAGCGTGGAGGGTAAAAATCGTAGAGGGAGACCAAGAGATGGATACACTAAGCAGATTCAGAAGGATGTAGGCTGCAGTAGGTACTTGGAGATGAAGAAGCTTGCACAGGATAGAGTAGCATGGAGAGCTGCATCAAACCAGTCTCAGGACTGAAGACCGCAACAACAACAACAACAACAACTCAACCTTTAGGTAAAGCTAGGTCAGAAGTGGCCGCCGTCGACCTGAAGCACCACCCCCGGTTCCAGAAGTAATGTGGCAGACACCCACTTCCGTGACAGACGAGGCTGTGGACATTTCGCAAGACGCGCAGCGGACGCGGCGACGCGTCAGGACGGTCCACTTCCCCCGGCTGCCGGTAGCGGAACTTCCGGCGCTGGTGTCGCTACGTGCGCTGCCTTGCCGAGTCGTCCTACAGGCCAGCACACCCGCGCAGTTCCGCTCCCGTTGCCGCCGCCTGCCGCCTGGCCCTGGGCGCGCTCGCTATTAAGTAACGGGACGCCGCCCCCCACCAGCAGCGTATACGATGCCACCCATGCTGGTCGCATCTGAACCTCATACCGCCTGTGACATATATTTATACAGGGTGTTACAAAAAGGTACGGCCGAACTTTCAGGAAACATTCCTCACACACAAAGAAAGAAAATATGTTGTGTGGACATTTGTCCGGAAACTCTTACTTTCCATGTTACAGCTCATTTTATTACTTCTCTTCAAATCACATTAATCATGGAATGGAAACACACAGCAACAGAACGTAACAGCGTGACTTCAAACACTTTGTTACAGGAAATGTTCAAAATGTCCTCCGTGAACGAGGATACATGCATCCACCCTCCGTCTCATGGAATCCCTGATGCGCTGATGCAGCCCTGGAGAATGGCGTATTGTATCACAGCCGTCCACAATACGAGCACGAAGAGTCTCTACATTTGGTACCGGGGTTGTGTAGACAAGAGCTTTCAAATGCCCCCTTAAATGAAAGTCAAGGGGGTTGAGGTCAGGAGAGCGTGGAGGCCATGGAATTGGTCCGCCTCTAGCAATCCATCGGTCACCGAATCTGTTGTTGAGAAGCGTACGGACACTTCGACTGAAATGTGCAGGAGCTCCATCGTGCATGAACCACATGTTGTGTCGTACTTGTAAAGGCACCTGTTCTAGCAGCACAGATAGAGTATCCCGTATGAAATCATGATAACGTGCTCCATTGAGTGTAGGTGGAAGAACATGGGGCCCAGTCGATTCATCACCAACAATGCCTGCCCAAACGTTCTCAGAAAATCTGTCGCATGTCAACACAAGCACCGAAGTCAGCATTACCTTCCTTCAATTGGGCGAACTGGCGGTGAATCGAGGAAGTACAGTACATACTGACGAAACTTAAATGAGCTCTAACATGGAAATTAAGCGTTTCCGGACACATGTCCACATAACATCTTTTCTTTATTTGTGTGTGAGGAATGTTTCCTGAAAGTTTGTCCGTACCTTTTTGTAACACCCTGTATACAAGGTGATTTTTTTCCACCGTGTACAAACTCTAGGGATTGATCGATGGGTGGATACGGAACAAAAAAGGTTTAATCAACTTACATCCGGAAATACATGGTTAGAGTGGTCCATTAATAGCGACAGGGGCAAATATCTCACGAAATAAGCATCAAACGAAAAAACTAGAAAGAACGAAAATCGTCTAGCTTCAAGGGGTAAACCAGATGTCGCTATGGTTGGCCCGCTAGGTGGCGCTGCCATAGGTCAAACGGATTACAAATGCGTTTTTTTTAAAAAAAACATAGGAACCCTCTTTTTATTACATATCCCTGTAGTACGTAAAGATATATGAATATTTTAGTTGGACCACTTTTTTCCCTTTGTGATAGATGGCGCTGTAATAGTCACAAACGTATAAGTACGTGGTATCACGTTAACATTCCGCCAGTGCGGACGGTATTTGCTTTGTGATACATTACCCGTGTTACAATGGACCGTCTACCAATTGAGGTAAAGATAGATATCTTGTTGATATATGGTTACTGTGATCAAAATGCCCAGCGGGCGTGTGCTGTGTATGCTGCTCGGTACCCTAAACGACATCATCGCCGGCCTGTATGGCCGAACGGTTCTAGTCGCTTCAGTCTGGAACCGCGCGACCGCTAAGGTCGCACGTTCGAATCCCGCCTCGGGCATGGATGTGTGTGATGTCCTTAGGTTAGTTAGGTTTAAGTAGTTCTAAGTTCTAGGGGACTGATGACCTCAGATATTAAGTCCCATAGTGCTCAGAGCCATTTTGAACGACATCATCCAAGTGAGGAAGTGTTCAGCCACGTGTGAAACGTCAACCACGACCAGCAACAAATGATGATGCCCAAGTAGGCGTTCTAGCTGCTGTCGCGGATAATCCGCACATCAGTAGCAGACAAGTTGCGCGGGAATCGGGAATCTCAAAAACGTCGGTGTTGAGAATGCTACATCAATATCGACTGCATCCGTACGGTATTTCTATGCACCAGGAATTGCATGGCGACGACTTTGAACGTCGTGTACAGCTCTGCCACTCGGCACAAGAGAAATTACGGGACGATGACAGATTTTTTGCACGCGTTGTATTTAGCGACGAAGAGTCATTCACCAACAGCGGTAACGTAAACCGGCATAATATGCACTATTGGGCAACGTAAAATCCAAGATGGCTGCGACAAGTGGAATATCAGCGACCTTGGCGGGTTAATGTATGGTGCAGCATTATGGGAGGAAGGATAATTGGCCCCCATTTTATCGATGGCAATCTAAATGGTGCAATGTATGCTGATTTCCTACGTAATGTTCTACCGATGTTACTACAAGATGTTCCACTGCATGACAGAATGGCGATGGACTTCCAACATGATGGATGTCCGGCACACAGCTCGCGTGCGGTTGAAACGGTATTGAATAGCATATTTGATGACAGGTGGATTGGTCGTCGAAGCACCACACCATGGCGCGCACGTTCACTGGATCTGACGTCCCCGGATTTCTCTCTGTGGGGAAAGTTGAAGGATATTTGCTATCGTGATCCACCGACAAGGCCTGACATCATGCGTCAGCGCATTGTGAATGCATGTGCGAACATTACGGAAGGCGAACTACTTGTTGAGAGGAATGTCGTTTCACGTATTGCCAGATGGATTGAGATCGATGGACATCATTTTGAACTTTTATTGCATTAGTATGGTATTTACAGTTAATCACGCTGTAACAGCATGCGCTCTCAGAAATAAGTTAGTACAATAATCACATTGGAACAATAGAAATAAAATGTTGAAACGTACCTACATTCTGTATTTTACTTTAAAAAACTTGCCTGTTACCAACTGTTCGTCTAAAATTGTGAGCCATATGTTTGTGAGTATTACAGCGCCATCTATCTCAAAGCGAAAAAAGTGGTCCAACTGCAACATTCATATTTTTTACGTGCTACACTAATATCTAATAAAAAATGGTGTTCCTATTTTAAAAAAACGCAGTTGACATACGTTTGACCTATGGCAGCGATATCTAGTGGGCCAACCATAGCGTCATCTGGTTTCCCCCTTGAAGCAAGACAAGTTTCGTTGTTTGTAGCTTTTTCTTTTGACGCTTATTTCGTGAGATATTTGGCCCGGTCACCTTCAATGGACCACGGACCAGTCTGCTGCTTACAGTGCGCTACGTCAATCACAACACAGCCTTCAACATGCAAAGAACAGACGGTACGTGGTCAGAACAACTATCCTTTCTGAGCACCAACTACCGTGGCAGCGCTGCGTTTCCGGACACCTGTTCACAGGACCTTTTTCCTCCATTTCGTCACGAATCCGTCCCTGCAATTTGCCGGTTTTATTAATGGTCACCCTGTTTATGCGCTGGTCGATGCTATCGCTCATTATCATCACGTAGGAATGAAGCCAGGGCAGAAAAAGATGCACATGGGCAAGGATTACCAATAACGTTGGCTGATAGAGTGTAACGTATTCGACGATTTGAAAGTTAGTGTGCCCATACAACATTATATCTCCCCACACCATAACCCATGGACCACCAAAACGATCATGTTCGATAATGCTTCTGAGCGCACTGCGTTTCCCCGTATGGGGCATGTCAGACTATAGAACTGAAATAGCCGAATTATTACTGAAGAGTAGGCCTATACAAAAACCAGATTATAAAGGACGAGGACGATTATCGTGCATAATTTACCAGAGAGACTGCACGTGAAACATTAGCCCTGTTTTCCTGAGCATATTGACCCAACAGCATCAACATAAAGGCTAGCAAGACACTATAAAGATTGAACGAACAAAAAAATGGCCAAACCAGTTGAATCTTACACATGTATTTACATTCAGTAAGTTGTGCGCGATTGTTACAACGTCGGACCAATCTGCGGAACCGTGAAATGGCTCGAATGCCAGGCGAACGTGTTTACAATTTGGCCCCAGGCCATTGGAACTTAAATCGTAGGTTAAGGGGTTAAGTGCATCAAACTGGAGCGCCGTATCATCCCAATGCGACAGTTCGCGTAAGAAACAGGAACTGCCGCGTAAGACAGCAATCGGTTTCACATTTAAAGCAGATAAATTCTAAATATTGATCGGATTTTGCAGAGTGAAAAGCCGTTATAAGTCGGCTCTTTTAGTAGTATGCTAGGGTACTATCCCTTGTTCCATGTAAATTAGCGGAACGAAACCGGTACCACTGTAGTTACTACAGCTATGAAAAGATGTAGGTCATTTAGCGAGGAATTTTACAGAATTCATTTGGGGTGAAAACAGAATTACCGTATCTTAATGGGTTAAGGAAATATCTCAGGTGGACAGCTTAGCTCAATCACGCTGAATATCGTCAACATAGACACAATTCAGAGAATTCACAAAGTCGAAACATCGCTACTTCAAGAGTTTGATCCGTTCCAGAGCTATAGTGGAACGAACACACACACACACACACACACACACACACACACACACCTCTGTTCAATGCACATATTTGGTAATTTCGTGAACGCTTCAAGATAACAAATGTTTGGAGGTGTAATTACAGTTCACGGTTAAAAGATGTCATTTACCCACGAAAAGTACACTCCAAACACTGCACTGCTACTTGCCAACAATGGTATTTCGAGTTCCGTCAGGCAGTTTTCATTTTCGCAGTTTTTCTGTTACTTCAGGTAACCGCTTGTATGGTTTGTTGGAGATATAACACCTGTTTGCTACACCATTAATTCTGTTGATCGGGTTCTGCATTTCTCGTCATCGCAGTCCACATCATGTGGAAATAAATAAATTAATTAAACCGCCGTGCTATTTGAGGCAAGGTTCGTACTCGTTGTATACAGCGCCCTTGAAAACTGCCGAGTCACGATCCCCGAGTCAACGTTCGTCCTATTTGTTGGCAGCGTCTGCGTATCTAACTAGTTCGTCCTCTTATATTGTCAGTTCGTAGAATACTTAGGTTCTAGAAAGGTTACTGCACTAGCTTATTTATTTCACATTATTATGCACTGTCAGCTTGATTTTTTCGTTAAGCGATCCATATACTGTCGATACTGTGCAATTTTAATGATTGTCTGTGGATAATATACTGTACAATATATTGACAGATCTTCTCAAACTACATTTCTATAGCACACACTGACTGGAATGTGTAATCTCTGGATAATATTCTATATCTTTGTCAGTTCAGTCGCAACTGTTTATTTTCTGCCATTTGTTGTGTTGTGTTAATGGAAATATGAAAATGGCTTCGAAATCAGCGGAATGCTCGTTCAATTTGTAATTATTGGAAGTCTAATAGATGTTTGCCATCCTTATGGTGTGTAAAATCTAACGATCGTAGTAACCGGCACAACAAAACCGAGCAATAACCTCACTTGTTGTCAAAATAAGGGAAATACATCAAGAAGCAGATAAGCTTCATTTAGTAAACAGGTTAAATACCTTTCAGGCTAATTATAAGAAGGGCAGCGAGTAGCAGGGCTGGAACTGACGTGCTGCAAGGGCGTCTAATTAAAATATAAACAAGTATACGTATACACGCCTTTATTTTTTATGCAGTGTTCCGCGCTCTATATAACAGCTGTGGTCCGTTCCTTCACGATTGGGCTTATTGGCTGTGGCGATCTTACACTTACGAAATTTAAGGGCTTCAGATGAATTTCCTGTGCCCGGTCAACGTACGGTAAACAGGCGCTGAGTGGCAGGAATAGAGCCTGGCTAATGAATGTCCTTTTTTTATCTACAGGCTTAACCATTTGCCTATGTACGTCGATTGAGCGAGCGTCCATTTTCAGAAAGATCCGTAACGATTTTCTTCGCTTATCCTCAAGTCTCTTAGTCAATGTGTCAGTCTTCCCAACTAACACCACTACTTCATCCACCTAAGGTTGAAGTTTGCACAATACCGCATTTCTGTCTGGAGCCACCGGTTAGTACAGTACACAGTATTATTCCTCAGTATTATTGACAGCCTACACCTGTCAGTACAGTACACTGTATTATTCCTCAGTATTATTGACAGTCTAGAGACAGTATTAAACGGCATTCTTAACGAGTTGTCACTTGATCTAACCTGTAAACAATGCGCTAACAAGGAGATACAGAGCCCTGGACCTTCCAGATTGTACGAACATTCTTGTGAATGGTTTTAGGTCCTTGATTCTGACTGGAAAGTTGACAGATCATATCAATATCCAAGAAAGGAAGTAGGAACAATTCACTAAATTACAGGACCATATCATTAACGTTGATATGCAGCAGCATTTTGGAACACATATTGTATTCGAACATTACGCATTACCTCGAAGAGAACGGTCTGTTGACACACAGTCCACTAGGATTTAGAAAACATCGTTATTGTGAAACACAACTAGCTCTTTACTCGCACGAAGTGTTGACTGCTATTGACAAGGGATTTAAAATTGATTCTGTTCCTGGATTTCCAGAAGGCTTTTGGTACTGTACCACACAAGCAAGTTACTAATAGAATATCGTTTCAGTTATGTGACTGGATTCGTGGTTTCCTTTCAGAGAGGTCACAGTTTGTAGTGATTGACGGAAAGTCATCGAGTTAAATAGAAGTGATTCCTGGCGTTCCCTACGGTAGTGTTATAGGCCCTTTGCAGTTTCTTATCTATATAAACGATTTAGGAGACAATCTGAGCAGCCGTCTTAGGTTGTTTGCAGATGATGCTGTCGTTTATCGTGTAGTAAAGTCATCAGAAGATCAAAACAAATGGCAAAACTATTTAGAAAAGATATCTGTATGGTGCAAAAATTGGCAATTGACCCTAAATAACGAAAAGTTTGAGGTCATCCACATGAGTGCTAAAAGGAATGCATTAAACTTCGATTACACGATAAGTCAGTCAAATCTAAAGACTGTAAATTCAACTAAAGATCTAGGAATTACAATTACGAACAACTTGAATTGGAAGGACCACAAAGAAAATGTTTTGGGGAAGGCTAACCAAAGACAGCGTTTTATTAGGAGGACACTTACAAAATGTAACAGATCTACTAAACAGACTGCCTACAATACCCTTGTACGTCCTCTTCTCGAATACTGCTGCGCGGTGTGGAATCCTTACCAGATAGGACTGACAGAGTACATCGAGAAAGTTCAAAGAAGGGCAGCACGTTTTGTATTATCGCGAAATAGGGGAGTCACTGACATGATACAGGATTTGGGGTGGACATCATTAAAAGAAAGGCGTTTTTCGCAGCGGCGGAATATTCTAACGAAATTTCAATCTCCGACTTTCTCTTCTGAGTGCGAAAATATTTTGTTGATGCCGACCTACATATGGAGAACCGATCATCATAATAAAATAAGGGAAAACAGAGCTCGTACGGAAATATATAGGTGTTCGTTTTTGCGCACGCTGTACGAGAACTGAAATAATAGAGAATTATTGTGAAGGTTGTTCGATGAATCCTCTGTCAGGCACTTAAATTTGATTTGTAGAGTATCGATGTAGATGTAGATCGAAAAAACTGAGGTCAAAGGCTATGACTCAAGATCAGTTTCGGGTGTCGTGGAATCGCTAGAACACCCAAAAATAAGGAAATAGACGTAAAGCGTGCTACTCAGTCGTATCCAAGATTTTGTGATTTTGACTCGTTGCAAATATTCTTGAGAAGTAAAGCACTTGCTAATTGGGGGAGTGACGAAGTGATGTAAATCCTGAACGGATTCATATTTCGTGCGTGTGGTTTCGAATCACACTTTTCACAATATTTCTTACTCATTGGCAATAAGTGTCGTCGATGCTCGTAGGTTCGTACACTGATCACTTTTATTATTGTTCAAAGCAAAATTTAATTTATCAAGCTAACAGCGAATAAATTTCGCAACAGTTTTAATCCTGTACTCAAGTTTGTGGGACACATAATAAATAGGACTACTAACACGGGGTATTGAATGTGTACAAAGGCAAGCAAGTTTGGTGACAGTTTTTTAGGCCACGGGAGAGGGTCATCGAGATGCTGGGAAAATGGAACTGACAGACGGTTGAAACTACCGGTGCTAGCTTGCTTACAAAGTTTCAAGAAAAAGTGTTAAAGGAGGAAGCAAAGAATGGGTTAGAACACCCTGCGTGTTACTCCAGCAGGGACAGCAAAGACAAGATAAGGCTAATTACGGCACATGCAGAGGCGTTTAAGCAATCATTCGGTCTTCCTTAGCTCTGTTGGTGAATGAAACGGGAAGAAGCCCTAATAACATATGTAATGGAAAGTACTCTCTGTCGTGCACTTATCGGTGGTCTCCAGAGTGAATGTTGCAGGGGTGCAACAAAAATACAGAACCACCAGAAGCACATTTCCATTCTACCTAATACGGTGTAGGAAACGTGTTGGCGTTCAAAAGAGTTTCGAGTGTTCTCCGAATGGATACCTACAGGTCCTGTATGGTTTTCAAGGGAATCTTACATTCATCTTCCAGTGGCAAGTTCAGGCAACGATGATGGAGCTGAATAGCAGACAGACACCCTTCTTTTCACAGCAGACCAGAAAGAGTCAATCATGTTGAGATCTGGTAACTGTGGTAACCAGGGGAGACGCCCAGTTCAAATGACTCTGAGCACTATGGGACTTAACATATGAGGTCATGCGTCCCCTAGGACCTAGAACTACGTAAACCTAACTAACCTAAGGACATCACACACATCCATGCCCGAGGCAGGATTCGAACCTGCGACCGTAGCGGTCGCGCGGTTCCAGACTGAAGCGCCTAGAACCGCCCGGCCACTCCGGCCGGCGCGCCAGTTCGTCCTTGTACTCAAAAAACCAGTCTCGTGTGATGCTTGTTTGTACAAAGGCCTTGTCTTCTTGGAAAACAGCATCACCATTAGGGAACAAATATTGTACTGTGGGATGGACCTAATCAGTTGAACATGTCACACAGTCGCTTACAGAGTAACCATTCGGCCCGTGGAATACCACGATATGGCTGCCTAAATCATCACCCAAACATCGCCATGTTTCACTTTTGGGATGTAAACTCGGCCAGAAGATGGGGAAAGTGAGCAACAATACTCATCCGACCAAATGACCTCCTCCCACAGTGCAGATTGTTTAACTTCGGTACCACGTTTTACCTGCTGTAGCCATTTGAATCAGTGATGAGTGGTTTTAGAAATATAGCTCTCTCCCTGAAATTCTGTGCCTGTGGACATCCTTTCGTGCTATTTTGGTGCCTGGTCCCGGCGGAGGTTCGAGTCCTCCCTCGGGCATGTGTGTGTGTGTTTGTCCTTAGAATAATTTGGGTTAAGTAGTGTGAGCTTAGGGACTGTTGACCGTAGCAGTTAAGTCCCATAAGATTTCAGCACATTTGAACATTTTCTGTTTTGGTGCCGACAGGTTTCGCGAGTGCGACATTCATTTCTGCAGTGAAGTTTGCTGTTGTCATAAATGGTTCAAATGTCTCTGAGCACTACGGGACTTAACCTCTGAGGTCATCAGTCCCCTAGAACTTAGAACTACTTAAACCTAACTAATCTAAGGACATCACACACATCCATGCCCGAGGCAGAATTCGAACCTGCGACCGTAGCGGTCGAGCGGTTCCAGACTGTAGCGCCTAGAACCGCACGGCTACTCTGGCCAGCTTGCAGTTGGAGTCCTCGTATATTTTGCGACAGACCTCATTCACTGACAGTCTCTGACGATCACTCAGAACACACTTTCAGCAGCGTTGTGACTTAGCGGATTATGATCTCCTGCTTTCCGCGTATGCGGTACAAATCACCACACAGTTCGGGTCCCTTGGTTACGGAAGCATCCACCATCAATTTGCCCAATTTCGAATTCACTTAGCTCCGACATAATACACACTCAACTACACAGAACCTGTTCTGACCACGACCAACACTTATAACGTTTTGAGCACACCACATAGGCCCCGTTCATAGTCAAATACACTAGCGTAACGTACAGGCGTACATTTATGTTCAAGCATTCATTTCTCGCGGTTTTTTTATATTTTTGTCCAATCCCTGTAGCCTGTAAAATGCCATGCACTTACTGGTAGTCTGCAGTGTGTGGGTGTCGATGTAAGCTAGCTTTCTGTATAGTACAGTGTAAGAGGGATCTGTGAAGGGAAGGGCGTGTAACACGAATTATGATGAAGCCTAATAAAACACATGGTGCTGCTCAAACTTTCCTTCGGATAGGCGACTACATTACTTTCCTTCCAACCAATACCGTTTTAAAATGAAGCTACTGCCTCTTAGTACACAAGGCGTTACTCAGTACCCTTTTCTTCCAGTTATACCTCTCACATCATAGTTCGAGAAATTTGTATTTGGCGTATAAAGGTGCTAGTTTTGACAGGCGACATCTGAACAACTTCCAGAAATACCCTTATAACAATGAATCAAAATAGTTGCTGCGCATACTGTTATTCAAAGGAAACGACCCAGACTTTTCCTTACGGCAAAGTCTTGCCACAGTAATGCGGATGTTTGCATCTGTTTCGCGGTTTATGGAACTGAGTTTGATCATGCGATCCTCAGTTGTGCGATAAGTGCCGTCCGGTTGCGTGACACAGCGTGTGTGTGTTAATCTAGTGACGTTGCCGAGCTGACGTCCGAAGGAATTGTCGCTCCAACAGGCGACTGGTACTTCCCCTATGTGCCTTCCTATTTAGACGCGGGGAAACATTTACTCAGAGACACAACTGAAGATCTCTCTTTTAAATTTCGCCTGTGTGTGAATGTCATTTGGACATTCTGCTTTTATGTGTGTGACAGTATACTAAGAGATTAAAAAAAATAAAAGGCCCCAAGGATTTTTGAAAATTGTTCCAAATTCAATATTCATACAGTTATTGGCGAAAAATGCAAAACTGTAAACTTTAAAGGTCGTTGGATGAATGCGTGACGCTCTAGCGCTTTTTCCCCGTGTAGCTAGCAAGGATAGTAAATACGGGACATGCTGATACCAGGACATAAAGTCCATTCAGTTTTCTCAGTTGGATAGTAACCATGCCTCGCAGACAGGCGCCGAAACAGTAAAAGTATATGTCAGCATTTGAGATGACATTTAGTTGGACTGAAAGAAGCCGTTGAAAGTAACGCGCGAATCGGTCGAGATTTGAATACGAGCTATATCACTATTCGATGTTGGCTGGGGGTATCTAATGTATACTAATAATAAATCTGTAAAACTGTCGCCTTTGTCTGTTTGAAACTCTTCTGGAAAAGGGCAAGACAAATTTTCACAGGGTTCTTGCAGGTAACTTGAGCATAGCTTGAGGCACCGTTATACTTCATTTCAGCAATACGGATTACGGAAAAAATATATCATAATTGAAAGTTTTATCCGTGCTAATATTATAAACGCGAAAGTAACTCTGTTGGGCTGCCACGACTAAACCACTGAACCAATTTAGATGATATTTGGTATACAGATAGCTTGAACCCCAAGGAGGAACCTAGGGCACTGTAGAAAGTGTATAGCACATCATCTTCTGATATGAAGAATATTACGCGAATTACGAAAAAATATTTAAGCTAAACAGTACTGCACAAATGCTGGATAGGTCATTCAATGGAATGTCATCAGCTGCTAAAAGACGAATTTATTTTAACACATTTCGGTTTACCCGTCTTCAGATGCTCAAATAAATCACAGAAAGTACGTGTTGAGTACATAACTGTCAGATGTAGACTGTCAGAGGCAAACTTAGTCATGTATTCAACATCTGGACAGTATGATGTATTTGAATATCTGATGATTGGTAAACCTGAAACGTGCTATAATGAATTCAACTGTTCACCAGCTGATGATATTTCACTGAGTGACCTATTCAGCATTTATGCAGTACTGTTTAATTTATACATTATGGTCGCATGCTTCCTACACGACTTTCTGTCGAACCTTCAACGAAATATATTTGCTCTTTGAAAAAGCAATTTACTCTGTGACTTTCGGACTTTTATAATTTTTTTGAAAATGCTTTTATTGGTTAATACGTGCTATGTGATACGATTCAAAGTAATGAATAAAATGGTTATAAAATCTTCAGTGTGTTTAACCCATAGTTCCACACTACATTTTGCGTAATGTACATGCAGTGTAGTATAATGTATAGCTACTTCAATAACACGATGCATTTCTGCTCATGGCCCTCTGTACGTGCTGCTTGGCAGCGACGCTACGTATGCCGACTTAACAGTCCGCTGGGACAACTTGGTAACTGCAACACACGCCATGAGCTTTGCTTACCTGAATGGCCCGACACGTGAGGGCAGCTGAAGTTAATGCAAGTGAACAGTGGCTTGCTTACTCACCATTGCTCGTCGTGACGCAACTGCTGATATGTGAGTGCAGCTGCGAGTAACAGTAAGTGATCAATAAGTGGTTTCTGGTGAATAAGGCGCACGTAAAGAAACTTGTGTACTCTCTTTTTTGCTGAACTGAGGCGACTAACAAGGTCAGATGCGACCCTGTGTCTCCTGAAAGTAACTAATTTTTTGACGAGTATCATCTGCATCATATTTTTAGGGTAGACAACTCGTTATTGTTGCCCAAGAGCAACTATCTCCTTATTTTCGGTCTTTACAAGCTCCTCTGTTTACTTTGTAGCGTTTTGCAAGGCTTAGGCCATACATTAATAACGAACTGCGAGTCTCGAGGGGAGAATTGCAGCAGCGCTTTGAGACAAAATTGTTTTTCTAGATATACTACACTCTGATATCTCTCTAGTTTTAATTTCGAGCAGCGCTTTTCTCTCGTGCAAGGGAAGTATTTGCATGATGCGCATCCACTTCGACTTTCAACAGAGCTGTTCTAACGGAGCCGCTTATAAATATGCAAATGCAGCCGTGTGCGAATAATTTGTCTCTCCGAGGTCTATGAGACCAGGCCGAGGCTGAATTTAAACCTGCCTTACAAGGCAGGGGCTAAAATTTTGTCATATAAATGCAGTACTGAAAATGATTTAGCATATAGTTTGTAGACTAGAGAGCACATGTATTTTGTGTTTCAAGCTGTTTTCTTGATTTTTGTGTACAGACTGCTTTTACAATGGTGGTCAGGGCTTTTCTGTCGTTACTTATGTAGTTTTAAGTGTCTCGAGAAGTTTGATGTCCATTATTACATTCTTCTGTATGTGTATGCCAGTCTCTACTACCCTTTCCCTCTTTTTGCTGGAAAATACAGAGTATTAGTTGTTGGAAGTTGTTATACCAGATTGTAGCGTATAGGATGGCTGTTTGCAAGTGACGAAGTTTCATGGACAAAACAGGCAAATTAGTGTGTGTTTATCTCTCTTACCTCTCTGTCTGACTGGCTGGCTGTGTGCGTGTGTGGGTATGAGTCAAAAGAATAAGAAACTTTTTAATTACTATTTACTGCTGTTTTTTGTTTTAAGAGTCTAAAGAAGATCACTAGTCTTTGAATAAGTTCTTGTATAACTACTCTTATCTATCAGCCGCGCGGTCTCAGGCGTCTTGTCGCGGTCCGTGAGGCTCTCCCCGTCGGAGGTTCGAGTCCTCTCTCGGGCATGTGTGTGTGTGTGTGTGTGTGTGTGTGTGTGTGTGTGTGTGTGTGTGTGTGTGTGTGTGTGTGGGCCTTAGCGTAAGTTAGTTTAAATAGTGTGTAAGCTTAGGGACCGATGACCTCAACAGTTTGGTCCCATAAGACCATTAAGTTTAATGAACGCACGAGCTCATTGAAAAGCGTATCAAGCGAGCTGAACATAATGTGAGTTACACTTTGTGGTAGATTAAAATAAAATCTCGAGAAATGACCTTCTGGAGGAGAAGACCTGTATTACTCAAAAAAACAAGAATAGTCAACAATGTGACTACAGCGCTACAATTTTTCTATGCGATTTCCATGGCTAAGTTGCGGCGATTGCCTATTATATGGCCGAAAAACTAGGCCTTAAGAACAGTTTCAATTAACATATTGAAATGGGCGGAGAAGACTAGATTTCTGATTTTGAAAAGAGAAATCCTGAAATAAATTGAATAAAACCATGACACAATTATTAACAGAGTTCTAGGTTGCAGTAGAATTGAAGTTCATTCATTTTTTCTAATGTGAACATCATTTTCGAAAAACATGTTGTGTACGTATTTTGATACATGTTAAGATAGTGACAGAGGCAGCGTGGCCACTGTGGAAGCGACGCAGCTGTGTTACTTACAACAAGAACTTTATTCTGTCTGTATGTCGTACCGTTGGTATTATCTTGTAAGGGTGTCGACATTACCTAGATACCGATAGGTTACAGACTTGTTAATATACGAGGGAAGATCGGAAAGTAACGCACAATAATTTTATAACTAAAAGGTTTAATACGTAACAAAGCAAAAATGTCACAAATGAAGTTACATCTTTTGCGTACTTTTCTACATCGTCACCAACGTTCTCAACACAATTTCTCCCATCGTGGTACCAATTTCAATATGCCCTGTTCGGAGAAGTCCGTTTGGTTGGAGTATAGCCTTCTGCGGGCAGCTGATTCCACTTCCGCATCCGTCGCAAAGCGTTTGGCGGTCAGGAATTTCTTCATGAGTCTAAACTGACGAAAGTCATTTGGTCCAAGATCCGGACTGTGTGGTGGATGCTGGACCATTGCCCCCCTCAGGTTTGGCTATTTTCTCACGAACAGGAGCAGGGGGGGGGGGGGGGCGGGGCATTGTCATGAAGATGTTTGACACAGTAAGCATTAATGTTGTGGCGTTTGTCACGAAGGACACAACACAACTTAACCAGTGTTTTAAAGTATGCTGCAAAATTCACAGTGGTCCCGTGTTCGGCTAAGTCTACCAGTAACACACCATGCATATCCCGAACACTTTCGTAACAGACTGAGTCACTTTGAATCTTTTCGTGTTGGCCAGCAACCATTTTCCACCCAACAGAGGCATGACTGGTTTCGGGCGTGTAGTGGTACGCCCACGCCTCATCACCAGTGACGATTCCTTTCAGAAAGTCGTGCCCTACTACGGCGTAACACGTTAAGTGATCCAAGCTTGTCATCATTCGCTGGCTCTTGTCGTTGTCTATCGGGTTCTTAGGCAGCCAGCGGGCACTGACAATATCGTGTACAGCGCCGAAGGAAATGTTGAATTGCTGCGATAAGCTTCGCAGTTACGCGCGCCAGTCGTTCAAAATTGCTGCCTCAGTGGCTCCGATAGCTGAAGTTCACACGGTCCTCTTGGAAGAATGACCGCCACTTAGATACATTGTTACGGTCCATACAATCGTCCCCATTCCCGCCACGCATGCCCTTGTGAATTTCACTCGGTTTATGCCCTTTGGCCCACATATAACGAACTACACTGCACTGTTCTTCAGAAGCTGACGACAGTAAGATGCGCGCCATGTTTTGTTCGTAGTTCAGGCTTCTCTCGCTAGAGCTCCACATGAAAAAAACACATCCCCTTTAGCGCAAATCTCAGACTATATCGTCATGAAATTTCGACATTCTTGTTGCAGTACCAGAGGAGAAAAAAATTGTTCTGCGTTATTTTCCGATCCTCCCTCGTATTTATGTGGCTCCGTAGATCGTCAACATTCTTCAGTATTTCTAGTTCAGCTATACATCTGATATTGCTGGGTCACATAGGTTGCCATGACACGTAGGGAGCCATGAATTTTTCCGTGAAAGTGACAAGACTACAAAACATAACGGAACATTTGTTACGGTTTCGGTATTCCGCCAGTCTCTCTAAACACGTCAAGAAATGGCCGCGAAAGCCCCAGCAACTGATTGCTTCTTTTACTAGCCCCGTTCATGCCACGGTCTCATCAAGATTCTTAGAGTGCCTAGCCCTTTCGAGTTTTATATGTACTCAGCCATTGTACAGCACTTTGACACGGGTGAGTTTGAATGCACACTGGTAAAGTCAGACGTGACGTCAAAATGACATATCCACACTGTATTGAAGACGACTGTTTGACGTCACGTCTGACTTTACCGGTGTGCATTCAGACTCACCCCTTTGACGCAGGATGTGGACAACGATTGTGCACAGGTGTTTGTGGCAGCTGTAGCATTTTAAATGTTTTTTATGCAGGCAGTAGACAGATCTTGGAGCCGTGAAGAACTGTTCATCGTCAGAATGTTTTGTGTCGACATATTGCGTCTGTGGAAGGACGAGGAGGAACGCACATGGAGTATAGCGGGGCCCCGATTAAAAATAATGATCGACCGGCGGGCGGCGGAGGCGGCATTTCCGAGAAGCCTGGAATCGGCAGTCAAAAGGTCAGCCCGAGATAGCCGCAGCCCCGGTTCGGCGCTTTGTCGGGTGCACCGCAGCCGCTGGGTTAGCTCCTGCAGGGGCCGCGCCGCCTCCGGTGGAACGGCGCACTTGATCCCATTGTTTTCGCGATACGGCGCGCCGGCCCCAAGGCCTAGGAAACAGCGTGCGAAGGTCGCCAGCTTGCTGGGAACGGGCTGGCCTGTTCTGTGCGCGTCAGTGTCACACTGGAGTCACGACCGAGGTGGCTTCAGCTGGAGCTTACTTTTAGGAACTTTGTCATTTTATACTGCAACCACTGACAGTCCGCCCGAGGACGAACAAGTAGCCCTGAATGACGTGCAGAAAGAAGCACCGACGGTAATCACTGCTGAAGATGAGAATGCGCTTCACTATCGAACAAACAGAAAAAACCCTTAGGAGGATATGATAACAAATAAAAAAACTAGTTGGAACTAATCTGCTGGTAGCTGTGAGGATAATAATCAACAAGTGCATCAAATTTGGAAGAATACCTATCAGAAAATTGGGAAAAAGGTTGACAAGAAAAATCTGGAGAACTACTTTCCGGTTGGTTAGTAATCACGTCTTTTAAAATTCTTGATTATAACTGTAGCAACCTGTTGAGCAAGCGGTGTTTCGAAAAGGTAGCATCAGGCTTCATGTTTCCTTGATCGATTTATCGAGAAGCTTCGACACCTCGGAGATTTGGGGAATCATGAAGGCCCTCGAAAATACAAGGACATAAAAGTTCATGAGATACATCTACGAGCAGGCAAGAATGATAGAATGGATGAAGACTTCATCGTCAGTTAGATCCCAATCGACATAGCAGTTCGCCAAGATGACACCATCTCTCAGACACGGTTCACACTTGCACTGGAAGATGCATCCAAATCACTAGACCCGAATAATACAGTAATACTAGCCATACCTGGCGAACTTCGTTCCGCCTCTGAAAACCTTTATATGTTATAGCTGACCCGGCAAACGTTGTTTTGCCATGTAAATTATTTCTAGTCTATAAGAATAATGTATATGTGTAACGCAGTGTATACATGTAACAAAACAGCCGTTGTTGGCGGGAGCTCGTGACACAAACAGTAATAATGGGGGGAGTCTGGCAGTATCGGCCACTATTAGTTCTAGCTTTCTACGGTAGATAACCCGGATTTAACGATTGCAGCCGATACACGGCTCGTCCATGAGCATACAAACATAGCGGAAATTTCGTGTCAAACGTGTTTGCCAGCATCATGAATGCTGAACACCCATCGATTTTTATTGTACGATTAAATTCTTTTAGAGGAACAAAGGAGAGCATAGGAACTTCTTTGTTCCACTAAAAGAATTTGATCGTACGACAATCGATAATGGCATATCAGCTGTCGACCACGGCAAAGATGTTACATTATCGAATCAGAAAGACGAAATCGCCACGCTTCCCAGAGTTGCGAGCCGCCGCCGTAACTTGGCAGTGTTCATTTAGAGCTGTATGGGACGAGAGTGGCAGTTCTGTTTTGACCACCGCCCCGAGTGGACAGGGACGGTGTCGTTATATGGTCACACTTCCGGGCGAATAGCAATCGCTAATGTACAGACTGTAGAGTGGTTCAACGGACAAGTGTTGCCTATCTGCAGGACGACATTCAGAATTCGTATCGACAGACTTCTACGTACACGCACCTCAGTGTCTTCGGCTGCTTTTTGTTACTTGGACGGCGATACATTTATTTGCATCATTAATTCCACGCGTGTGCACACAGCCACACCAGTGGAGAGCTGAAAATAAGTATAATTTTCGCATCAAAGTGTGTTATGTTTTTTGACTGTACATTCAATAGACTGTTTTCTTTGGCCATCTGCATGTTGGAAAGCAGAACAGATACCGCACGAGAAGTTGAGAATTCAAACCTCAGTATCGCAGAGCACTTTGACGCAACTCTCAAAAATCCTCGAGAAATTCGACTTTGAAGTTTTCCGAGTGTCCTTAATACCTTAAAGCAAGGGCGAGTTATCGACAGAGACATCGGCTCTGAGATAGTGCTCGCACGCCAAGATGACGGCCTCTCTTCAGTTCCAGGCTGACATGAATTTGTAAAGAAGGGCGCGTGTTCCACCTAGCATTTCCATGAAGCACAAAATACATGAAGACGGAAAAAGACCGGCAGCGTTCGTGACGAGGGATCGCTGTTTGTTCATCAAATTTCTTAATTAACAAATATCTAATTGTCATTTTTATGTAAACTGCATATCTTCCTATTTCTAAACACACAGCAGACACAACAGTCCAGTTTTCATTTCAAATATAAATGGTTGTATACTGACCTTTTATAAAACATTGTTAATATCGATAGTTTAACATAAATAATATTACAAACTACTTTTTCATATTTATGTATTTTACTCTTGACAGAAATGGTCGCATAACATGCACCTTTGTTTAAAAATTTACCACAGTAGGAACACGAACACAGGTCGATCTCGTTGTAGGCAAGGATTCTACCGCAGAGGCTGTCGAAAAATCGCCCGTAACTGTACGGTATTAAAGACACTTGGTTAACTTCAAAATAGATTCTCTCGAGAATTTTTGAGAGGTGCATCGAACTGCTTTGTGTGACTGAGATTTGAGTTCTGAACTTCACGTACCATAAATATACGTATGTAAAAGAATTACAAAAAATCGGATTGTCGTGTGGTCTCCTTGTCAGCCTGGATTGCTGCAGCTTTGTTCCCCGGAAAATGCAGAAACCGAATTACTATACGATATCCTACTTTTTCGTTCTGGCTGCTTAAGACCATTAAAATTAATAATAAATATTGAGTTTTTTATTGAAATTAACTTATATCTTACAGTAGCTCATAGAAAGAGCTGAAAGTAACCGCCAAACTGAATGGAGACACTGCAGTGTAATCCATTGAGAGAATTACACTTGTTTGCACAGTTTGTGGTTCGAGCGTAGTTGGTGCTCCACCAGTACTTGCCACCCCCAACATCCGGAGCGTCATGAGTTGGTCACAGCCTGCCTCGAGGATTAATTGTTCCCGCAACGTCTGACACACCGCTTGGATCATACGTGAAACACCACAAGTTTTGACATTAGCCCAGAAACGCGTCACAATTGGTCAAGGCTGTAACAGCACAGTGCTCGCTCGTCCTTTACCAGAACCACTTGAACAAAGAACGATCATTATCATATGATCACGGAACTATTTTCACTTTTACGTCCAATAGTTACGGACAGGAAAACATCATTTTATTTTGTGGCGCAATTCCAAGTTATTTTATGCCGAAATTTGTGTAATGTTTTTTGCAGATTCGTTGTTATTTATACAAACTGTTAATGCTTTTGCCAGTTTCGTTATTATTTTTATGCCAAATTCCGTATAACTTTCGTTTGCCACATTTCGTATCATTTTCTGCTGAAGTTGGTGTTTTTGCCAAATACAGTGTAATTTTTTGCCAATTTCGTTTTATTTACTGATTCGGCGTCTTTTTTTTGCCATTTTCTGTGCCTATGTTTTGTGAAATTTGGTGGTTTTTGTGGCACCTTCCGTGTTATTTTTGTTAATTTCGGTGCTAGTTTTATCGTCACATCAAGTTTGCTATGTGGCTAACGAAATGTCACTTTAACATTATACATGAATTTTCGGAAAATAGGAAGTCAAAATGCATTTTCACCATTCAGTATCTATCAATTGAGTAAATTGTTCTCCTCAGCTTTATAAGATTTTAATGCGGCAAAACCGGCAACGGTAGCCGAGCGGTTCTAGGCGCTACAGTCTGGAACCGCGCGACCGCTACGGTCGCAGGTTCGAATCCTGCCTCGGGCATGGATGTGTGTGATGTCCTTAGGTTAATTAGGTTTAAGTAGTACTTAGTTATAGAGGACTGATGACCTCAGATGTTAAGTCCCATAGTGCTCAGAGCCATTTGAACCATTTTTGGATGAAGATAATTTTCTCCATTTTAGCCGCAGGGAGGTCAGAAGTTAGCGTAGGGTCTTTTGCTAAATAGGAAATTGTGGATAGCTGCAGCTTGTTCTACACAGTCGGCAGATGATGGTTGAAGTTATCGCTGTATCAAGCAGGTACCTGCAGATACCAGTATTTGAATGCGGCCCCTATTTTGACCGGAAGCGAAGTTGGAATCTTCCTACTTGTGGGTCAGGGGTCCTGAAGATCGCTAGTAAATCGCCGAAACTCTTAGCCAAATGAGATATACTTCGAAATTAGACGACTGAAAGCTGTTTGATTTAACACCCTATATCAGAATGTTTCTGAACACGTCTTCTATCAACAATAAAAATGAAGAAGAAAACGCACACTAAAGTTTGTGGGAAAAAACAACCCTGTTGTGGATGTTCAAGTCAAATGATAGCTGTAATAAAAATATAAAATCATACTATTCAGGCGCACAATAGACAGTTTACGGTATTACTTCTTTAATACCTTATTGTGAGGAATTTCAACCTCTTTATTGCATCTATTGATTTAGTGGACTTCTCGTACACACACACACACACACACACACAGAGAGAGAGAGAGAGAGAGAGAGAGAGAGAGAGAGAGAGAGAGAGAGAGAGAGAGAGAGAGAACCAGGACGCAAAGAGAGGCTGGGAGACTATCGAGCGAGATGTTGCTATTACGTCACCGGCCAAACAGCTGCCAGTTTCGCCGCTGTTGACAAACCGCCCCCACCCCCTCTGTAACTGACAACGTTGGCTGAGTCACTCCACAGGAATTGCGCAGAAGAGATGCTCCGAAGGGTGTGGTCCGCGGGTGCGGGAATCCCCGTGAATTATACTGTTCCTTCTGTATATATGAGACAGATGTCTCTGCTGGTCCGTCAGTGCACCATTGCGATCGCTCCCTTGTTGTGTGTAGAGTACCGTAGTCTCTGTTTAACGTCTACTCGCATATGTCATGCTTTATCTTCCGTGAACTCCCATAGAACATAACACAAACGGGTGCCGTTGTGGAGCTCAAACGATTATTTCCGTGTCACGCCTCGGTTTTCTGGGCGATTGTGAACTGCCAGCAGCAGCGCAACGCTACTCTTTCGCTTTGTTATGTTGTCTCTGGACCGGAAAGTGCTGATGGAACTAGCATGCTGCGCCAAGTCCCGCACGACGTCGACGTTTCGTATCGGGGACACCTCGCCGCTCCATTTCAGAAACGTGCCAGCTGGGCTGAGACCGCGTGCTGAATAATGTCGGGCGTATAAGGGAAGTGCGATGCGAGCCGTAGATTATTACGTAGGCGAAGACAAGAAGGTGCCATTCTGTCACAGACTGCGAAAACTGGCAGGGCAGCAGGCGCAAGGCAGACTAGGAGGAAGTACGAAGTAGCGTGAACAGTGGGAGCGCGTTATCCAAACAATGAGGCCGCGCCTGATGAAGTGGTTGTGTCTGAACAGCTGTGGGAGCGGCTCTGCAGCTCAAACATACCGGAGCACCGTCACACGAACCCATCACCCGCACAACGACAGCGAGATTAATCCGTCTCCACCAACGTCGGCCGATTTCAGCATTAGTGAAGGGGCTAGAAATGCGTGGTTCATGTGTGAGTACCATTTACACTTTAACTGCTGAACAGCTATATTTTGTAACACACAGATGGTTATTTTAATGCGTTGTCCAAGGCAAGTAAATTGCATAAAAAAGTTAAGGCGGATTTAACAAAAAAAATCGTTACTATTTCATCAAAGTACGGAAAGGATCATAAAATCGATAAGGCGCAAACAACAGAAAAAAAGTAATTGCCGGCGTAATGTTTGGCAACATTTTGTGTACAACAAACCGTAACAAAAACGCTGAATTTTTTAGAGCTCTTCATTGTGCCCCTGCATCGAAACCAGATGTTTACGTAGCACAGAGATTTAAATAGGAGATGCATAAAATGCGATTGCTAGCTACTCAAAGTTATAATCCAATATGGCGTCTATTCGGTTTTTGCTTCAGTCAGTCAATCAGAGCACAGGACAGGTCACTTAAACTCGTTTGTAGCGGTTAAACAGAACGCTGACTGTTTATTTCAGTATTACTAGGTTTTGGAATGAAATATTTGATGACAGACTGATCTTTAGCCTACCCTCAGATGTAGGCTAGTTCGAAAGGTGATAATTTCGTCAAATGTTGGGCGAATACATTTTTTTAGAAAGAAATTGATGGTGACAGACATCTTTAGCGTAAAGCTATCTTGGCGGAAGTAGACATTAAGAGATTAGTGGCAGCAGTACAGTTATAAGGTTCATAACAGAAAACTACAACGAACCACAGGTATGGTATAAAAAAAGTTTATTGAAATCATACCAGTACCGGTTTTCTGATTTATTGTAGATCCATGGTCACATGGCTGTTACAGATGTTCTCGCTCTCCTGCTCTGGTCACGAGGTTTATGGGTTTTGTGCACTAAGAAAAATCAGATTTTTCGTGCGAAATTCGGTAAACTTACGAGAGATGTTTTATTCCCTTTCTTTTTGACCTTCACAGAAACAAACATGAAATGTCCACTTTGACAAAATTACTTTATATAACCCAAGCTACATATTTTGAGGATGACTTGTGTTCTGCTCAAGTCTAATGAGTATTAAGACGTAAGTAAGAGAACAAATCATTCATCTCATACATAAAAGTAACTGTTTGCCCTGCTATTTTTCTGATACTTATACTTTTGTTTGCTTTAATTTGTTGCAGTAGTAGCACTAGATAATGGCCCTTATGCCGAAATATAGATTGTGGAATAAAAGCTGTTCTGTAGTCAAATGGCGAGAAATGATTTTAATGTTCATGAAACATGGCGAAAACTTTCGTGGTGTTTATTCCTGTGTGATGAATTAATCGTGCATTGGTGTAATATATTTTAAAGTTTCTACATTCTGACACATGCACTTCTGAGTGCTGTTAAATTCTTGAGAAACTGCTAGAACATACACCTTTCTACGTTTTATGGCAGCACACATGCTCAACAATTACAAAATGTGCATTAGCTTCACATAAACGACATAAACGACAAAGACATTACTTTCAAAGACGTTAGAGTTTGAACAGATGCCGTGTACAGTGAGTGTGTGGGCGCAATTATTATCTGTAGCGTAGCCCAAGATGCATGTTAGTATGAAAGGTGGATTAGTGAAGACAATGAATGTAATTTTGAGATGAGGAGTCGTACTATGTGTTAGTACAGACTAAACGGTGCCGTCATGCGTAGAGACGCAGCAACAGAAGACAGCGAAAAACAGGATATGGGTCCGAGATCGGTTGTAAAATAGAGCCACTGGCCAAATGTTAATTTACTGACTGAAATCGCTATCACGGACAAGGAATATTGTTTTCCGATGAGTTCTACATCGGACGACACGTTATTAGTGTTAATACGAAATAAAATAGAGAAGTAAAATACGTTAATGAGAGAGGCAATCGCATTCAGCGAGAGATTAGGAGTAAGAGATGTCTGGCGACAGAAAGATCATTCTAATGCTCGAAGTTCAGTTTTGTAATATCAACAAGCACAATCAGTAAAATTGTATGGGAGCCTATGAAGCAATTATATCTGCCCGGCAAGGACCTGTTCAGGAAGTTAACGTATTTTGTGAAACTGACACGCTTTTCCCAGACCTCTTACTAGTCACAGCACATATACGGGGTAGTTTTCGAAATCGAGCGTTTTTAAAACCTGCTATGTAACACAACACTCTGTATTTTATTCTTAAATTAATGAAGTTAGCACTGTCATAGAGAATTCCCCGTTAACCATCCTAAAGTGTCATGTACAATGATTATCCGTGCATAGGCCTATTCTTGTGTGTTAAAGGGCTCCTTAAAAAGTGAATCTAGGGTATGTTATACCGTTTGGCGAATTGAAAAATATGAAATAAATAAACAGTGCACACTAACGCCGCGTGGTTGGTTCCTGTAGCTCTGTCAACATCTGCTTTTTACGGTTTACATAAACGACCTGGTTGATGGTATTGACAGCGGCCTTAGACTGTTTGCCGATGATGCTGTAGTCTTCAGGAAAGTAGTATCACACGAAAGTTGTGAACGAATGAATAAGGATTTGCAGAAAATAAATGCATGGTGTAATGACTGGCAGTTATCTCTCAATCTTAGTAAGTATTCAAAATGGTTCAAATGGCTCTGAGCACTATGGGAATCGACATCTGTGGTCATCAGTCCCCTAGAACTTAGAACTACTTAAACCTAACTAACCTAAGGACATCACACACATCCATGCCAGAGGCAGGATTCGAACCGGCGACCGTAGAGGTCACGCGCTTCCAGACTGATGCGCCTAGAACCGCACGGCCACAACGGCCGGCTAGTAAGTGTAACCTACTGCGTATAAAAGGCGAAAATACCCATTAATGTATGAGTACAAAATAAATGATCAGTCTTTGGAAGCGATAACATCAGTCAAGTATCTGGGTGTGACTATTCGAAATGAGCTCAAACGGAATGATCAGATTACACAAGTAACGGGTAAGGCGAACTCTAGATTGCGGTTTATTGGTAGAATCCTGAAGCGCTGCAGTCCTTCAACAAAGGAAATAGCTTACTATACGTTAGTTTGTCCAGTCTTAGAGTATCGTTCGTCTGTATGGGACCCTTACGAATTGGGTCTGATTCAAGAGATTGAGAAGGTCCAAAGAAGAGCGGCAAGATTCGTGACTGGTACATTTAACCATCGCGAGAGCGTTACAAATCTCATAGAAAGTTTCAAGTGGGACACACTTGCAGATAGACGACGCGCTAAACAGAAGGGGCTGGTCACTAAATTCCGAAATCCAATCTTCACCTAGGATATAGAACATATATTATTACCACCAACTTTCAAATCGCGTAATGCTCACCATTCAAAGATAAGGGAAATAAGAGCTCGTACTGAGGCGTTCAGACAGTCGTTTTTCCCTCGTGCGATCCGCGAGTGGAACAGAGGGGGGAGGGGGGGATATGACTTTGGCTCTAATTATGCCCTCCGCCACACACCACTTGGTAGCTAACGGAATATATATGTAGATCTAGATGAATGAAGAATATTGTCAACAGTCATAATTTGACCTCACACGTTTGGTATGTATTGAGAATATTTCGAGGTCCATCAATACTGCTCATCAGTATTTCTGGAACGACAGTACGCCAATACGCACCCTCAGACAGTCACTACATTGACAGTTTGGCAGTATTATTGAACGTGTGAGGACCCCTGCCCCTCGAGTTTTCCGGAGCGCTGGTGTGCCGGCTTCGTCAGCCAGGTGACGCGGGCGGTCCGAGTCAGCGCTTCGCGGTTCCGTGGGTTTGTTGTGCTCCGCGACGGCGCACATGTGTCGAAGCTGTAAAAAGGCGAACGAATGTGGCAGCGCGGATCCTGTTCCTTCATCGGCGCCGTGTTTTACGGGGGAGGAAGCCCGCCGACGGAGTGCGTGACGTGCGTAAACTTCCCGGGCCAGAATACCACGGGCAGACGGATGGACGCCTGTACAAAGTGCACTGACCCCAGGATCTACCCCGCACTCGAAGAACACTCCCTCGTTTCGGCTCTCCCGCCTCCACACGCAGGACGAAGAGGAGGAATTACGGTTTAGCAACCCGTCGATGTCGTCACAGCACCTCGGAGACCAGTTCTAGAAACTGCTAGTCGAGTTTGGATGAAGAAGGGGGAACCACTCCAGCTTTCGCGAGAGATGCCGTAGGGAAACAATACGCAACATTGCAGGCCACTGCCATTCGGAAATGTCTGCAGAAACACGTTTCCGGACCAGAAGTGATTACGTGCGTCACGATGTGACCACGAAATGGACGAAATCGAGTAGGTGGAAGTGAGCTGGGCTCTCCCGCATTCGCATTCCACTAAGAAAACAACTAAGAAGGAAAAGAGAAAAAGGGCTTCGAGCGTGCATCCTTTTTTAAATAATCGAACTGTTTCCGAAAGTTTAGCTCTTGAATGACACTGGATACATACATTTTCAAGTGTTCAAGCGCGATATGGAAGAGATCCTTTAAAAGCAATTTGTCTGAAAATTGGTAAGACTGATACAAATATACCATTTACATCCAGATAGACGATTACCTTTCAGTTTTTGGCTGCTGGTGTGATGCACCTCTTTAAAGTACACTTCTCATTGATGTTCCTGCTTCTACCAGAAGTTTGCAACACATTCCTGGAAGAGTTTAATGAATGCATGAAGAACTACAAAGTCCAGGAATGCGATAGGACTAACTTTATACTCAGAATTATGGGACCTGAAAAGCAATGTATATGAAGATTGTAATAAAAAACACATTTGGATATTTGCCATTAATACAGAAACACAAGTGATGAATGCATAAAGTATTGTGGACATAGGCAGAATGCGATGGTGACATAAATTGGTGATTTCTCTTCAGTGAACTTTCCAAGTTTTACATATTACAGAGCTTATTACCTTTCATGTTAAGATTCTTCTGTCAGTTTTTGGTAGAACAACATTAAAATGAATGAAAAGCACTATATTGCTTATGTTCTACCTTTACCACGGCCCATACTCAAACACTAACAGTCTCTTCTTTGGTTACACTATTGGTAATGAAAGCATCAAACTGTAATTGTATTTGCACATGAGTGTTTAGTGCCCTCAGTCTTGCAGACGTGTATATACCAGTACATTTGGCTGATTGTCTCGCAATTGTTGTGTGTTACAGGCAGTGGCCGGATGGCTGACATGGAGGATATTGTGATTATATCCAGCAAGCAGAGCCACGCTGCCGAGCTGTGGGTGCGTTATCTCAAGTACTGCTTTGAGGAAGTGGGCAAGATACACAAGAAGCCACCCTACAAGTAAGGCAGCACTTCTGTTAATCTTATGCTTAATATTTCAAAAACACCACATTCTTGCAGCCCATTTTCTAACAATTTCATCTGCCTTTGAGCTATGATTACATGATCTTGATTTTCTCACAATGTTTTCTCTTTCAGTATCTGGCTGACTTTTAAAACTATTTGTTCTTGTAATAGTTTATATGCAGGCAGGAGGTTCTCTTGTACAAATTTGATTTCGAAGATCGTCTCTGGTACCTGTAGAGGAACCCCACCATTAAGCTTTTAGTGGCATTGATATTATTATTTTGTTTTATTTCGGTTTCAATGAACTTCATTGTTAACATACATAATTTACTTCCTTTAACTGGAACAATGGGAAAGGAAAAAAGTGTGAACTCCGCTCTAGCCGTATCTGTAGTGGTCTTGTACATCTGTATCTAGATAAGTTCCACAGCTCTCTGACAATGTTTTGTGGAGCCATTGTTGCAAAGTGATTTCATTATTTTGAAGAGAAACGCTATCCATTAAAGATGTTCCTTCCTTTGGATGTCGGATAACAGCAGGGATACAAGAAAATATCACAACACAAAAAATTGTGTGTACAAAATAACCTTAGTGTGTCACATTCACTGATAGAGCTGCAACAGAAAGTGAGGTGGTTGGACTGCTGTTGCTTCTGGCTTGAAAAAGTGATAGAAGAGTTAGTGGCCATTAGTGAGATGTGATTTACTATTATGAAACCATTGTGCCTTAAGCAAAATGGTCAACTGTATCTAACAGCAATGAGTACGTCTGGAGAGCATTATGCTTGCTTTTTGTGTATTTGTTGATATATTAAAAAATCTGGCAGCTCGGATAATTCAATCAGAAACTAATTATCACATTGATCCTATACAGTGATGCTCATTCCTTCAAATGACAAGCCATGTGATATTTTCCCCACATATTCACAGATGTGTATGACTGAGGAAGATGAGATGTGCTGTAAATAGTGTTGTAAACATACGAAACTACAATCGTCTGGCCACAACTATGTTTTTTTTTTAATTACTCAGTGAGGTGGTCCATTCAACTAAAACATACAAAATATTAGTTTACTTTATTACACAAACGAATAAGAGATTTGGTTGACTTTGCCACAGGAGTGCTTGATAAGCTACATATGTTATTGACTGTTAACATGTGCATTAATAAACTGTCTTACAGTAAAATGTTCCACATTTAAATGAACAAGTCCATCAGAAGCTAAATATTGTATTGATCCAGTACTGTGATGTTGACTCCTTTAGATGAGGTCATGAACTGGGATGGAAATCTTGTTAGCTCGACACGATATTGACCTCAATATGAGGGCACTGCCGAGCTGACAGGAGAGGCATGGTCCTCAGGAGAACCTCCTGTATTTCGCTGCAGACTGCAGCAAGCCCTTGTTGTTGTCTGTGGTATTGATTCATGTTGCCAACTTTGATGTGGCAACACGCTCTTTGTACAATATCACAAGTAGAACTATTCTGAATCTCAAAAACCTATGCAGAAAAGGACATATGAGGAGTCCTCCAGTAGTGAGATATACTAGTTTACCAGTCGTCCCATATATCGTTTGTTTTGGGTAAAATGGTTATTAACTGCAATCCTTACTGAACTCAAGATCGGAGTATGTAGTACATACTATTATTTTTGATGGCTTTATAAGGAAACCAGACTCAGAGGCAACTGACAAAGTGAAATTTAGCTTTTAATGATTCAGAATGACATACTTATCCTATAAAGACCTGAGTCAAATTTAGGAAACACTAAAGTTTTCCCATATTATTCCAGAGTCCTATGTGTGGGGATTGAAGAGATAGCTGGTGCTTCCCGGCCTCCTCCAGCACTGGAGGAGAAGATGGTGCGAGTGAAACTGCAGGTGGTGGTGATGTGCTCAAAGCTGCTTGACCATGTGTACAACCATCCAGGCCCAAGCACAGCACTTGGCCGCCTGCTGCAGCCAGAGCGGGTTGTCGCACTGTTGCTGGGTGTGGAGGAGTCGTCCGTTACTGAGCAGCATCGTGCAGGTAAGCTGGAGCATTCTGCCAGAATCAGTATATGGGAAGTTCTTAGCCATAATTCCAGATAGCTATTAACTTTGACAGTAGTATATAAAACAGTTTAATATGTATGCATCAGACTTTCAAGTCAGAGCAGCCACATCCTGGGTATGCCATTTTGAAAAGATAAGGCCACTTCAGCTTTAAGTCCTTTGTTTATAGGCACAATATGTTTAGCACCATTTTAGCTGTAATAAATAAAGTTATATTCAGATCAAAAAAAGAGAAAATTACCTGAATTAACAGTACTTGGTGAGCTGTTAATCATGGTATGACAGAAGAAGTGTATGTGATTTTAATTTTGGTATCTGCTACTTAATGAAAATTTATTGAGTGTGAATACTGGGTTATCCGACTCTCTTTTTTCGATCTGAACATGACCTGATTTTATTGCACCAGGTGATTCAGCTAAAATGCTGAGAAACTGGCCATGCCTATAAATAAAGGGAAATGGTCGAGCTTTTCAGAAAAGTTAATATGTGTTTGTTAATAGTGGTTCATCAGTCATGTAGGTAGCACAAATGAATATTACAGTCACTTAGGAAATCAGAACTTCAAAATTAAATGTGGTTACTCTAATGAGCTTACCTAGTATCATCATTGTCAAAATGGATCGTTATTACACAATTATATGATTTAGGTTGCCAAGTTAACAATTATTATTTAATAATTTGCTTTAAATTTTTTTCAGAAAAAGTGATCAGTACTAGTACCACCTTCAGTTAATGTCACAAAAATTGTCCCCATTGCATTTACACATCTTATAGCCCTGATGCTTAGTAAAGAGTTCAGAAACTTGATTTTTGTTTCTTCTATATGCTTCTTAGCATTTATTAACTGTTATGTGAGAATTAGGCCTAATGCCTGTTCAGAATTATTTTTTATTTGGTGTTTTCTTATCCATAGAAAGGTGTCAACTGACAGGTGATAATACTGATTTTTCCCCTTTAGCACTAATTTCATACCTGCAGTGGAGGAAAATGACAGTGAAAGACCAGGATGAAGTATTTGTCAGAAATTTGCTGGATACAGCGATGGGAATTCTGTCCAGAGCGTCGCGTCAGCAGCGAAAACATGGTGAAAAAGCACAGTTTTCTTTGCATCCAAAGAAAGTAAAAGAGGTAAATATCCTTATTAGAATAATTTTTAAAATATCTTAGAAAAAGCTATTAGTAAGATGTCATAGTTATTTTAAACCAGTTCTACAGTCAAATGATGAAATTAGTATAGAAATAGACTGTTGTGGTATTAACATATAGTTGTATGTATGATATAGAAAGAAGAAATTATCATTCCTGAAAGTGTGCAATTGTTTAAGATGCCCTGTGTTTAAATTATAAATCCACATTGTTCTTTATTAGCGGCAGAGTAAGGTCCTTGTGCTTCTCAATGAACCACTGGGGGAAGACGATAAAGTGAATGTCAGTGTTGACAAGAATGGTGAACGATTACAAATTGCCACTGTCTCTAGGAAAAATCCATATGCAGTCTACTTCCAGCTACCAGGTATTTGCCTCCTTGTTATTCACTGTGACATTTTGCTCTAACCACACAATTAAAGAAAAGTAATAACTCATAAAACTCTGTTTACAGAAAGCTGTCTTGAGGTTTCCATGTTGGTAACCATATATGTTGAAAAGAATGGCCAGTCCTTGGGTGGACACTTGCTGAAATGTGAAAGTAAAATGAGACAACTTGATCAAATTCTGCGATCTTCTGATAATCCTTTGGAGTTCATGTGCCAGGTAAGTATTTGATTGAATTCAGATTAATAAGCTGAGGAATAGTGCAAGTGATTGAATTTCAGTGTTCTGTATTGTATATTGTAACTGCACAGTGTCAATGTCTAGACATCTCTTTAATACATACGTGTATTCAGAGGGGGAAAGGGCTCAAAAAGTCACACTGGACTTTCTCAACAACCAAGTAAGACAAGCAGCTAATGTTGACATGTAAAGAGAACCGGTAATTGGGGAACATTATGAAGAGTGAATGATGATAACTGTTAGCTCACCCTGATGAAAATACCAGTTCCTCAGATTTTGATGTCAGGAAATTCTACAGGCTGTAACGTTGTCAATAATTATTGGGTTAACATTATTTATAACAAGGCACTCCATTGCCTTGGTGCAACATTTTTTTCCCCACATTTTGATTGGAAGTATGAATGTACTCCAACCCCGATTTTTTCATGGTGGTTGCTTGGGAGTTGGCCCATAACATTTTCAGAGGTCCTAACAATTAGATATCATCCAGCTGGTTTTAATTTTGTTTATCCAGTTACCCTTTAGTTTAAAATTAGCAGCATGTAATTGTTTGGCCAAGAGTGAGAGCATGCGAAGTACCTGCAAAACATGTTTCTTGTTTAAAAAAATCATGGAGTTCATGTTTCTGGAAAACATTAGGTTAATGAAACTTTGGTGATTGCCTGACCAAATTATCACAGAACAGTGAGTGCTACAGATACCCAACAAGACATGTGCAACCTTAGTAGTTTATGCAGGGATATTTCCTAACACAACATTGTTACCAACACAAGGTTTGCTTGGGAACTTACGTATTATCATGACAACATTACTGAATAATTTCCTGTTTCACCATTATCAGGAACTAACAGTCAAAACTAATACTGTATTGTTATTTTATATGTAAAATTCAACTGCATTATGTAATAATGACACCCAAGGAATAAATTCACACCACAATATTTATGTATTCTATGATGGATGAACGCTAGTAGAGCCACTGATAGCATTGGAAAGTAAGCAACCTGGTCTATTGCTCCATAGTGTCTTAGCTTGAGTACCCATCTCCGCTGGCCGCTGTGGCCGAGCGGTCCTAGGCGCTTCAGTCCGGTACCGCGCTGCTGCTGTGGTTGCAGGTTTGAATCCTGCCTCGGGCATGGATGTGTGTGATGTCCTTAAGTTAGTTAGGTTTAAGTAGTTCTAAGTCTAGGGAACTGATGACCTCAGATTTAAGTCCCATAGTGCTTAGAGCTATTTGAACCATTTGTACCCATTTCCCTGCACCTCCTTTAGTGGGACATAGTGTCAAAGAAATATGCTGAGTTACATATTGTCCTTCTTAACCAAGGGAAGTGTCACAGAGGGTAAGGCAGGAGGATGTCAGTCGAAGTTTCAATCTGACCACTTCGCTTTAAGTTTTCCACAGTCTCGCTAAACTGCTTAAGCTGAGGGCTGGGGTAGTTCCTTTGAAACTGTAAGGCAGATTTCCTCCCTCTATGCGAGCTTGTGTTCCTTCTCTAATGACTTCATCACCAAGGAAAATAAGTAGATATACATGCTTATTAAGCTATTATTTGTGGAAAAGAAAATCAGAAATCGATAGACAGTTTTAACTGCAAGTATTTTTCTTTTAATCATGTACAGAGTTGAGGGAAATTATATTTCTGGTTGCAGTTGCCTCATAAATAACCTGAAGAAAATGAAACTACACAGTTTATTTCAACAGTATTTGTTACTGTAATCTGATTTATTTTTACAGACGCTGGGCTTCAGTCCTGGTGACCGTGAACATCTGGACAACTTTTTGGTAGCAGCATTTCAGCGCAATGTACCTGCCCATTTTAATCTACTGAATGGGGCAAATGTCTACCTCAGATCACATTCTAGTAAGTTTAAAAAAATCACACATTCTTTTTCATGTGGAAACTTGAAATAAAATTAGAATTAGTGGTGCATCATCCCCTGAATAGGCCTTCTGTTATATTTCGTTTTGTTATGTCTCTTTAGAATCATAAGCAAATTGTGCAGCATGTCTCGTTTATCTGTTACCCCCATACTCTCCACCCTTGTTGGATCCCATGTATCCAGGATCAAAGTGGATGGAAAGTTGTAAAACTGGCATACATCCTCCTAACGTGTGTTATTTCTTCCTTCACTCTTCTGGCGACTTACAACCTGGCTTCATCTTTTGTCTTCTAGTTTCAAATTCATGTTTGTTGATGGCATTCCTTAAGTTTTCCTGATCTTTTATGTCATTTGTTGTCATGCCTAGCTGTCTGTGGTCATTTTCAACTTCCTTTACCCTTTTCTTCCCCAGTGTTGATGGATGTATTGTTAGAAAAGTCTTTTTGCAATCCTGTTCTGATTATAGCAGCAATAATTAAAATTATGGCCTGAAATCATTTTGTGTAGGCACAACGTGGTGGTTGTTCTTGTGAGAGGCTTTATTTCCCTAGCATGCAAAAATAATTGTATTTGATATGATTAAAGTGGGATTGGCACTTTATACATCCCTAGACCTGTATATTGCTGTGACATTTGAACATGTAGCTTTACGTAATATTTACCTTCTATTATTGAGGCGATACTCTTCAGGGATTGATGAACTCACACAAGAGGAAACACATCCTTTCATACAAATAAAAATTGCGAGGAATTTTATGTACTTTTCTTGGAGGTATTCAAATAGAGTCTCTTTTTGTTTGATAAATAGTATGTTGCTGTAGTTAGTTTACAAGGTAATTTCTCCATGCACTCAGTTTTTCTCATGTCTGGAGACTCCCCATCATTCAATTACCTTGCCTTCTATTTCTAATAGGTGGCTATGATCGTATCTTTTGTTGATTGACCAACAACACAATGCACCAGTGAAGGAAGACCATATTTTTTAAGCTGTAAAAGTATTCTGTTTCTGATTGTTTTGCTTTGAAACAGTTGTTAGATATTTTACTTTTTCGTAATTGAGTAGCAGAAACTGAACACTACTGTGCTGATACAATAGTCTATAAGAACAATAGTAAATACAATTTGCATGTTTCCCCTTAGGTCCTGAAGAATATCCAACACTCCTACATTTTGCTGCAAGATATGGTTTGGAGAAATTAGCATGCCAACTGCTCGATTGTCCAGGTGGTGAGCAGGCATGTATAATTCGCAATGTGTGTGATCTTACCCCTGCGGAGATGGCAGACAGAGGTGGCCACTCCAAGTTGGCCCAGACTCTGAGAGGATACATGGTAGCATCTGCAACATAATCTTAAATGCATGGTATTTTTAATTCTTCTATTCCACCTCTACATCTGTTTTCAGTTGTCTGGAATGTGTTGAAAATGATGAATCTAGTTATAGAATAATTCTTATCCCTTTGTTTACATTTGGCAATAATGTGAATTTTTGTTTCTTTTCCACAACTGGAAAGCAAATGACAGAATTCACCAGCATGTACAGCTACCTCAAGATCATGAGTGAAGAGAAGGCAAAATCAGGAGGTAAGCTACTATAATATATTAGTTCTTGTTAACATTATGTAATTATTTGTGTCAATAGGAGAATTCAATTGAGAAAACTGTAAAATTAGTAGGAGACAGAATTTCCTTTCAGTACTTACTTTCAGGAGGTGCAGTTTCAAATGCTGTCACTAGAACCACTTTTGCTCTCTCTGACATCCTCTTATTTTATGGTTCCTCTCAGCTTAGGGTCTGAGTGAACTGATTTCCCTTTCTAACTTTTTCACCAATGTATCCCACCTTTCTCCCTAAACAAGAGCATATAAGTTTTGAAAGCTAGGATTGTCATTTTCTAATAAATTATGAGACAGAGTTGCCGACCATCATTTTCCCCTAGGAGATGATGTAGTACTGCATATAGCTTACAAAAGTAAGTGTTGACACTGTCTTACCTTTGGAAACTAGTAACAACATGATTAGTAGAGATGGACTGATGAACTCTTATTTTTTGGATGGTGTTCATGTCTGGTTTGTTAATTTGAAGTCATGTTAGCTCACAACTTGTGCTGCATTATGTGAAACAATTGAGTTGCTAAATCAGATACTGAAGAATCTTTACATTGATAAATATGGGAAGCTGTGCATGATCTTTATTTATATTTTGTGGGGCACCATTATTAAGCCATCAAAACGATCCAGGCCTTGGGAGATGGAACTTTGAAGGGAAAGACAGACTGACATCTGCCATTGCCATTTACAGATTCTTCTGTTATTCATTAGCTTGACAAAATACCAACCCTAACTCCTTGCTTCAGAACTAAGCAGGTGGGAAATTCATTTTCTAGCTACTTTCCATTTATTTATTTTTTCATCTCTGAAATGGTTGCCCTTATGATGCATTTTTCTCTCCCCTACACTTCTTAGAGCCTGCTGTACTTTCATGTCAAGACGTCGGATTAGTGTATGACACTAAAGTTACTGTGCAGCTTGCCCATTTCTGTTCATGTAGATGCAGCTGAAGTTCTGGTTTCTTTCTTTGTTCCATAAAGTGATTTCGGCAGTCAAAATTTCATATGTAGCAGACACATGAATAGAAGTTGACAAAAATACTACCTTTTCTAATCAAAGGGCCTTTCATCTGGTAAAGGAGAGATGGCAGAATACATAGTTACAAAAGTGAATGTTTCCATTAGGGTTTGACCACATGTGTACTTGCTTTTGCTTGGAAAGCATATTTTTAAAAAATATCTTTACTTTCGGGAAGCCAATTACCTTGGGTTGATTAATTATAATGATTTACTTTCAGAAAAGGAGGAAACAGACTATCTGCGACCAAGACCCCTCAGTGAAACATACCAGGTACCTCCATCAGCGCGCACTCTCATGGAGCAAAATTACCAAATTCCACCAACTGCACGGCCCTACAACCAACAAAATGACAGCAAAAATTCCCACTCACCTGCCAGTAAAAGTGAAGAGCCTGAATATGAAATAGCAGGATACATGGAAATGCATCCTTCAGGTAATATAGATTTGTTTTCTTCTAAAACTAACACTTCTTGCAAGAAAGAGAGAAGCATGACCAAGCATCACAATATTACCTTGTTAATATTTGCAGGCATTCTTCTGTAGTTTCTAGTGATTTGTGTGTATATGTTTTAATGTACAGGCACAATTTCTGAAGTAATGCCAAATTTGATTCTGCTTCTACACGAAGAGATTCGCAATAACACTGAATGGGATATAGAATAGTAGAGTCTGATAACTCTGGTACACATCAATATACAGTCTCTTAGGTGATTACACACTTACGTAAGTAAACACGAGTGAGGCTGATGGCCAGTGCGCGGGCTTATATTTAGCTTTGTGCGCACGGCACAACACTCCCTATGCCCTCTGTATAGATTGTGAGGCAACCTCTCTGGGCTGGCCATGGAAGCACTTGCACCATGCACTGTGTGATTACATGTGCTCATATTGTAGGGTTACAGTAATATACATGTAGTGCTTTTGTGAAACACAAAATATCTGCACCTAAGTGTCATGCCTCAAATCAAAGTATTAATCACTAGCAAGTAATAATGATTTGCTTTGTAGGTCAATGAAGATGTCTGAAACAATTAGGCAAAACAAGTTTGGCTACAAACAAAAATAAAAGTTATTACAAACAATGAGTGATTGTTAATCTTATCTGCCATTCGAAGAACATAAAATGTTAATATCTTTGGAGGAAGAAGCAAGCAACATTATCATAGAAAAAAATATTGTTTTTTAGTGTGTAGGCATTTGCATTGGGTACGACATAACCAATTACTTTATTTATTATTTGGGGAGACCCATATTGAATCCAATACATCACATAAATTTGTTTAATCACATAAAAATACAGATATTTTATCTTCCTAAAACTCAAGCTGCCATCAGCAACAGTCGAAGAAAAAGGAAAGAAATTAAATACTTGAAGCAAAGGGCAAAGTAGTTTATAAAAAGGAATTGGTGGTTTGGAAATTATGGATAAGGAATTGTGAACTATACTGGCAGGGACTCAAGTGGTTTTTACAATTTGCCTTAAAAGTTACTGTAACAAAAAAAAAGTAGATATACCATACTTTCAGTGTTTATCAATATAAGATAATGATGTCTGGTGACAGAAGGTCATTATGTGATAACTATAATGGAATTCCATAATAGTGTCTTAAACACCCTTAAAACATTTCTTTTTTTAAATTGTAGTTGGCAGTAACACAAATATAACATGCAATGCAGTTTGTTCACAACATTGGTTTTGAAACTCAAGATGTTTTACCCTGTTTTCATTTGTGCTTCTCACTCAAGGTTGAAAATAGGAATTGATACAAACGTATTGTACTAGTAGTATACAAAGATATACAAATGAATTCTGATGTTAAACAATGTTTACAATTTTGTCACAATCCCTGTAGTGTTTACTGTTAAATATGCAATTTGATTAAAATCATAGCCATTGTGATTATTAACGATTCTGTGAATATTTCATCTTGAGAACCTGGATGACAGGACACTGCTCTTCATTTATAGAAACTGAAAATTACTGCAACATGCAGCACATTCATTCATTCATTAATCTATACAACCATCCATTCATTTATTGTTTCCCTCAATCCTCCCACAAAGTGAGGTATGTAGAATAAACCAGGTTGAACGTTAATAAAAGAAATAGCTGTTAGAAGCTAAATCTGTACACTATATTAGCAATAAGCTATTACTACTGCTCTTCGGAGCTATCAAACAAAGTTAGTGGATTGGTTAAGGAGTTATTGGATGGGAAGTCATTGATAGAAGAGGAAGGAAGTTAAGGCATGGCCCAGGGATGTGTGCTGGGACCCTAGTTATTGATGGTGTATATTATGACCTGGTAGGCAGTAGTAATAATGACCTCAGACTTTTCACAGATGACCCTGTTATCTTCACTGAAGTGCCCCTACTCTCTGAAAAAAGCTGCAAAATTATTCAATGAGGGCTTGATAAAATTTCAAAGTGGAGTAGAGATTGGCACTTTGCTTTAAACACACAGAAATGTGAAACTGTCACTTACCAAAACAAAAAATATTAGTATTGTATGACTACAATATTAGTGTGTCGTACTTAAAATCAGTCAACTTATACAGACACATGGGTGTAACGATTTGTTGGGATTTGAAGTGGAATAATCACAGGGCCATGGTTAAGGCAGGTGTCAGACTTGGGCCATCTGCAGGGTGCTGGGAAAATGCAGTTAGTGTACGAAGGAGACTGCTTAAAAATTACTTGTATGTCCCATTTTAGAATATTGTTCATGTGTGGGACCCATATCCGATAGGAATAACAAGGGATATTGAACACATATGAAGAAGGTTCAAAATGGTTCAAATGGCTCTGAGCACTATGGGACTCAACTGCTGTGGTCATTAGTCCCCTAGAACTTAGAACTACTTAAACCTAACTAACCTAAGGACATCACACACATCCATGCCCGAGGCAGGATTCGAACCTGCGACCGTAGCAGTCGCACGGCTCCGGACTGCGCGCCTAGAACCGCGAGACCACCGCGGCCGGCTATGAAGAAGGGCAGCACACATTGGTTACTGGTTCTTTTCACAAATGCGAGAGTCACAGAAATGTTGATGGATCTGAATCTGCAGATTCTTGAAAATAAATGCAAATTATCCGGAGAAAGCCGACTTAAATGAAGAATCTAGAGATATTATTCAGCCCCCTGCATGTTGTTGCTATATGGGATGTGAAGACTAAATTAGACCAATTGTATCACACACTGAGACACGTAACTTGTCATTCTTCCCACACTTCACGTGTGATTGGAATGGGAAGAACCCCTAATATGTGCTTAGTATGGGATGTGAAGACTAAATTAGACCAATTGTATCACACACTGAGACACGTAACTTGCCATTCTTCCCACACTTCACATGTGATTGGAATGGGAAGAACCCCTAATATGTGCTTAGTACTCTGCCACACTTTGCATGTATGTATGCAGTTGTAGATGTTAAGTTTACTTTAGCACAATAAAATTAGCCTGAAAGCCACTACTTTTTAAAAACCCACTGCTGCATCAGTTACATCAACTATTATATCATGTACACCAAACTTAATGTTTTGATCATCGCATTCCTGTTCATCGAAGAAAGGTGACATAAATTTGCAGGAGTAAAGGCCTGTTAGCAATCAACAGTGCTACTTGCCTTACACCTAACATGAGTTTTCAATCGCTGAATCTAGACAATGAGATAATTTACGGGAGTGGCTATTAAGACATGCTTTAAATTTTCTTTTGTGTTTGTATTATGTCAGTTTCTTAGTTTATGTACGTTGAAAACTTATTAAAATCTTTGCAACAAAATACAGGAATTGTTGAGAGTCCTAGACCAGGAGGCAAATTCTTCAGAAAAAGTATTCTTGTGTCTTGTACTGTGGATGTGTGACTCACATTTATAAGGAAAGTAGCATTTATTATTAGCAGAAAACACCATTCAGTAGTAAAATCATGAAAAAATGACTAAGAACGCTTGATCATTGAAGAAGTCACTACAAAACTAATGTTCACAATATTCTTTCTGCTTGTTTTTCCTGAATGGATACTTTATTTACATTGGCAATATTCCCAGAAGATAATTCTGTAAGAGAGAAAAAAATAATTACATGGAAAATATAAATTACTTGCTTAATTCTGCAGCATATATTGAAGACCAGAATTGACTTTTCCCCATCTACTAGAGTAGATTTTAAAAGCATGTAATATTTGAAATAACACATTGAAAACAACATATCAGAGTCATTACATATACTGATGTTTTACAACACAGTATGTTATCCTAAATAGCGATTCTATTGGGTGAACACTGATACTGGTTGTGCCCAGAATAGCCAGATAATACCAAACATCTGTGTTAGGTATCAGTGCTTTAACTTTCACCTTTACATATAACAAAAGTGTGCAGATTATGGTCTTACTAAAGGAAAACTAGGTTCTGTAAACAGTGTCAGTAAAATTATTAGAAAGATGCAACACAACTTTCATGTAAGTGAAAGAGGAAATGAAATAAAGTGTAGATATTGATAAACTGTTGTGAGTGAAGGAGAATGCTTAAAACCAGCTTTGAAATTACAGAATACTGTGAGTTCATGTGTTGGTAACATTGGACTAATGGAGGACTTTGAACATACGGTATGTAAGAAATGAAAGCATGAGAGTGATTTATTAGGAAAAGAAGTCTAAAAATAGGCTTTTGCATAAAATTCTTTACAAAATTACAGAAACCAGATTCCATGAAGTAATCAAAACATCATTAGATGGTGCCTGTCAAATTAAGTAGTTAATCTTCTGCGAGGCTCTGTGTGGAAGTCCTTTATACTTCACATGGTATTATACAGCATATCTCTTTTTACCATCAGCTCCTTATTTGATCTTAAATGTGCCATTGATGTTTTGAGTTGAAGCCTTCTCACATGTACTGGTGTGCAATAATGTAGCATTGCAAGACCTACTTTACTGTTTACAGGTTCACCAAACAGTATTAATCTAAAAAATAGTCAAGAACTTGCTGTTTCACCCACTAGGACTCACAACCAATCTCCTTCACCTATGAGTAGTGAAAATACAAGTGTGCATCATTTGGATCAGACGAATGGTTCAGAGGATAAGTCAAGGACAGGTAATACAAACAAATATATGCTCTGTGTTAGATGTTGGAATGCATATTGTTATATACTCTTGGAGTTACTCATGAAATCAAAGAATATATATAAATTTTAATTGACTGGGAGATACATTCTGTATTGTGTATGATCTTCGGAGTTACAGTTTTTATGTTGTTGAGCTTAAAGTTGAAGAAGGCTTTTGCTGTATTGCAAATAAAAACATAAAATTTCCTTCATGGTAGCAGAGGGTGGTTGCTTGTGTTCTGCAATTACTGATGCAATAAGTGATTAAAAGATCAGTGAAAAGTCTTTTGAATTTGTGCAAACAACATAACTTCATTTATTGCATATATTGACTGTTACTCTTTATTTTTTCCCTGTATTTAAAACAAAGAGATGTAAAGTTCCAGCCAAAACCAGTTCCATGTTGAGGAGCTCACCAGACATGATAGTTATGCAAGTTGAAAGTTCTCAGTACAAGTTTACTTAGAAATGACAAACTTTGAGACTGTGTGTGTGGTAGCAATGCTAATCCAAAGAAAGAAGTTATGGCAACTTTCAAGCTGATTTTGTTACAAGATCTAATCAGTTACATGCACATATGACATGCACCTACTGTTAAGCAGATCTGGAAAGAACTGGAACAAGCTTTTGATGACAATGGTTTAAACAGATGACAGGCATTACTGAAGGGCCTCATTTCCACTGTTTTCGAATAATACAAAAGTGTTGAAGATTACATGAACAAAATTGTGTCATCTGCTCATAAATTAAGAAATATTAAATTTGATGCCAGTGATAAGTGGCAACACACACATTGGCCAGTAATCCTGAAACTTACAATCTAATTATGATGGGATTAAAATCTCAGGAATATGGATCTGTGTAAACTTAAAAAAATAAAATAAAAATGCTTTTATAATAAGTAAAAGACATGGAGAGACCCGCTCTTTTCATGGGAAAATGGCCTGTTCTAGGAAAACAGGTGCACAAGCAAAACATATGAAAAGGTAATAAGGAGTCATGGTGCTTCAGTTGTAACAAATACAGCCACATTTCCAGGCAATCAAACAGAAGTAAAAGACAAATAAATCCCCAAAAGATAAAACATTTAACAAAGGCTTTATGGCTTGTTCAAATTCAATGAATTCAGACAAGTGATATGAGTCTCAAATGTCTGTAGCACATGACAAAGCAATGCAACTGGATATATGATGTATGTAAACCCATCAGTACCTGTGACACTGTTGCCAGAAAGACATTGCTTCCTGTAGAAAGGCTAGGAAATGTCAAACTGATATGGAATGGTGATGAAAACAGAATAATTCAGGTAAGAGATGTGTTGTATGCACATTATAAAAAGGCTGTTAAAAAATTAAGGATCATGCACATAATGTCAGAAATTAGTAATTTGGAGAACAAACTTGAGGCTGTATGAAGTGCAGTGAAACAAGAAGCAGTACAACCACCCACAGAACAGGATACCTCTATTGAATTGAATGGAAGGTCTATGTATAGTGAGTCACAGGTAGCAAATATATTTAATAATAATTTCTGAATTATAGTAGAAATTGTAGAGACAATCAGTCCAACAGAAAAATCACAGTAGTATTTTGAAAAAGTAGCTCTCATAAACTTCTATCTTATGAATATATCACCAGCTTCTCCGTTTTAAACTAAGAAAATCATTTATACTCTCAAGAATAAAACTCTTCTAGTTTTGATGGTATTTCCAATAGAGGTCTAAAGGTTTATTCCCATACAATAAGCTTGGTCTTACCTGAAGTATGTAATGCATAGTACCACTTGGTATTTTCTGCAACCCGTCTAAGGCATTTCACTGTGCGAATCACAATATTCCCCTAGATAAACTGAATTTTTATGGGAATGATGCTGAAGCCACCCAATGGATGTCATGTTTAACCAAAAAAAGGCAAAAATATACAAAAGGGACATTATTTCGACTGTGGAGAAATCGTGTATAAGGTTCCCCAGGCTCAGTCTTAGGTCCGCTATCTTCTTAACATGTGTAAACAATCTTCTGTCTAATACAAAACAAGTAGAATTAGTTCTTTTTGGAGATGACACTAGTATTTCAACCAATCCAAGCATATGAAAAGAAACAGGAGAAATAGTAAACAAGGTTCTTAAGAGTGTCAGTGACTGGTTTTCTGCAGATGGTCCCACTCTCAATTTTAAAAAGAGATAACATATTCAGTTCAGCACATCTAGGGGAAGGGGGAGGGGTACTACACCAATGGTAGGTATAACACATGGTGTGGAAATAAAAAATAGGGTGGAAACATAAAAAATTTTGTGTGCCCATATTGATGAGAATTTATACTGGAAAATTTACATTGTGAAACTTCTAAAAAATTTAGTTCAGCCACATTTGTACTTACAATCATATCAAATTTTGGGGAAAGACAAATAAGGAAGTTGACATATGTTGGTTATTTTTATTCAGTTATGTTATTTGGAATAACATTGTGGGGTAACTGATCTTCAAGAAAGAAAATCTTTGTTGTTAAAAAATGTTCTATAAGAATAATATGTGATGCTTACTGGTAGGCATTTGTTTAAGGAGCTGGCCATTCTGACTACTGTTCCACAGTATATTTATTCCCACAAGAAGTTTGGTGTAAATAATCCAATACAGTTCAAAAAGAACAATGATGTACATAACTGCAGTACCAGAAGATAAACTGACATTCACTGTGCCACATTACATTTGTCTTTAGCACAAAAAGGGGTGCACAATGCTGGTCTGTTACCTGGGGATATAAAATATTACAGGCCTCAAAGTAAAATCTAAAAACAAACTGAAAAAGTTTCCTCTTGACAACTCCTATTGTAATGAGTAAAAAGCAGTGGGTAGGATTACTAACTCACATCAGGGTGGGGCAGGGGGAGGGGGGATTGGGACACCACTTATAAGTTTTCAACATGTACCCATGTTCATAAATTAATTTTAGATCTGATTGTAAAATGACTCATTCCACAACATTGTGATTTATCATGCTAATTGATGTACGGAACAAGAAACTAACTAACTAATCAAAACTTGATGCTTGTCTTCTGTAGTTACTGTGATGGTTAAAAATGGACACCAACTAAATTTTAGGTGTAATACTTGTGACATACACAAGAGGGAGGGTATGTTTGTGTTCAGCAGCATTTATAAGTAACCTGTATTTATTAAATGCACACACAGAAATGACTGTAATATAACATCTCCTCATAATTTAAGTGTCATTATACTGTTTCATTGTACATGATATATTTGAATTCTAAAGGTGTAAATAAGCTATCAGAGGGTACCAAGGCTGTAAGCTTGTCGTCCGCAAGTAGCAAAGAACCTAGCCCATTCATGACATGTCTCCAAGTGAAGCAAACCAGACTACCACTCAGTCATATTGGTTCAAGAGCTTTACAACCAATGCAGTTGATTCACATTGACAGATGTGGTCACATGGAGTCTTCATCACAGGGAGAATGAAATATTTCATTGTTTTCATAGATTATTATTGTAGAATCAGAATTTTATTGTCCCATTACGTACAAGTTAAATCATTGATTGTATGTACAGGAGACTCGTCAGCTTATAACTATGATAAATTATACACGAAATACAATATTTTTATATAATCACAATAAAATCTGAATATTATTTATTATTATTGTTTTTATCCAACTCAGATGGTCAGATCATTAAAAAATTCATCAACAGAGTAATAACATTTCTGCACCAGGGTGCTATACAATTCTCTTTTTACTGCCTCAGTGTGGACCTTTCTAAAATTTGTGTCTTTCAGTTTATTGTATACTTTCATTCCCATATATTGTGGAGTCTGTGCAAAACGATTAAGCCTTTCTGTAGGCAGCATGAAGCTTTCTTTGTTTTTAGTTTCAGAACTATGCTGGAAATTATTTGACAAAAAGAGTTCAGGGTTATTACTTGCAAAAAGAATTATTTCATACAGATACAATGAGGGAACACTTATTATCTTAAGATCTCTTAATAATGGCCAACAAGATTCTCTTGGCTTTACAGTGCATATGTTTCTGATAATTTTTTTCTGCAAAGTTAATATGTTGCTAGCATTCCCCCAGAAGATAATACCGTGTCTCATTACTGACTCAAAGTAACTATGGTATACTACTTATTTATTAGTGACATTGACTAAGATGGACACCAATGCAAATGCCAGGCTGTTTAGTTTATTTTTTTAGATGTTCTATGTGTGAGGACCAAGATTGGTTTATTTATTTATTTTTTTTTTTTTTAGATATTCTATGTGTGAGGACCATGATTGGTTTCTGTCCAATTGCATTCCTAAACATGTAACGTGCTATGCTTCATTTAGCTCCTGGCTTCTGTGCATAATGTGAATATCATTTATTCGAGACTGTTTTGTCTTAAATTGAATCAGTTGTGTTTTTGAAATATTTAGCTTTAGGCTATTTAGATGGAACCAAACATCTAGGTTTTCTAGTGTTTCTATGACATTTTCAGGAATTTCTTCTGTGTTTTTATTTTGTACCAGTATTGATGTGTCATCAGCAAATAAAACTGAATGATAATTTGTATTTGTGGGTATGTCATTTACATAAAAAAGAAAGAGAATTGGGCCCAGAAATGAGCCTTGTGATACTCCCTGTGAGATGGTTCTCCACTTCAAGTAGTATTTCCCTTTGCTTGATGTTACAGCAACCCTTTGCTTTCTCTCCATTAGATATTACTTACACCACTGTAGGGAACTATCCATAATTGCATATTTTTTCATTTTATGTAATAGTAAGGAGCGATTCACACAGTCAAATGCTTTGGATAAGTCACAGAAGATTCGTGCAGCTTTTTGTGGCTTTTCCAAAGTGGAACTAACTTAGTCACAAATTCATTGATTGCATGAATTGTACTTTTGCCTTTACAGAATCCAAATTGATTTTTTTTGAGATTACATAGTATTTGTAAGAAAAATTTTGAATTTGAATTGCGACAATCATTTCAAATATCTTAGAAAACACAGGAAGAAGGGAAATTGGATGGTAATTTGCCATATCATCTTTGGAGCCTTTCTTAAATACTGGTTTGACTTCTGCATATTTTAGAAATTCTGGAAAGTACCCTTCAAGTGATTGATTAATTATTTTGTGCAGCTGCTGTAATGACTTTGGCAGGTATTTCATCAGATCCCACATAATTTTTATTTTTTAGGTATAGTATAGTTTTTTCTACATCTTTTATTGTTACTTTGTAAAATTTAATTAGGCTCTCTTTCTTGCTCTGCCTTGAGCCAAACAAATGTACCTTATCTTGATAAGAGTCTACATTTATGAAGAATTTATTAAAATTGTCTGATATCTGAGCAGGATGTACAATTATTTTATCTTTTACCTTTATTTTAGAGATTTACTGGTTGCTAGGTTTGATTCCAAGTTCAGATTTGACTACTGTCCATACTGTCTTGGATTTATTTGTGTGTTTTTTAATGAATTTAGTATTTGCCATTTCCTTTGCTGATTTTGCAACCTTCTTAAATAGTTTTTTATAAGCTTTAACATAGTTTAACTTATTTAAAACTGTGATTGAATCTTTCGTGAGCCAGTGTTTGTTTAGGCAAATAACTCAGATATTCCTTCCTTGTGAAAGAATGATTTGCAGCTCATCAATTTTTGTGATTTTATCATGAGGATTGTTGCATTTAGGCCTTTTATGTTCCAGTGCATTGGGAATGAAGACTTACATTTATGTATAGTTTCCAACACATCTTCCCTTGAATAGCCCCCTTCACTTTCACTGTTGAAGTTATAAATGAAGATGGGAAAAATATTTGCTCAAATAATTGTAAGGAGCACTGCAAAAACGAATTCAAAAATGTCATGAATGAAACTTGCATTAAGGGTCAGACACCTGCTCTGTACCAAGTGTATGTTAGTTGATACTTGAATATAATAGAGGGAAACATTCCACGTGGGAAAAATATATATGTAAAAACAAAGATGATGTGACTTACCAAACGAAAGTGCTGGCAGGTTGATAGACACACAAACAAACACAAACATACACACAAAATTCAAGCTTTCACAACCAATGGTTGCTTCATCAGGAATGAGGGAAGGAGAGGGAAAGACGAAAGGATGTGGGTTTTAAGGGAGATAGTAAGGAGTCATTCCAATCCCGGGAGCAGAAAGACTTACCTGACATCTCTGCCCAAACTCTTTGCCTTTACAAATGTCTGCTTGTGTCTGTGTGTGTGCGGATGGATATGTGTGTGTGCGCGCGAGTGTATGCCTGTCCTTTTTCCCCCTAAGGTAAGTCTTTCCACTCGCGGGATTGAAATGACTCCTTACCCTCTCCCTTAAAACCCACATCCTTTCATCTTTCCCTCTCCTTCCCTCTTTCCTGATGAAGCAACCGTTGGTTGCGAAAGCTTGAATTTTGTGTGTATGTTTGTGTTTGATTGTGTGTCTATCAACCTGCCAGCGCTTTCGTTTAGTTGATGTTTGTTTACACAAACAATTCTGGGCAGATGCAACACTGACAAATGCCTATATTATTATTAGAATCACCTGCCAAAGTGATTGGTGGAAAGGGACAAGACCTGACATTTCCTGCAGTGATTCACAAAACCAACACTGGCATGGTGTGAAACAAATTTTAAGGTATCTTTAGTGAACCAAGAATCTGCAGCTACTTTTTTACTGAAGAAGACTTCGCAGAAATAATTGTATATTGTGATGCACACACTGGCCAATAATCCTGTAGATAGAAGTCCACGTACTTGATACATTTCTATTTTCCAGACAGGTAGTATCGAATGGAATTCTTGCAGACAGGAGACTGTTGTGCTCCCTGTTTTGGAGGCAGAATACATGAGTGTGGTGTCAGCATTTCAATAAGCTCAGTGGATTCAACTGCTACAGACTGAGCTCAGTCAATGAGGAAATAATCCACTAGTCATACACTACAACAATAAAAATGTAATAAAGCAGGGATCCACAGACTGCTGTCATCTGAGAGTGAAATATAACTATCCATCTGCATTTAATCAGAGAAAATGTTAAAAGTTCAGTAATAAAGTTTGTGTTTGTGAAAGCTATGAAATGGAGGTAGACAGTTTGACTAAACGAACAGTATATGAAAAAAGTTTTGTGTCATTTAGTCATTTAACAGGTGTATTCTGGTCAGCATGTTAAGATATTAGAAGGCAAATCATTTTTTACTCTGGTAGTTGCTCATGAAATCATAGAGTATACATAGATATTCACTGCCTATGAGGTTACTTTCTGGAATTAATTAAACTTATTTTTTTCCCCATTATGTTTAACAAATACAGAGCGCTTTTTTAAAATTGTAAATAACTGCATAAAATTTCCTTCATTCTGTCTTAAGAAGGCATTTAATTTCTTTGTAACTGTATACTAAAGAATTCTCTCAGTTATAATTTATTTCTGAAAATTATTAATATAAAATAGTTTCTCAAGGATATCCTGGTAATGTCAGCAGAAGCCATGGGAATTGAATGTGAATACAAAATTAACCACCATGTGTAAGCAGAAACATTCAATATAGTGAGAAACCTCGCAGACAGTGTCTCATTGCATTCACTTATGTAGGGGGAGTCAGTGTGATCATGAGTCAATCTTTTCTTTCTCTCTCTGATTATTTTATTTTGTTTCTTTCCTTCCACCACCTCTCTGGAAATTTAGCTTTTGTTTATGTTAAAAGTATGTTAGCGGAAAAGGAGAGGAGCAGAGAAGGGAAAAAGATGGGTGGGTGTGTTAATAGAGAGTAGTGCAAAATGAGGGTAAGGGGATGTGAAATGGGAAGAGGTGATAGGACAGAGGGGACAGAAACTGTTGATTAGAGGCTGTGTGGACAGTAGATTACTGTAGGCTGAGACTAGGATGATTCCAGGAGGGGAGAATGTGTTGTAAGGATATCTCCCATCTGCACAGTTCAGAGAGCTGGTGGAGTAGGGGAGAATCCAGATGGTTTGGGCAGTAAAGCAGCCATTGAAATCAAGCATGTTGTGCTCAGCTGTATGTTATGCCACAGGGTGGTCTACTCTGTTCTTGGCTACAGTTTGGTGATGGCCGTTTGTCCTGGTGGACAGCTGGTTGGTAGTCATACCAATATAAAAAGCTGTGCAATGATTGCAGCAAAGCTGGTATATGACATGGGTGCTTTCACAGGTGGCCCACATTTGATGGTGTAGATAAACCTGTGTCAGGACTGGAACAGGAAATCCTGGGTAGGTAGACTGAACAGGTCTTGCACATGGATCTTTCGCAGGGATATAATACCTGTGTCAAATTTTGGTATTGGGAGTGGCATAAGGATCAACTAGGATGATGTAGGCAACAGAACACTACTTTAGGAAGTGTGGGAAGGATCTCTGGTAGGATCTCTCTCATTTCAGGGCATGGTCATACATGATCAAAGCCCTGGTGAAGGCTGTGGTTTAGCTATTCCGATCTGGGGTGTTAATGGGTGATGAAGAGAGCACTCCTTTGTAGCTGGTTGTTGAGTGTGGTGGGAAGATAGGGGCATGTGGAGATATGGCAAGGGAGAACTTGTTTGCAGAGTAGGTCTGGGGGATTGTGCTTGTCAGTGAAGGCATTTGTTAGACCTTCAGCATACTGGGCAAGAGAGTTCTTGTCCCTGCAGATACATTGTCTCCAAGTGACCAAATTGTATGGGAGGGATTTTTTCGTGTGGATGGGATGGCAGCTGTTGAAATGCATATAATGTTGGTGGTATAGCTGCTATGTCAGATCAAGCTTTTCAAACCCTGACAGGCTAGTTTCCATTAGTACAGTGTTCGTCATGCCACATATGAGTTCCTGGGGTGCCAGTAGTCCTGTCTGGCTACAAGAATATTTAAAATGGGACTGAAGGAACTTGGGAATGGCTGTAGCCCATTGGGCTTATACATCTACTTCTACACTCACACCTTGCTACAGAAATTTGGCTAAATAAACAGTAGCATGGAACTTATAACCCTACTTTCATCTACTACATTTTGATAAGGACAATAAAATGTAGAACTTTACAGTCAAAATACAGGTTATAGGAGTTGGAAGAGAAGTTGAATAAGGTAAAAGTGGTACATAATGAAATTGTTGGAAGTATTGCAAAAGAGTGAAGACCAAATAGGATTAAAATCAGGTCATATAGTTATTACAGACTCACAGAGCAGGAAGGAATTTCAGGTGTAAGCATTTTTGTAAATAAATAATTTAAAAACAGTGTTACAGACATTCAAGGAATCCCAAAATTGTATTAGACAGACCCTAAGATATTTAATGGAAACCATTCAGTTTTATGCAACAACAAGCTCCATTTTTTGGTAGTCAGGATAAGTGCATAGGTCACAGCCTGGGGGTCCCTGAGTTCATGGTGAAGACTCCAGGGCTGCTGGCTGACACATGACAGGTGCTGGGCATGGCTCTGCCATGCCAAAGATGATGTACTTGGCTGGGCCGGTGTTTAAATGCTGATTCTCAGCACTGAATTTGTGGAAGGGCTGACTTTGTGTGTTGCTGTGAATCATGTGGAAGAGGACAATGGGTGGGATGTATGGTAATCAAAAGCAAGTTGATGATGTGGAAGTCGGTACAGCAGAAGTGGCTTCTCAGGGGCAGGCTACGGGGCATTGACACTCAGAACAGTGTGATGGTAGTCCTCTTGCTGCTGCTAAGGGTTACTGACAATCAGGGGTGACGGCAAGCTGTGGCTGATTCCCTTGTGTGTGGCCTGGCTGGCACTCTGTGTTACAATATTTTAATAAAAACCAAGTCGTGAAAGACTTCTGCATCACAACACATTGTTGTTTTCAACAGACTGTGCTATGTCCATTCAGAAACATAACATCTATTCAGCTTGTATTAGCACACTGGCAAATATGTACACCAATGCTACTGCTTACATTATATTTGATCAGGTTAAAAGCAAATTCATAATTGAAAGAGCAGTCGGAGGAGGTGATTCTGTATCATAGAAAATATTGTTCGCATTGTTAGAGGAAATCATCAGACCTTAAGTTGGGAAAAATAACAGATTAGATTAATGGAACATACATAACTAACCTCTGTGAACCAAAATTGTGTGCTAGGTAAACAGACCATTCCATTTACTAGTTAATATAAACCTTACGTAATTCCAAAATAATTTGCTTCTTTTGTTGGCCCTCTGTTTTAAAATTTAAATAGCAGCAATGACAAACTACAACATTTTCTTACATGATTTTTAATATGAACCTGACTTCTTTGATTTTCCATTAATATAGATAGAGTGTTTGAAACTATTTGATGAACTGCATAAACTGTTACAATCAAGTTCTTTCAAGTGATACTAGTGGTGAAATTAGTTTTTTCATCTCATTGTCATGTAATTTTTTTTTCAGGTTCACCAAATCATAGCGCACTGTATCCTTTAATCAACAATCTGAGTACAACCAGTTCTCCAGCAAGGCATTACAACAGGTCTCCTTCACCCATCAATTGTGAAACTACAAGTTCTCATCACTTGGATCAAATGAATGGGTCAGAAGATAAATTAAGTATAGGTAATTACAAAATTGTTTAAAGTTTCAAATTTTTAATCCTTAAGTGTGCTTAAAAGTTGAAAACATACTGCAATTATTCACATAAGAAATTAAGAAGTTATTCCATCATGGCAATGAAAAAAGACAAAGAAGATGAGAAGTTACTGGTTAATGTAATGTCCCTAGTAAAATAATGAGAGAGGAAGGAATGACAAGGTACTAGCAGTGCAACAGAAAGGGTGCATATAACATCCCCCTCCCCCCCCCCCCCCCTTTCCTAAAAAAAAATTGTAAGATATGTCCAGTTAGCTAGGAATGGAAGTCAATATTGAAGGCTAGCACATAAGGTTTTAAATCTGGCCGGCTTCAGTAGAAGCAGTCAGTACCAGTTTGGGATCTTGTTATCTTATACTAAATTCTTCTATTGTCACATTGCTTGATGCTATACATCCTTGTGGATTTCCAAAATTGTGCTCACATACTGCTAACCACATTTCACTAATAGGTGACTCAGTTTGTAGTAGGTAGTAACATCAAGGACACACAATGCTCAAATGTGAACAGCTGAGAACTGCTCAAAATATATAAATGTTAAGCAATGAAATTATTTCATTAATCACATGGGAATGAATTGAGTAATTGTTTGAGAATGAACAAATGCATATGAAGTTAGTCTCCATTAACTCAAATGTGAAGTTATCTGAGACAGCAAAATGAAGAAACAATAAAAGACTGACCACCTTATTGGGAACCGAGTGTTACTGCTGTAGTTTGAAAAACTTTATAGATTTTTCTTAGCAGTAGACTTACTGTTATTTCTTGTAGAGTAAATGTCACTTTCAGTCATCGAGCTTGTGGAATCTCTGTAGATGAACTGACTAGAATAGATTTAAAAATATAAGCCTGTAACAAGTGACTGAGAACTTCCTGGCCAACAAACTTTGTTGGAATGTGTATTTGGAAAATCTGTTCACTAATTTTATAACAAAGAAAAATTCCAAAATAGAAACGAAAACAAAAATGGGGAAAGCCAATCACACAGTGATCCAGATGGCTAACAAACTGTGTCCAAAGGCCAACTGAACAATTTTGATGCTGCAATTTACAACTCATGCCATATAGATTCTTCCAGTCACCAGTTTTTCTGTATTGTACGTATGGGAACTCTCCCTGAAATACATTCTTCATTTCTACAAGCTACCTGTTTTTAGTGAATGTCCCCAATTGCCCTTCCTCACATCCCCCTTTATATTCTTCTCACCCCATTTCATTCTCCTCTCTCCTCCTCCTCCTCCCCCCCCCCCCCAATCCTTGTAACATCCTATCTCTATTGTATCTCCTTCTGTATCTTTCTCCTACTCTCTGTCCTTCCCCTGATAGTATCACCTTCTTTTTCTGGTCCCCGTGTGCAGCTAATTGTCCCAACCCCAAACTATCATATTTCTTCCTCCCCCCACCTCTCTATTTTGTTGCAGTCTACCTCATCTGGTACAGTAGCTGCTTACAATGTCTCATCAATTTGAGGTAGTGGATTATCACTATAATTATCACCCTTCAGTTATGGCACATCAAGACGATGACCAGAAACAAGAACTAAAAATTTTAGACCATATGAATCTTACAGTGGTGCTTTAATAATCTTTATTTTTGTACAGGATCAAGCATAAAAAAGTCACAGGACCATCTAAATTATGGAACACAAGATGAACTCATTGAAATAATAAATGATTTTAAAAACAATGTAGTTACAATTTCTGAAGTTGAAAAATTTGTTGAAGCATGGAAAAACAGAAATGATGTGCAACAGTCTTTTAAAGAGAAGCAGGTGAGTGCATGAAGAAACAGTTCAAATGAAATATTTCTTAGAGGTTAGATATCAAGCTATAACATCCAAATATATTAGTGTAATTCAGCAGAAAAAAATGTTCAATAAGTGTAAGATGTGGAAATATTACTGTGGAATCCTTAGTAATATAGGATCAGTTCACTGTTTGATTTACAGTAACATAAGAGGTGGAATTTATTCACTGATTTCCTTATTGAAGCCAAAAAAATCACAGCAATAATAAGGAACAATCTGAATCACTGTGACAATAAAATAAGAAAAATTTTAATTCATGTAAAGAGTTTCCAACAGTTATTCTCCATCCATCTTTTTTGAATGGAACAGGAAAAACAGGGCTAGGATAATGCTAACTAAAGTATCTTTTGATAAACACTGAATCGCGACATAGGTATATAGTCAGAGAGGTAGAACAACCTCAGAGAGTAATGTTAGATTTTTCATTTGTACTAAATAGAATGATTTTATTCAGTTGGCAGTGATAGAAATTGAGAAGAAGCACATTTGGACCAATGAAATGGATTGAAGAGGGGAATAGAAATGTTGAGGGTGGAATACAGGAGGGGCTACAAGAATTGTTGGGAAGAGGCTTAACAGAATAAAAGGTGAATTAGGGGATACTGCATATTACAAGTAAGAGAAGGTGGTGTGGCAGAGACAAATAAAAGATCAAGATAAGGAGGAGTAAAGAGTGCAAAAAGAGAGAAAGAAACATGCATGAGAGAAATGACAGGGAGAATATGCTTGTTATTTTTTATTTTCATTAGTAGTTATTCATTCAGGATAGGCAGAGGGACTCCAACTTAAAAAAAAATTACTAGAGAGGAAAATTCTATTACAATCATTGTGTGCACATTCAGTGTCCAAAATAGAAATGAGTAAGTTAAGAATTATCACCAAAAGTTGTGAACATAAACTTGTATTTTTTACTACCACACACCACACTTTAAGATAAAACTGTAAATAAATAAAATAATTAATTGATTTCCATAATATCAGTTGTTGTGGAAACCCACAAACTTTCTTAGAAAATTGTTTTCTCTTCAGTATACTTGACATCCCAACATTCATTGGATATTCGATAAAAAAAATAGTTTGCTTCCATATTCTTTAATCATTCTTAATTGTAATGTATTTTCACACACTGACAGGATCAGTGAAACAATTTCAACATATTACCTTTTGTAAAACAGGCACAACTAAATCTAATGAGAGAAGAATACGAACGAATTCAGCGTCAAATGAAAGAACACATGAGGAGACCTACTCCATTCGACCGCATTAGAAATTTCTTCAGAGGCAAAGCAAAAGGTTAGTACACGTTTTACTGGCATAAGGTACGATTGAACAGGATAGTGTAGGTACTCATAGGTTCCTGTATTGTTACAGAAGCGAAGGACACCGCAAGTGAAACTTCTTCGCAACCAAGCGAGAGCTCCAGGGGGATAAATGGAGATGTACTATCTGTATGTCAGAGGCCTGCTAGCAGCCTGAGCCTTCACAGTGTTTCAAGTGAGTCAAGTGTAAATCCATCCAGGTGAACATGAAACAGTGAAACCATCACTAAACTTAAATTTGAGGTCGTTCAATAAACAACACCCCACAATTTTTTCCTCAGAACACATTTATTCTTAGGAATTAGAAATTTGGTGACAGTATCAATCAGCATTTCTCTTGTGTGTACTATTTTTCTACATAGTCTCCATCACATTCCATGGCCTTACACCAGCATTGTGTAAGAGCCCATATTTCATGCTGATAAAAGTTCTTGTCCTGTGCTCATAGCAATATTTTTACTGCATGACTTGCACTTTTCTTTTTGTTCAACATTCTTGCAGACTGAAAAAGTCAGAAATGGTTCTTGAGTTTGTTCAGGCTTCACAAATGCCTCTGGATTAACAGTTGACCATTTTGACAACTTATCCACAAGAATGACACCATCGTTACCAAAAAACATTGTCATCCTGACTTTGCTAGCATTGGGACTGTCTTGAAAATTTTGTGAATGCGAGTGGTGCCAGTCTAGTGACCATCTTTTTGTTTCCAGCTCAGAGTTTCGTTGCCTGTAATAGTCCATGACAGATAGGTCTCTCCATTGGTCTCAAACTGCTCTGGCACTTTAGGTAAAATAGCTTTTCTTTGAATCGTGTGGTGTGTTGTGAGCATTCATTGAAGCCATCTTGGGCACATAATTGGATATCCAAGAGTCTCAGTTATTGCACATGCACTTACAATGCTCACTAATAGCTTTAGAACCAGTTGTTGAGTTGTGATGCACTGGTCTGCGTGAATAATGGTATCCACACAATACACCATGTCAGGACATTACATATTGATTGTGGCCAGTCATGGGGGTAAGTTTCTGCAGTTCCAGACGCTATGGTTTCTTTCTCTGCAACTGCAAATTCAGTGACAGCATGTTGCTGGTATTGAGTGCCTTATGTAGACACCATTTTGCTGGTTCACTGCATCTCTACCATCTGTCAGAACAGTTCATAACTTTACACACATGGTGAAGAAATTCAAATTTGAAGCCTCTAAAAAGATATTTCCTTACTCTCTCCTATTACACTTTTATCTAATACTTCATACTAAGCATTAATGTAACTTTACTGATTTTAAAGAATGATAAAGTTGTCTATACACTGGAAAAGTTAGTGATCTGTCAAACTGAATTTACATCCCCAAATCCAAACAGTCTGATAAATAATAGAAAGAATTGCACATAAGGTACTTTCATACTTAAAAAAATATATCGGGGGATTTTCAGTTTCCTATCTGATGACCATTCGTAACTTTTTCACCAAAATATGAAACTCCATTCTGTACCTTAGAAAAGGATGCATAGTTTGTATGGAAATTATTTTTATTTCTAGTATCAAGGTTATGAATTACACAGTTCATTTTAAATTCACTCTTATTATTAATTACAAATACCAGCAGGGAGGCTCTTCCACAAAATGTTAATGACCATGTCACCTGTATGACTCCCTCTTTGCAATAAACATTTCAAGGTAAAGAGAGAGGTACATGTTAATGGATACACACTGTACAAAAGACAAATGGGGTTCAAAGATTGCAGTATAATTTTCCACATTCCTGCATTGTCTGCAATGTTCTGTATCTGCCATATGTGTTGCCTACTTGTTTATTTTCACTTTGTACATCTCTCCTTTTCCTTGTTACCCCAGAAAAGAAACTTCCTTCTTGCATACAACCAAATTGTGAGCCTGTTTACATACAACTACACAGATGTAAATCAGACTCCCTGCAACTTAACCACTATTTCAGGATATGCACCATTAGGTTAAGTCTCATCCCTCTTTATACAAGTTCCATTCCATGAAGGAAATATTTTCATCCACATATATTATTGCTTGCTTATAAAACAAAATTATTGCACAGAGAAACAAACGAATTATCAATTGCTGTTACAGCTTGAATTACTCTTTTCATCATCAGTGTACAGTTACAGTTTCCCAGTTAATGTTCCACTTCCTTCTATCACAGAGAACATCATTCATGTCCTTGCTCTGTCAGTGAGATCATCCTGGATCATGTACATCCAACAGTTTCTGAGTCTTCCTAAAGGACGTTTTCCATCCACCTCTCTTTAGTCATTTATTCTTGCTGCTCTTGTAGATTCCAACTTCATTACATGCCTGTACCAGTGTAGTTGATGTGCTGATTCAGTCTAAAAGGGATATCTTGATTCCACCTTTCTTCAGCACTTCCTCATCCCTTAAAGTACCCATCTTGGTCTTCTGGATGGTGGAGCTAAGGAATTTAATTTCCAGTGCCTGGAGTCTTGATAACTCTATCTTTGTGAGGGTTCATGCTTTGAAATCATAGGTCAATACTGCTATGAAGTACCTGGTGACCATCACTGATCTTCCTTTCTCTGGAATAAAAGGTTTCCCTTTTGCACTCTGTTGTTAATCTGTCAAATCAAATTATCTGTGGACATTATACTTTGAGGTACAGAAAACTGTTCATACACTTAAGCTGGTGGTCTTCTAGTTTCACACTTGCAGGATGTTCATCTCTGGTGACTGCCATCAACACTGTCTTTGCCTCGCTTATGTGGAGGTTGTATTCCTGGAACTGTGATTTCTGCACATTGAGTCTCGTTTCAACTCAGTCTTCCATTTCACCCCTGATCATGTCATCATCACATAAGACAACTGCATTTAAGTTCACCAAAACTTTTCTTTGTGTTCTTTATTATGCTTGTAACAGTGATGAACAGAGGACAGTGAACTCCTGCGGTGAACTCCACTCTTGATCTGAAACCATGAAGATTATTCCTGTCTAACTTGTGCATGAGTAGCCCAGTCCTTGTACATGTGGTTTTTCACTACCAGTCCTTCACATACATTCCTTCTTCTCAGGCACTCCTTGAAATTCTCTCTTGCAACATTGTCAGATGCCTTCTTTACATCAAGGGATACTTGCATTCCTTGTTTTCTCCCATTATTTTTCAATAACCATGCAGATATTGAAAATTAAATCCATTGTTTATCTCTTACTTCTGAAGCAATACTGCTCCTCTTCCAATGACAGTTTATAATAATTCTCAGTCTTTGCTCTATGACTTTTTTTTAGAATTTTCAACCCACATGACAGCAGGGCCATTCCTCAATAATTAGTGAGACTTTATGTACTTAAACAGAGTATTTTTCTTAAACAGAGTATTCTAACACCCTTGCTACAGTCTGGTGGCATCATGTTGTCTTTCCATACTACACCGAGTGTTCTGTGCAGCCACTGTATGCCCACATTCACGTCATCTGCAACTGGATATTTTCATTCAGGCTTAGATTTTAAGGCTCTCTCTGTTTCTGCCCAAGTGATGGGAAACTCCTTGCAGTAGGTTTGAATGTCTGATTCTGTGTTGTACTCTTCAACTGATACATCCAGTAGTTGGGTGAAATTGTCCTTTGGGGCTTCTCTGATGTCACTTTCTTTTCCAACCAGATTTCCATGTGGATTTTCAAGTGTCTCTATGGCATACAATGGTTTCTTTTTACCTTTGATGACACTATACAGTTTCTTACCATCTCAGCTATTCTCTTCCAGTTTCTGAGTGAACATCGGTCACATTTTGGCCTTTTCTTTTGCAACTTTTCATTTTTTAACTTCCAGTTCTTATTTTTGTATATTTGCTCCAGATCACTGATCTTTGCTACATTGTTAGTAAGTTCCAGTTTAATTTTTTTCGAAATCTTTCTTTTTATGAAAGATTCTATTCCCTTATTGCTGTTCTCACTCTTTCATTCCATCAAGACATTTCCTTTTCCCTTGTTTTCACACTTGTCTTCGCATTAACCCACATTGCTTTCTTTGTCAAGGTGTCACGTAGTCTACTCTATTCAGCCTCTTCAGTTTTCACTGTACTGGTATAAGAGTTATTTATCCAGTTCTGACAATCAGCTGTTTTATCTGTTTTGTTGTAGTTCAAATAACACGAATTTTAACATTTTCCTATTCTCTGATTTTGGCATGTGGATGTTTTTCAAGTCTGCTACTAAAAGGTGGTCACTGTCAAGGCTCTCACTGGTTATTACCCTAACGTCTGTAACAAATCTATTTCTTTCTTCATCTATGATGACATAAGCTATTACAATACTATGATGTCATTCCTAGCTGTATCTTGTCTCTGTCTTTACTTGAACCTTCTATATTTTATGACCAACTTGTTCCTCTAAAATCCAGGAGATGTTCACACTTCACATTTCTTCTACCATATCAACATATTCTTAGGTGCTTTTCTATATGTACCAGCTTGTGCAGCCAGATCTTGTATAATTATGGTTCTGTCTTCACTAATGACCTTTTTCAGAGCACCTAGAAACTGATTTTTTATCATCCTGGCAATATCCAGTTTGCGGTACAGACATCTGCGCCAGAGTTAGTTTTTCTTTGCAAAATGCACAGTTGCCCTCATTATTATCTCATTCATAAATTTAATGTCTGGGACTGCTTCCAGGTTGTTATTGCCATGACAGTACAACATACACTGTTTCCTTAATTTCTTCGTCACCGTTCCCTCTCCATGTGTTTTGCAGTACCCGTACCATTCTTTTCCTTCTTTTCATTCGATCATTAGTTCTTCACACATTCCTGTGAGGCTGAGGAAATGATGATCTGAATCTGTATTAGTTGTCTCCTGTGGGGTTTGTAGGTTACTGTCCGTAGCAGTAGTCTGCTTATGCTGACATTTTAATCAGGTTGAATGCATTCTGAGGCTCTTATATGAGTTGAAAGCAACTATAACTGAAGTCTTTTACTGCCTTGCTAACATCATCAAGAATTTCACTTCGGAGTTTCCTCCCTTGTCTTTTAGACATCACCTGCCATATATAAAAGGCAACAGATTTTTGACAAATTTAAGAGGACTTTACTCTGCTCAGACCTTATCAGCCTGCTAAGGGAGAACTCTTTCTCTTGCAGCCACCGTTTCTCCCTTAGTGGGTCAGATTTGGTACTGGCTTTCCAACACTCCGGCAGAGAATTGCAGGTAGTACTGTCAAATGTTGCATACGGTAGCAGAAGTGCTCCCAACCTGTATATTTTCTAAAACTGAATTTGTACCTTCAAAGTAAGGTGGCATATGAAATGATGCAATTAGGGATGATTCTCTTAAGCTCATCCTGTTATTAACTTCCCACCTATTAGGTGACAAGTTTCCTTCATTCCATATAAAATTGGCACCTTAGCACCACTTCATGCTGTCTTGAAAAAATTAACAAGCAATTAACATGCTTGTGAAATGAGCATCTCTCTTTATTTTCAAAATTGTGTGAAAAAGGAAACTATTCCCATGACAGACGAGGGAAGTAGAGAGAATATTTGGCATACAGTGTTATTGTATTGACATGTAAAGCCCACAGCCAAATCCCTCAATCGGTCTTAGTGACAGTTGTACATCTCAGATGGTGAGTAGTCGATTGGCCAGGTTTGCATCTGTAAAGCACATTTTTAATCGAAATTCACAAAATTATGTGAGAGCATACTCAGAGGTGCAGTGCAATATATGCAGATTTAGTTAAAAATGTCTACTGTATTTGGGAATTCCACTGCTTTTCATTGCATATGACACTGCATGGAAGTATTTTCTTTGTATCATTTACTCTCATATATGTACAAAGGAAGTTTTCAAAATACGACATTACAAATCTCGAAGAACGTCTCTATTGAGTGAGTATTTTAGTTGTTTAAAGATGATAAACAACACACATCAGACAATCACAATATAATGTTAAACAAATTTTATTCAACCATACTATGAGAAAAATAATATCACTCTGTCAAAGGTGCATTGGCAAATGATATACTCTATTTAAATAACATTAGAAAGACTTCATAATTAATTAATTTCACTGCTTCAGTTTTGCCTAGAGTAGCCATTCTGATGATCAAAAAACTAGAAGAGGAATTTGTTTATGTACTGTTAGTCATATATCTTGTGATCATACAGTATTGCTGTTATTAATTGAAGGTTCGTCAACATCCTCTGGCCGTATGAGCACAGTGAGCGGGTGCAGCGGAACAAGCATGGGTGACAGTGGAACACATTCAGATACTGAGGACAGAAAGGTACTAAAACATACATACTGAAGCTACAACATTTATTACTGCAATTTGCTTACTCAGTCCACTGTAATAAAGTAGACGTTAGTGAGATACTATTAGATGTAATATATTATAGGTGCTAAAAATGTCTGTTTTGCAGCACATCTGTGACTTCAGCAAAATGAATGGAAGAATGACTGTTCAGAACTATGAAGTTCCTCCAGCACCTCGTCCACTTCAAGCAAAATGGCAGTCTCCCCATTTGCCGACGTGCATAGAGGTAGGTAATGAAAAAGGACTTAACATTTATTTGAGACTGGCTGTCAGGAGACGTGTCAGTGATAAATGTTGTGATTATATTACTGTGATAAGCATTTTGATGGGTGCATACTTGACACAAAAATGATGATTGTCGGTCCCTAGGTATAATTTGAAGTGAAGGAATCTGAAGGAAATTCTTTTTCTATAAATAAATCACTTGCAGACTCCTATTCCAGGACTTTGGGAATTAGCTTTTATGTTCCAACATGTGCATCAGGTTCTTTTTTTTTTTTAATGAAAGGACTTGTCTGGTGCATGATGATGATCATAACAGTATATATGAAGGTGGTCAGACACCAATGCACACCTCTAATGTGCAGTCCCAAGTGTTCAGCAAGGAGATGGGCTAGTATCATAAGCAAATAGGCAGAAGCCTTCATCCTACTGTCTAGCCATGCAGTCAACATTTCAGCAATGGGTTTGCTTTTTCTAGCAGGCAGGAATTAACTGAATATAATTGTGTGAAGTACAGGCCTACAGGAACCTGACTGAGCTTGCATCATCACAGGAACCCTGTTTATATCTGAATAATGTAAGGAGAGGCAATTCTAGAGAGTAGGATGAGCTTGGGCAGAAATGCCTCACTCACCTACTGTAAAACATGCCAAGGAGGCCTCAAGCAAGTTGAAGCACATGAGGTTGATTAGTAAAGTATCAAAAGTTACCCAACACCAGAATGCCTATACTGTGGTATGTTTTACTTTTTTATTTTTTTAAATTCCACAGTAAAGTTAATTTCTTAATTTCACAAATTTTCTTCTTTCATTCCCTACTCTCTGTGAATGTAAGCCCATACATCTTTTGCAGATATGTAGATCCTGCAAAAAATTTTTTTGAAGAGTTTCTTGTTTTCTGACGGTGATATACGAGGTGCGACAATAAAGCAATGAGACTGATTTTCTTTGCAAGAGATTGACAACCCTGTAGGCTTGCGTTGGCACAATATCTTTGACCTTGGTCTATAAGCTGTTTCTAGTCCAAGTGGCACATCAATGCAACTGCTCAGTTGTGAGTTGTGCTGTAATGAGTTAACAAGTGCTTGTGTCTCTTGTCACGAAAATGGAACCGCATAATATTGTGAAATGGTATGCCATTTCTTTTTGCGTTAAATTGGGTGAAAACATGATGACACCTTACGGTAAGCTTTAGAAAGCTTTTGGAGAGGAGGTTATATCAAGAGCTCAAGTTTTTCATTGGCATAAAATGTTTAGTGAAGGCGGAATGAATGTTGAAGATGAAGACCACAGTAGACGACCGTCAATCTCACGGATGGATGGCAACTTGGCCAGCATGCCTGAACTCGTACTATTTGATCGAAGATTATCTGTGAAAAGATTGCAGAAGAACTGAATATGAATCGAGAAATGGTTCATCTAATAATAACTGAAGATCTTGGTATGAGAAAGATTTGTGCATAAATGGTCCCAAAAAATCTCTTACCACAACAGCGAGAGACACAGAAATATGTGGTAGCTGATCTGTTAGGGCAAATGGAAATCAATTCAGAACTGTTGAGCTGTGTTGTCACTGGCGGTGAAAGTTGGTTTTTTCAGTAGGATCCAGAGACAGAACACCAAAGTTTACATTGGTGCTCAAAGGGAATGCCCAGACCAAAAAAGGCTCGCATGTCAAAGCCAAAAGTGAAATGCATGCTTGTGTGCTTCTTTAATTCCAAGAGTGTGTGCCTCCTGGACAAACAGTTAACCAATATCACTACAAAGAAATTTTAGAAAGACTTCGTAAAAGAGTTCTTCATGTCCATGCCAACATTTCTGTTAACTGGATTCTGCATCACGATAATGTGCCATCCCATACTGCTCTGTCAGTACAGCAATTTTTAACCTCAAAACAAATTTCAGTACTACCACAGCCGCCTTATTCAACAGTTATCGCTCCGTGTGACTCTTTTCTATTTCCTAGAGTCAAAATGGTGGTCAAGTGACACCATTTTCAAACAATACAAGATGTCCAAAAAGCTGTGACGAGGGTCTTGGAGGATATTACAGGGGATGGGTTCCAGAAATGTTACCATCAATGGCAGAAGCGCTGGAAAAAGTATGTGCCATCAGAAAGGAACTACGTTGAAGGAGACAACATTAAACTTGACTAAAACGGTAAACAACATTTTTTTTCACATCAGTCTCATTACTTTATGTATTATGTATACCTTAGTGCAGAAGAACTCCAACCATAAAAGATAGAATGTAAAGGGGAAAGTTTTGAAAATAGGTGAGAAAATCACAATTCGCATACTGAAAATAAAATAGTACAAATTAATGATAAATTCATAGAACCAGTTGAAGAACTTTGGTATTTATGGCGGTTGAAGACATCAATTATATGAATAGCAAAAGAAATGCACAAAAGATAATATGGCTTGAAATGTTTCGGATGAAGTGTAAAGGGTTTTCAAAGCTGTATCCCAGAAGAAAGTTTGTAGTCAGTGTTAACACTAATTTTGACATATGGAAATGAGATACAGACCTGTATATGCAAACATTTTAAAATTTTGGGTTACTTCATGGTCACTGGACATACGTATGTTATCAAAAGAAATAGTGAAACAGACAGGTGGATCACTGCAGACTAGAATGGAAAAAATAATTATGACTCTTATGGAAGTGAAATAATGAAAAGCCTAGGAAGAAAAAACAACAACATGGAAAGGATAGATTGCTACTCACCACAGAGTGGAAACACTGAGTCACAGACAGGCACAGTGAAAACAATATTAGAAATATTTAAGCTTTCAGACAAAGGTCTTCCTCAAAAGTAAAACGCTCTCATTCATACACCAGCTCATACACACGTGGTTTAGTGACTGTAACAAGGCTGAGGGGCAAGTCACTGACACCACAGAATGAAAGGGACATAAAGACCGTAAATGGATTACGTAAGGTAAGAAAAAGGTGGGATGTAACAGCTTGTCAATGATGAGATTGTGAGGGATAGAATAGATGCTCGCATTCGGAAAGAATGGAAAAGGAATTAGACTGTGTCCTTCTCAGAGGGACCCTCCAAACATTTGCTGTAAGCAGTTTAGCAAAACCACAGAAGACCAGACCTGGACTTGACCTGGTGTTGTTTTGAAAGTAAGTACAGTGTCTTATCACTGTGGCACCCTTTTTGGGGTAGGGGTTTTTATGCTGGCTTTCTTTTCAGTTGCCGGCCGGAGTGGCCAAACGGTTCTAGGCGCTACAGTCGGGAACCGTGCGACTGCTGCGGTCGCAGGTTTGAATTCTGTCTCGGGCATGGATGTGAGTGATGTCCTTACGTTAGTTAGGTTTAAGTAGTTCTGGGTTCTAGGGGACTGATGACCTCAGAAGTTAAGTCCCATAGTGCTCAGAGCCATTTTAACCATTGCTTTTCAGTTAAGTTAATGTGGGGGCTACCAGCAAGAAAAGCAAATAGAGATATCTTTCAGAAATTCATACACCATGAGAAAGGATATGTTTGTGGGTCATCTGTGAAGGAAATTGGGAATTGTTTATTGGCTGTGAAGATAGTAGTAGATGGGAAATTCAGAGGATCATTTAAATAGTAAAACAAATGAATAAGGATGCCTGCTGCAGTAAGTACATAAAGATGTGAAGATTAACAAAAGATAGGATGATGGCATCAAACCTATTAAAAGACTGACGACTTTAAAATAAGGAAATGTTAATTCCCCTTGTTAACAATAAAACAGAATGTCATTAATATCATGTATGCATTTTGTAGTAGCTGCTACTCTACTTTCTGATTCATTTCACATAGCTGAATGGCCTCCTTGACGATTGTATCTGTTGAACAAAATGTGTGGATTAGTGAGTGTTTTCTTGTGTAGGTATTAAGCAGATCTTAAACCCACAAGAGGGATTTTTAGCTGTGTAGTAGGGGCGCTGGCAAAAAAAATGAACAGTGTTGTTAAGATATTCAATACAGTAATATTTATGACCTTTAAGGTAACTTTCATATCCACAAATTTTGGTTGACTTAAATGCACTGTTTATAGGACCGACCACCACAGCCAGTGCCTCGCCCAGATTTGAATGGAGAGAGCATACCAGTAGATTCTGAAGAACGTGCCAGCTGTGGTAGTTACATAGCACCAGATAAACTAGCTCCACCCGGCAGCACTGGTAATCATAATTTTAATTTCCATGATTTGCTTTATTCAGTGACATTAAATCAGATAATGCATTTGATGCAAGTAGTTTCTTTCTGCATGCCCATTTGATTCCAGATTAATGGACTGCAAACTGTATTTTAAATTCTTCATGCTAGATGTTACAGAATGTCTTAAAATGGTATTGCAGTCCTGTTTCACATTACTTATAAGTGAGAGACTGAATTATAATTCCATAATTTCAGTCAATTAAAAAAAATGAGTTTTTTATACAATGTCTTTTTAATTATTGGACTTTTTGTTAATGGTTCACACATTTTACAATTGATGATATGTGGGCTTCTGTCACTGGTGTCCACAGAAGTTGTCAGTAAAAATATACCTGATAATACAGTACACAACAATTCTATTAGCATGGTCATGTTTGGAGCAATTAAAATAACAATTACTGCATTCCATCACCAGTAACATATGTTGTTGTAGATCACTATATCAGTTAGTCACTAAGTGACTGTCAGACAGATTATGTGCAAGAACTGCAGTACAGATAAACATTGGAATCGGTAAAGCAACTTTTTACAGTTACATTGGTACTGGTAGTGATCAATAGGAGATGAATCTGCACGTTGTTTGACTGTATTTATGTTGAATCTTCTCTCAAAATGCTTCATTCTTAATGAAGTTTATGACAGGAGAGTATGCTTGTAACCATCCTCAAATTAGTTATCTTCTGCAAATCCTCTACAATACATGAGGTTGTAACAAAATATGAAATAGTTTTTGCTATCCATGAAAGAATACTTGAAAAATTTGTGTACTATGGTGTGTTGAAATTTCCGTTATGATACTGAACCAGGATAGTTCCAAAAGCTTTAGCTGTATAACTGAGGATTTGATACTGAAGTGATTATACAGTTAAATCACATATTCTGTCCTATTTGAAGCTCGCCTTCTTTATTCTTATTTATTTTTATTTACACTGTAGTCTACTATATAAGAACATAGTGGATGTTTCTGAGACATCCACAATGATCTCCATCAAATAAAATACTGTAGTGCCAACATCCCATTTTACGTAATTTTGAAGTGCAGTTGTAAGCTGAACACATCATATTGGTGGCTTGTGTTGCATACATGCTTGGATGATTAGAATGAGCATGGTGTTGTTCAGTAAAGAGGCTTAAATAGTTTATTGTTTGCCATTGAAGTTTGACAGCTTTGATCTTTTTCAGAGTAGTGATGCATTTATTGGAATGCCACAAAAGTGTAATTAGCATGTGTTACTGTTCATTGACCAAACATACTGTACAGCACTGAACGGTACGAATATTGGCTAATAATAAGTTTGCCTTACTTGGTTACAGGTCGAACTCTCATACTGAAGTCTCCAGTTAGCAGAAGGAAGGGATACATTCAGACTGAAGATACCCAAACAGAAGCAGAATACTTGAAAATTGAGGCATCTGAAAGTAATGAGAAAGACACTGTAACCCCACTAACACCAAATTCCCCAGCACCTGACTACATGAATGTGCATGTTGGCATTGAATCTAACTTTCCTGACTACATGAATGTTGAAATTTCAAACAACGTTAACCCTGCACCCCCTATTCCACCCCGAGGTAAGATTACTGATTTCTTGACATAAATTTTCAGAAGCTTCTGGTATTTTTTCTGTAGAAGGAAGGATCCTATTTTGTACTGACAGTACTATAACCACATGACAAATAAAGTCTATTTGCTTTACAGTTCCTTAAAAAAATGAAGATATGGACATCAAAGATCAGTAAAGCATTTGAGGAACAAAAAGAGATTGTTAAATAAGATGGCATAATGTGCCAGGTTGTGCAGCTGAATCTACATAAAGAAAAGACATGGAAATTTTACTATAACATACAATTGTCTTGTCTGAACTACACTTCTGCTTCCAGATATATGAGTGTTGTGCGGTGTCTGTTGTACATTAATTTGCATGTATTTCAGACTGGACATACTGTTTGTGTCACTATGTTGAAGTGAATGCTTTAAATGCTTGCATTGGTGAATAATTTTAATTTACAGTTGGAAGGCATAGAATTTTTGCTGTATTTTTGTGACTGAAAATAATGATTCCATTTACACTGAGTAAATCTTGTAACATTTATTTGAAGTGCAGTCAAATTCTAAGAGTTCATTTGTCAGAAGAGGGGCCTAAAACACTGTGTGGTACAGAAATTCTGTTTCTTTTCATAAATGTTATATGTAGAACATTCATTCCTCTTGAGTCCACATATTATGTACATGTTGTTGCATATTGTATAAATGTTTTATAGAAACATATTTTTGTACATTAGGCAGGTATTTATGTAAACTGATGATGTAATTAATTATAGTTATGTAATTAAACTTAAGTACGACTTTCCCCAGTTATGCAAATAATAGTCAATAGTTTGGTGATATTTTTATGCACAATTTTCACATTATTTGTGGAAATTTCTATTGTATATATTAAATGTAATTTATAAATGCATGAAGCATTACTTTTATGTAACTTTCCCAAGCTCAGAGCTGGTGTGTATAATGATGCTACGGTCAGAGGCTGTTACTCTGGTGGGAACAAGAACTACTACAATGAAATAATTTTGCAGCTGTGCAAAATTTGACAATAATGTTTAGCAGAAACATACATCATCATTACTTCAAATTCATTTTTCATGTGGCTTATTTGTATGGACTGTTGTGGATAGCAGCTTTGTACTTTATAATGTGCCATAATTTAAAGTGAATGTGGAACTGTTTAATAGGAAATTTAGGTTTAACTGTGTGAAAATAAATCTGAATCCACTCAACTCAAAATAACTGTATAATTTAAGTTATTTTTATACTGAGTTATACAAATATTTGCCTGTTTATCAGTGAATTGAGTTATTTTACATACAAATATATTATTATATCCCACCATCTGCTTGTATAAAAGCCTGAGTAAAAATGAACTCTACCAGCATAATTTGAGAATGTATTTCTGTGAGATATTTGTAGTAATGTCAGTGTGATGTTCGTGTATGTATGTAATGTGAATTTGATATTTGTGCCTAATTGCAATAATAAAATACAAGAAGAAAAAACTTTTTTGATGAAAATCATTGTACATTATGACAATGTTTGGAAGTACAGAGAGTTGACTGCCATAAAATATTCTTTCAAAATTTTATCTACACTTCTCACATTGTTTGTATTCTCCCTGTACCCTCTTGCACATCAGTATAAACTCAGAATAACTTATTGATCCATTTTTTTCTCCAATGTTCTTTCATCTGACCACACTTTATATTTTTATAAATGAACAACCTTTTTTCTGCAAAATGACTTCTGTCCCTTTATTGATCATTGTATATTCGTATTACCTTCTCTTTAAGATAAGCTATAATAATGTTTTCCTAACTAATACTGCAGACATTAAGTGCTTCAGAAGATTTCAAAAGATAGAAAATCTGAGTCAGTTATAGATCCTAAACATCTTCTAACATCTGTAGAAAGTTGAATCTAATCTGATTAAACAAAATCTAACAATTCATAAAGGATTAAAATTTAATTTAAACTTAAGCTGCATCTTAACATTTATTCTATCAGTCAACAGAATAATTAATTACTTGAGAAAATGAGATTAGAAAACTTTACAAGACTGTAAAAGAGAGATGTTAAGAATGCCAGGGTTTTGACAGTGAGATTAGGATTGCAATTTGGATAGAACAGTAGGGCTACAATGACAAATATGAACAGTTAAGAGAACCATGATATAATGATTTATCAATTAATTTGAATGAAAGCTGTATGTATTAATATGAAAAGTGGTCAATGATGATTTCTTTGTAGAATAATATAATTTTTCTTACAAACAAAGGGTAATGTAGGTAGTGCTCAAATACAAAAGATAGTGTACAATTAGGTATTGATGGAAACTTTGAATATACATTTAAATTGTACACATTCCAGCATCTGAATAAAAAGTTGGAATATCAGTTAATATGTATTATTTTCATGGTAATTAGAATACAAATCTGACAAAAACTATAAAAGAAAAGAATGAAAATTGCATTAATTAACTATACTTTGAGGAAGGGAAAATTCTCTGTATTGTTGTACTGAAGTTTTACTGAAACTGGTGTCCATGCTGATTATTGGCTGTAATAGTCAACAATATATTTATGATATGTATTTACTACAGATTTGCTGAGAAAAGAAATTAATGCACACAAAGAAGATTACTGCAGGAGAAAACATACATTTTGACTATTTTTCACAGCTTTTTATTTTGCACAGTCTGTGTTTCAGGTTTCAAACATATTTTATTCAAAGATGTTTGTATCACTTCCTGTGGCTTTATTCTACTATGAAGAAAGAAGTTTACTGGTATATCGAACTAAAATACCCGAACAAAGTTTTGCATCACACTCAAAGCCTTTCTGTCTGTGTATAACTGTAGAAATTTTAAAGTAGTATGGGGTTTTTAATGTCAGAATATGTTAGGACATGTGAGTAATATTAATCCTTCCATACCGAGAAGATAACACAATACTGAAACTTATAGTAATAAAGAATTATTAATACAGCTTGGTGCCATGTATTAAGAAAATCACATAACCCCCATGACTTACATTGTGGGTTTTACTTGGGAACCTCTTTCTCAATAATGTTTTGACCACAGCAAATTGCCATGTATAGCCATCTATGTAATGGAGGTAAAAATGCTATCCCTGTGCTAAGAGAAACGTTAGCAAGTTATAAGTGGTTCAGTTGTTGCCAGCACTACAACCTCAGCTATCCACATTCGCTCACTAATGTCATCAGCAATGAGAAAGCAAATGTTTCCCACAAAATCTTGGCTACTTGGTTGTGAATGTGCATGTGCAAAGGACACTTTTTTTCTTACATGACCCTTGTGCCTCTGATAGTAGACTACATGTGGCACAACTATAGTAAACCTGCACTCTCAGTGCAGCTGAGCAAAGTGTGCTCTTTCTCCACTGTGTATTAGACAATACAGCTTGTGTATGCAGTTCCCTCTTCAGCCTGCTGCAGACAGTCTTTTCAAGCTTAAACTTGCATGCATTGTCAGTCTATGGAAAGACCAGTTGTTGGAATATGAATTTGCTTGCCGAATTGGTGTACACCACAACAATGCCATTGCATCATTCAGCTAATATTGTGTGGCACAATATTTTGAAGTTTGACCTGTACACAAATATCTCCACATGCCCAATTTCACCTCTAAGTGTCCATTACAAACAGAAGTGCAACCCACCTACGCCCCCCCCCCCCCCCCTACCTCACCCTTTCTTAGAAATGGTAGTTCTGCAAAGAAGATGGCCAAGGGAACACATGGAAAGGAATGAGGACAAATGGTGATAGGTCCTCTCCACCAACAAGAGAAGAATTTCTCTCACACCTGGTATCATTGTCAAAGGGTATGGAGCTGGCAGAATATGAAGACTTATCTCGGGCTTGGAGTTCCTCAAGTTTATCAAGGTTATGCGTCAGTCATTTTTTGGAGTGGTATCTCATAGGTGCTGGATTCCTGTAATTGATAATAAGGGCACTTTTAAGGACTAGGCAGTATTTAGACAAGATCCTGAAACCTATTTTCTACTCCTACAGCACATTTTGGCAATGTGTTCATGTTTCAATGCACTAGCACAGTGTGTCCACTTTGTGAACTCATTCCCCAGGTGGTAAAATCAACCTAATATAATGGCTTGTGGTATGGGATGACATCAGCCTGATACGAAATTGCTCTGGACCAGTTGAAACATTGCAGGAACTAGCCTGACACAGAGGATGACCTCAGGAGGGCCACATTGAGTAGTAATGGCTTGACCTTCTTGTGAGCGGCAAACTGAGGAGGATTTAAACATGTTACAAAGCATATGGTTTAGGAAAATGGTATTGAAAATAGTGGGCTGTAGATTTTGATTTCACCAACAAACAAAAATGTGCACATGCAAACTGCATTTATTTTACTTATTGTTTTTCACAATAACATTACTTTTCAGCGTTCAGTAACCCAACAGGTAAAAACGGAACCCCTGTAGCAGGGGCAGACAATATGTTGATTGTGATATGCTGGTAGATTGTGAGTGCTCATTGGGTTAATCAGCGAGAGTACTGCGAGTGCAGAAGAAAAATTGTCGAATAAAAGTGACAGTTGTTTTTAGCAGCACTTTGAGTCCTGCCAGAACTCAGTAGGTTGGGTGGGTGGGTGGGTGGTGGTGGTGGTCTGGCAGGGTCAGTAGATACACTGACGACTGAAAAAACAATACTTTATTAGCTTCAGATACACATCAAGTCATTAGCAATGTAAGGCAAACCCCCCCCCCCCCCCCCCCCCCCAGTGCCCCTGGCCAGGAAAGGCTCGCTGGTGGCTACTTCCACCCTGGTGGGAAGGAACAGCATAAATGCCCTGCAGTGCTGTCTGCCAGTGTGACAGACAGTGACTTGATAATCAGCTGTGGCCTTGATGTCAGCAGTGCTCCATGTTCTGCAGTGGCAGGCACCTACACTTATGTGGCTCAGGCCCAGTGACACCCAACCTGAAGGTTAGGAAGATTGCCATGCATGGGACATGACCCACTGTCCCTGGGCAGGAACCAGTCAGTGGTAGTTGTCGATGGCAGGTCAGCAGCGCTGTGGTACCTTGCCTGCCAAGTCCCACAAGGAGTCTCAGCTCAGGAGGTGGCTGACCTGCCTTGTCTCAAACCCATGCCTCCACCTGGTGATGGCCAGTCATCTTTTTGTCTGGTGTGGCCCTAGCATGATGGAGGTGCTGGTGGATTCTGAATACCTCTGCCTCAAAATATTCTACTGTTTCTATGGCTCCAGTGTGCACTTGTTAACTAAAACTCCATGTTCAGTCACATTGCTTGTAACAAGTATTTTGCCCTGGTGTGGTGACAGCGTCCTGCCTATTCCAGCTATTACTGCTTAGATTAGATTAGATTAGTTTTTCGTTCCACAGATCCATGCTGAGGAGATCCAAAACATATCTATTTTCGTTTTGTTTAAGCTGAAATAACAATACTAATAGTATGAATATATACAATACATCATTTGTTTCTATTAAAAAATTCGTCTATGTAGTAGAAGGAGTTGGCCACTAGTAAGTCTTTCAGGCTCCTTTTAAACTGATCTTTATTTGTAACTAAATTTTTTATGTTTGCTGGCAAATTACTGAAGATGAGTGTTCCTGAGTAGTGGACCCCTTTTTGAACTAAAGTAAGTACTTTCAACTTCTTGTGCAGATCATTTTTGTGCCTGGTATTGTATGTATGAAATGAGTTGTTTATTGGAAAAAGAGATATATTCTTTAGGACAAATTTCATTAAGGAGTAAATATTCTGAGAGGTGGTAGTTAGGATACCCAGTTATTTGAAGAGGTTTCTACAGGACATCCGTGAATTTACTCCACAAATAATATGTATTACACACTTTTGGACTATGAAAACTTTTGTTTGACTTGAAGAGTTACCCCAAAATATTATACCATATGACACTATGGAATGAAAGTAGGCAAAATATGCAAGCTTTTTCATTTTTATGTCACCTATGTCCGCTAACACTTGAATTGCCAAAGGCGTTTCTGCAGTTCTGTGGTGTACTTCTCCCAACTGAATTTATTATGAAGTTGTAATCTCCGGAATTTAAGACTGTCAACCTCTTCTATCTGCTCTTCTTCATACTTTATGCATATGCTGGGTGGAAACCTCTTACAGGTTCTGAACTGCATATAGTAAGTCTTTCCAAAGTTTAATGTCAATGAGTTGGCTTTAAACCATTTATTAATATCCATGAAAATATCATTAGCAGATCTTTCTAGAACTACACTCGACATACTATTTATTGCAATACTTATGTCATCTGCAAAGAAAATGAACTCTGCTTCTGGCAGTGTAACTGATAAAGAGCATTAATGTACACAAGAAAAAGCAATGGCCCTAAGATGGATCCTTGTGGGACACCACATGTAATTTCTTCCCATTCTGATGATGACTGATGACTTAATTCACTAGTCCCTTGCACTGACACCCTTTGTTTCCTGTTAGCGAGGTATGACTTGAACCATTTTGCAGCACTGCCTGTGACACCATAGAATTCTAATTTATTTAAAAGGATGTTGTGGTTCACACACATCAAAGAAAATACCTGCTGCTTGTAATTTGTTATTTAACGAATTAAGTACATTTTCACTGTAGGTGTAAATAGCCTTCTTGATATGGGAACCCTTCAGAAATCTAAACTGCGTTCTTGATAATATGTTATTTGTGGTCAGATGGTTGAGAAGCTGCCTGTACATTACTTTTCCTAAAATTTTTGAGAATGCTGGCAAAAGTGAAATCGGTCTGTAGTTTGATGGTATCTCTTTATCCCATTTCTTGAATAGAGGCTTAACATCTGCATATTTTAGCCAGTCAGGAAATGTCCCAGTTATAATTGAATGGTTACATAAGTAACCTAGAATTGTACTAAACTCACAAGAACACACCTTAATTAACTTTGCTGATATTTCACCATAACCATTAGAATGCTTTGTTTTTAAAGATTTTATTATGGAAGTTATTTCTTTTGGTGAAGTGAGTGACATATTCATGTGAAGAAGCTATTTGTAAAGGCTAGTTTCAGAAATTCAAGGGCTGTTGCGCTCTTGGTTCAAAGGGAATGCACAAATGACGGCAAGCGAAGGTTGGCGTCTGTGGAAAGATCCATGTGAGAAGCATACAACAACTACTACTGTCACCCATTAGCAAAGGATCTAGCAGAGGACTTGAGGAAATTCTGCTTTTATGTATAATTGCTAAGTGGGCCTAAGGCTTCCATCTAGTCCATTGTTGACCAGTCTGGTGTGGCAGTTGGAGATGGCGAAACGAAAGCTGAAGTTTTAAATTTCACATTCAAGTAATTGTTCAGACAGGAGAATCATATAAACATACCATCATATGACCATCAGACAGACTCTCATGTGGACAACATGGCAATAAACACTCCTGGTGTAGAGAAACAACTGAAAGATTTGAGAGTAAATAAATCATCAGGGCTGGATGGAATTCCAACTCAGTTTTACAAAGAGTATTCTGTGGCATTGGTCCCCTTACCTAAGCTGTATGTATCATGAATCTCTTGCCCAGCACAAAGTCCCAGGTGGCTGGAAAAAGCTTGTAGTGATTCGAGAAATTCCATGTAAATTCTAGAACCACTCAGCCTTCTACCATTTCAAACACATGATATTCTGGATATGAGTCTGGGATGGTAGAATCCTGCCTACTGCGCATCACATGCTTGTGTGTGTAGGTTTAAAATCAGTCGCGGGAAGAAAGCAGACGTGGTGGTCAGACGGCACCGACAAGTACCTATCGGGCAATCCATAGATGTTTTAGTGAGTGTGTAAGGAAGAACCATGGAGTTTATATGCATCTGTGTGCTTATTGTGTCATTGACTATTGTTATTAAAACAAAACCAGTTGAAAAAGTACTCTTGTATACTCTTGATGCAAACTTGTTAGAGGCAAGACTCATTTTATGATTCATGTTAAGAAAGGTCATGGTATCCTAGCCAACGTTCTTTTCATTGTAATTCAATTTGTTTCTAACATCTGACTGTACAAGAGACTTACAGGAAGTTTCATATTCATGTGGAAAGTGATATTTTTATTGTGTATGGAGGTCAAATACATCGTTGATGAAAAGTAAACTTTGTATGTCTATTTATTTCAAAAGTAGAAAGAGTCTAAAAATTCCTGTACCTAGCATTATTCAACAGAGAAAAAGTCAAGAGGTTTTCCAACAGCCAGCTATTCAGTAAAGAAGAGTGGCTGCAAATTCCAAGTAAGTCACTTCGTAAAGATGAGGAAGGTGGTTTGGGAGAATAAGCCAATATAACCCAGATCCATACTCACGCTTTTAAGTTGTTAAAACGTTAGAAGCTCCAGGTGACTCCAGTATATAAGAAGGGTAAAATAATGAATCCGTAAAATTATAGACCAATATCCCTCCAGTATATAAGAAGGGTAAAATAATGAATCCGTAAAATTATAGACCAGTATCCCTAACTCCTATTTGCCACCAAATACTTGAACATATTCTCAGTTCAAATATAATATCGAGAGTGAAAAGCTTATGGCCGCAAATCAGCATGGTTTTAGAAAGAATCATTCATGCGAAATTCAGTTCGCCCATTTCTCACATGATATCTTGTAAACTATGGATGAAGGCCAACAGGCACCTTCCATATTTCTAGAGTTCCAGGAAGCCTCTGACACGGTGCTCCACTGCAGATAGTTAATGATGGTATGAGCATATGGGAATAAGTTCACAGATATGTGGGTGGCTTGAAGACTCCTTAAATAATAGAACCCAGTATGTTGTCCTCGTTGGGGAGTGTTCATCAGAAACAAAGGTATTGTCAGGAATGCCCCAGAGAAGTGTGACAGTATCACTATTTTCTCAATATAAATAAATGATTTGGGTAGGCAGGATGGGCAGCAATCTGTGTTTGTTTGCTGATGATGCTGTAGTGTATGGTAAGGTGTTGAAGTTGACAGATTGTAGGAAGATACAAGATGACTTAGACAAAATTTCCAGTTGGTGTGACAAATGGCAGCTAACCCTAAATGTGGCAAAATGTAAGTTAATGCAGATGAGTAGGAAGATCAAACTTGTAATGTTCAGATACAGTATTACTAATACGCTGCTTGACACACTCAATTCATTTAAATATCTTGGCATAACATTGCAAAGTGGTATGAGATGGAACAAGCAAGTGAGAACTGTGGGTGGGCAACTTTGGTTTATTGCGCCAATTTTGGGAAAGAGTGGTTCACCTGTAAAGGAGACTGCATATAGGAAGCTGATGTGACCTGTCCTTCTGTACTTCTTGAGTGTTTGGGATCTGTACCAGGTCAGACTGAAGGAACACATCAAAGCAGTTCAGAGGTGGGATGCTAGATTTGTTATCAGAAGGTTCGAACAACACGTAAGTGTTATGGAGATGCTACAGGAACTCAGATGGGAATCTCTGGAGGGAAGGCAATGTTCTTTTTGAGAAACATCATTGGAAAAATTTAGAGAACTGGCATTTGAAGCTGACTGCTGAACGATTCTACTGCTGCCAACATACATTGCACATAAGGATCACAAAGATAAGATACAACAAGTTAGGGCTTATACAGAGGCATATACATGGTTGTCTTTCCCTCACTCTATTTGTGAATGGGACAGAAAAGGAAATGACTAATAGTAGTGGTATGGGCTACCCTCTGCGATGCACTATATGGTAGCTGTTGGGGTATCTAAGTAGATATATATGTAGAAGAAGATATATTCAGTAGTTCAAGGTTAGCATAAGGGAAAGATAGAAACTTGATTACTACTGAAGCCTTTCTGAAATCTGAAAACTGTTCATTGAAATCATTCCTCAAACTAGAGGTCATTGTTGCTTGACATTCACTAGCCTAATCTCTCAGTTTCTTCTATATGGGCTTCGGAATTGGAAAATATTGTCACTCACCTCTTTTAAGGTTGCACCCCCATCAACAATTTATCAGTAAAAGAATTTACTTCACATATATTAGCAAATATCTTTGTCTTTACCTTGAAATTTCATATTCAGCTCAGTAAGTTTTCTGTCAAGTCAGTTAAGAAAGCAAAATTCATATGACAGAGAGTATCTTCCTTATATGCTAGCACACTATTCTCTTTTACTTCTTGCAAAAACTGTTCGATAACTGGTAAAAATTCTGGAAATGTTGAAGTACTCTTCCCTTACTGAGGTAACATACTTCAGTATGGAAAAATAAATTTCCATATTCCAGTTCCCATTCATGTGCCAAATATTTAGAAGTCTTCTTTGAAGAGAGTGAGATCTAATTTTATTCACGTTCTTCACAACAGTTTTCATAGTTTCACTTAAATTTAGAAATCTTTCACACAGAAACTACTGGTGTAAAGTAAAACTACAGAAAACTTTCAACTCTTCAGCACTGAGCAAGAAAACCATGTTTAGAACCTCTCAAGGCTGGCGCTATATTCGTGGTAATCGTTACAGTCCTGTGCATAGATATTTTTTTTTTATAGGATAAGTACCTTCATAGCAAAAAGAGAAATCTGTCAGTTTCATACCATTATGGTGCACTACCAACTGTGCAATAGTATGTGGAACAAATATAGGCAGAACTTTGTAAATAGTTTGTGTGTGCTGTCAGGACTGAGTATGCACAGATGCTGACATACTTTTTGAGATCATCATCACAATTCACCACAAAAAAGTGAGTATTATCTGAAAGTTTGTGTTTGGTCATTGGGGAGATTTTGTTAACACAATCTTCAAACGTGATCTTGTGTGAATAAAATAATACATAATGCAACTCCACACACAATGAGTTGTCTATCAAAAACACATAAAACCTACCAATTTCTTTCTGATTGGGGACATGAATTCTTCATAATAGAAAGAAGTGGTTTATTGTGTCAAGCTGCTATTACATTTGTGAAAAAGGCAAATGCTAAGAGATATCTCAAAACTGTGCACCCAAGTGTGTGTGTGTGTGTGTGTGTGTGTGTGTAATTTCCTTTATATTCTGAAACGATAAAAGAACAAAAGAAGTTAAAAGTCAAATAAGTTCTCAGCAAAATCTGTTCACAAAACCAGTAGACAAAACTGTTGCTACCATTCTTGCTGCTTATTGTGTTTTGAATTTATTGGCAAAAAGGAGGAAACCCTTTGAATTCGTAAAAACAGCATTTTAGAAGCTGCCAATGAATTGTTTCATAATTTCAAAAACAAATCTGGAATAGTGGCTGTCATCAAAGCAATTAGATGAGCTCAATGATACAACAAACACTGTTCAGCTGGAAGTTTTTGCAAGGATGTCTTTTAATAACTTTACTGTCAAGAAATAACTTTTGAAAATGATGTCTTCAAAAGGGCTTAAAGATGGTGGCGGAGATACATTTTTTGCTGTGAAGCAGTTCATTGTATCTGAGAAAACACCTGTCCACAAACTTGTAAGCATTACCCCATATGTAGCTCCAATCTTAATAGGTTATAAAAATGATTTTTTTTTTGCTCAGTGCTGAAGAGGGAGCACAGCAGTCTCTGTGTGGAATGTTTTTAATGAATGAAACTATGAAAATGGTTGTGAGATAAGTAAACAAAATTACGTCTCACTTTCTTCAAAGAAGACCCCTCAAAGATTGGCACATGGACTGGAACTGAAATATGGAGATTTACTTCTCCACACTGAAGTGTGTTGCCTCAGTAAGTGAAAGGTACTTCACTGTTTACATTATCTTTTACAGGTAAGCAAACTGTTTTTGCAAGAACTAAAAGAGAATAGTCATTTAGCTTGTACTGAAGCTCCTCTCTGTCTTACTAATTTTACTTTCTTAATTGACATAACTGAAAAACTTACTGAGCCCAATTTTAAATTTCAAGGTAATGACAAAGAGGATGATGATATGATATCTGAAGGAAATTCTTTTACTGGTGTATTGTTTTCATGGGAGTGTTGCCTTAAAAGAGGTGAGTTAATACACATTCTAATTCTGAAGACTCAAACAGAAGAAGTTGGGATATGTTATGTTTGTGAATGTCATGGAACACAGGAAGTACACAGCACGTTTTGACGAGTGAGTTTGTGACAAAATATGTCACCTGAATGGCCATGTCTTTTGACTGCATTGACTTAGCTGCTTAAAATTTTTACGGTGTCAAGAAACTGTAAGCCATAATATTGGACATAAATTTCAACTTTATACCTGTGTCCGTCCTGAGAGAAAGGGCCCTTAATAGATCGACTGACAGGTGAACAACAAAATAGCCCTATAGGACAGGGGTAGGCAACCACAGAGCCATCTACTATTCCATACCATCATATCAAAGTCATCTACTGCTTTAAAATGTGCCTTAATTACTCATTTTTAAATTTTGGATACTGTAAAACACTGTTGTTGGGTGGGGGAAGTGAGAGGAGAGATCAACCAAGGTTTCTTCTGTTGACTACACTGTCAGTATTCAAAAAGCAAAATCTATTTGAGTGGTCTAATGCCAGAATTAACTAAGTGACATTAAAAAAAATGGAGTTCTTCACCATTTTAAAATGATAGAGTTTTATTTTGTCTTATGACAAAATGAGCTATCCGACAACTGACCTCGTTTTGTTGCTGTAGCAAGGGATTTCTTTGGTAGAAGGTTGGTACTATTCGTTCTCTTATTCCAAAGTGAACCATGCGGCATCACCAGATGGCTACTGTGGTATATAGCTCAGGCACACGTTCCCTTGCAATGGCAGAAAATGGGGATAATTGTAATGATGAGTCATTTAGTTCTAGTTCTTCTGATGTATATGAACCTAGATGGTGCTGCTCAATCATCAAATGGTAAGTGGATTATAATAACTAGTGATACTTTAGTTTATAGAATAAACTCTGTAATTGGAGGTTATGTTGTTTCCTTCACATGCCAGAATGAACCATGAGCACAAGTAGTAAATATAAGGTCACTGCACAATCGATAGTGAGTGTATGTCGATATTTTGGCCAGTGCTGCAGTTAATAATGAAGGGAGAGAAAAATTTATCCCGTGGAAAGAAATGCCTCTTTATTTAGGGCGGGAATGCATTTTAATGTGGAGATGGTTCACTCTGGCAGAAGAGTTCCTGAAAGAATTGTAATTCGCATATTTGTCAGCTACCAAAGTAATGAAATGGAATATTGTAACTTGGTCTCATGATTGGCATTCATAATAAATCAGTTTTGAAAACGAATTTGTAGATCCAAGTAATTTGGTTTTCAGACAAACATGAAATTTCTGGCAATAAAAGAAAAAATGGAAACAGCGAACAATGGAAGAAAACCCTAAGGAAGAAGAAGCAAAATGGTGGGGAAACGTATGTTAACAGTAAGGAGGAGACTGTCACAGGGAAGACATTTGATGATTTTAATTGTTCATGTAGACAAAAATGCTGGCAAAAAATAAATTGTGATGAGAAAATAAAGTTTTTTGACACAATTTATGGAAGTGGGTCTTGGAATATGCAGACATCAATAGTATATGGGTCAGTTAAAAATGTTGCCATCAAAAGAAAGCATTCTAAAACCTACAAGAAGAAGTTTTCTAGGAACTATCATATTCCTAGTGTGGATGGAAATGATGTGAAGGTGTGCAAAGAAACTTATCTAAAGACTACAGATTTCTGGTGGCAGGGTGAATCAAGCCATAGCCAAAGCAAAGACAAGCTCTTTATGTGACCAGTGTGGAAAACACATACCTCATAATAAAAGTGCTGACTCAGTTATTATTCACATCCATAATCATATTAATAGTTTTCCCAGTACATTGAGTCACTACTGCAAAAGAGATTCATCGAAAAAGTATGTGGACAGTAGACATAATCTTAGTTTGATGTACAGATTATTCATTGATAACCTGAAAGAAGAAGATCCCAATGTTAAACCTCGCAGCCAATCACTGTACAAAAAAGTATTTAGATGAGACTTCAATCTCAGTTTTAAGTCTCCTCAAAAGGACTCATGTCAGACATGTGCCAGGCTAAACATGCTAATTACAGCCGAGGAGACACTTAGAGCTGGTGAGGCAGACACTGAGAAGCTACGAAGATTAAGAAAGGAGCAGGAATTGCACCACAGAAAGGCTGGAGCTCCAAGGGGGATATGGAGAACTCCAAGACAGAAGACAATCTTACAGTTTTTTCATTTGATTTGTAGAAAGCATTACTGCTGCCAAAATTGACAACAGGTGTTGCATACTATAAATGTCAAATCTCCTGCTTTAATCTTGGAATTCATGACTTTAAAAGTGTAAAGGCAGTAATGCATTGCTGGAATGAAAGCACTGCTTCAAGATGAGCTCTTGTGTATTGAAGTATGTCGAATCTCATGAAATTGGTGCAAGGATGGTAGTATGGTCGGATTCGTGTGGGGGGCAAAACAGGAATTTTAAAATTATGACAATTTGGATGTATTTGGTTCAGAGTGACAAAACTAACATTGAGGAAATTATGCACAAATTTGCTGAACCTGGTCACTCGTGTCTTCCGAATGACAGTGATTTTGGGGATATAGAGAGGAAACTACAGCATTATCCAGAAATATTTGCCCCAGAACAGCTTTATTGTATTATTGAGAATGCCAGAGTGAAGAAAGGTAAATTTGAAGTTGTAAAAATGGATTGTAGTGACTTCAAAAGTACTATGCTACTCGAAAAAGCAATGACTAACAGAAAAGTAAATCTTTCTGGAGAAAAGGTTGAATGGCTTAGGATTAAGGAAATGAGATTTTCAATAATGGAGTAGAAATACAGCCACAATGACATGGAAGAATGGTCTTCAGTGACTTTAAATTAACACTTAAAAGCTCGCCAATGTTTCCTCAGTCAAATTACACTACCTACACTATATCCATTAGGCCGCACTCTACACCCTGAGAAACTGAAAGATATTTAGAGCCTTCTAATGTCTGTACCCCCAATATACCATGAATTCTATAAGTGTCTCAAAATGGCTGAAGTATCAGAAATGAGCAGTGACAGTAATGAAGAAGATGAGTAATGGAGAAGCATAATCATCGCCTTAAGTATATTCCAATGTTCTCCCATAATTCCAATAATTGCTTAATAACGCTGTATTACATAAATGCTGAAATTATATCTGTGTGTTTCAGTTGCCAAATAGATCTATATACACTCCTGGAAATTGAAATAAGAACATCGTGAACTCATTGTCCCAGGAAGGGGAAACTTTATTGACACATTCCTGGGGTCAGATACATCACATGATCACACTGACAGAACCACAGGCACATAGACACAGGCAACAGAGCATGCACAATGTCGGCACTAGTACAGTGTATATCCACCTTTCGCAGCAATGCAGGCTGCTATTCTCCAATGGAGACGATCGTAGAGATGCTGGATGTAGTCCTGTGGAATGGCTTGCCATGCCATTTCCACCTGGCGCCTCAGTTGGACCAGCGTTCGTGCTGGACTTGCAGACCGCATGAGACGACGCTTCATCCAGTCCCAAACGTGCTCAATGGGGGACAGATCCGGAGATCTTGCTGGCCAGGGTAGTTGACTTGCACCTTCTAGAGCACGTTGGGTGGCACGGGATACATGCGGACGTGCATTGTCCTGTTGGAACAGCAAGTTCCCTTGCCGGTCTAGGAATGGTAGAACGATGGGTTCTATGACGGTTTGGATGTACCGTGCACTATTCAGTGTCCCCTCGACGATCACCAGAGGTGTATGGCCAGTGTAGGAGATCGCTCCCCACACCATGATGCCGGGTGTTGGCCCTGTGTGCCTCGGTCGTACGCAGTCCTGATTGTGGCGCTCACCTGCACGGCGCCAAACACGCATACGACCATCATTGGCACCAAGGCAGAAGCGACTCTCATCGCTGAAGACGACACGTCTCCATTCGTCCCTCCATTCACACCTGTCGCGACACCACTGGAGGTGGGCTGCACGATGTTGGGGCGTGAGCGGAAGACGGCCTAATGGTGTGTGGGGCTGTAGCCCAGCTTCATGGAGACGGTTGCGAATGGTCCTCGCCGATACCCCAGGAGCAACAGTGTCCCTAATTTGCTGGGAAGTGGCGGTGCGGTCCCTACGGCACTGCGTAGGATCCTACGGTCTTGGCGTGCATCCGTGCGTCGCTGCGGTCCGGTCCCAGGTCGACGGGCACGTGCACCTTCCGCCGACCACTGGCGACAACATCGATGTACTGTGGAGACATCGATGTACTGTGGAGACCTCACGCCCCACGTGTTGAGCAATTCGGCGGTACGGCCACCCGGCCTCCCGCATGCCCACTAAACGTCCTCGCTCAAAGTCCGTCAACTGCACATACGGTTCACGTCCACACTGTCACGGCATGCTACCAGTGTTAAAGACTGCGATGGAGCTCCGTATGCCACGGCAAACTGGCTGACACTGACGGCGGCGGTGCACAAATGCTGCGCAGCTAGCGCCATTCGATGGCCAACACCGCGGTTCCTGGTGTGTCCGCTGTGCCGTGCGTGTGATGGTGGGTCTGACACACCGGTGTCAATGTGTTCTTTTTTCCATTTCCAGGAGTGTATAATTATAATACAAAAACAAGAAAACTTTACTTTATATTTTGTACTGAAGTGCATTAATGTGATGTGACAACAAAATAACCTGACGTTCATGGATATTTTACATTGTTTCTCTGTAGTTTTAAGTTTAAAACTGTAACTAAATAATGTGCTGCAAGGCTCAAAATGCTAAGTTTTCACACCCATTATGCACCAGACCACATGTCTATTCATACATATTTTTGAATAAATAAGTTGCTGTAAACTTATAACTTCAGTACTTTATTTCTCAAAACAAACTAGATGTCAGTTAATTCTGGCAAAAGACCACTCATTTGATCATCAATAACAGTTTTGAATGTCACTTCAGCTTTCTCTCTTTGAATTCTGAATATACAAATCATAGATGCAAGAAACTGGAGAAACAGACTCCACCTTTACTGAGAATCATGTAGAAAATATAAATGAATATTCCATATGTGTTGCACTACTGGAGTAAGCACTGCATAAAAGTAACAACTAACACTATATAGCAAGACTGATCCAATTTATGTTGCCTTATTTATTGAAATAGGTATCATAAATTTAGCTTAAGACAGAAAGACAGACAGAGAGAGAAACTGCAGTTTGAGACAGAGAGAGAGAGAGAGAGAGAGAGAGAGAGAGAGAGAGAGATAATGGTGTACCAACAGAAATGCTTAAAGTTGCAAAAGTATTACCAGAGTAAGGTGAAAAATTATTTACAGAAGTCTACAGAGGTAGGTAGCTCACCAAAACGAGAACTGTAAGCTGCAATTACTTTGGCCCTTTGCAGGTAACATTGGCCCACTGATTGTTAAGAGCTTTAATTTTTTTTCCAGCTAAATTACATCATTAGCATGGAGTAAACAAGGTAGTATGCATTTATGATGTGTGGAGAATGAACTAGAGGATTGAGAGTCCCATCAAGTAATATTACATTGGTAGCACTAGACTCAATGTTTATTATATTTACTTTAATAGCTATTCCATTCCAATAACTTCTGCCTGGATGATTCATAAGAGTTAAGCTAAAAATATGGCAAGTGTAATTTTGCGTTCTGTCAGTGCATTCAAGATGGCTGCCTGAGTGAAAGTTCATAAAGTATCGTCGCGAAAAATCGTGAATTGGGCAGTGAAAAAGCAAGTGTGTGCAAAGTGTAAAGATGAAATTACGAAACTGAAAGAGCGTATTTCAAGTTTGCAACTCGTTATTAGTGAATTAAAAATGGGTATCTCTCAACTTCAAAAAGAAAAAACTGAGTCTCAATCGAACCAAAACTCAACAAATCTTCCGCAATGTAGTTCTAACAACTCAGAAAAGTGGACAAAAGTGTCATTTAAAAACAGCATGCTTAAAGTAAAAACAGTTGAAGACACTGTAATATAAGGAAATTTAGTGAATGACAATCGGTATCAACTACTTTCTAATATGGACTGTGAAAAACCTGTGAACAATGTGAAACTACATGGCAGGAACGAAGACGGCCGGAACAAGACGAGAGAAGGAAGTATTTCGCCGCGGAAAAACAACCTACATAACGTGAATGTGAACAATATTCATTTACCGACCGGTAGTAATTCTTGTGTGTTCTCTTCGTCTCACGTTGACCGAAAAGAAGGCATAGAAAATGTGAATCAAGACGCAATAGGTACTTGTTGTGATTATAGACCAAATAACTGATCTTCCAGCAACAAATAGGCCCACATGTAAAATTGACAAGGGCGGGGAATAGCGTCTGAACTGCAAAGTATATGCAGACATAAGGTCAACAGCATAGTGAAACCAGGCGCAAATTTCAAGGCAGCAACTGCAGTCAGTCACAAAAAAATCTCAGGTCTGAACAGTAACGATTTTTCTGTCTTTCTTGCGGGGACAAACGACGTAGCTAAAAACGAAGCAAAAGATTTCGTGCTGTCCCTTAAACGGAGGTTGCACGAATTCCGGAACACGAATGTGATAGTTTTTTCTATACCACATCGTGACGACCTACATAATTGGTCCTGTGTAAACAACGAAATAGAAAAAAACTAATAAAGCTGTGCAAAATATATGCAGGGAATTCAAAAATACAACATACGTTGATATAAGCACACTAGGGAAACGATTTCATACATCACATGGCTTGCACATCAACAGACTGGGAAAAACATTTGTTAGTCGCAAGATCTTGGATATAGTTCGTGCAAAATCAAACATGCAGCGTGGTATAAAGCATGCAATACCTTTAAAAGACAAAAGTGATATATCTTTAGAATTTAACATGCAACATGACGGAACAGTGGCGTATACCAAGAGCACTGATGAAAATGCTTTTTTAGCGGAAGTAAATATTCCAGCAGTTCCAATTTAATCAGAAACAATATGTGCAACTCGGATTTACCACATGCAGATGAGTGCTCACTTGAGAATGAAAACAATGACAAAATATTAAGGTTACTACATGTCAATATTCGTTGTTTAAGAAATAAACCTTTAGAATTAGAACATTATTGTAACATTAAGGATGTAGATGTGATATGTGTGTCAGAACACTGGCTAACAGAAAATCAAGTTAGCAGTTTTGTTCCTGAAGGATATGTTTTAGCTGATATAATGTGCAGGAAAAACAGAAAAAAATGGGGGTGCTGGAATTTATATCAAGCATGGCCAAAAATTTTCAAAATTAGATATAACGCCGTATTGTTCAGAAGTAAATGCTGAGTTTAGCTGTATAAGACTGGCTGAAGAAAACATAATAATTGTTAGCCTGTATAGGTCTCCAAATGGAGACATAAATGTTTTCTTTGAGCAATTTGAACTAGTAGTAATGAAACTTTTTAAGTTTAAAACAAAGATTGTTATTTGTGGTGATTTTAATATTGAAATGGGAAATGCAAGACAACAAGACTCCAGAACATTTTTTAATATATTAAGATCTTTAAACTTGCGCTGCACGAACAAGTGTCCTACTCGTAATGATGCATGCCTAGACAATATTATTGTTAATTTGCATAGAGAGGAATATGTGGTTAGCTTGGCTGATGGTGCTTTTGCAAATCATAATCAATTGCTTTTAACACTTTACCATTATAAACCATCTTATTCCAATGAATTTAATATGGCATGGGTAAGAGGTCAGAGAGAGGAGCACATTATGTCATTTATTAACAAGTTAACGGTCACAAACTGGGAACCTGTTTATGAGTTTCATCCAGGAAAAACAGGAGTTGAAAATGATTTTGAAGCTTTCTTTAAAAAATATAGAGACGTATGGTACTCCTGTTCCCCGTTAATAAAAGTTAGGTCCTCAGTTAAACGTAAAAATACAAAAATAAACTGGTATACAAAAGAACTAGCAGAAATCAGAGAAAAAATGCTCATACTGTATAGAACATATAAAAGCAAGGACAATCAAGGGTCTGAACAGAGGGATATGGTATACAATGCTTACCTTAGAAATAAAAAGTATTACAAAGCTAAGCTCAGAGAAGCAAAAAAAGCAGCTTGTGAAAGGTATATAGAAGGTGCTCCAAATAAGTGTAAGGCAGCATGGGAAGTTATCAGACAAGATAATTCTCACAGCCAAGTATGTCAAACTCTGCTGAATCCAGGAGAATTGAATGACTACTTTGTCACATCAGTCAGAGAACTCGGAGACAAAATTAAAGCCACAGACACATCGGCAAGGGATCTGCTTGGTCCCCAGCTGTCTGAGGGACCTTTGTTTCACTGGAACAATATCACGCCTGATCAAGTCTGTAAAACTGTTGCTAAACTATCGAATTCCAAATGTATGGACTGTTACTGGATGTCCAATTATGTTGTTAAAAGAACAGTCCATCTCATAAGTAAGCCACTAAGCTTTATTTTTAACAGATGTTTAGAGAATGGAGTTTTCCCAGATTTGCTAAAAATCTCTAAAATTATCCCCGTATTCAAAAAGGGTGATAAACAACTCCCCCAAAACTACTGAGCCGTATCTATTGTGCCAATATTTTCAAAAATAATTGAATCACTCATGTACTTTCAATTAAGCAGTTATTTTGAAAAGCATGATCTGCTTTGCAACAATCAATATAGATTTAGACCAGGTAAAAATACCACTGCAGCTGTTCTGGAAATTGTTGATCAGACTTTAACGGCCTTTGAAAATAAGAAGATGGTGTCACTTGTATTATGTGATCTAAGTAAAGCTTTTTATTGCATTCCTTTGAACATATTATTAACAAAACTGGAGTATTATGGTATACAAAAATCTTCATTAGCAATAATTTCTTCCTATTTGACCAACAGAAGACAGTTTGTCTCAATTAGAAATGAGCATTCCCCCTTAGTAGAAATTGGTACAGGTGTGCCACAGGGCTCTGTCCTTGGCCCATTCTTTTTCATTGTGGCTATCAATGACCTGCCCCATTCCGTATCACAGTCTTTAATCTGCTATGCAGATGATACAACCCTGCTTACTTCACACCATGACATCCCAATCCTTGATAAGATTGCACAAGAAACTCTTGACTCTGCATTAAAATGGTTTTCAGCCAATAAACGTGTATATAATCCAAACAAAACCCAAAAGCTTGTGTTAGCATTATCTAAAAATATAGAAAATAAAAGTGTCAAGCTCTTAGGAATACATATTGATGCCAAACTAACTTGGGAAGAGCATATAAGCCAAATCTGCAAAAAAATCTCAAGAGTGACCTACCTCATGTGGAAACTGAGAGATATGGTCAATAATAATTATCTCCGTGTAGCATATTTTGGACTCTTTCATTCACATATATCATATGGCCTACTCATATGGGGACATTCTCCTCATATCAGTAACATCTTAAAAGTCCAAAAAAAAATTGTTCATATAATGTGTAATGCTGGTCCTGTAGAACACTGTCGCCCTCTTTTTACCAGGCTTAGGTTACTAACAGTGGTGAATCTGTATATCTATGAGGCTGCACTCTCTGTCAGGAATAACATTAAAGAATGTATCATCAGGGAAACAATTCACAAGCACAATACTAGAAGTAAGGCAAATATTGACATTCCAAGGCACAGGCTAGCAATAACAGGAAACTCCCATAAAGTAAATGCCCTCAAAATTTTTAACAAATTTCCTCTTGCCGCTCGATCCTTGCCTTTTAAAACGTTCAAAACAAAATTATATGACTGGCTAGCAAAAAACCCATGTTATCATATAAAAGAGTTCTATGATATTGACAATATTGATATTAATAATTAAGATTGTAGTGGTATATAAGATATTTAATTTTTACATGTAATGTGATCAATATTTGTACCTTACTATCATTGTAAAAGCCTATTCTACTGTATGTGGTCAATTACAATAAAGAATCTGAATCTGAATAAGGTGGGAAAGTGTCATTTGTGTGAAATACAATTTAGGAAATATGTTTAACTCTTCTGCATTACTTTTTAGCCCAGGTGAAGGTAACCCCAAAATGAAAATGAAGTGATACTAGAATCTGATGATAATTCTGGAAGTTCCTGTGACACACAAGGTGCTGCCAAGCACCACAAAATGTACAGTTAAACTAACAGTTGGACAGTATCCTATAGTTTTATATACAAAGAAGAATATTCGAACTGGGATTGAGGTGAGTGATGAGGGTGGTAAAGTGAATGGCATGGGAAAGACAAAGCCCTACTTCAAATGCCCAGAACAAAAAGATAAACTATTTTATCCTTTGGAAGATGTGATAAAGGATTATCAGTCCAACATGACTAATAAATTGCGGTTATTTTCAAGTCCCAGAGCTTCACTAATTTCTGTAATGAGTGTCACATCAATACTGTGTACAGTATATTTAAATATGATACAGTGTCTCTGCAAATAGTTACCATAATGTAACATCTAACTTGAAAATTAAGAGTCAGCTGATGAAATGTGCTACAATTGTATATTTACTGTATCAGTTTCTGAATAAAGTTCAATATTACCTATTCTTAAGTTCAAAATTTAGTGATTTCTATGTTCCTTCTACTCCTGAATGGTTACTGTAGAGACATTCATTAACTTTTATTTCTCGCAGCATCAAATTATTGCTTTTTAAGAAGAAATGATTCAGGGGGTCAAAGTAGCGCCAATTGCAGGTACATTGGCTCACTTTTTTTTATGGTACCATACCACAGTAACAGATTTGATGTTTCTTGTGTAATAACGTACTTAATTGGTGGCACAAGTCTCTGAAAGTACTAGAAGAATGTATCTGAAATTTTCTCTCTGCCACAACCCCCCCCCCCCCCCGCCCCCTCTTTTTTAATTGCCACATATAAAGATTTAGGCAAAAACTGGGCCAAAGTAACCCCATTTTACAGAACAATAATGTGTTTATTCTACATTAGAAGAATATAAACAGACATGACAAAAAACATCATCCACTGATAGTATTCTTGTGCAATGTACATAATTTACTCAAAAAATCATCAACAACCAATAAATTTATCCCACAAATGAGCAAACTAGCTTTGGAAGTAGGTATATCACAATGGAAATTTTGAAAATCATGAATGAAATATATGATTGACTAATCAATATGAATTACTGCTTTGTATGGCATTCATAAATTTTGAGAACGAGCCCCATGTTGGAATCTCATAGATGTTGGGAAAGTTTTGGGCACAATTGCAACCAAACTTATACTAACAGCCCTTGAGAAACAAGGCAATTATTCAATTAGATCTAATGGCAACAAATAGAAGTGGTCTCTTGGAGCATGTCCACATTAGAAAATGGTACCAGAGACAATTGCTTGTTTTGTTTTAGGACACAAAAACAACTAAGGTCATATGCACCCATGTCTGGACTGTAGAAAACAAAGACAAAGAGAGGAGTTAAAATGACTACATGTTAATCCCAATCGACAGAAGAGAAGACACCTAAAAACAGGGATGTGGAGAAAGATCTATAAAATACATTTTAGAGAAACGGAGGTCTTGAACTAATGAATAAATTTCCTCCACTATATAGCTACGATAGGAAAAAACTAAAATGCAGTCGACAATCCACGCGTCATTCGCTATAAATGAAAATGTAAGTGGTTAAAAAAGGGCATTCCTTCAGGAAATGGTGGTCTGTAAAAGGTTGAGGGCAATGAGCACCACTTAACAAATGGCAATGACTTAAAAGACAGTGCACAACATGCAGCCTGGCTAAAATGATCTCCTTATGGCGAGAGGGACAGGAGGAGGTCGTCCAAGCCACTGGGAGAGGCTTCATAACCTGAAGTTTGTCCCCATGAAGGGAGGACTAGAGGTGATGTCATAGTGACACCACCTGCTGACAGAAGGCAACATAGAGATCATCTGAGGAAATGTAAGAACCAATGGGCTGAGTTACAAGGACTGCAGTCTTGGCAGCAGCTTTAGCAGCCTTGTTTCCTGTCAGACTGATGTGACCAGGAACCCACATAAACATCACAGTGGCTCTGTCCTGTCCCCGTTGCACTAAGGGGTGGACCGTGTTCAGCACACAGAGGCTTTGAAGGGCACAGAGAGTCAGAGAAGATGACACAGTTGAAAAGCCTGTGTCTTCAGATGTACTGCATGGCCTGATACAGGACATAGAGCTCTGCTGTAAATACTGAGCAGTGTTCCAGAAGCCGATACCAGAAAACGTCAGCACCAATGACGAAGGACATTCGACACCACGTTCACTCTGAGACCCATCAGTGTACACGAAGGTACTATTGCAAAGTTCTGTCCGAAGGTCATGAAACTGAGGTGATAGAGCAAGGCTGGAGCAGTGTCTTTAGGAAGCAAATGAAGGCCAAGGTGAACATAGGCAACGTCAAAGCCAAGGTGGTGAAGGGTTCACACTCACCAGGAAAGTGGCAGGTAGTGTGAAGTTAAGCTGCAGAGCAAGAGCCAAAACTGAACTCCAGGAGGTAACAGAGTAGAGAGACGTGCCCCACACTGGCGATCAAAGTAGTCATTGAAGTAGGAGGCATAGGATGGGTTGCCACACATGGCAGACAAATGGCATGCATATCTGCTGAGGATAAAGTCACAGGGTTAAGACAGCATTAGTTTGGCAGCTTGTGCATCCATGCTCCCAACTGGGCTAGAGTAAAAGGTGACAGTGGCCAAACGGATGCCACGACAGTGGATAGTATTGAGATGGCATAAGAGGGACAGACGTGCAGATGCGTGAACGAAAAACCCATAATCTAATTTCGAATGAACAAGGGACTGTGTAACACCCCAAATATAGAACGCATAATAATCACCCTTTTTGTTGCAAAAGAAATAGCAAAATTAGTCATCCTGACAGTGACGACCGCTACTGACAACAAAATCTACACTCTTGTCAGTTTGATTAGCAGGGATGTTATATAAATACTAATGATTATCAAAAGAAGGGACTGAATGAAAGAATACCACATCATACAAAACAGAAACTTTAAAGAAAGAATTCAAAAATTATTATTTACGAAGGTTAAAGCCCAGACCATAAATCGACCAAAGATAACATTTATCCTAGAAGAGAGTTGTAGCCGCATCTAGCTGTAAGTTCGCTGTGATTAGAGTGTAACTCGGCAATGGAGATGTTAACTTTACTTCTCTCTTGTATTCTGCAACAGTAGCAAAGCATGTTAAGCGCTGCTAGATTGTTTTAAAACTGACTGGAAGTTTAAAGTGTTACTATATAGCCTGGAAATATTAGTCAGAAGTCGGATTAAAGTAGGATCATCTTTACCATTAAACAAGTAACGGGATTTTGATGTAATGTATGAATGCAGAGTCTCACGGTGATAACATTGAATAAAACACCCTGAATAGAGACGGTGGCTTACAGCTCAGCGCTGCGTGGGATCCAGCAATCGTGCGGTTAAAAAGGGCACATCGAACGAAGACTCAAAACATGCCCATATATGGCAATGCCATGGGCACCAGTGACGTCACAGCCTGCAGCTAGCGTATATAATGGCGCACCAACAGCCCACTAGCAGTCATATCACTTGACAATGGCCAAGGAGTGCTTGGCCGAAAGCTCGTGTAGTTTTAACCAACTGAACTGGGACTTTGATGTATGTGACAGAAAAGTGAATTGTGTGATTACTGATTTGTGATGGGACTTAGCATTCATGGTACTTAATAGTCACGAACATCAAAGAGACTGATCGCCGACATGAACTCGATTATTAGACTTGAGTAGGCCACAACTAAACACAATCACGAAGAGATTACAATTTCGCTGCATTGTCAGGAGTTATCGTCAAAGTCAGGATTACTGATGTTAACGGACATTATTCTCTAAATGACATATCGATGTGTGTTCTCAGCGCAGGGACAAACAATAATTATGAAGAATAATAAACCTTAATTCAACTTTAATTCGCCATGCCGCATACATCACTTCATGGACATTTAAAGTGTGTTCGTGAAATTATCTGATTATTTTGATAACATGAAAGTGCAAAGTGATTCAGCGACACTTCTATTGTGGACGGTAATATCTTTACACCAAAGCTACGACGCATTCTGAACATTGCTCAAGGGTATGTTATCTCTGGAGTTATGTCGTGCAGTTGTTGAATACGCGACATAGCGACGCCTTGACGACGGAATAATAATTAACAACTTAATATCCTCGCAAAACCCATAATGTGACCTCGGATTGGGTGATGAAATGATGATTCAAGACACTATTTTTAACGTTAGAATAACGATTCCCAAACCGGGCATAACTGTAGTCAGCAAGTTCGCGTAAACTGAAAAGTCTGCTTTCATTACAAGCAAGGGCGAGACAGTGACATCATTTTCGAGATACAGTATCTGAAAATAAGCAAACCAAACGACGAGTTTTTTTTCTTATAGTTACAGATTGGCGTTGTCGTGATCAACAGACGCCGTTCCACGTCATCTCGACTGGGTCACCCATCACCATCGAGCCGAGAGAGAACAGCTCCACAACTGGTACAGACGGAGGAGGGTGGTTCAATCTGCTCCCCAGAAAACACCACTGAGGACACATAGTACACTGAGGAACTGCATACAGCGGGCTCCAGCTAAGACAGGTGGGAGGACCAAGAAAGTTTCATATCGAGCATGATACCCAGGAATTTCGTAGTGTCAACGAATGGAAGAGCAACAGGCCCAAGATGTAAAAACGGTGGAAGAAACCAACTACACCTCCAGAAATTTATACAAAGGGTTTTGTCAGTGGAAAAACTAAAGCCATTGACAATGATCAATGAGTAATGGCGATCGAGACATGGATGAAGACGCCGCTCAATGAGATAAGTCCGTGGAGAACTGCAATAAATGGCAGAATCATCAATGAAAAGGGAGCTGGAGACGCCCAGTAGGAGACACGTCCTTATAGGGCTAAGAGCGATAGCAAAGAGGATGACGTTCAGGACGGAGCCCTGAGGTGCACCGTTTCCCTGCATTAAGGTGTCTGACAAGGCAGAACTCACACATACCTCAGTCTTTTAAAAATTCCTGTAGGAAAGAGGGTATGTGGCCACAGAAGCCACATGTGTAGAGAGCACGGAGGGTACCAGTCCTCCAGCAAGTGTCATAGGCTTTCTCCAAATTGAAAAACATGGCCACACTCTGGGATTTCCACAGAAAACCACTCATGACATGGGTGGACAAAGTGATGAGATGATCAACTGCAGAACGTCGTGCTTGAAATCCACAAAATGGTTCAAATGGCTCTGAGCACTATGGGACTTAACTTCTGAGGTCATCAGTCCTCTAGAACTTAGAACTACTTAAACCTAACTAACCTAAGGACATCACACACACCCTTGCCCAAGGCAGGATTAGAACCTGCGACCATAGCGGTCACGCGGTTCCAGACTGTAGCACGTAGAGCCACTCAGCCACCCCGGCCGGCTTGAAATTCACACTGTGCAGTTGTTAGTAAATTGCGAGACTCGAGCCACCATCCCAGCCAGGCATGAATAATACGTTCCATAATCTTGCAAATACAGCTGGCGAGAGAAATGTTGCAGTAGTTAGAAGGAAGGTGTTTGTCCTTGCTGGGCTTAGGTATGGATATGACAGTGGCTTCACGCCAGTATCTGGGAAACATGTCATTTGCTTAGGTGCGGTTGTACATATGAAGGAGAAAGTGCTTGCCCTCAAGAGAAAGGTGCTGCAACAGCTGAATGCGAATATAATGTGAGCCTAGGGTGGAGGATCATGATGAAGTGAGAGCACGATCAAGCTCCCTCATAGTAAAGGCGGCATTGTAGCATACACTATTCTGAGAAGTGAAGGGTATCACCTGAGCCTCGTCCATATATTTTCGATGGAGAAAGGCAGGATGGTAGTGGGAGGAGCTCAAAATCTCCTCAAAATGGCGTCCCAAGTTGTCTGAGGTAGCAGTAGGGTCTGCTTCTGTCAGGCCCGATATTGGGGAATGGACTTTGGTCCCAGAGAGCCATCAGAGGTAGACCGACAAGACAGAACAGAGAGTGGAACTGTCAAAAGAGCTAGTAAATGAAATCCAGCTAGCTTTTTAGCCATCCTGAAGAACGCGACGGCACTGTTTATAATGAACGCAGTTTGCCATCATAGGATGATGGTTAAAAACGTGGAGAGCACATCTCCTCTTGTGAATTCCTTCGCTTCATGCCTCAGACCATCAAGGGATTGGCACACGGCACAGTAAAGAGGAAGTGTGAGGAATGGGACATTCTGTGCAGGAAGGATAACGGCCATAAGATATTCTACCTGGTCATAACAAACAACTGGCGAAATTTTGTTTGTCGAAGGTCTCCAGGGAGGAGTAAGGCCTCCAGTCGGCCTTAGAAATCTGTCATTTGGACGTGTATGAAAGTGGGGTAGGAGTCAGCTAACAGATAGCACACACAAAATGGTCACTTGAGTATGTGTCAGAGGGAATGGACCGTTCGAGATGATGGGCAAGCTGGGCAGAGCATAAGGATAGGTCCAAATAGGAATAGGTGTGCGTGGAGTCTGAAAGGAACATTGATGCTCCACATTAAGAGAGATGAGGTTAAGTTGACTGAGAAGGTCGGCCAAGAGGGCACCTCTTGGACAGGTTCTGGGAGGACCTCAAAGGGTATGGTGTGCATTAAAGTCACCAAGCAGCAGAAAGGAGTGAGGTATCTGCCCAATAAGCTGATGGAAGTGTGCCCTGGTAACATCAAATGACAGAGGCATGCAAACAGTAAAAAGGGAAAAGGTTAAGTCAGGAAGGAAAATGCGGACTGCAACAGCTTTGAGCCAGGTAGTCAGGAAGATGGGTTCACTATGAACATCGTCGTGGATGAGCAGCATGGTTCCCCTATGAGATGGAATGCTGTACCCAGGGGGAAGGTCAAAGCGGACCGGGAAGAAATGCGAGAGCTCAAAGTGGACAAAATTTTGTTTCTTGGAGGCTGAGTACAAGGGGATGCTGCAATTCTAAGGGCAGCCATAAGATCCCTTTGTCGAATTGAAGGCTGTGAATGTTCTGTGGGAGGAGAGTCGTGACAAGGAAAAAATGAAGAGGAGTTACCTCGTCAGCTGCCGATTACCAATGTTTTAAGAGTCACTGCCACAGGGCACAGAGGCTGGAGTGTCCTACTCCATCGGGTCAGTATTCTCCCTCTGCCTGTCTGTGGAGTCCAAGGCAGAAAAATGGTTGGCGGTGCACACCAGGAGATGGAGATCGGCTAGGTGAGGGTATCAAGTGGAGACACCATCGAAGAGGATCTGAGTTAGCAAAGGAGAATACCGTATGCCTTTGTTTGACTTCGTGGAGCCTTCCCAATTGGCAGAGGAAGACTCAGACGTTTGTTGCCGATGTAGGAAGTTTTTGCAGGAGTATTCCTTCTGTCCTTTCTGGCTTGCCAGCAGGTGATTTCATCCCAGGAGATGAATGTTTGGTGGCTTGTTGGACAGCTTGATTGTCTGTTTGGCCATGTCCTTCATGGAGTGAAATGTAGCAAGAACAGTACTGCAGATGCCAGATGGTAGATACATCGAGATACATGGGACAATCTGGAGAGGAGGTGGTATGGTCGCCATTGTGGGGAGGAGGCAGACAGGTGCCCTCGTGCACATTCCTACCACAGATTACACATTTGGCTGGGTGTCAACAAGACTTTTGAGTGTGGTTGAAACGATGACACTGGTAGCAGTGCATCGGGTTTGGAATGTACAATCAGACTGTGATAACTTCATAGCCTGCTTTGATCTTTGATGAAAGCACCACTCTATCAAAAGTGAGAAAAAAATGCATGTGGACACTAAGGATGCATCTACTTTTTTCGTCACACAATGTATTGCAATAACACTCTCATCAGAGAGGTGCATTTGAATTTATGCCCCAGTCAGACCATCCAGCAGTCTAGTGTAAATAACACCAGAGGAAGAATTGAGCATTCAGTGGGCCTTGACATGAACACGATAGCTATGGAGGAGCAAAGCTGCAAACAATTGTACTTGAGAATCAGAAGTAGTTTCCAAAATTAAAGTGCATTTCATAAACAAGAGCAGGATTTAACAGGGCCAGCAACTGTATCAACACCTTTTGGATAATAAACGGACTCACTGTAGTGTAGGACTGACTGTCTTTAGTACATGAAATCACGAGGGATTATGGTGCTGCTGGGTGGGTCTTTGAATCATGAACCTCATTCCATTTACATTTGGTAAAAGGTGATGATGAAAATCTCCCATGATTGTCAGCATCTCCGATGTTGGCCTTCTTCCAGCTTGGGGCCCCCCTCAGAAGCGGGCGCACCTGCCTTAGGTGATTGTTCACACCTCCCAAACGCCTGACAGAAGGACCAATCGGAAATCTCTGGACCTAGCCTGTACCGGGGGTACGTGTGAACTCTACCTGTCGACCTGGAGCTGGAAGTTACACGTTACCCAATCACCTGTTATGCATCAGACGCATGGGCTGGCCTGCATGAGCGCACGGGGAGGAAGAAGAAAAAGAGGAACCTCAAGTGCCAAAGCAAAAGAAGGATAGGAGAAGGTGAACGAAAAAAAGAAAGAAGGAACAAAAGACAGTGGAGAGACTGTTCTGATTTCGGAGAATGATTACACAGCTCACCCATCCTGTACAGCTACTATGTCCTGGATGATGACATTGTGCCAGCACTGCAGCCTCAATGGGTGAGAGGTTGCGTTGTTTGGAATGGGTGATGGGGGAAAGGATGCAGAGAGTGGGATAGATGGTTGGGGAAGGTTGTCTGGTTGTGGGGTGGGAGAGCCAGCATAATAAGTGAGGAATGAAAGAGCACACTACACACTGCTCCAGAAGGAACTTTTGAAGAAAAGACTACATAAATTACAGAGGAATTTAACAGTCATTCTTCCCATTCTCTGTACACAAATGGAATGAGATCTGTGGTACAAGGAGAAGTACTTCTTAGCACTTCTTAGTAGCTTCCAAAGTATGTAGGTAGATATAGCTATAGAATTGAAAGTAGAATATGACAAGGAGATTATATATCATGGAAACTGTTAACAGCAACTTGGAGGAACTCTTCAGATCCTTAATGTCAGATAGTATTAACAAACAGTGAAATATGCGGGTCGTCCACAAAGTAAGTTCCGTTTCTATTTCTATCTGCGGCAGCGCTACGATCGCAGTTCTGAGCATGTGCGCCATTAACTCTGACTCAAGGAGAAGACATGTACGCCATTTTCACATCGCTGCTGTCGAAGTGTGCTTTGTAGTGCTTCTTTATAATATCAGCCGTAGTTGAAAATGCCGCCGCCTCTGAAAACAAATCTGTGATTCATTTTCTAAATGCAAAGAGAGTTAAACGAAAGGAAATTCATCAGCAAATCTACGAGGTTTACGGACAAAATGCTATGAGTGATTCAATGGTTAGAAGATGTACAATGAAGGACGTGATCAAGTGCACGATGAAGAAAGATGTGGATACCTGTCTGTGGTTACTGATGAACTAGTTCACTCAATTCAAGACAAGATTAATCACAATCTCCTACCAACTTTCATCTCTTCTTACACCTAAAATCTGTCCCTGGTGGTCAACACTTCAACGATGATGACGAACTGAAAGAACATGTTACCACATGGTTGAATACACAGGTGGCAACCTTCTATGAAGGCATACAAAAAACTTGTGCCACGCTATGACAAGTGCCTACAAAATTTCAGAAGCTGTGTAGAAAAGTAGATTAAAAGTGTAGATTTTTGTACACTAAATAATTTTTTGTATCCATACACGTTTGTTTTGTATAACCAAACGGAACTTACTTGTTGGACATAGCTTGTATCTAGGATGGGACAACAATACAATTTAAGAAGTGTGCTATTGCTCTCTTATAGGAGGTGTTCAGCAGCAAATAGGGACATTTAAAAGCAGACCACAGCACCCAGAGATGACATTGGCCATGTGTGTGTTATTTATGAGTGTTTCTCAGTTTGATGAAAGCTTTTGTCCTATGGCTAATAATCTTAACAGTCCATTTTTAAATGTATCTGGTTGCTCTTCGAAACCTCTTCTATGTGAATGTGCCTGAAACTCCTTTATTTTGCTAATGACATAATGCACTTTGCCGCAGATAAATTTTAACAGTGAATGAAGAAATAAGAAGAAGAAATTAGAAAATATAAGAAAATGCTCAGAAGAGTAAAAATTGCTTGAAGTAGTGTTGGTGGTCTAAAGAGCATTTTCAGTGAGAAGATTCAAATGTTTCTGAACCAGACAGTTTAGAATGAGTGCATATTATTAGTTTGCATTTACAGCAATGAGACAAATTTTTTAATGTGGTTCAATAAAAATTGGAGACGTGAATGATTAGCAACGAAGTGAACCTCAGACGTGAATTAAAGGGCAGTAGATAGGTCTGACCAAAAATGCATTTACTGGTGTACCCTAATGGCAATTATAATTTTAAATTGATGCATACATAAGCATCTGATTGGTAATTTGCTAGTTGACAACTTTGTGTAAGATGTCAACAGTATACGGTTTGTTACTCACCGTAAAGACGACATGTTGAGTTGCAGACAGTCACAATAAAAAGATTACACATTAGCCTTTATCAGAATAGGAAACACACAGATATTCATTCACACAAGCAAGCATACCTCATGCACTTATGACCACCAATCTGGCAGCTTGGACCAGAATGCATCTGTCACGAAGAATGTAAACAGTAATCTGGAGAGGATCTATATCTACATCTACATCTACATGGTTACTCTGCAATTCACAATTAAATGCCTGGCAGAGGGTTCATCGAACCATTTCATTCTACTTCTCTACCATTCCACTCCCGAATGACGCGTGGGAAAAAGGAACATCTAAATCTTTCCGTTCTAGCTCTGATTTCTCTTATTTTATTATGATGATCATTTCTTCCTACGTAGGTGGGTGTGAACAATATATTTTCGCATTCGGAAGAGAAAGTTGGTGAATGAAATTTCGTAAATAGATCGCGCTTCAAAGAAAACCGCCATTGTTTCAGTGACTGTCACCCCAACTCGCGTATCATATCAGTTACACTCTCACCCCTATTGCAGGGTAACACGAAACGAGCTGCCCCTCTTTGCACTCTCTCGGTGTCCTCCGTCAGTCCCACCTGGTAATTATCCAACACCGCGCAGCAATATTCCAGCAGGGGACGGACAAGTGTAATGTAGGCTGTCTCTTTAGTGGGTTTGTCGCATCTTTTAAGTTTTCGCCAACAAAGCGCAGTCATTGTTTCGCCTTCCCCACAATGTTATCCATGTGGCCTTTCCAATTTAAGTTGCTCGTAATTGTAATTCCTAGGCATTTAGTCCAATTGACAGTCTTAGATTTGTGCGATTTATCGTATACCCAAAATTTATCGGATTTCTTTTTGTACCCATGTGGATGATCTCGGACTTTTCTATGTTTAGTGCCAGTTGCCACTTTTCGCACCATACACAAATTCTCTCTAGATCATTTTGTAATTGGATTTGATAGTACGATGATTTTACTAGATGGTAAATTACAGCGCCATCTGCAAACAATTTAAGGGGCTGCTCAGATTGTCACCTTGATCATTTATGTAAATCAGTAACAGCAGAGGGCCTATGACACTACCTTGCGGAACGCCAGATATCACTTCTGTTCTACTTGTTGATACACCGTCTATCACTATGAACTGTGACATTTCTGAGAGGAAATCACGAATCCAGTCACACAGCTGAGACGATACTCCATAAGCACGCAATTTGATTAATAGTCGCTTGTGAGGAACGGTATCAAAAGCCTTCTGGAATTCTAGGAATATGGAATCGATCTGAGATCCCTTGTCGACAGCACCCATTACTTCATGGGAATAAAGAGCTAGCTGTGTTGCACAAGAACGATATTTTCTGAATCCGCGTTGGTTGTGTATCAATAAGTCATTTTCTTCAAGGTTGTTCATAATGTTCGAGTACAGTATATGCTCCAAAATCCTACTGCCAATTGAGGTCAGTGATTTGGGTCTGTAATTCAATGGGTTACTCCTATTTCCTTTGTTGAATATTGGTGTGACCTGTGCTCTTTTCCAGTCTTTAGGAACAGACCTTTCGTCAAGAGAGCGGTTGTATATGATTGCTAAGAAAGGCGCTATTGTGTCTGCATACTCTGGGAGGAACCGTACTGGTATACCATCTGGACCGGAAGAATTGCCTTTGTTAAGTGATTTGAATTGTTTCGCAACACCTATGATATCTACTTTTATGTCACTCGTCTTAACAGCTGTTCTGGTTTCGAATTCTGGAATACTTACTTCGTCTTCTTTCGCGAAGGAATTACGAAAACTGTATTTATTAACTCCGCTTTAATGGCACCATCATCGGTAACATTTGCATCACTATAGCGCAGTGACGGTATTGACTGTTTTTGCCACTGCTGTACTTTATATACGACCAGAATCTCTGGGTTTTCTACCACATTTTGAGTCCGCCCCGACAGCTGAGTGGTCAGCCTGACGGATTGCCGTCCTACGGGCCCGGGTTTGATTCCCGGCTGGGTCGGGGATTTGCTCCGCTCAGGGACTGGGTGTTACCTTCATCATCATTTCATCTCCATCCGGCGCGAAGGTCGCCCAATGTGGCGTCGAATGTAATAAGACCTGCACCAAGGCGGCTGGACCTGCCCCGCAAGGGGCCTCCCGGCCAATGACGCCAAACGCTCGTTTACATTTACCATATTTTGAGACAATGTTCCATTGTGGAAACTATTAAAAGCATCTCAAATTAACGTCCGCATTAACTTTCAAGCTTCCGTGAAACTTAGCCAGTCTTGGGGATTTTGCGTTCTTCTGAATTTGGCATGCTTTTTTCGTTGTTTCTGCAACAGTAATCTGACGTGTTTTGTGTACCATGGTGGATCAGTCCCGTCTCTTATTAACTTATGCAGTATGAATCTATATATTGCTGTCGATACTGAATCTTTGAATTTGAGCCATACCTAGTCTACAGTTGCATAATTAGCTTGGAAGGAATGGAGGCGCTCTCTCAGGAAGGCATCAAGCGAAGTTTTATCTGCTGTTTTAGACAGATATATTTTGCGTTAATTTTTATTGGTTTTGGTTGATATTGTTTTGAGCCTCTCTACAGTGACCTTGTGTTCACTAATCCCTATATCCGTCTTGACGCTCTCTTTACATCAGAATTATTTATGGCTAAGAGGTCAAGTATGTTTTGGCAACCATTTGGAATTCGTGTGGGCTCATGAACTAATTGTTACAAGTAATTCTCCGAGAAAGCATTTAGTACAATTTCGGAAGATTTTTTCTGTGTACCACCGGCTTTGAACATGTATTTTCGCCAACAAATCGAGGGTAGATTGAAATATCCACCAATTATGACTGTATGAGGGGGGTATTTATTTGTAATGAGAGTCAAGTTTTTTTTAACCGTTCGGCTATTACATATCTGAGTCGGGGGCTCGGTAGAAGGAGCCAATTATTATTTTGATACGGCTGTTGACTATAACCTCTACCCATAGTAATTCGCAGGAACTATCTATTTCAACTTCACTACAAGCTAAACTACTACTAGCAGACGCAAACACACCACCACAGATGGTTCAGATGGCTTAACATCTGATGTCATCAGTCCCGTATACCTAGAGCTACCTAAACCTAACTAACCTAAGGACATCACACACATCCATGCCGGAGGCAGGATTCGAATTTGCGACCGTAGCAGCAGTGCGGTTCCGGACTGAAGCGACTAGAACCGCTCGGCCACAATGGCCGGCAAACACACCACCACCTGCTTAATTTAATGTATTCTTTCTGAACATGGTTTGCGCCTCTGTAAAAAATTTCGACAGAATTTATCTCCGGCTTTGGCCAGCTTTATGTACCTGTAACGATTTCAGCTTCAGTGCTTTTTATCAGCTCTTGAAGCTCTGGTACTTTTTCAAGACAGCTGCGACAATTTACAACTACAATACCGACTGTTGCTTGGTCGATGCTTGTCGTTTCTTTGCCCTGTACTCTTTGAGACTGGAGCCCTTTTTGATCTTTTCCGAGACTGTCTAACCTAAAAAAACCGCCCAGTTCACGCCACACAGCCCCTCCTTCCCGTGTAGCCGCCTGCTGTGTGTAGTGGACACCTGACCTTTTTAGCGGAACCCGAAAGCCCACCACCCTATGGCCCAAGTCGAGGAATCTGCAGCCTACATGGTCCCAGAACCGTCTGAGGCTCTGATTCAGACCCTCCACTCTGCTCTGTATCAAAGGTCCGCAATCGGTCCCGTCGACGATGCTGCAGATGGTGAGCTCTGTCTTCATATTGCTAGCAAGACTGGCAGTCTTCACATCAGATAGCCGCCGGAAACCAGAGAGAATCTCTTCCGATCCATAGCGACACACCTCGTTATTGCCGATATGAGCCACCACCTGCAGTTGGCTGCACCCTGTACCCTTCGTGGCATCCGGAAGGACCCTTTACACATCTTGGACGACTCCCTCTGCTATTCACACGGAGTGCACATTGGCTTTCTTCCCGTCCTTAGCTGCCATAACCCTAAGGGACTCCATCACCCGCCTAACATTGGGGCTCCCAATGACAAGCAATCCCAACCTCTGCACTTGTCAGGACCTCTCAGCAAGACCGGCCACTGCCGCAACAGGCGAGGCCGCGCTTGCTGGTTCAGATGGTACTTTCAGCAGTGGGCAATACCTCAAACCTGTTACGGAGGCGTAAGGGTACAGCCTTGCTCCCAGAACCAACTTTCGCCTTCCGCCCAGGGATTCGCGACCCCGCCACGTTTCGCCAGTCACCATCAGGCAAGTATCGACCGGCAGGGACGTCCGAATCAGAGGGCGCAGTGGCATCAGAGATCTCAGGTGATGCTACAGGTTCCAGAGGAGCCAAAGCGCTCGCATCATATGTCCCAATATCACCCCGGCCCAGGGAAACAGCCTGGAGCCTGTCTACCACGGCCAACACAGCTTTCAGCTGTTTATAGATGGTGGCCAATTCCCCCTTAATCCATACACAACACGTGCAGTCCCCATCCATCCCTAAATTTTATTTCCTCTTTTTTATCTTACAAGTCGTTCAGAACAAACAGATGACTGACGACTACGCGAATTTACACTATATGGCTAGTAAAACGGGATGCTACAACTCTCAAATACTATAATACGCCAGAAATTTGTGAATTAAATTATGCAAGTACCCAAAAACACGGAAGGAAATTAAGAATTAAACTATGAAACAAATAAATGAGCTAAGAGTACGACTTGCTGCTGGCTGCTGCTTATCCAATGGCGGTAGGGAAGTGGAAAGGTTATCAAGATGTGGATGGGGGGACAGAAGATCACTGACTGGCAGAGCATCATCAGGGACTAGACTGCCAACAGGTTCAGCCTTGAGAGGCTGTAGGGTAGGAAGATGGGGATAGGGGAGAGGACATGGGGAGTGAAAAAGGAGAGAAGCTGAGGAGAGGAAAGATGGATGGGAGCATGGGCAAGGGTGGCATACAAGGAGGGTAGGTGACAAGAACAGGGCTCAGGTGACAGGGCAACCTTTGAAATCAATTGTGTTGTGCTCAGCTGCACATTACGTCACATGGCAGTCTACAGTGCTCTTGGCCAGTTTGGTGTGGCCATTCATCCTGGTGGAAAGCTGGTTGGTTGTCATGCCAATAAAAAAGGCAGTGCAGTGATAGCGGCACTGCTGGTATATGACATGGCTGCTTTCATAAATGGCCCAACCTCTGGTGGGATAGGATAAGCCTATGTCAGGACTGGAATAGGAAATGCTGGTTTGATGGACTAGTCAGGTCTTGCACCCAGGTCCTCCAGAGAGATATGTTCCCTATGGCAAGGGGTTGGGATTGGTAGTGGCATAGGTATGGACTAGGATGTTGTGGAGGTTGGGTGGGCAATGGAACACCACTTTAGGAGGGCTGGGAAGGATCTTGGGTAAGATGTCCCTCATTCCAGGGAATCGTGACAGATAATAAAAACCCTGATGAAACATGTAGTTCAGTTGTTCCAGTCAAGGGTGGTTCTTGGGGGCGGTGGGAGGATTCGGGCTGGGAGAGAAAATGACATGGAAGATGTGTTTGTGAACTAGGTCTGTGCATAGAGCCTGTCTGTGAAGGCCTTGATGAGACCTTCAGTGTTCTGTGAAAAGGAGTTCTTGTCACTGTAGATGTGCTGTCCCTGACTGGCAAAGATGTATGGGAGGGATTTTTTAGTGTGGAAGGGACGATAGCTGTCAAAACACAGGCAAAGTTGGTGACTGGTGTAGGATGTGAAATTCTGAAACTGATATTTATGACCTTGGCATTGAATAGTTGATGGGTATAGAAAGAAAGGTTCATTACACACACACACACACACACACACACACACATACACACACACAGATAGAGAGTGAGAATGAGTGTGAGGGTGAGAGTGAGTGTGAGGTTGAGAGTGAGAGAGAGATACGAAGGGAGATGCATGTAGCTAATAAGCTTTTTCAATCCTTAAATCTACATATTCAGGTAAGGCGAAGAAACAATGGCTCAAGAAGGATGTTTTTTTACTTTTACTTTGAACTGTTTGGAATTCCTAATTATGAGCCTTATATTAAATGTGAGCTAGTTGAATACTTTTGCACCAAAGTATGTAACTCTACCCTGAACCGTACCCAAGGAATCAAAATCTACATGAAAATTATTTTTATCTATTTATTGTTGTTATGCTAATCACAGTTCAGCTGACGCTGATATTGGTCTTCATCAGCATTAACTTTGGGAACTAGATATAGTGGGAAGAAAATGTAAGAGCTCCGAGACTCTTAAAAAAGGCTTCTGCAAGATGTACAGTTACCTGCTTTACACAATATTCTTTCTACTCTGCCGAGTAAAACTTCATTCAGCCTTTGTGAACTGCTCCAGAGAATGGCCCCATAAGACAACAGGGAGTGAAAAATATGCAAAATAGTCCAGTACTCTTGTTGACACAATGAGAGACGCTTCTAAGGGCATAACATGCTGAAGTGAGCTTCTTGATTAGTCTATGTGTTGTCTTTATTCTGACTTTGGACTCCAAAAAATTGCACATTATGTGCTTAATTAGAGTCTTTGTGGCTTCAAGACTTAAACTGTCAGGGAGCTACTTGTAGGGAAGCTCAGCAATGCTGCAACATTTATCAATCATAACTAAATTTGACCTCAGGCTATGCTACAGATCAATCTGTTACCACAACCAATATTTCAAGGGAAAGGGGAGGGAGGACAATATCACACTCTAACCAAATGTTTAATACTATACCTTCTTTCCGTTTCATATTCAACTACTAAATAACATCAAAAGCTGACTTCAAGATAAAATCTATAGGTAGCTTATTCAACCCCCGTCACATTTCCCGACAGCTTACCACAACAAATCATACAAAAAGACGCGTTTCGGAGACATCTTTAATGCAGTGTATGTTAGCTTCGTTGCATGCTTACAGTATTTTTTTCCAATTCTAAACTTCAGACGTTTTATGTTTTGTACACTCAAACCGCGGTGTTTATGAGTTCGCTTGACGAAACAATGCTGCTTCTATGATGGCATGGATCTTGTGCTGTGTTTGGCTGCTACGAGCAACCTCCATGGAAATGTATATGCCGTATGAATATTTCGTCCATAAGGGATGGGACTATGAAGGCTGCGACTCTTGATCAATACAATACAGCATAAGGCCGTATTTACACTTGTGTATTACAAAAATGGATTTTAAGCGATATAGCACACACAACTACTCAGCTGCTTTGCACAGTGCTCTGTCAAAAATTGCGTGTCTCATCCAGTCTGAGAGCACCAAGTTCCTTCTCTTCCATCCTAACGGCAAGTTCCAAAATTTGACCCGATAAAATGCACACTGAATTTTTATTGTGCTGCTTTCGAACTTGTGGTACGCTGTTGTTATTCATGTTAAAGTGAATTCTTTTTATTAACGTTTGTAAAAAGAAGTTTTGTGTTAAATTATTAATCAACATCATATATGACCATAATGTTTTGTTTATATCTGTTTTTTAGATGGCTACCTAGTGATGTGTTCTTCTTTGGCTAGTGCGGAAAATAAGTAATATGTGAGTGAAAAAGATAATATTTCAGTTTAAGAAATACAAAAATGTTTACATTACCAATGGCGTTTTTGTGAGTGGCAACAGTTTTTGCGAAATTTTCAAGTTCTAACTATCGAAGACAGGGCGTGAAAGCTCTGCAGTTTCCAGTGTTTACATTTCGAGTGTAGAGTGCGGACAAAATAAGTGAATTAAAATGAAGATACAAGCTGAAGCGCCACAGACAATGTATGCAAAGTGCAATGATATCCGGACAGGAAAACAGTTTCGTGCTACAGTTCAAATGCAATGTATTCCCTATATCACGTGAAAAAATACGGCCAGGATCGAGCCCATTACAATAGGATCCATGTTTGCGACTATTCAGGGAAATGAAGCGGAAAGTGATAATATAAAGCAAATGCAGGAAGAGATATTACGTCTGAAAGCTATAATTACCAGCGTCAGTAGTGACTTAAATCTTTGGAAGAAGATTTTCGTGATATGAACTATCACATCGGTAAACATAGCCAGGGTTCCGTAAAAATAATGACTAACAGGACAAAAATATAGGTTAACACCAGAGTAGAAAATCAAAAGTCCCATCACAAGAACAGCAGCTACAGACAGCTAGAACATCTATGTGGAAAAAACGACTAAATTCTATCATCAAGCACCACACTAAACAAGGACACAGGCAGGAACTCAAGCAAAGTGAATTCGCCTAAACAAGATAAAGAAAACTTATGCCCAAAACGGAAAGTTGTGCTACTAAGTGACAGTCATGGTAGAGAGTGCACAAAGATTCTGAATAATATTCTAGAAAAGAATTAAACCGTAACTTCATTTATGAAGCCAGTGCACATTGGTCCAAAGTTACAGAAAACATTAGTGAAAAGACCAAATATTACACTAAAACTGGCAGTGTAATAGTGATTGCTGGAACAAACGACAGTTACAATGGAGAAAAACCATACCTATTTTGAAAAGCTGCAAATGAAATAATACACAACACAGTTCAGAAGAAATTAATATTGTGTACAATCCTATACAGACACGACATTCCCAGCAAAAACAATTCACTTTATAAATTGTAATATGTGGTGATTTTGTCATTGATATGGGAAGAGAGACACAGAGAAAGCAAAAATTTGAGGAGCTGCTACTAAAACACAACATGAATGCAACTGTTATGCAATCAACAAGAGTGACTTTCGAAACTGAGTCAATTACTGACAATATTACCACTAATATAGGTAGCAAGACATATACAACAAAGGTTCTACAAACAGGAATTTCTGATCATTTTGGACAGCTTTGTGAAGTATATGGAAATCTGAACTCACAAAAGGAAGACAAAAGTGCAGAAAGAGATGTTAGGCTTATCAGCCAACAAAATATCAATGTTTTCAAAGTGATGTTAAGAAAAGAACAGAGTACGGACACACTTCAATCCCAGGGAACAGATGAGAAATACAATGCTTTCCAAGACGCCATAACACATTACTTCAATTTAGCATTTCCAAAAACAAAGAGGAAAAGAAAGAAATACCGAAAATAAGCAGTGGATCACAAAAGAAATAATTGAATAGCGAGCTACCTTAAGAGAAATGAAACAGAGAGAAAACATTGAAACCTACAGGCAGCACTGGAAGAAATACAGGCAGTTGATAAAACAAGAAAAAGCAAAATCAATTAATTGGCTATTTCAAAATCAACAAATAAAACGAGAGCAGCCTGGAATATCTGAGAGGGGCAAGAAATAAAATTCACAGAAAACAAATGAAATAGAAACTATGTCAGTAAATAACAAAATCATCACAGACAAAACAAAAATTGCCAACATCCTGAGTAATAACTACACAAATGCAATAGAAAAACTAAAGCATCGATATAATACCCAAGGAACTCACCAAACTATTATGACACATAAGCCAAGCCACTCAATATTCCTGAAACCAATGTCTGAAAAGGAACTGACAAATCTTATGAAAAATCTAAAAGCAAAATGTCTACTGGAGATGATGAAGTGTCAAACTACCTAATCAAGCAGGTGGCAGCATAAATAATTATACCACTACTGGTTATTGCCAACTGCTCTTTTCAAGAAGGAGTATTTCCAGATAAACTCAAATTACTTTAAGTAGTATCTGTATACAAAAAGGGAAAGCACTGCGACCTTAACAACTACAAGCCAGTATCTTAAGTATCAGGCTTCTCCAAAATATTAGAAATTCTCATGCTAAACAGACTAGCGGCTTATTTGAAAAAAAAAAAAACATAATGTAATAACCCCAGCACAGCACGGATATCAGAAAGGGAAATCAATGGAAACAGCAACTGATCATTATCAGAATCAATCATACAGGCCTTGGGCAACAAGATGGTAGTGTATAGAGTTTTTCTTGATCTATCCAAGGCGTTTGACATCGTTGATCATAGTCTCCTAGTAAAGAAACTAGAGAATACTGGTATTTGTGGACATGCAGCAAACTGGATAAAATCATATCTAAGTAACAGGAGGCAATATGTAACCATTAATAACTTATACAGATCAGAAGTTAGAAGCATTAAGTATGGTGTACCTCAAGGATCTGTAATGGAACATATTCTCTTCAATTTATTTGTCAATTATATACAAAAATGTGAAAATGAAATCAAAATACTTTATGCAGGTGATATGACTGTGCTAAATGTTTCCAACAATTTGGAGGCACTTGAGCAAAATACATATTGTAAGCCAATGACCTGTCCTATGTTACAAGTACATACCTGTACAAAACGTAATTTACGGGACCAATAAAAATCACAATCACAATGACAATCACAAAACTCACACTTTTACTCTTATATATTTTTAGAAGCTCCTTGGTCAAGTGACTTCCTGTGTAAAGAATGCCTCCAGATTCAGAAATAATAAAACCAAACTCACTGCTTTATGTCATCTCCTGATCATTATTGAGAATAATAAGTTTTTTTTCTCAACAAAATACAATATGGTAGCAGAGCATGGCTTCGATCCACGGACCACTGCTACCATATTGTATTTTGTCGAGGAACAGAAACCTATCTATTTTCAATAAAGATCAGGTGCTGACAAAAGGTGGTGAGTTTGGTTTTCAAAAACTTAGATTTATTTCTGAATCTGGAGGCACTGTTTACACAAGAAGTAACTAGACCAAGGAGCTTCTAAAAACCCCTAAGAGTAAAAGTTCGAGTGTTGTGACTCAAAATAGAAAACAGAGATAAACAATAGGTTATGGATCCCAGCTACGTGTGTAAAAACCTGTGCAAAAAGTGGTGGATACAGTTTTGCTTTAACTCGTATTTGAGAGTATGTTTTTGGTTTTAAAGTTGAAACGGACCTGGTAAAACATATCGAGCCATTGAATTGTGAAACTGATTGGCCAATGTGGCAGAGAAAAATACGAGATCTGAGCCATGGTCAGAAGGAGCTAATGATGCAGCAATAAAGGAGCATAAAGCCAAGCCAGTTTTTTTTCGTAAAGCGAACAGTTATGCCAATCTGAAGATTACAAGTGCAGTTACAGACACTGAGTATCAGAAGATTGTGGAAAAAGAAACAGCTCATGAAGCATGGGAGGCTTTGAAGTAAAATTTCGAAGCGTCATCAAAGGACCAACTGTTCAAGATTTCTTCAGATTTCTTTGCATTTAATTGGACTCAGGGAGAAGACATCTCAAAACACATAGCGAAGTTAACAAGTCTGTGGAATGAACTGAACAACAGGTTTAAAGCAAAGGGAGAAACTGTGCTACCTGATCTGATATTGGTATGAAAGGTTTTACATATTCTACGTGCCAGCTTTGATTCCTTTAAATCGAGTTGGATGTTATTAACGAAAGATGATAAGAAAACGTTTGACGAACTAAAGTAACAATTGTGCATGTTTGAGAGAAATTTCACAAGGAGTAGTGACAAAATCGAACAAGAGGCATTAGTAGTCAAATCAGGTGTACAAAACAAAATAAAAACCAACAAATTCAAAGTTAAAAGAAAATGCAACTATTGGAAAGAACCAGGCTACTGGATCAAATATTTTAAGAAGTGGATTGCTGATGTAAGACCAGCTAAAAGTACAACTGTGCAGAAAAACATGGACAAAACTGCAGTAATGAATGTAGCGTTGTTTACTGTTTGTGGTGAGGCTTGTTCATTATAAGTGGATGTATAAAACTGGTGATTTGACAATGGTTCAACGAAACATGTGACAAATAGTCCTGATTACTTTATCAGCTTTGAAGCATTCAACAATCCCTTCTGTATAAAGGCCGCTGGACAGGAGTCTCTAGAAGCAGCAGGAAGAGGATCATTTCGGATTCTGTCAAAAGGTGGCAGCAGATGTGAAGAGCTGACCCTGACTGGTGTCTGGTACGTATCAAAAATTTCCAAAAACCTTATTTCTGTTTTAGTTGTCCAATATCGTAACAGCCGGGCAAGGTGGCCGAGCGGTTCTAGGCGCTACGGTCCCAGGTTCGAATCCTGCCTCGGGCATGGATGTGTGTGATGTCCTTAGTTAGGTTTAAGTAGGTCTAAGTTCTAGGGGACAGATGATCTCAGAAGTTAAGTCCCATAGTGCTCATAGCCAGGATCGTAACAAAAACACTATATATTTCAGTCAAGTACTACATATTGCTCTTTGACAATTGGTGCTAGAGTGAGACTGTGAGGAAATCGTGAAGTTGGTGGCACTTTATACAAAGCAGAAATTAAGCCCTTAGTGCCAGAGAAGGGTGCAACTGTGAATCTTTCAGTGGAAGACACAGAATCTGACATTCTGGAAACATGCAAAGAGGAAACAGGAGTGCAGTTAAGAGATCGTTCATCATTAAAGAGACCCAAATACCTCAATAATTATGCAATGATAACAGAAGATTTATTTGTCTCAACCGAGGTTCCTGAAACCTGTGAGGTTGGACTTAGACATGAAAACAGGATCTGATGGAGGGGAGCAATGGTCAGAGAAATGGAATCTCTGATCCAAAATGAAATCTGGGAGCTTGAAGACTTACCCAAAGGTGCCAATGCAATACCAAGTAAGCGGGTGTTTCGACTGAAAAGAAATGAAGAGGGTCAGATCGAAAAATTTAAGGCTTGGGTTTCAGTCAACGAGAAGGAGTAGATTACAGTCAAAATTTTAGTCCAGTTGCAAAAATTACAACGATTCGGTCTATTCTGACTGTTGCTGCAACTAAAAGAATGTGTCTTGGACAGTTTGATGCGTCAGTGGCTTTCCTGTAGGGAAAACGTGAGGAAACCATTTATATAGCACAACCAATAGGTTATGAAGATGGTACCAACAGAGTTTGCAGATGGAAGATAAGCCTGTATGGTTTAAAACAAGCACAAAGTGCTGGAACAAGCGCTTCAGAGAATTTTTGGTCGGTCTAGATATCAGAGTAACTCAAGCAGATCCATGCTTGTACATTCAAAATAGAAATGGCAAAGAAGACCCCGCAAGAATCCCACCAAAGAAGACTTATTAAGAGTAAAAAGGGTTTTTCGTTATGCATTAGGAATAAGTAATCACATACAAATCTATAGGAAAGAATAGAGTAGAATAGAATCTTTATTTGCCTTTCAGTATGTTTTCCATACAATTGGCATCGCCAATGTGTTCAATATATTTTTTTAAAACTACAATAATTATTATTGTACATAATTGTGCCTGTGCAGATCAAGCAGAAACCCATACTAAAGTAATATTGAAAATACAACAATTATTCATTCGCAATAGTAATAATAATAATAATAATAATAATAATAATGATAATGATAATAATATATCATAACAGTGAAATATACAATAATATCTAGATATTTTTATGGTGCATCTTTCGTATCCATGTAAAAAGTCTTTGCTGGTACATTACTGTCACAAACATATAGGTATTGCTGGTACATTACTGTCACAAACATATAGGTATAATTCATATGGGAGTTTTTTGCTTCGTGTAGCATATCTCTTTTGTCTCACTGTTTAGAAACTCATCAAGTTAGTAATGTGTCATACATTTGAGCCACACTTCTATTGTTTGCTTAAAGTTATTCATCGGTAGTTCACTCACATCCTTTGAGAGTTTGTTATAAAATTTCAAGCTAAGGTATTTATGGCTCTTTCATGTTAAAGTTAGTCTAGTGTATGGTAGGTCTATGTTCCTATTATTTTGTGTATTATGAACATGCACTTCAGATCTTAAGTTAAAGTTCTCTACATTCTCTTTAGCATTTATTAAACAATTATGAATGTATGTACTAGGTAGAGTCATTATCTTTAGTTCTTTAAAATGATTTTTGCAACTTTGTCTTGGTGCTAGTCCTAAAATTCACCTAACTGCCTTCTTCTGCCACTTGAAGATGGTACTTGAACCCACTGAGTTACCCCAAAGAAGTACTGCATATTGCAGTTGTGAATGGAAAAAAGCAAAGTATGTGGAGATTAGCAGATTTTTACTGATAAGATGTCTCAGCTTGTGTAATAGATAGAGAGTTCGAGCAAGTTTGCCACATAGATAAATTGTGTTTCTGTCCCATGTAAGTTTTTGATCTATATGTAAACCCAGTAACTTTACATTTTTGTATTCTGTTCAATTGGTTGCAGGGTGAAGTAAATTTCTTCAGTTTTCAATATGTTTATTGACAGAAGGTTGGCTCTGCACCAGTCACTGCTCATGTCAGTTACTACTTTGTTGTATTCTATGACATATTGCAGATTTTCTCCATCTGTTATTAGTGTCATACCATCAGCATACAGTACATTGTTGCATTGCATATAATTTGAGAAGTCAGTGATGTAAATAATGAAACGGAAAGGGCCAAGAACTGAACCTTGTGGAATTCCTCTGGTTACTTTCATGGGTGTTGACTTTTGATAGTTTTTTTTTACTAATTGTACCTTGTTGCTTAAGTATGATTGAAAATATTGTAATGGTTTATTTACAATACCATAATGTTCTAGTTTTTTTAATCATTATTTCATGTGTGACTGAGTCAAAGGCTTTTGATAAATCTAACATGTAGCACAAGTGAGTTTATTATTTTCATATCCTTCATATATATTACTAAGGAGGCATTCAACTGCTTTGGTTGTCTATAGTTCAGATAGAAAGCCAAACTGGTTCTTAATCAATAATTTATTGCTTTCAAAATAATTGTAAATTTGGATATGTATGTAGTTTTCTATTACTTTTGATACAATGGGAACTATAGATATAGGTCTGTAATTGTTTGGCATTTTTCTGCCACCTTTCTTATGTATTGGGAGTGTAACTGTCATTCTCAGACAGTCAGGGAATACTCCTTCTTCAAGTATGCAATTTGTCAGGTATGTTAGTGCCATTAAGATTGCAGTTCCTATGTGTTTAACAATACTGTTACTAAGCCCATAATAGTCCTCTGTTTTTCAGTTTTTAAGTTCTTTATAGATTTGATAATGTGGCCGGAGGTGATTTTTGACCAAGAGAATATCTTGGTTGCTGGTGCTTGTTGTTTATGAAGGTTTACAGCAACTGAAATATTATCAGAATTATTTTTAGCAAAAGAGGAAGAAGAAGAAGAAGAATGAGAGCTGGCACAATTTATAAAATATTTGTTAAGGATGTTGCAATCCATAGGCACTGTGGCTTCCTGTTTGCTCATATTGATTTCACTTTTTATTATACTCCAAGCTGCTTGATAGGCATTTTTTGAGCCAGCAATATATTCATCATTTACTTTACATTTAGCTGATTTTATTTCATATTTGTACAACTTCTCAAGGGTCACATAGTGTTTCCTGGCTTCCTCATTTTTATCACTGTTATTTTTTAGTATCAGTAGCAGTGTCCTCATTTGCTTGAGCTCTGGTGTGTACCACTTGTCAGAGTGCTGAGGTTTTTGTCTGTGTTAGGGGTGCATCTTTTTGTGATAAGTGGACAGTGACTATCTAATGTATTTTTAATAATATCTAAAAACTTTTTATATTGTGTAGTGTATTTGGCCAATCTACCAACTTCAGTTCATGTTTCAGTTGTACAATATTGCTCTCTTTTAGTATTCTGAAAGTGACTAACTGTTTAGTTCTCTCTGGGTTCATACTGCCTATTCTGACCCATATCCCATCATGATCAGATAACTCTAACTTAATCACATCATGCTATAGTTGATTCTGATTTACATTACTAATTACACTGTCAAGGCATACATCTAGTCTAGTAGGTTTTTAATTTATACAGTAGCAGTTTAGTGCCTTTAAGCTGTTAACCATGTCATTTACATTTTTCTACTTTCCCTTATATCTATATTGAAGTCATTTGCAATAAAAATATTGTGATATTTGTGTTTAGTGAATAAATTGTTTAGTGAATTTGGTTTATCTATAAGAACTTCCTCATCAGAGGCTGGTGTACAGTACACAGAAGCAATGATAATTTTTTTGGGTATGCAATACTATGGCTGCTACTTCAAATACACCTTCAATGCAATGTTTGTGTAGGTCTATCACTGAATGCTGCAGATTTAAGTTTTCTTTGATGTAGATTGCAACTCCACCATATGCAATATTTGTTCTACAATATTTTGTGGCTGTTATGTAGCCATAAGGTACACACAAATCTATTTCTGAGTCAAGTAACCAATGCTCATTAATACACAACATGCTACAGTTAATTATGTCTGCCAAGTACTGTAACTCATTAGCCTTATGTCTTAGGAACTGTACATTAACATGAAATAACATTAAATCGTTTTTGGTAGTGGGAGGAATACTTGTTGCTGTTTGTGCTGCATTATCTTTACCGTCCCTTGCAAACTGTTATAACCAAATCCAACTTGTGTTAGATTTGGTCACTACTGGGAGTTTCCCTGTGCCATATCTTTGAACTGTATCCTATAAATTGTTTTATTAGCAGAGCTTAATTTTTCTCTTACAATCCCAAGTCTTTTTTTTGCTTAGAAGTGACTTTCCTAAGCCATTTAAATGCTGACCATGGCTTGTATGACAAGCTCTGTTACAGTGACAAGGTTTGTAAGGGGCACAATTGTGGTGTGGCAGCAGTCTGAAATATTATTCATATCAATCACTGTTACATTTTTGAAATGTTTACATACTGAATCATAGAGGTTATTTGCTTTTTCAATATCGTTGTTCACACATGATTGTTCTATTAGATCATAACAATGAGGTATTTTAGCCACTATTACATTGGTATGTGTTAGCTTACCCAATGACTCTTTCAGTGCTTTTGTTGCTGCAACTGTTTCGTTGTGATACACATCATTAGCACCTCCTATAATTAGTGCATAGTTGTTTGATGATAGATTCTTGCATTCTTCTTCAACACTGTCAACAACTTGGTTTAGTCTTGCATTAGGTTTTACTGGTCCCTGAATTTTGAACCTTCCTGCTGCTTCATCTGTTTTCAGTTTTATAGCTAACCCTCTTCCAACTATCTCAGAAAACTTTTAAACTATTATAGTGTTTATATTTTCGTAGTACGTTTGTGTTCGTTTGATAAGATTGTTTTATCACAGTTTTGTTTGGGGTATATCTTCTTTGGACTGTCACTTGATGATCACTGTATTCTCATGTTCAGGGATTGTACAAAGATTAAGGTAACTATTCACTTTTGTGTTGTTTGTTACCTTACGAGGTGACCGAGGCATAATCCATCCTGTGTTGCTTTTCTGAAAATGTGTTTGCCCTGTGGACTGGAACTGTGTTTCGTTATATAGCGTGTCCATTGTTGTCGTAAATTCTCTATGGTAAACTCCCTGTTGGCTTATAGCATTAGATCTTGTCCTACATTCCTCACATTTCCAGTTTGTCAACAATTTCATGTCTTCTATAAGGGATGGATCAACTTTTCCACATCTAAAGTGAAATAGTAGACAGCATTCGTTGCACTTCACACCACTTTTCACATTTTTCTTGCATCTTTTACATCGAGACGAAATTTCATCACTTGAAACTTGGGTGCTAGGATCAAATCTTTTATCAGTGTGAGCTGTACTACGATTTTCTGTTACCATATACGAAAGTTCACTACATTTGTATTTTAATGTATGTGTTTCTTCTATTAGCGACATAAAAATTTCGTTTTTGCAGTCCTTATTAGCGACATAAAAATTTCGTTTTTGCAGTCCTTTTTAAGTTTACTATTCAATTCATTTTGCTCACATTGTACACATAACCGTATTTTCCATCTTGAAGTCGCATTTGCACATTGAAAATGAAATATTCTTTTACATTTCACACATGTTATTCCTTTGTAAACTCGCTTTTCACAGTAGCAATAACCGGAATCGAGAAATACGTTCATATCACTGTTGTAGGACGTGGTTGCTATGCAGGCAATGTCTTTATAGCTAATTTTTCCGGCAATATGACACAACAAGCACATATTATTACGCTAAACACCGAATTGTTTGCACTTTTCACACATTTTCTCGCAATTTCTTTGTTTACTAACAGGAATATCACATTCGCAATTTACTTCAGCCGCCATCTTTCTAAAGAGCACAACTCTGGAATGCTACAGTGATGCAGATTTTGGAGGCTGCTCAAAACCAGGCAGATCAATATCAGCAGTAGTTATCAATTATGCAGGAAGGGCAATATCATGGCTAAGTTAGCGACAATCCATGATAGTAAAATCTGCAACTGTAGCTGAACTAATTGCTACAAATGAAGCTGTCAAGGAGATTATTTGGTTAACTCGTCTATTCGGAGAAACAACAAGACTATCTGACATTCCAGTTACCTGAAATGAAATTTCAACAGTAGCGAAGTTGGAAGAGAATCCAGAATTTCATCGCCGAACCAAACATATAGCCATCAAGCATTTCTTTATTCGTCACTTCTTGTGTAAACAGTGCCTCCAGATTAAGAAATAAAAGTAAATATTTGAAAACCAAACTCACCACTTTTTGTCAGCACCTGATCGTTATTCAGAATAAATAAGTTTTTTTCTCAACGAAATACAATAATTCGCAAGAAAGTAAAACTCTCGTAACTCATGCACAGCAAGCACAAAAAGAAACTTGCTAATAACGCACGTTAACCACAGTCATCAAGCAAGGAAACTAAAGTAATGGGACATATTGCGCCTAAGGGGTATATTTCGGGAGCTTTTTCTCTAATCATTCGTGAAACTCTCGGTAGGTGGTGATAAATCTTACTTTAGTGCACTCTGGAAAGACGTTTGCAAACTTATTCCAGCGGTGGATAGTACAGCCAGTGGCAGAAAAAAAACTGTCTAAAACACTATCAAAATGATAATACTAAAAGTTAATTAAAGACGAATTAAAGCATAATAGAGATATACAGAGAGAGGTCATTCCCTTTTGATGTAAACAGTGGCATATGAAAATTATATTCCGGTTGGTAGGACACTCATAGTCTGAAACATCAGAGTCTTCGGGACGCCCATAAGAGATGGTCTGTGTAGAAACTGCCCCCCCCCCCCCCAAAAAAAAAAACCTCTGCTACATACAGTTAAGCTGGATTTCAAGGCGCAACCTTAAGACGAGCGACTACCTGTTCGAATAACATCATGTAACATCAGCTATCAACAGCTGCAGGAGCGTTGATCGGAATTATTTAAATCCGTGTGGGACATAGGCAAAATGCCTTCTGATAGTTTATACTCTGTAATACGTTATTGAGAAATTTATTTTAATAAATATTTTGGAGCAACTCTACCTCAGAGCCTTAAATTGCGAGCCGCGCCTGCTATGAGCCCTGTCTGCTAAGGCAGAACAGGAACCCTTGATTGAATCGCTTGTATCATCAGCAAAACCTACACTTTTTGAACTGCCCTTAAAAACCAGTGGAAGATCATTTATATAGTGGACAGCACAATGACATTGGTGGAAAACATCGATAGTACAATAGGAAAGTTAAGCGATCAGTGAATATACTATGTGCAATGACTCGAAAACTATGGGGAACATATGTAATGGTATTACTCTTACTGTTCTATGGACTCATTCATTTGGCACTGGACTACGGTAGCAGTTTGTGTGGCATGACCGTAAGAATGTCCTGAACAACGTTGACATGGAGCAGTACCATGCTATTAGAATTTGTTTTAGTGATATGAATTCCATGCTGACAAACGTGCTACCAACAGAGGCCAAAGAAATGCTGTTGAAAATTTATATACTTCTATTGGCTCAGAAAGTCATACTTAAAGAGGAGTTTTATCAGCGTGTCTACTCAGAGACCTTGGATACTCAACGAAACTATCACAGTCAGGGATATGCCCTGTGGCAAGGAAATACCACTATTGCCTTCAGTTACAGTCAGTTATATGACATCACTTCACTCATACTGATTGATGTGACACCCCCAAGTATGAGGTATGAAACCCTCTCCTTCACTATGTTGTTGTTGTTGTGGTCTTCAGTCCTCAGACTGGTTTGATGCAGCTCTCCATGCTACTCTATCCTGTGCAAGCTTCTTCATCTCCCAGTACTTACGGCAACCTACATCCTTCTGAATTTGCTTAGTGTATTCATCTCTTGGTCTCCCTCTACGATTTTTACCCTCCACGCTGTCCTCCAATGCTAAATTTGTGATCCCTTGATGACTCAAAACATGTCCTACCAACCGGTCCCTTCTTTTTGTCAAGTTGTGCCACAAACTCCTCTTCTCCCCAATTCTGTTCAATGCTTCCTCATTAGTTATTTGATCTACCCATCCAATCTTCAGCATTCTTCTGTAGCACCACATTTCGAAAGCTTCTATTCTTTTCTTGTCCAAACTATTTATCGTCCATGTTTCACTTTCATACATGGCTACACTCCATACAAATACTTTCAGAAACGACTTCCTGACACTTAAATCTATACTCGATGTTAACAAATTTCTCTTCTTCAGAAACGCTTTCCTTGCCATTGCCAGTCTACATTTTATATCCTCTCTACTTCGACCATCATCAGTTATTTTACTCCCTAAATAGCAAAACTCCTTTACTACTTTAAGTGTCTCATTTCCTAATCTAATTCCCTCACATCACCCGATTTAATTTGACTACATTCCATTATCCTCGTTTTGATTTTGTTGATGTTCATCTTATATCCTCCTTTCAATACACTGTCCATTCCGTTCAACTGCTCTTCCAAGTCCTTTGCTGTCTCTGACAGAATTACAATGTCATCTTCGAACCTCAAAGTTTTTATTTCTTCTCCATGAATTTTAATACCTACTCCAAATTTCTCTTTTGTCTCCTTTACTGCTTGCTCAATATACAGATTGAATAACATCCGGGAGAGGCTACAACCCTGTCTCACTCCCTTCCCAACCACTGCTTCCCTTTCATGCCCCTCGACTCTTATAACTCTCATCTGGTTTCTGTACAAATTGTAAAAAGCCTTACACTCCCTGTATTTTACCCCTGCCACCTTTAGAATTTGAAAGAGTATTCCAGTCAACGTTCTCAAAAGCTTTCTCTAAGTCTACAAATGCTGCAAACGTAGGTTTGCCTTTTCTTAATCTTTCTTCTAAGATAAGTCGTAAGGTTAGTATTGCCTCACGTGTTCCAACATTTCTGCGGAATCCAAATTGATATTCCCCAAGGTCCACTTCTACTAGTATTTCCATTCGTCTGTAAAGAATTCGCGTTAGTATTTTGCAGCTGTGATTTATTAAACTGATAGTTAGGTAATTTTCACATCTGTCAACACCTGCTTTCTTTGGGATTGGAATTATTATACTCTTCTTGAAGTCGGAGGGTATTTCGCCTGTCTCATACATCTTGCTCACCAGGTGGTAGAGTTTTGTCAGGACTGGCTCTCCCACGGCCGTCAGTATTTATAATGGAATGTTGTCTACTCCCGGGGCCTTGTTTCGCGTCAGGTCTTTCAGTTCTCTGTCAAACTCTTGCCGCAGGTTCGTATCTCCCATTTCATCTTCATCTGCATCCTCTTCCATTTCCAGTACATCGCCCTTGTATAAACCTTCTATATACTCCTTCCACCTTTCCGCCTTCCCTTCTTTGCTTAGAACTGGGTTTCCATCTGAGCTCTTGATATTCCTTCACTAAGGGAAAAGAATTTCAGCACCAAGTTGTGCGACATAAACGAAAGTTGTTAGGCATGTTTCTACATATGAAAGATGATATCTATTCAAATTTCGCTCCAGTCACATAAGAATGGCGCTATTAGCACGATTATGAGGCTGCAAAACGGGTTTGTTTCAAATGTATGCTGTAATGGTCGTGAGCGCTAGTTACCTTTGAGATTGGATATGGTGAGTTGAGGTTAGTCAAGAATGCATCAAAGCTTACAAAGACGCTTTAATCAGTACCGCACTGAGTTCGAACGAGGTCGTGTAATAGGGCTACGATAAGTCTATGTTCTTTGTGCGCTATTTCAGAAAGACTCTGAAGAAATGCAGCCACTGTACATGACTGCTGCCAGCCTTGGTCAAGAGAATACACGCTGACAAGGAGACAGGGCTCTGGAAAGCTATGTGACACTACTGAGAGCGAAGATTATCGTGTTCGGCACATGGCTCTGTCACATGGTAGTGCATCTTCAGCAACAATTGGAGCAGCAGTTGGCACCACAGTGACACAACTAACTGTTAAAAATCGATTACTTCAGGAACAGTTTCGAGACAGGTGCCCTGTAGGATGCATTCCACTGACACTAATCTGTGCCATTTGCGACTTACGTGTGTCAAGTGAGAGCTCATTGGAGGGCAGGATGGAGGTCTGTTGTGTTTTCTGATGAATGCTAGTTCTTCCACAGTTCCATTGATGGCTGTGTGTTGCTAAGGAGGGTAGCTGGGGGCTTGCACGCAAACCGTTGGTGGTCTAGACACACTGGAGCTACACCCAGAGTCATGGTCTGGGGTGTGATTCTGTATGACAAGAGGGTACATCACTTTGGTGATTCGACCTGCTGTGCTGCAATTTATGAACAGCATTCCAACATATGGTACGCTATCGTATGTCAACGCCACTGTCAGCCACAAACAGCATTAACTGTCCCTAACTGACATCCAGCACCAGTACAACACTATGCATGCATGCTTACATACCTGCATTCAACATTCTGGCGGTTACACTAGTAATTAACATACCAGCATTTTACATTTGCAATGACTTACCTCGCACTTACATTAACTTGTGATTTTGCAATATTAATCACTTAAATATATAACCTAGAGAAATGTATTCCCAAAATTTCATAACTCTACATTATTTATTTTTTTGGTGTTGCGATTTTTTCCCATCAGTGTATAAGCCATCTATACTATATCAAGCAAAAACTCTCTCCATCTCTGCCACCAACGAACTAAATATCATTAAGCATATTTTGACAGAGTCCCCAACAACAAATGTCATTAACGTTGACAGATTTGAATTCATTGAAGGAACAGGATTTACATATGTATGTCCCACTGTGGAAACGGGAGCCTCAGGAAATGAGCAGCTTTATGGTTGTGGTTCTAGCAATAAGTGAGGGAATCTGGTACAGTTGCGTAATATCAATGATATTCTGATAATAACAGATTCACAGAGAATCTCTGAAAAACTAGAATAGCAATCTTGGATTGTGACAACTATTATTTCCACCAATATACTGAATAATGCACAAGAGTGAAACTTTTGTGGGTCAAAGGTTAGTCTGGAACCATAGAAAACGAATTAGAAAAGATAAGTATCATGAAAGGAATATCTTTACTTGTACATTAACCTTATGCAGACGTCATCACCATTGTAAGGAAAGGGGCATTGTAGTGATGCTGTGGGCACCTCCCACATGATGAGAGGACAATATTTTGCAAGGATTCATCGATTCATACGTAAAAGAACATCGCATTCAAAATTAAATTAAAAGTTTCACAACTATATGTAACATCAATAATCAGAAAGTGGAAATGACATGGGTGTTATCCTACATATCACTACAGAATCAAAATCATAACAACTCCATATTACGATGATCACCATTAAGAACTGGCACATTCTTAGCGCCTACTGATCAGCTTATTAGGTATTCATCAGACTGAGAATCCTCATGCTCACAACCATTATGAAACTTGCCTGACAACTAAAAATGTGTGCCCACATCACAAGGTGGGCGTTTTTTCAAGAGTTGGACATTCATTTCTTAATTCCAAGATTTAAACACACAGCTATACAGCAACTGCGTTACTTGATGGACTCCAAAGGTGATCATGAAAAACTGATAATGGAAGAAGAAACCATTTGCATTCTTATTCATAATTGGTGATTTGTGAATAGTGTTGGTTATTGACTTCCAGCGATAAACCCCACAAACCCAAAAATGAGTGAAAATAACTGCCAGTTATTTGCATCATCAGCATAAAATAAAGAAAAAGTTTATATGTTTGGGTTAGGTGGAGTGAACATATATAGTTAAGAAACAATGAGTAGTATCAACATTCACTGTAGACATATTAAAAACAGCATAATTGGCTAAATATCTGAGAAGATAGAGCCCAAAAAACTCTATTTAATAATTCATTTCTATAGATCATAGACAAGACTGTGGCCACTACTGATCCTTGTGACACTCGACATGTTATGTTCGCCAATTCTGAGGTTAATTTCATGTATGTGGCACGGTGTGTAAATGAACACTCTGCTTTCTGCCATGAAGGGTAAGACTCTGCCATGCAAAAGGGCTCTGTTAATGCTATAATACTTTTTTGTGTGCATCATACAATCAAGGCCATGGAATATGTAAACAAGTAAATTTTTATTGATTAGCTCTGTTAACACTTACCTTGTGAGTTCTTGTATTGGTTTCTGTGTGGAGAATACTTTACAAAAGCCAAACTGAGAGACAGTAAACGAGTTCCGCTATCTGCTTTATAAATTTCTTCCCATAATTTCTACCTAAACACTGTTATTGCCTCAGTGTTTATGATTATCCAATAAAATACTTTTCTTCTTTGATCTTTACCTAAGTGGTGCATATGTTTTACTTTTAACATTTGACCATCATGATCATATAAACCATTGTTTACTGATTTTACAGCTAAGTCACTACAAGTTTTAAGTCTAAAAATAATTTTTCAGTGGTTGTTACACTAAATCTTTCACTCTTTTTAGAGAAATTTACTATGGAAAAAGTCCAAAGCTGGACATCAACAACTCTGCTGGTATTGATCTGTACTACGTGACAGAAAATCGATGTCACAGTCTCCACAAACAATGATTCTTCAGTTAAGTCTTTTAACCTGATTAAAACTTTCTCTAGGTTATTTAAGAAGATTAACACAGTTCTTCCTGATGGCCTCAACCAAGAGCGTTACAGGATCTGTGTTAGGATTGGGGCAATGAAAAAGGGAAACTGAAATTGGTCTCATGGTGAATTGTGAAACAGTCTGGAGATTTCATGACAAATGGTTCTGGATTCACTTACTACTGGTCCGTATTCACTTCATGTTCTGCCTTTCTTCAAACTAACACGGAACTAACATCTCTGCCTCTGTGATGGGCAGGATTGCAGTTTAGCTGTGTAACTGTGATAAAGTCTGGAGATCTGTATACATAACAGAACTTATGAGCTTCCCCCCAGGAAGAACTCTGAGAATGACTCGAGGTTGCAAGTGTGACCTGCCCTTGAAATCACAATGAAAGTTGAATGTGCCATCACACCTAATGTGAGTTCAGTGGTACAGCTTCCATTATGCTAAAAATTAAGGGACTCTTGTTTTTGATGACTGAAGAGCATTAAAAATGCATAGTAAATTTCTCTAGGTTCAAAGTAGCAGCTTTATAGAAATTGTACGAAATGGATTTTGGAAATTACTCAAAGCAAATTCAGAAAAAGCCATCAGTTTCAGTAATCTTCATGGTTCATTGTGCTTGTGGCTCCTCTCTTGTGTTCTATACTTTATACAGGAGCAGTTGACTGAACCATACTTCGACACAGGTATTTGATTTGATTTTTATATCTCACTTGATCCGGTTGATTATGTATTGTGCAAAGGTTGTAATAGTAATATAGGCGAATCAAGTGAAATAATACAAAATTATATGAGTGTTCTATATATTATAAAAATACTTATTTTCTTTGAGAGATTGATTGCATAGACCGGCCGATGTGGCCAAGTGGTTCTAGGCACTTCAGTCTGTAACCGTGCGACCGCTATGGTCACAGGTTCGAATCCTGACTCGGGCATGGATGTGTGTGATGTCCTTAGGTTAGACAGGTTTAAGTAGTTCTAAGTTCTAGGGGACAGATGATCACATGATGTTAAGTCCCATAGTGCTCAGAGCCAATTGAACCATTTTTTGATTGATAGGAGATAATATTATAACCTGCATTTCGCTGATATAAGTTCAAGTGAATGCTTAAAATAGCAGAATGAATGGAAGTACACATTGTTATCCCAGTCCCACAAGTAAATAACGAAAATTACATTTTGTCATTGTGATTTAAATGAAAATACAAAATTTTTATCTTCATCACATAAGTAAGTTCGAGTGAACACTTATTTGTGACGAATAAATGGTAGTACTCATTTCAACCTATGATATAAATAAATTTACATTTTATTAGTTTAATTTATGTTAGAAATACATGACATAAGTAAAGATTTTCTTTCTTCTGTTTTTACTCAAAAGGATGCCTTATCATCCCAGGAATTCATTCATTTTATAATAAGTTTGTTCTGTGAGGAATGTCTTCAGTTTCCTTCTGAATACCTGCATGTTATTAATTTTTATATACTGATGGGAAGCTTGTTATATACTTTCATTCTGTCTCAGTTGCTCCTCTATGGACTTTTGTGAGAGTTGCAGAGCCTTGTGGAAAATTTTCCTCCATCTTGTGTTATGTTTGTGAATGTCACAGTTTTCTGGAATAACTCATTGTTGCTGGCTAAAAAGCGTCATCAGTGAGTATATTTATTGATTTGTAACAGTAAATATCCTGAGATTCTTTGAGACCCCTGCAGAATGATCTGTTAGAGAACCTACATGTTAAGCATGTTGCTCGTTTTTGTAATTTGAGGACTCTTTCAACTGCTGTATGATTTCGCCAGAAGATAATACCATAGGAGACTACAGAATGAATGTATACAAAATATGATAAAAGCAATATTTCTCTGTTGACAAGGTGAGAAATAGCTCTCAGGGTAAAACACACTGTGCTAAGTTTTTTAACCAGCTGAATAGCTTGCTCTGTCCATCTTAGCTGGCTGTCTATCTGGATTCCTAGGAATTTCGTATATGTTTCATAGATTTTTTGGTTGTTGAGGTCCATTTTAGGCACTTGGAAGTTTTTGTTTACTGTCTGAAACTTAAGTTAGTTTTTGAAAAATTTAGAGCAAGGCTTTTTTCTGTCAACCATTTGTGTACTTAGTTAGTGAATGTGAGGACTGTATCCTGCATTGCAGAGTTGGGACACTTGATCAGAAAAATCGTATCATCTACAAACATGACTATTTTTCCTGTGCCATTAATTTTTACTGGTAGATCATTAATGTAGATCAGGGAAATCAGTAGCCCAAGGATTGAGCCCTGGGGGCTCCCTATTTTACATTACCACAGTTTGAGTTTACTATAACACCTACCTCCATTAAGAAAATTCTTGTTTCCTGTTGTGTGGATAAAATTCTAACCACGTCAAATGTTTTTTTAGACCATAGAGTGGAAGCTTTTTAGCAAAGTTGTATGATCTACACAGTTGAAAGCTCTAGCAAAGTCATGAAAGATACTCACTGGATACCTTCTGAGATTTAATTCACATAGAGGTTCATCTGTTAGTCTAAATATAGCTCTCTCTGTGAAGAATATCTTACAAAAGCCAAATCGTGTAGATCTCAGTAATCCATTTTGTGTCATAAGGGCATACATCCTATCATAAACTACTCTCTGAAACACATTTGAGGGCCCTGGGGACAGCGAGATGGGCCGATAATTGGATAGTCCTTTTTTGGAAGGGCATCACTATTGCATGTTACAGTCTGTTTGGAAATGTCCCAGTTTTCCTTGACTGGTTGCTTAAATAGCATAAAACGTGACTGATTAAATCTGCGCATGATTTTAGAATCCTATTTGTTATTCCATGATATCCAGAAGATCCAGAGCTTTTAAGTAATTTTATGATTTTTTTCAATTTCTTTAGGACTTGTGCTTTTGAAATGGAGCGCTGTATTTGGTGTGATTTGCATGTAATTTAGTAGCTCTATGGCTTCTGTGGGAGACTGTTTATTTTGGTTCTCTGTTCTTTCAGCTACAGTGAGAAAATGTTATTGAAATCGGGGGCTGTAGCTTTTTGATTATTCTTGTCTGAACCACTACCAGAGGGTTGTGGAATCCTTGCCTGTTATGATGTTCCATATGGTTTTTACTTTACTGATTGACTTGCTGATCCTTTCTGCATAATGTATATTTCCTGATTACACATGTTAGAATTTTACAGTACAGGTAGAAATGATAGAAACATCTTTTCCATTAAATACAGAGCTAGCAGTTCTCAACTCAGTTTTTAGTGCCAAATATGCGGCACCTTTCCAAAGTCAACATAGTTTCTACACATATTTATGAAGGTCAATGCTAATTGTTCAGATGCAGGTTATATATCAAGCAGATGATAGTAACTTTAAACTAATATCTCCAGTTTCTTGTACTGATCACATTCTACAATTTTATCAATGTGGTTGTTGTTTATACTGTTAAAGGCGACAGCACAATTTCATGTTGTCTCGTTTCTGAAAACGACTTTTTTAAATTTTAAGTATCATTTTAGTGTTGCAAAAATCCAAATATGACACTAGAGGATTAAGTATGTTTCAAAAATTTGTTTTGAGATGCTATTTATGTACTGGTATTTATGAATTGTATACTGGCTCAACAGTTTTGTCATAATCTAAAAAGCATTTGTTTGTCATTGAGATATGAATTATGAAACTGCAATAACTTTTAATAAACAAGGACAACTTGAAGCTAAGAGTTTTACTAGATTATGTATAATTTTGTATTCCTTATTCACTTGGCTGAATTTTCGGTTTTTTATGCATGACATGGTCGTTATCAAACTAGATCAAATATCAGCCACAATTAAACTGCATCTCAAGGTGTTATCTTTAGATATGTGCACTATCTGATCAAAAGTATCTGGACACCTGGCTGAAAATGACTTAAGAGTTCGTTGCGCCCTCCGTCGGTAATGCTGGAATTCAGTGTGGTGTTGGTCCACCCTTAACCTTGATGACAGCTTCCACTTTCGCAGGCACACGTTCAATCAGGTGCGCGAAGGTTTCTTGCGGAATGGCAACCCATTGTTCACGGTGTGTCGCACTGAGG